>NC_044555.1:94523784-95268784 GCF_007565055.1 Rhinopithecus roxellana | reverse complement strand
TTTTTTTTTTTGAGACGGAGTCTCGCTCTGTCGCCCAGGCTGGAGTGCAGTGGCCGGATCTCAGCTCACTGCAAGCTCCGCCTCCCGGGTTTATGCCATTCTCCTGCCTCAGCCTCCCGTAGCTGGGATTATAGGCGCCCGCCACCTCGCCCAGCTAGTTTTTTTGTATTTTTTTTTAGTAGAGACGGGGTTTCACCGTGTTCGCCAGGATGGTCTCGATCTCCTGACCTCGTGATCCGCCCGTCTCGGCCTCCCAAAGTGCTGGGATTACAGGCTTGAGCCACCGCACCCGGCCTGCAATGAAGATCTTAAACACTTACAAAACCTTAATTTGTTACACTTTGTTAGACCTACTTTTGTTTAATAGTAAGTCATTATTTAGCATAGTGATAAGAAAAGAACTTAGGTACCAAGCTTAGATTTAACGTTTGGTCTGGTTTCCCCATGCTAAATGTGTTACCCTGGGCAGTAGACCCCTGTAAGCCTCAGTTTCCTCAGCTGAAAATAAAAATAGTCATCCTATGTACATCACAGGGCTGCTGTGAGGACTAAATTGAATATACATGCTAAATGTTTGATGCAATGTCTTGAAACAGAGTACATGCTCAATAAATGCTGGTAGTTATTTTGGTAGCATCAGTGGGTGGATAGAATGTGGCATTATAGAGTACTTGTCAAGTTATATGACCTAGAATCAACCTAGGCTACCTGCCCACAAGGCAGATTTTGATAAAAAGCATTTATTAAGCAAGGAAGTGCATGCCAGGTAGTATACCAATCAAGTTAAATAGCTCCTGCAAATTCTTGCCAGTTTAATCAACTAAAAACATAAAGATAACTTTTGGCTTTAAATCTCTGACTGCTTTCCTCATAGCAGTCACAATATTTTCCTCTTTAAGAATTTACAATGATTCCCAGGTGTCATCAAAAAACAAAATATCACTTGACCTGTAGAATACCTAGTGTAACCTGGACTTGCACAGTGTCAGGTTGTATCTCACCTGCCTGAGTAAACCAAGTAGACTCAGCAGATCTCTATGGTTGGGTAGAATCCGAAGTCCCAAATATAGTTCAGATTATAACCCATGGGCTATTTTAGAGTTAGCAAGTTGGGATGAGAATCTGGAATAGATTTCAAGCCAGGTTATCATTTTAGGATTTAAGTAGCTTCCAAAGTCCAATCTAAGCATGGGCAGAGTGGGCAGTTGGCAGAGGTCCAAATAGGCTACCTGAACACAATGTGAGATCTAGTACCAGAGACCCAAACTTGACTAATAATAATATTAAGTACTTATCATAGGTGAGACACTTTGCTAAGCGCTTTATTATACATTAATTATCTCTTTATTCTTACAACAATTTTGTGAGAATAAGTGGTATCATCCTCTCCATTTTAAAAATAAAGGAAATCAAATGTCACATAACTGGAAGGCTGTAAAGCTGAGATTCAATTCCATATCTGTCTGGTTCAAATATGCATACCCTCAACTATTATACTGTAATAATACCTCCCAAAACACTAAAGTACTGCTGGTAACCAAAGGCTTGGAGACTTGGGCACGAGGATAAAATGGTCCCAGCAATAAAGCTGACTTGCTGTTTTGCCAGACAATTAATGAAGTGGAAATCATGGTTTTTGGGTTTTTTGTTTGTTTGTTTGTTTGTTTTTTGTTTTTTGTTTTTGCTTTTTTCCTTCTCTTTCCTTTCTTTTCTTTTCTTTTTTTTTTCTAAGAGATGGGATCTCACTCTGTCATCCACGCTAGAGGGTAGCAGCATCATCACAGCTCACTGCAGCCTCAAACGCCTGGGCTCATGAGATCTTTCCACTTCAGCCTCCCTAGTAGCTGGGACCACAATGCTTTTTATTCTACTGTGTGGTGGCAGCAGTAAGCCAAGAGGCTGAGATGGGGGCTGAGACTTTCAAGGAGGGGCTCAGAGAGGTCCTAAGTTGGATTGAAGCAGATTACTGCGGTGATTTTTCAGGGTTTTATTTATCTTGCTGTTGTACACAAGTTCACTTTGTCCTGTAGATATGTCCTGGGAATTTTGTCTTGATTGCTTCATATATTCTAATTTTCAGTGTTCACACATAGAGTAATAGCTTCTATCACTCTACCTTTGAAGTTCTTATCTCCTTCCCTTGATCTAGAAGAGAAAATGCAACAAGCGGGAGAAGACGACCCTTTCACTCATAAAGAGCTTCATAAACTCCCGCTAAAGGAAATGATGACAATCTTTCTAAGAGGTGGCCCCATTTTGCAATGATGAAGTCTAGATGCTACAGAAATAGTCCCAGCAGGAAATAGCTGAAGACGGAAGGCAGTGTTAAACAGAAAGCATGTGTTGGAAACTACCTTGGTCCCTTTGGAAGATGAAGATATGTTGTAAGCTACTGCTGAATGTTTTCTCCCCTCTAGTGGTCAGTGGAAGGAGACAATGGAGGTATAAGTGGTGCCTACTTTTTAACTGTAAATGCAATATTACAAGTGATATTCAAAGAAAATTGCTTCCATAAGAACAATGCTATAAATGGAACTATGTTTCAGACCAAGGATACTGTATCAAGCAAATTAAAAATATGACCAACAACTTGTGATATTAACAAAAGTACAATTACAGTTGGAGTATAATAATTCTACATAATAAAATTAAGTCATATGCCTTATATTGGGCATAGATATATTCTATACAATGATTAAAAAGGGGCCTCTGCTATATCATCTTTGTCATCTAAATCTAAAATGCCACCTACAATAAACAATACAATACAATACACATTGACTAAGCATTTCATTAACAATTTTGTTTGCCTTCTTAGATTTTAACTTTAAAGTGCTCTCCAAGGTAATCTAAGTTCTCGCCACAGAGCCATTTATAAAATGAAGCTCCACATTCACCCAGATACTGTTTAAACCATTTCCAAATGTGTCTCTAAAATTAATACTGGCAATTTCCCTTCTCAGCTAATCCTCTCTGCATTTTTGGCATTTTGTATCAATAACATTAAAAGTGTTCACAGCCTTTAACCCAGGAATTCCACTCTTATAAATTTAATTGAAAGAAATACAGCAGTAAGAAAGATTTATAAGTGAAGATACTCATCAGAGCCCTATTTGTAACAGTAAAAAAAAAAAAAAATAGAAAAAGTCTACACGTCTTACAATAGGAGAATGGTTACATAAAGAAGTATGGTATATCCCTTATAGTGGAATATCATATGGTCACATAAAGTAATGTTTCTTGGAAGAATGTTTAATACTTGTGAAAATGCTTATGGCATAATGTTAAGTGAGAATTACGGAAAACAAGTATTTATACAACATGACCACAATTTTGTAATGATAATTATACTACACCCAATTTTTTAAAAAGGTTGAAAGGACATGCACTAAAATGTTGTCAGTGCTTATCACCAGGAGAGAGGATTATGGGGAAATTGTTGGACATACAGAGAAAGAGAAGACCAAAAAAGAGACTGAGAAAGTATCCGTAAATAAGGTCCTAATGAGAGCTGAGGAAATGAGGTGACTGGAGCTAGATAATGGAGCTGAGTAGGTCCTCTTGGACAGAGGCCTAGGTTGATTCTGCGAATGAGAGGGCAGACCCAACTAGAGTGACTAGCCACCCTGGTTTGCACAGGACTGAGGGGTTTCCCAAGACATGGGACTTAATGTGCTAACACTGGAAAATTCCTAGGCAAACTGGAATGAATTTGTCACGCCAGACTCAAGACGTTATCTGATTTGGAAGGCCCTATGTGATCTCCAAATTCAACCTCTTCCTTTTTCAGATTAAAAAAAACACCCTAGAACTGGGAGATGGGTAGTGTCATGACCAAAGTCACACAAGTGGCAGAGCACAGGACTGAGAGTTCAAAGAATTTAGCTCTACTCTCTGCTGTGCTGCTTATTAGCAAGACATTTAATCTGAGGTTTGGTTTAAGGACATAACACCTTTCTTGTTCACCAGGTTATGACAAAGACCAAATTTAATTATTCACAAATACAAGGAGTTACCAGTAACCATAAAGTATTAAGCACATACTGCATTGCTTTGGGCTCAATTCTAAGATCAAGGAAGTATTAATAATTCCAAATTTATAGAATTATGATAAAGTCTAATTGAGATTATATTTCTAAGCAAATTAGTACAATGCTTGCCTTCTACTAGGGACTCATTAAACATTAGCTCTGATGATTGTATATCACATTTTAATATAGAGATGTGGAAATCCCACACCACTTAATAGTAACTCTGTGAGACAGGTACTTCTATTAATGATCCCATTTTAGAGACGAGAAAATTGTGGCCCAGAGAGGTTATTTGCCTTGCTTAATTTTATACAGTCAGCAAGTGACAAGGCCATTTGTCGCCTGGTCAAGCCCTCTTTTCTACTTCATTAAATTTCCACTCAGTGGAAAAACTTTTTGGATGAGAGCACAGTCAACATTTTTTCTTTTTACAATAAACTTCCTTCTTCCTACTTATATCTTCAGTTTAATGAAAGCCTCCTCTTGGACTAAATAGAGGCCACCAGGGAGCCTTTCATGAGATATTTTGTTACCAATCATCTGAAAATTTCAAGATCCTTTAGAAACATTGTAAAACAATTATAGAGTTTGCAGAATATTCCTTACAGGGTAAGGATTAAAGTTAGGGATGCTCTGGTAAATGTTTAACCACTGACTCTGGGAGAAGGTGAGAGGGGGGAAACTGATTAGTAGCACTTGCAGATATCCATGGTGTAAGTATTTCCAGCATTGCTGATTTCAAACTACTGACGAGATTCACTCCTGCAAACCAGTGCTAGCCAATGCAGGCCAGAGCAAACCATTCCAGCACACCACTGGAAGCAGAATTCTGTGAGGCCGTTGCTATCCTGAGTTTATATAAATTCAATGAGAATTAAAGTGTGAGAGTTATTCAGGAAGCTTGGTTTTAATATATGCAAAAGGGAGAGAGAAGTGAGTGCAGGCCAATGGGCTGGGATATTCCACAGAGTAGGACAACTTAAGGGAATGCCCAGAGGAATGGAGGTTGCTGCCTGCAAGTCTATGTCTGGCCCTTCTTGAAACCTTTTAGGGACACCAAAGCTTGCACTTAACAATAATTAGAGAAGTTAAAAAAAAAAAAAAATACTTGGCACAAGCCTTTTGTTTTCCTGCCAACTTTTTAATTTGAACATTTTTAAACTTTCAGAAAAGTTGCAAGAATAGCACAACGAACACCCATATACCTTTCACCCTAGATTCACCAATTGTTAATATTTTTCCACACTTGCTCCATCTCTTTATTTATTTCTACAAACTATTTGAGAGTGAGTTGCAGATATTTGAATTTTCACCCTACATACTTGAGCATGAATCTCCTAAGAACAAGGACACTCTGATACACACACACACACACACACACACACACACACACATACTACACTCATTGCTCTTGGAAAATATAACATTTATACAATATACAGGTTTAGAGTCTGTAGTCAAACTTCCTCCATTATCCCAATGATGTCCTTATAATTTTGTTTTTTCAGTGCAGAATCTAATCAAAGATTATGCTTTGCATTTAGCTGAAAGCCTCTTTGATCTCCATTAATCTAGAACAATTCCCCAGACCCCCACTTTTATTCTTTTGTCTTTTATGATGCTGACATTTTTTAAGAGTCCAGGCCAGTTGTTTTGCAGAATATCTGTTAGATTTGTCTGATTATTTCTCATGAATACATTGCAGTTAAACCTTTTAGTTTACTACCATGTTATGTCCTTCTCAGTGTCTCACATCAGGAGGAACATGATGTCATTTTTCCAATTATTGGTAATGTTAAACATAATCATTTGGTTAGGGTGGCACCCGATATATTTCTCCATTGCAATGATAACAGTAAAGCTTATCATTTGTGTGAATATTTAGTTCCAGGAGAAGCTTCTTTATACTGAAAGTATAAATTACTTGGTTCACTGCAGAACCATGGGTTGAAAAGGCATTATCCCTAATTAAATGAAAAAAAAAAAAAAGAGAGATTTATTTTAAAAATAAGCTGGCACTAAGCTTCTTAGCCAAATTCATGAACTATTCACATGACAAGGGACCTTATCTAAACAAGGAGTTCCATATCTAAATTCTGAGCTCCTGGTAGAGTGTTATGCCCCAGTCTATACATGCCTTTGTGTCTGGAACTTAGCCTAATGTCTAGGCTATAGTATATGCTCAGAAAAAGGTTATTGAATAAATTTCTGTCCAATTGGGATTACTGTCTCCATGAATGAGAAATTAATCATACTAAACAAAAAAATGTACTTTTTTGTCAACTGGCACCAGCTGGAATTGATTTGGCTGCTTAAGCACTATGTTTCTCATGGGAAATGACAGAGCTTTCCATTTTCATCCAGGTATTTGACCTTACTTAGGCACTATTCAAGTCTTTGGCTGTTCTAGAAATCTTAGCTTCTCTATATCAAAATTAGAAACTGTTCTAAATAAATTAAAGATCAACCCTGTGCTTGTTAAGATTATATTTGGCTACCAATGACAGAAAACCGAAAATAACAGTTAATTAAACAATGCAGTCATTTATTTCTCTCTGATATAAAAGTTCCCACTTTTGACCAAGATGGAGCAACAGGGGCTGGATTTACCCTTGTGCCTAAAACAAGTGAAAAACCAGACAAAAGGAAAACAATGGTTTTCACACTTTGGATACCAGGCCACAAGGAACAGTGATTCCTGAGAGACAGGAAACAAACAAGGTGAGCCCTGTGATGACCCCAGCTTATTACCTGGACAGAGTTTCCAGGCAGTGGTACAAGGACAGGGAACTGAGTCAAAGCCCAGCAGATGAGGAGATGAAGCTGGGAATCCAGGGAGACCTAGACAGGTAGAATTTGCAGAACAAGTATTAGAGAAGAGAGATCTGCATAGAAAGAGAACTCCGGAGATATTTGGAGTCCTCCTTGAATCTTTGGTTAAGCATTGAGCAACACATGTGTGTAAGGAAACTAATCTAGACTGGGGAAAGAACTACCCAAAAGGAGCAGAAGGAACAATCCTCAGAGATCACATAGGGCTGTAAATAGTGCCTGCCCCACCAGCCAGAATAGAAAACTTTATAACTCACATAGCATCAGATAGAGTACTCAAAGGCTCATGCCTCAGTAGTGGTGCCAAATTAGCCCTAAACTCAAGGCTGCTCTAGAGTTGCCAAATAAAATTTTAAAACAAGCCCTGAAAGAATCTGTTTCCAAGTAATTTAACTGTGTCACAGAGCAAAGCCAAGGAATATTTACAGAAATACAAAATATCCAGCACCCAACCAGATAAAATTCGCATCTGACTTACAAACAAAAACTACCAGGCATCAAAAAGAGCAGGAAAATAGGACTCCTAATGAGAAAAGTCAACCAACCAAAACTGACCCAGAAATAACACAGATGATAAGATTACAAGACAAAGATGTTTAAACAGTTATTATAACTTTTTGGTGTTTTTAAGAACCGAGAGGAAAAATTGAGTATATCAAATCAAGACATGAAAGACCTGAATAGAACTTCTAGAGTTGAAAAATTCAATGTTGAGATGATGTAAGAGTCCGTGTAGGCAGTTGAGGGCTTGAATGGCAGCTCCATGATCATCAGGGACCCAGGCTCCTTCTATCTTCTTTCTCCACTATTCTCAACATGTGATTTCCAATTTAGGATCCAAAATGACTGCTCTAGCTTGAGCCATCATATCTTCCTTCCAACAGCACCATGAGAGACTAGGGGAAAGGAGTATGCCCCTCCATTTAAAGATGCTTAGAAATCTCAACCAGACATGATCGCTCACACCTTAATCCCAGCACTTTAGGAGAACTGGATAGGAAGATCACTTGAGCCCAGGAGTTCAAGACCAGCCTGGGCAACATAGTGAGACTTCGTCTCTACAAAAATTTTAAAAATTAGCCAGGTGTCGTGATGTGCACCTGTAGTCCCAGATTCTTGGGAGGCTGAGGCAGGAGGATCACTTGAGCTCAGGAGCTCAAGGCTGCAGTGCACTATGATTGTGTCACTGCACTCCAGCCTGAGTCATAGACTGAGACTCTGTCTCTAAAAAAAAGAAATATCTCGTGACATCCCTTTTGCTTACATCCCATGGCTCAGAACTTAGTCCCAGGGTCACAGTCATCTAAAAGTGAGATCAAGAATTGTAGTCTTTATTCTGGGTGGCTATGTGCCTAGTTAAAATATCAGAGTTCTATCATTTAATGAAGAACGCGAAAACTGAAATAGGGGAACAGCTAGCCATCACGTCTCAAGTTCAGAGCCTTCTCATAGTGCAGAAGAGGTCCTGATCCAGTTGGAATAGCATTATGACCCCTAGCTTAAAAATAACTTGAATGAGACTGTCCCTCAGTGTTTTTGTTACCCAGAAATTAAAAACCTGTTTGTGGTTGTTTAAATTCCAGCCCCCACGCTTCTATATACTTTTGGGTTTATCTCAAACAAACTGCCAGAGTTGCTTCATTTTCCAAATCAGTGACACCAAGCTAGAGGTGAAGCTTAACATTTTGTTTGACTTATGCATATGTTTATCATTGCCAAGAAACCAGGGTCACCCAGCCTATTTATACCCTACTCCTGAAGCAGCTCACTTTCTTTCTTTCCTAATAAAGTCACTAACACCTGCAGCTGAAACAAACATTCACAGGAGCATCCACATTGCATTCTTTAGAACACCAGAACCTTCTTCCTGATGGAGAAAAATTTGGCACATAATAGACACAACCCTTTTCTACTTCATTCCTACCCAGAATTTCTTTTGGTTAGCCATCCAGCTATTCCTGAATCTTGAATCACCTGGCTGTTACAACTTATTGGTCCTTTTTAACAGCTTTTCAGTATTTCTGGGTATATTATTGCTCTCACAATGCCAAAGCGGATGTCATTCTTCTTAAGCGATGGTAGGTGGGCATACAGTTGATCTGTTTTTATCAGGCAAGACTGTATTGCTGAAAAATGGCCGTTTTTGCAAGGTGCCATACAAACCAAGTGTCACGGCTGGCTCACTGAGTGTTCCTGCAGAGCATTTTGCACTAGCTCTGTGTGCTGTCTTGAGCAACTGAGACCCAAAAAAATCTGCAGGAAGTCAGGCCTGGGTGCTTTCCAGTTGCTAATGGCTTTGATTGGTTTAACAACCCTCTGCTCAGACATTGCCATATGACATTTCCACTTTACCCCGATAAAAGCTTTCTCATCCTGTAATCACACTGCTTCTCTATGATTAACATCACCACTATCATTATTCTTTACACCAAGTAATAGTGCATTGTGAAGTATAACATTCACAGGGGTTTTAGTATAGCCAACTAACAATCCAGAGAAATACTTTGGTGGAAGAGATTGGGATAGAACTTCCAGTGTTGATTTGGACTCCAGATTGTGACCTCAGAGGAAGATTCTTTCCTCTTGGGCTCTCCTACTGTGAAACTGTCCACAGAGGCATGATAGAATATGTCCAATAAACACACTCACTGACCTGCTGTGCCCTATCTGATTTGATTTCTCACAGGGCACCCAGTAGACCTAGAGTATACAGCCTGGACACTTGGGAAAGAGCAGGTGGTTTTTGACTTGACAAAATGCTGTTTGTCAGGTACAATTTCGTTTTCAGTAAGACCTTGCTGTTTGGATAAAAGGAAGGATAGGGGTAGAAAGTTGAGGTAAAGGGAAGATAACTCATGAGATTGGCCAGGTGTTTCTATAAAGAGAAAATGGACACTGAGAGGCTAAGATATTTTCCAGGTGAAAGAAGTAAACCTTTGTTAGACATAGAGGCACGTCTGAAGTTTGATGCTTTATGAACTCGAAAAACCAAAACTCGGTTCCATTTATTTTAAGTAATCCCTCTTTAATCATGACTATCAAATGATTGGTGTAAAAGCTTGAACTGCCAATGAATATTAATACTGTAAATTGCAAACATTTGCTAGCTGAATGCCTGTCTTTCCGATACCTTTTTTATTGACATTCTTTAAATGTCATAACATTCTTTAAACCAGTTTGCTACAGATCTGTGAAGTGTCTGGATCCAAATAGTGATTTTCTCCAGTTGAGGCAAATCAAAGAATTTTTTGGAGGTTTGTTTTGTTTTGTTTTGTTTCTGTATGTTGTCACCCGTATTCATTCTTTACTATATTGGATCATTTCTTTTTCTTTTTCATTATACTTTAAGTTCTGGGATACATGTGCAGAACGTGCAGGTTTGTTATATAGGCATACATGTGCCATGGTGGTTTGCTGCACCCATCAACTCATCAGCTACATTAGGTATTTCTCCTATTACTATACCTTCCCTAGCCCTCCATCCCCTGACAGGCCCCGGTGTGTGATGTTCCCCTCCCTGTGTCCATGGTTCTCATTGTTCAACTCCCACTTAAGAGTGAGAACATGCAGTGTCGGTTTCTTTAAGTAAAAAACTTGAGAGTTTCACCCAATGATATAAAAAAGGATAATTCAGTTTTTTAGGTTTTGTATCTTTCTTTTCAGTGGATTAAACCTAAAGCACAAGAGCTCTCTGTCTTCTGCCAGTCAAGCAGAGCAATAGAGTAGTATTAGCAAATCAATAAATATAACACTAAACCTATTGAATGTATTACAGTTATTTCTGCCTCTGTATTTTGGGCTTCATCATCTTGCTCACATTTCTCAAGTGTGGCCCTTCTTCAGATGTTGTTCTCTATAACCAGAGCATCTTTTCAAACAGCAAATTAGTATCCATCAATCTTCCTCCTCCATACCCCACCTTTTATTAAAGAGACTCTACCTTCCTCCCAAGCCCTCTTTTTTTTTTTTTGGAGGACCATGTCTAATACATTCTTGTCACTTTGTATGCCCTTGTCATGGTAGATTTTAAAGGCTTTCTTAAATGTTCCAGCTGTAAAGCACTGTGTCCTGCTGTTCCCTGTAATCAAGAATGTCAGATCTCACATGATCAGCTTTAGGTACTGAAGAGAATAGAAAGATAGTCTTTGAGACTCATTCCACTCCCCCCCACCCCGCCCCCACACATCCCTCCACCAAAAAAAAAAAAAAAACTTGGGAGGATCACCCTCTGGCCAAAGGAGAATGTTCATCTTAAGGTACATATGCCCTAAGGCAAACATTATTTGAACTGACAGGAACATAGCAAGTATTTACTGAACACTTAGAAGTATACAGAATTGAGCTAGGTACAGGAGCGGAAATACAAGACTTGCACGGTATGGTTGTCTCCTTGAAAGATGTTCTATTTCCAGCTTAGGGAAGAGAGAAATAAAATGCAAAACTGTAACAGTAAACTGTCCATCGTATAAACCATCAAATGTTAGAGTTGGAAAGGACCTTTAGTTATCACCTAGCCCAATTGTGTTTTCAAACTGTGGACCACCAAGCCCTAAGATTCAGCAGAGTGCCTCAAAGGCTGACTATCTGCCCTTCTTGCCTCTATACCTTTCAACCACTGGTACTTCTTTGAAATTCTGTAAGATTTTGTTTGGACAAAGATTCCATTGCTTTCAAAAATTTCCATGTAATTAATCTAGTCCAGCTTTCTCATGATACAGATGAGGAAACAGAGTCTCAGAAAGTAAGGGAATGTTTGAGGTACATAGCCAGTTAAAGACTGAAATCCTCAGTATCCTGATTCTAGTGATCCACTTCCCCATGCCCACCTAGCAGCCAAGCAGCAAACACCTTTAAAATGGCAGAGTGGTCTGCTGCCTTAGGAAGAGCCACCTGCCTTAGGAGCAGGAGGAAGTTACCTTTGGTTATCCTGAGACCAGTACTCAGGTCCTACATTACTCTAGGAGGTCAAAAAAAAGGGAGAGATCAGTAAAGGATGTAGTTTAGACTTCCATTTTGCTGCCCTGAAATGTCCTCATCTTTCACAGGGGTTAGGAGTACCTAGCTGGTAGAGTTGTTGTGAGAATTAATCTCGATCACACATGCAAAGTATCTGGGACATAGTAGGTGTTAAATAAATGGTAGAACTTAATACTATAACTATTTCTTTGGAACATAAAGTGCCTATCTTCTAGCTTTGTAACTCCTGATTATTCTATAAGCAAAGAAAATGAGAATCTGTGAATCAGAATCCAGGTCCAAAGTTTACCTGGTTTACCAGCTAAATGTCAATTTCATGTCAGTTGGTGGGATCAAGGAACAACCTTAACTTGCCAGAGAGCCTGGCATGGTTTGGCAAGGTCTGTGCCCTACTGTGCCAGAGCAAAGTGCTAAAAAGCAGATGTGGTATCAGGGATTTTTAAAGGCACAGGTCTGGAAAATACAATTCTTTGCTTTGCCTCTCATAATCTGACTAGCATAAATGCGGGAGAAAATGGTCAAAAGGGATGGTTGTTTTTCTTGGATAAATTCCATTCTTGAGAAATCACAAATGAAATTTCCTCACTTGGAACTAACATTCGTATACATTGCTACAGAGAGATCTAAATAGGAGGAGCCTTCTGTTTTAGAGAAATGGCCTGGAAGACATCATGGATGGCATTGCCTGCTTTCATAGAGTATGTGCTTCCTGTTTAGTGTCTGTGACTTTGGCTGGGGAATTTTCCAAGGCAAAGGTTACATTTTGGGCTTGAACTTCAAAGCTCTACTCATGTGCACCCATATCCCAATCTCAGTCCCACACGATTGATTTCCTCCTGAAGGCATATGTGGTTTCATTTTCTGCCTTAGAAACTTCAATTCCAGTGTTTGCACTCTGCTAATTCCCCCTTAGATTATAAATTGCATCCCCTCTTCTTTCAATTGCTTTATCTCCTTTGACTAGTGATCCTGACTTATTAAAGTTTAAGTAGTTTACCCCAATTGCACAGTTAGAACGTGGCAAGAGGCAAGAATAGAAAATAGGTAATATGACTCTAGAATTTGGGAGCTTAACCTCTATACTCTATTGCTCAGGGATTTCAAAATCAAGAGGAAACACCTCATGACTGGTGGAATCAAGAATGAACTCATACAGGAGACAGCAATGGGGTTTGCGGGATGCATAGGATTTTAACCGAAACAAAGCAGTGGAGTAATTTGAGTGTGCCATAAAGATAGGAAAACACAGGATACATATGGGCCAGGGGACTTGGCTTGCCTTGAATATAGGATTGCTTGAAGGAGGTATTTGTAGATAATTCCTTGAACACAGTTGAAAGTATTTTATGGAGAAACTGTTTTGATAGAATGAACTATGCTTACTTTTGGAAGCAACAGAAGGTTCTTCCTTTCTTCCTTTTTTTTACCTTTTCTTCCCTTCCTTCACTTCCATTTCTCTTCCTCCCAAGTAATACATGTGCTTTATAGAATAAAATCTAATATAATTTCAAAATGGAATACCACCTGAAAGCAGGGATGACTAGTGTTAACACCCTAACATATATACCCCTAGATTTCTTTCTTATTAAAATATATTAATATAAAATAATTCTATACTATGAAAGACAGGATTCTAAGATTCCCACCCCCTGCCTTTATGCCCTGTATAATTCCCTCTTCTTGAGTGTGGGTGTGACCTGTGAATATGATGGGACATTGCTCTCCTGATTAAGTTATGTTACATGGCAAAAGTGCTAGAAGAGTTATTCCCATGATTATATTATAGAAAAATGTCCAACTGGCTTTGAAGAAAAATCTTCATGCTGTGAGAGGGCCATGTGGCTGGGACCTGAGAGTAGCTTCTAGAAACTAAGACTCGCTCCCAACAGGCAGCCAGCAAGAAAACAACGACCTTAGTCCTAAAACCACATGGAACTTAATTTTTCCAACAACCAATGAGCTTGGGTCACAGTCTGGCTGATACTACAATTTTAGCCAGTTGAGTGTATTAACTATATTTTCTTATTTTCTGTTTTCCTAATGCTCTGGCATCTGGAGCTTCACTGAATGAGAAGAGATTCTCCACGGCTAGCTATATCTTAGAGACAGCAAATAACTTGCCTAAGACCATGTATTTCATATGTAAGCCAACTAACCCAGAGCCCATACTCTGAACCTCCTTCTGCAACCGGTTCTTACATACCAGAAGGCAATATTCTTCTGCCCTGATCATCCCAGAGCCAGTAACCAGGAAACTAGAGCTCATACTTATACCCAAGACCCACTGAAATCATTCAAGCTAGCCAATCCAAAACATGCTTATTCTGCCTTGCCTTTCCCATGGAAACCACAATAAAGGCTCTGGGCCATGCTTTCTCCTTAGTTCTTCTGCCTCCTGACCGACCCCGGTGTTTCCCCATGTAGCCCCATGTAGCATGGCAAGCTCCCTCCTCTTAACTGTGAGTAACAAACCAGCTTTTCACTGGCACTCATCTCTTGCTCTGTAGACCTCATCATACCTAATTAACAATAAAACCTACATTTCAGGACAGTGAGAGTTCCTAAGCAGAGGGCCTAGCTAAAACATGCTCACACTCCCTCATCAAGGAAACTGTGACAATAAATTTGTGTTGTTTTAAGCTGCTAAGTTCATGGAAATCTGTTACACAGCCATAGAAAACTAGTACACATGAAAAAATTATATATAAACATACTCTATCTTTCTCTAACATATACGTTCCCACTTAATATTAGCACGTATATCTCCATGCCATTGAAAGATTTTGAGTAAGGGAATGGAACAATTGAAGCTGAGATTTGAAACAGCAGTAAAATGTGGGACACGTGAGAAAACATGGCAGGAGATTATGGTGATCATCTGGATCCATGGTACTCAGCCTTGGAATCACCTAGAAACACTTTTAAAATACAGATACCTAGAACTCACTACTCGTAGATATTTTAATTTAATTAATCTGAGATACAACCTGGGAATCTGGCATTTTAAATCTCCCTAGGTGACTCTAATGCAAAGCCAAGGTTGATAACCATTGGCAGATAGAAGTAGAGAGTGCTATCTTGAATTAAAGTTGTCCTACTGAAATAAAAAATGAGAGATGGGTTAAAAAAAAAAAAAAAAAAGCATTACTGGAGAAGCCACCGATAACCAAACAGCAAGAAGACTGGGAATCCTACTGCTTATCTCGCTTTTGTTATTGTTGTTGTTGTTTGGTTTGTTGGTTGATTGCTTGGTTTTAATTAAATTTCCACTCATCTTATTTTTATTATGAAGAAAATTTTCATGGGGAGATAGAAACTTGAGGCTGGCTATGCACACATGGAGTGACAGGATTGTTGAGGAGGTCTCAAGGAACATTTTAAGCAAAGGAAGTGGTTTGAGTAAAGTCTCAAAAGTGAGAATCAGTGTTCTAGGTACCAGCCTGAAGTGGGTTGACACAGTGAGTGAAGTTCCAGTAATAAGGCTGCTACGCAGAGGCTTTGATGCCATAGGAAACCAAGAGTCATTCGCATTCCTTTAAAAGAATGAGAATGAACTGATTTTTCTGAACAGTAGCTCAGCAAGATGACCTGAGTGCAATATAAAGAAAAGTTAGAGAAAACCTAGAGGCCAGGAAGCTTATAGGCTGTTACAGTAAGCAAATCCTGAGGCAACAGAGCCTAGACTAGGGCAGAGCAATGGAAACAGAGAGGAGCAGGCCAAATCTGGTGATGCGCCTGGAAAAAAAAGCAAACGTGAAAGACCTATTGGATATGGGAGTGAAAGATGACAGGAGTTGCACATTTTGGACTTGGTACAAGGGTAATAAGGAATTTGATTATAAGGTATCTATTTTGGCATTTTGGTTAGAGGAAGGGTAAACTGGTTAATTAGCTTTCAGGTGTTATTGGGTATACCCAAAGGCAGCTGGATAATACAGGAAATAATCCACTGTAGACTCTCTCTTGCCCAGGGCAGCTGGATGAGGAATGTATTTCACAAGAGAAACATGGTGGAAATATAGTAGTTAAAAGTAGTTTGCTTCTCTCTCCCTCACTGTAAAAGAGAGAACTTCCTTTGGACTATTGCATGAAGTGAGAACAATCACAACCACCAATAAAGAAAGTATATGATTTTTTTCCCTTTATAGACCCCCAAGGTAGAACTTTCTAGGGCCATATCTGGTTATGATTCATATTTTTTGGCTGGGATTCAGGCCTTGGCATGTGACATGTAAGCTGGTCACTCATACCTGGAGCAGCAGATGGTTGTTCCTCCCTCCCTTTTATGGCTGAGTCTGCCCTGAATCCTTAAGACTGTAAATTATTTACTCTTCATCTGACTGAATCCATTTAATATTATTTCTTAAAATACCCCTGCCTGCACTCTTATATTTACTTATACTTTTCTTGCCAAGATTTTCTAAATATCCTTTCTGATATCATTTTACTGGTGGAAATACTGGCCTGACACAAATTTTGAAGTAAATTGTGAAGCAAAGGAGCATCTTTAGTCAGCCCAGTGGGATTTTTAAGTACCACTGTCCCTCTTCCTTGGGGGAGACTTGTACCACAAACAATGGTGTGAGATCCTGCGTTTTCCATCAAGGGTTTATTGGTTAATGAGGCCTGTGGCTGGTGTGGTTTTCCTGTGTTTAGCTTTTGGAGCTCTCAGAAACAGTTGCTTGGAAGAGAGCTGACAGAATTATTGCCCAGCAAACTTGCCTGCCACAGCCCACAAGACTCCACCAACGCTGACCAATTTTATGGCTGATTTAATGAATAGAACAAGTATTTGAAGAAGCAGAGTAAAGAGCTATTGGCATCCTGCCCCATCGTCTGAAGAGGTCTAAAAGTCTTCTGATTAAGCCATCCTTACTATCTCCTTTTGCTCTAAGCCGTGTTGCCTTTTCTCAAGTGCCTGAGCAGGAACTCATGGGCAACCATAGCTTTGAGATGAGGTCATTGGGATGGATCCTCGGGACTTAGTGCCCCTACTTTTCTCATGGCAAAGGGAACTCTTTCAATTAAAACCTACAGGAACCAAATATGACCAAATTCTACTTTAGCATTCCAGGCCTTTAAGTTACTTACCCACTCTTAGAACAATAATTTGTACAATTTTTGTGTAAACTTTTGAAAAAAAGGTTTGAAAATTTGAAAAAGGACTCATTCTTTAACACATTTGAGATTCCTAACCACCTTTATGAGTTAATGTATCAATTTGCTGTCACTATGTAACAACCCACTCCAAAACCCAGTGGCTTCAGACAATTATTTCTCATCAGTCTGCGGGTTTGCTGGGCATTGGTCCATCTGGATTGGGCTCAGTCATGAGTCTATAGCCAGCTGCAGGTTACCTGATCTAGGCTGGGAGTGGCTCTGCTGCATGTGTTCCTCCTTCTCTTCCTAGGACCAGTGGGCTCGCCTGGGCAGATCCTTTTCATGGTTATGGCTGACATGCAAGAGCAAACAAAAACATAGAATGCCTCTTAAGGCATAGGCTTGTAACTGGCTCACTGTTTTCTTCCATATCATCCTATTTGCTAAAGTGAGTTACGTGATTGAACCCAGAGTCAATGAATGGGAAATATACTCCACCTCTTTTATGGAAGAAATGAGCCAAATGGATAGAGTAGGGGATAAAGAATTGGGGGCAGTAATGCAATTTGTCACACGTAGATAGGGCAGGTATGACAGTTTCCGTTTTACAGATGAGAAACCTGAGACTCAGAAAGCTGAAATTATTTGTTCAAGGTAACACAGAAAATTTGGACAGTGCTGGAATGCAAACCCTACTCTCATGACTTCTCTGCTTTTTGCCACACTGAATTCCAAGATTCCATAAGGAGGCTCTATCAACTAGTTAAACCCATGACTCCAAAGGACAACTCAAGGATGACTCTTTGTAGCCTACTCCTTTTTTCTTTTTATCTTATGTCCCTGGGTTTTGGCCCATTTGCCTCCTTCATAGTTGTCACCTACTCTTCCATTTGGACCTGTTTGAGGTGGGGGTTGGATAAAGTTCCCCATACTAAAACACAAATTCTTCCACCCCTGAAACAGACATACCAGTCTTTCTATTTTTAATAAAAAATGATTAAAAAAAAATCCAAACATCACATGGTAATTGAACCAGAATGACCTCAAACCCCAACATACTATAGTTCTTTGAAGAATGGGAGTATTGTAATCATCTGAAATGTGTCAACATGCTTATTACTGATACTGAGCTTCACTTAGATGTTAATAGGTCTGAGCTAGTTTTCTGTTAGCCCTTCCCTGACTGCCTTTGTAGATTTCCTTCAATGGCCCTTGAATTGTGAAACTGTCCCATCCTGCCCAGTCTGGTGTGGGTCAAATTTTAGACCAAGTTGCTCAAATCTAGCTTGAAAAGATTTGAGCTAGTATCTCTGAGATCTCAAGTCAGTATCTGTGAGATTTTTTTCAGGTGTGAGTCTCCATGGAAACTCTATGCCTCTGGTTTTCAGTACATTTGCACTCTTAAATCTGGCCTCCAGCATCCTATAGGTAGAAAATATCAGATCTTAAATTTGCCTCCTCTAGGTTTCCAGCTGATCTGCACTGACAGTGTGCTTTGCTCTCATGAACCTTCTAGACAAATGTCCTTATGAGGCAGGCTCTGAAAACCCCTTCCTTTTCATTGGCACAGTTTGCTTTCCTGAGCTATTATTTTTTTGTCTGCAGCACAACTTGCAGCTGCTGAATGATATGGCCGTCTGACTCTACCATTCAGTGAGGTTCTGCCTAATCTCTTTTGATTCTAAGGGCTAATGTGGCTCAGCCACAACAAGGAGGCTGAGTTCTGATGTTCTCTTTCCCCATACTTCTATGGAAGACTGGAAGACAGATTACTTGCAGTGATTTCTGGAGGCAGAAGGTAAGCAAGTGGCCTCTATAATGGTAGAACCAAGAAAGCATGATCGTTGTTCTTGAGCCTTCAGAGACGACAGCGAAATCCAGAGGGAAAATAAATAAGGTTAAGATTGTAAAAAAAAAAGTTGCTGCTGGAGAAAAAATAGCTGCTGCTGATAAAGAACCTCAATAAATTCAAACAATATCTGCATTTGGCCCTCAAATGTCGTGCTGGCTCATTGCTTGGGAGAAAGAGCTGTACAACTACCATGTCAGAGGAGATGAGGAAGCAAAGAAGTCTGACTAAGGGCATTGCCATTGATATTCTTGCCCCTGCTTTGGAACAATCTATCATTGGATTGTGGAGAAGAAGCAAGGAGGCAGCTGGCAGTGTGGCACCACGTGCTATGACTCATGACTTGTTTGCCTGATGATTGGCGACATAGTATTGGCACAGCTGTGGTCTCTAGAATACCTGGGCCTGAATCTCTATTGATATGTGCCATTTGGCAAATTTCTAAACTCTAAGTCTTAGCTATCTCATATACAAAATGTGCATAATACATCCTACCTCATATGGTTGTTGTGAGGATTAATAAAACAATGGTTATAAAGTACTTGGCACAATGCTGAACACATAGCAGTAAATAAATATTAGTCATTATTAATATTAGCTGATGCAAATTTGGGGGCACTTTCAAGAAAGAATTGATTACAAGAGTAAATTGAGACTATGGCATCTATTGATTGTTC
Organism: Rhinopithecus roxellana; assembly: GCF_007565055.1. Classification (NCBI taxonomy): domain Eukaryota; kingdom Metazoa; phylum Chordata; class Mammalia; order Primates; family Cercopithecidae; genus Rhinopithecus; species Rhinopithecus roxellana. The sequence continues at coordinate 95,249,318 of NC_044555.1, read as the reverse complement.
CTTTTTAAATGAACTATTTTAAATACAGTAAAAGTCCTCCTCATTGGCCTCTGTTTAACTTCCTTTATGGAGTGAGTTGATGTTTTTCCCTCCTATTGAAATATACACTGGCCAATGCTCAGGGCACAATGGAAGCTCATGGGCAAGTAAGTTACTTCTGGTGAACACTTATATTTCTGCTTCCACACAACAAATTGATAACTTACCAAAAGTTAGCTGTGTTTCTGCCAAACCCATTTATGGCAGTTGTACTCATTATTAAAAGTAAGTAATTTAATGTAAATTTGTGAAATATGAGTATAAAAAGAAAACTACTGTTTTCATGAAAACTAAGTTCAATGCTTTGGAAAGACTTACTAAAGAAAAGTTGCTTTTGAAAACTGCCCTATTGTTAAAAATAAAACAAAACTGAAAGTGGAAATCAAATGTGATGCATTAGGAATGTAACTTATATGAAAAATAGTCTGTGAAATCCCAGAGTGTGACCTCACACTCAAAGAAAAGGTCTTGGCCTTGCAACACATCACCAGAGTGGTGAATGAATGTACCTTTGAGTGTTTTAGGTTGAAATAAAATGCTTTATGTATGTATGTACATGTGTGTATGTATTGTTTTATATGATTCCTCACTTTAACCAATTATCACTTATTCTAAGGGCTATTCAAGAAAGTTTCTACTGTATAGTCAATATTCAATGTTAAGTACTTTATGTGCTGTGGGCTTACAAGAAGGGAGCACTGTCCAGTAGAATGTATTTACCAGATTTATGGATTGGAGCTTGTGGTAGGCAGAATAATGCTTCCCCTTCCCAAAGATGTCCACATTCCTAATCCCCAGAACCTGGAGATATATCTTGTTATTAGCGGTGGGCAATTAAGGTTGAAGATGGAATTAAGGTTGCTAATCAGATAACCTTGAGATGAGGAGATTATCCTGTATCATCTGGATGGTCCCAATGTAATTACAAGGGTGCTTATAAGTGGACGAGGGAAGCTGAAGACAGTGTGTCAGAATGGTGTCAGGTGACAAAGACTTACCCTGATGGTGCTGGCTTTGAAAATGGAGGAAGAGGCCACAAGTCAAGGAATACAGGCAGTCCCTAGAAGCTAGAAAATACAAAGGAATGGATTTCTCCCTAGGGCCTCTGAAAAGAAATGCCACTCTGCCCACAGCTTGACTTTAGCTCGGTGACATCCATTTCAGACTTGTGACCTGAAGAATAGTAAGATAATAAATTTGTTTTGTCTGGTTTTAAGCCTAGGTTTGTGATAATTTGTTATAGCAGCAATAGGAAGCTAATACAGAGGTTGAGTCAAGTTGATGACAACAAATCTTATCCCTAAATCCCTATTCCAACTGTACTCACAGGATATCTAGGCTCTTCATGCTTTCACATGCCCTAAACATAGGATTTACACTAATATCTGGGTCTAATCTTAGTATCACCATATTCATTAAGTCCATACCATTTGCCAGGCAAAGTGCTAAATGCCTCAGCAAATTATTGTTATATGCTATGTATAGTAATGTTTAAATATATTCTGTTTCAGAATTCCATACTTACATATTGTATGCTATTTATAGCATATAACAAATTACCACCAATGAACAAATTACCATTAATGAACAGCATAGATATAGGGCATGTCTTTATTGAGCTTTCAGGCTATTTTCATTATTATCTTTCTTATTTCAAAACGTGTACTTGGGCAAGGGATGCCTCAATACCTTTATATTTCAGGTTTGGGGTTTTTTTGATCTTTTGTAAAACAGAAGATTTAAGCATTACTAGCTCCATTCTTCCTTTAGTCCTTCCCCTTAGTTTGCCTGTGATTGTGACTCTGGCATCTGCTCTTTCACCTATTTCTCCATTCCACCAAGTGATTTTCTGAAATTCTGTCAGCCAGCACAGTCTTCCAACATCAAAATAGCAGCGAAACAGATATTTCCACCAAGGAAAAAGAAGAGTGGTTCCCTCATGCTCTATCTTCCCAAGGTTCATTTTAAGCCAGGTTCACTTTAAGCTTTCCACTGCACTCATATATTTTCTTCCATTCAAAATAAACCACCTCATCAAACTCAAGTCTCTCCCAATAATCAGATCCAGCTTATGTCTGCCTCCAATGATGCCCTCCTCAGCCCTAGCTGCTCACCTTTGCTTCTATAGTACATATGGTTCTGAGTCATGCATTAATATCCCTTATTATTTACTGTGTCATTTTGTTATCTGGTTTTTTATGTATGCCATCTGCATTTTGACACTTCGTGACCAGATATCCCTTCAGTGGTTTCCCACTTCCCTCAGGATAAAGTTCAAACTCTCCATCATAGCACTCTAGGTCTTCATGATCTGGTGGCCCTGTCTTTCTCTTCCAAATTCATCCAGTGCCATTATCTCCCTCTCTATCCTCAGCAGTCATTCTGGCATCTTCAAACATTGCCATGTTCTCTTCACCCTCTGGACCTTGAACACACTATTTCATCTTCCTGAAATAGTGTTTCATCAACTGTTTCTCTGTCCACTCCCGTCTCTACCCTCTCCACTTAGATTCCTCACCCAACAGTTCACAACTTGAATATGACTTACTGTAAAAGTTACCCTTGTATTAGGCCTCCCTAGATACTAGTCTCCCTCAGACACGTAATCCCTTAGCACCATGCATTTTTTGTAGCCCCATGCATTTATTTGTAGCACTTAATAACTTGTAATTAATTAGAGTTTTTGTCTTCCTCTAGATATAAGTTCCATGTTTGTCAAAAAAAAAAAAAAAACTGAATAGGTGAATGAATCAATGAATTAATAGTCTTTTAGTCACAAGTCTTTAAATTGTTTGCTGTCACTCTCCTCCAACTAGAATGTAACCTTAGTGAAGTCAGGAACCTTGTCTATATTATTTTCTGCTGCAATATCACCAGTGCTTGGCTCATAGTATACTCTGAAAATATTGGTTAAAAACAATGTTGGCATCTTTGTGGAATCCAGTCAAACTACACCTTTGTTTATTCTTATGCCGCTTATAGATAAAGAGGGAAGTAATGAAGGCAGGGGAAATTCCCTCTGTTTCAGGATTTCCCTAAACCCAGAATTTGAGTTTCACTCCATTTCCTTTCTGTCATCTAAATGATCTTATTTAATACCTCTTAGAAGGCCTATAATGTCATTTGCCTCAAGTACTTATACACAATTTCCCCCATATAAATTAGTCATACTTTTTCTGGGACAAAAATCCGGATATAATTGGCCCTATTATATAGATTAGTGGTTCTTAAACTTAAATGTGAAGCAGAATCACCCAGAATGTTTGCTTAAATGCCTGATTTTCAAACCCAAACCCAATTATGATTATTTAGATCCAGAATCTGCACTTTAACAAGCCCCCCCCCCCCCCAGGTCATTCTGATACTGAATGCCCAGGAATCTTATTTTGAAGAAGGCTAATATGGATTTTGAATGGGATGTCAAAGCAGTGTAGTGACCTCTCAAATAATAATATCAACTACCATTGATCGTTACTGTTTGTTTGCCAGGTACTGATCTAAGAAGTTTTATAGGAAGACATTACCTAATTTAATCCTTTCTTCTAGCCTATAAGGAAGGTCCTATTATAATCCCCTGTTTTGTAAATAAGAAAGCTGAGGTTAAGAGAGGTTAAATAATTTGCTCAGTGTCACACAGCGAGTAAGTGATAGAGTCATTCAACATATTTTGCCTCCAAAGCCCATGCTCTTTCCCTTAATTCCAGGCTGCTTGTCTCTCACAGAGTTTTTCTCATTTGCAGACTTCAGGATCCTTGGCATGCTTAATGTGCACTTGCTTCTCCGGTCCTATTAGAATTACGGTCTGTTGCCTTTAAAGATGCTTCTTTGTAGGTTACCAAGAGGCAAAAACTTTGTCTCCCTGCAGTTCTTTGTTCTGCACTTGTTGAAACAACAGGCCCTAGGGAAAGAAGCCCTTTTTTAGAAGAAAAAAGCCAGGTTCTTTCTTCTTTCCCCACATACCATATTAATTATCAAGTACAGAAGAAACTGCTGAAACTTCTGGCTCACTTGGCTCTTCTCCTCCAAAGCAGGAAGCAGCACAGCAAGAGACAAGTTTAATTCTGAAGCTCAAGTGCTCTCCTGCATACCATGGCCTAGGACAAAGGTTCAGTGAAATGGGTATTAGTCCTGATAAGACAGCCTTCAATAAGGTAGAATGTTTATGGAAAGTAGATTGGGATGTACAAACAAGAACACAGAGGATCCCATCAGGGATTTGAGGTAAACATTGTGAACTCCCTTCATGTTTGGCCTTTCCTGTACACTTGGTGTTAGGAGGTCTTACAGAGGCCCTCTGTTAACCCAATATGTACACAGCAGATAAATTACTCTGCATAAAGCTTTCTACTTTTAACAGAAGCTGGGACTGAAAGTGCTTCCCTGGGTAGTAGAGGTAGCTAGATGATAGATCTCTCTATTGCACCCACCTCTGGCTTTTACCTTCTCCTACTTCATAACAGTGTCCTGGCAGACAATAATCTTGACATTTAAGTACTATCCCTAGAAACAAAAGGCAGGAAGGACTCTCTAAAAGTCATTAACTTTCTGCCAGAGTGGATCGAAGATAAAGATACCAAATAGTAGTTGTATGCCCACTCAATGCATGGGAGTGGCTGCCTAGGACAATATAGTGAGAAGAATTATGGGGCCACATATGGGCACTATAGGGATTGATTATTGATGTCTACCATGGACATGAAAATACAGAGGGTCAACAAATGGGCTACCTTTTATCCATCCTTGCACCAAGCCAGTGGTTCCTAAACCTAATTGCACATAGAATTACTGAGAGCTATTTAAAAATATTGATACCTGGGATCTACCCCCAAACTAATTAAATTAAATTATCTGGAGGTGAGATTCAGGCATTCAGGCATTGGAACAACAAAGGTTGAGCCACCGCTGTGCACAATTGTAGATATACAGATGACTTAATTCAGTACTTACCAAATGCATTTCTTCCAATCATGACCTGCCAGGATGGCTTCATAAGAATTATGTGAGGAGCTTGTAAAATTGTGGATTCCTGGGACCAACTCCTAAAAATTCTAATTTGGAAGTATGAGGGTAGAGTACAAGAATCTGTATTTTTTAAAACCACACAGGAAGATGTTGATGGGAACCACTGTCCTAAGCTATTCTCAATGCCTCAGATGAATGAGAACTTTGAGCAGAACCTTGTGCTCTAGGACAAAAGTTTTCAACCCAGCTGTACATTGGTATCCCCTTGCAAAGTTTTTTAAAAACTCCAATGCCTAAGTTCATCAATTAAATTGGAATCTCTAGGGTGGAATCTGGATGATTCTAATGTGTAGCTAAAACTGAGAATCACTGGTCTAAGAAGTGGAGCACAGGAATCTCATTTGAGGACCTCATCAGAAAGATTTTATTATTCTTTTTCTATAGATTTAGTCGCTGACTTAGTCTAGTAGCTTCAGCTTGATATTATATGGTAGAACTGCTTCTGTTCCCTGAACCTTGTTTACAACCAGAATCTGTCATTCATGATGGTTGTGGTGATCTCATGAATTATCATGGACTTAGTAAACATTGGCTGCAATCACTCACCCATACTTTTAAACAAATGGTTACAGAATGTATCTTAATGTTTATGAAATGTAGATTCTAATATCTTCTACTAGTCTAAAGAAAGGTTTTTGATGAGGGTTTGTTTATTTTTTAAAAAATAATCAAATGAAATGTAGGACAACTGATGGTCTTAAGAGACAGAGGCTTTGTAAAGACAAAGTTGTATTTAAACTTGGAATCTTGCAAGGCCCATCAACTATGAAATAGTAGGGGCAAATAGACATCTTAACCACCAATCCGTGATTGGCCCTACTGGTCTCTTTTGAAGCAACTGGGAAAGATATAATTTCTTTCTCCTGGAAGCTTTGCCTGTATGTTTATTTGCCTCACATTCGTCGTGTAAGACAGCCAGACAGCCTCAAACAGAGTCAGCCTTGCATGGATGGTCATGAAGTGGTGAGACTGGCAGAGTTCAGCAGAACTCTCCTTCTTCTTCAAAATGCATTTTTAAAAAATTGCACCCAGTTTTTTCACTTATGCTTGAATTTCCACCATTAGTGATTAATGTATTTGGTTTAAACATTCCCACTTCAGAGTATTGTTTCTAAATATAAATAGAAATAACACATTAAGTCCCTCCAATACTCTCAGAAAGGAAGAACCATGGCTGTCTTGGAGGACCTCACAAAGACAGCGTGAGGTTGAGAGGACCAACTCTTCATGTTAATGCAAGAACTCAAGGGTCAATCCTGAGGAGCGATGGGAGGACAGTGAACTAGGGCGTGTTCATCTCTGTAGCCTCAGTGTCTTACATTAGCACCTGGTTCAGAGTAGTAGAAGGAATGGCATCCAGAGAAAATATACCATCTTAGAACTGCCATGAGAAATGTTGAATCTAGCCTTGGACTCATCCAAATGAGACCCAGCAGCTGAACCTCCAGAAGACAGCCTCACTAGCCTTGTAAACAAGATCATTTCCTTTACCCCCATGGAAAACGGGACCCAACAAATCTCTTGCTGATGCAATGCCACATGTTATAAGAGTAAACCATTGTGTTTTTGCCAAGAGTTGGTTATCCAGTGACTAATGTGTTCCTATACATTTACATTGACTGCAGAGTATCCTGGGACATGTTTATAGTTAAGAAAGGTTAGTATTAACATTGTGTCAGAGGATTAATCCATTTTAATTGCAAATGCCAAGAACAAATCTGCTTCCTTGGGACCCAGATGTATGACTTTAGTTAAATATTTACAGATCAGAAGGAATGTTTACTCTTAATTCTGGAGCTAGGTATTTACTTGCATAATTACATACTCTTCCCCTGCCTCCTCTTGATCCAGTGTCCTCCTGATATTTTCTCTCTGAAATACAAGTGTATTGTGGGAGATGATGAAAACATCTGGCTACTGGTTTATAGCTACTGATACTGGTGAGAGGTGACTATGGGATAGTAGAGTAGCTAAGAAAATGTTCTGTGTGTATAACCAGGATCATAGAATGAGCAGGGCCCATAAAAGCAGGAAAGCTGGATTCTAGTTCCAACTGTACTAGAAATTAGCTGTGTTACCTTCTCTGAGCCTCATTTTCCTCATCTATAAAATGAGAGATGAATTCAAATTTTTAAGACTTTTTCCAGTGATGAGCCTTCATGGCAGATTTCTCTAACCCATCTTGGATCCCCTACCCACTCCAGGTATAATACTTACGCTTTGTAGGGCAGTAGCATCCAATAGAACTTTCTGCAATAAGGAAATATTCTACTTTATGATGTGCAATACAGTAGCCTCCAGCCATATGTAGCTATTGGGCATTTAAAATGTGGCTAATGTGATTGAGAAATTGAATTTTCATTTTGTTTTATTAATTCAAATTTAATAGCTATGCGTAACTAGTGGCTACCATATAGGACAGCACCACGCTAAACGATTAGCAATCATGTTGGCCAGCTCCTTGAAGAAGGCCATTGTCTGTGCTAACGATGTCTTCTAATTTGGGGATGATTAAAGAGGTGGTTGAAAAATACTGCCCAGTGGGAATCCTTTTTCTCCAGTGTGGAAGGTAGGATACAGTCAATTATATTGTAGATGCCTTGAGGTTTTCAAAATGCACAACTCCTGAGTTTTTATTCATTCCACTAAAAAGTGGAAAGGAGTGGAAAGCCATTAAACTAATTTTCCTTTTTTTTCTATCTGAAAACTGTTAATATGCTTCTAGCCACATTATGTTAAACTAGGAAGACAGTATCACTGTAGGGCATTCCAAGACATACACAGCAGATTCCACAGAATCAACTTCAATCATCCCACATTAAACATTTTTCATACAAAAAAGAGCTTGTTTACCGTATTAGTCCATTTTCATGCTGCTGAAAAAGACATACACAAGACTGGGCAATTTACAAAAGAAAGATGTTTATTGGATTCACAGTTCCATGTGGCTGGGGAGGCCTCACAATCGTGGTGGAAGGTAAAAGGCACATCTCACATGACGGCAGACAAGAGAAAGACAAAGCTTGTGCAAGGAAACTCCTGTTTTTAAAACGATCATATCTCGTGAGACTTATTCACTCTCACAAGAACACCATGGGGAAGACCCACCCCCATGATTCAATTATCTCCCACTGGGTCCCTCCCACAACACGAGGGAATTATTGGAGCTACAAGATGAGATTTGGGTGGGGACACAGAGCCAAACCATATCATTGACTTAATTTGCAAAATGTTTCTTTTCCATTTAATAGTTTGTTGATCTATTCCCATAGCATTGATGGCAGAGAGTTATTAAACTCTCTGACTTAAAAACAGTGACAGGTCCTCATTATGCAACTCATTGAGTTGAAAATCCACTATGGACCAGTAGATAGATGCTGTTTCTGGACTTGACTTTTCTGCTTTCAAATTTATAATAATTGTAATAATATGGAAAATAATAAGTAGTATTATTATTAGTTAATGTTAGTATTATAGCTAAATAATTACAAGCATTTCTTATCTAGTCAAGACTTTTCTATCATAGTTTTTAGAAAGCATACAACACTCATGATAAGTTTTAGTGTATCTGAAAAAAAATACTAAACTTTAGCTCCATAAACTGGTTAGAATGGAGGCTTCTAATTAGTATGATTAGTTCCCAAGTGATAGTATCTATATCTGGAATGGTAAATCCATCACACAAAAGTTGTCATTTCTCACCTATTCATTTGTCTTTGGCATTCTTTCCTGCTGAGTTTGGACCTAGCCTCAGAATTCTTAACACAGCATTTTAGACAGCTAACATCAAGCAACTAGGGCATTTAAATTACAACATTTAAGATTAAGGTTATTTTCCCTCTCTAATCTTTGCAGGTGGGTGCGATCAATTTGTAAGAGATAAAAACACAATAAAATACATACAGTCCTAGAGCTGAAAGGGACCTTAGAGAGCACTCAACCTTAATCCTCTTATTTTATAGATGAGAAGACCAAGGCTTAAAGAATAATGGGGAATTGTCCATGATTACACAGTCAGTTGGTGGCAAAAAGTGGGACTAGATTCCAGCCTCCTAACTCAGGGGGAATCCCGCAAGACCCTGCCTTGAGCCCACCATATGGTACTTGTACATTAGATGTTTGGTACATGATTATAATCACTTTTAAGTTTACTGGAAATGATGTCTGTTTGCCTGAACAATAGAGGCAAGACAGGCCTGGCTATTAAACTATGATAAACAATTTATTTGTGGGGTGATCATATCCAAATAGATTATTTGGTGGATTTTCCCATAAGTTAGGCTTACATGTTTTCCAGGCATCTGTGTCCAGTGCCACCTGATTAGAAGAAAGAAATAGCAGCCCATTAATTTAAACAATGGGATTAACTATGGGGTCTGACTGAAAGAGGAGCTGCTTATCAGGATCTGCTGGAATGTGTAGTTCTGATTAACAAATGCAGTTTCCATTATTATAATGAGCAGATTTCTGGATGTTTCCCTCTATTAATGTGTTGTTCTCCACCTAATAATGTGCTCCTCTTACTTATGGTCTATGCCTTCAATAGGGACTGTTCTAATTCCAAAATTGTGTTTATTAAGTGTACTAACATTGATATCACTGTCAGGCAATATCTAAGAGTTTAGCCGTCACAGTTTCAATAGAGAGAAAGAGAATCCTGCTATTCCAGTCAGAGGCAACAGCAGGAACATGGGAGTCTTGGTTGCCAGTTCTTTAAGTTGTTTTTTTATGACCTAAATGATTCTTAAGGTTTGAAATGTTAAGTGATTTCTAAAGTGAGAAATACCATTATTATTTATTAAATACTATAATTACTACAAATGGACACTGAGGAGAGTAATATAATTGTGGTTAATGGCATTATCATTTAATTTTCAGATGCATCTGTTTCTAAACAAACATTCAGTGCCTCTGTTTAGAACATACACCCCCTAAAGTTTCCCCTGCTGCTGAACATTCCTACTGAGGATCAGGTTGTATTCGAGTAGTTTATCTTCCCTCCTTTTTATTTCCTTTTAACTACTTGTTGTGTCTTAAAGATTCCAATCTTGTTTTTGCAATTGGTTCCTTATGATCCTGTAAGTAAAGTAAATTTCAATGTGCTTGAAGCAGCTCAGTTCTTCCAAAGTCATTAGTAAGACAGGCCTGATCCCCCAATTTCCACCAGAAGACTCACTCTTTAGCTAAGTGACTTATACCTCTAGTTTTCATTACAAGACTGACTTGTCTTTTGCCATATCCTGAGGTCTAGGAAGAAGTGGGTAAGACACCCAGGTTTCTTTGACAGAAAAGAGGGTGTGAGTGTCCTCCCCACCAGAGCCAAAGTGTAAAAGGTAAAGTTGTACAAGTTTGTTTTTTTCTTTCTTTTTTTTTTTTTTGAGACAGAGTCTCGCTCTGTCTCCCAGGCTGGAGTCCTGTGGCCGGATCTCGGCTCACTGCAAGCTCCGCCTTCCGGGTTTACACCATTCTCCTGCCTCAGCCTCCCGAGTAGCTGGGACTACAGACGCCCACCACCTCGCCCAGCTGGTTTTTTGTATTTTTTAGTAGAGACGGGGTTTCACCGTGTTAGCCAGGATGGTCTTGATCTCCTGACCTCGTGATCCACCCGTCTCGGCCTCCCAAAGTGCTGGGATTAGTTTGTTTTTTTCATATCATCTCAGCTCCTCTTTTAGTCAGGTCCCACAGTTCATCCCTAACAAGCTGTCTTCTGTTTTGCAGACTATCTCTTTTAAGCTATTGGCTCCTGAAATGTTATTTCTCCCAGAGGTATTTTTAACTTGGGGGAGGTCCCTCCTGAAGAGCATTATAAGCGTACACTCATAAAAAGGAAAGTCTGACTACCAACATTAGCCCCTTCAACTTCTGACAAACATTCTTCGTTCTCAAGCTGCCATTCCCTTCCCTATTTTCACATGGAATCAAAAACCTTATGACTATTCAAAATTGAAGGTATTTTATTCCTCACTTCTATCCTTCACTACTGTTTGGACGAACGGAGGCAAGATGGCGCAGTTCTGGGTTCTTCACCGTCAACTTTCCCGTGCCCGGGAAAGACACAGGTCGACTGCGCAGGCTCAACCCGACCTCCCACAGAGAAAAACCGGAACCCGCCTAGCCACGCCTACCACCCACCGCGACCCGCCTATGTCCCGCCCACTGCCCTCCCACTCCCAGGCCCAGGACATAAAAGCCGCTCCCGCGGTGGGGCAGCGCGAACTTCCTCAGCCCCCACTCCTGTCGGGACTGCATTAGGGACCTTGCCCTAGAGCTCCACCGGGCGACTCCCTTGGCCTCCCCTGCCGGAGACTGAGGGACCTCACCCCTCCCCCACAAAGCTGGCTGACCAAAAAATAAATTTGCACTTTTGCTCCTAGCCTTGCCTACTCACTGGTCCTTTAATACTCGCCCTGGTGAGCCTGGAAAGCAAATCAGTTTCCTAGAAAGCAAATCAGTTTCCTAGAAAGCAAATCAACTACCTCATTACCCACATATTACTCTTAACCTCAAATCATCCAACCGTGAAATACTTCCAGAGTAAACATCTTCACTCATACAGCAAAGCATGATTGGGGAAGAACCCTTTATTAGTTTGGTACCTCTGTAGAGCAGCTTCCAAGATGGTATTAAATATGCAATAGATCTCCTGGGGGGAGGTGCCTTTGAGAGAAAAAAAGGAAGGGAGCCAGAGGAGGTAGGACTTATCCGACCACAGTGCAGGTCCATCCTCTGTGGAGGAGAGAAGGAAGAAAAGAGGATTAGACAAGCAGAATCTCAGATTGGAGCACAGTTCTAAGAAAGTTTCAGCCAGGCCAATAGAGTTCTCAAGCCAGAATCAGTGATCAGAGGAGTTTTCTGTCTCACAGAAATGGGTCTACCTTAGTATTCTTACCATGCGTAGTCATTAGCTGGGAAATACCCATTGAACACGTGGCCTTGTCTCAAGTGCAGTGATGGACTCAAGTGGTCAGCAACTAAGTGCATGGATGAAATATGCTCCCTAAAGCAGGAGATCCAAGCATGACTGCTACAAAACCCTAATAATCACTAATCACTGGGCTTGGTTCCCTGGAACATCATAATCTCCAGCTGCTACTCTAACTTAAGCACTACAAGTAAATATTATTTCAACCATGTTAATGTTGTGGCTCACAGCAAAGTTTGTTTGAATCAACCATCTCTTTCCTCAAAACCTGGTCAGCTCCCCTCTACCATCACTAAAAGCTATTACTCATGTTTTGTCATATGGATAAAAAATTAAAACCCTCAACTTCTTGCCTTGGTTCGTCTTTCTTTGCCTTTTCCAGTTCTTTGAGAGATAACCATCCTCATTTTCCTTGGGTACCTCCAAACTACTCCACTTTCTTCCCCTCTTCTGTTTCCATAATCTTAAACTGCCTCTCTCCTTTCTGCTATTAGATGTATCCATGTTTCTTCAATCTTGCATAAACCTTCACTCTACCTCAATCTGACATCCAAATTACTTTCCTCTCATTCCACACTTGCTGCCATAGGTTCAGTATAGTGTAGTACAGTGCAGTATAGTCTAGTATACACTCAAATTTGAATAAGAAACTGAAATCTGAATCACGTGCTGGGCTTGTAAAACAAAGATTATTTGACTCTATCTCCAGAGTTTGTCATTCAGTAGGTCTTGGGGTGAGTACCTGATAATTTATATTTTTAACAAGCTCCCAAATGATGCTGATGCTCCTGGTCCAGGAACCACACTTTGAAAAGTACTGGTATTGCTGTTAAAGAGTGCATCTTCTAGATTCAATTGGCCCAAGTTCAAATCCTTGCTCTGACTCTTAAGGTGTGTGACCTTAGGCAAGTTCCTAGCCCCTCTATGTCTCAGTTGCCTCAACTATAAAATAGAGATAACAATGATCCCTACCTCATAAGGTTGTTGTGAAGATTGCATGATTTAATATACATGAAGTGCTTAAAACACTGACACTTGCCTGACACACAATAAATGCTGTAAAGTGTTAATTATTATTTCATTGACTCAGGATGCTAGAGCCAGTAAGAAATATTTAAGCTCATCATTCACCAAATCCAAGTCAAAGTGTGCATAACTCTTGCTATATGTAGTATTTATTATTTTAATAAATGCTTTCCTTTAGGTTGGTTCTCAGGTTTACCCGAATAAATTTATTTTAGAATGAAACTGGGAATGGAAAACCAGTGTTTTGCTAATATAAAATAAAAATAAATACAATACAATTAGAATACAAAAGATTTGGCCGGGCGCGATGGCTCAAGCCTGTAATCCCAGCACTTTGGGAGGCCGAGACGGGCGGATCACGAGGTCAGGAGATCGAGACCATCCTGGCTAACACGGTGAAACCCCGTCTCTACTAAAAAATACAAAAAACTAGCCGGGCGAGGTGGCGGGCGCCTGTAGTCCCAGCTACTCGGGAGGCTGAGGCAGGAGAATGGCGTGAACCCGGGAGGCGGAGCTTGCAGTGAGCTGAGATCCGGCCACTGCACTCCAGCCCAGGCCACAGAGTGAGACTCCGTCTCAAAAAAAAAAAAAAAAAAAAAAAAAAAAAAAAAAAAAGAATACAAACGATTTACCCATGTAGTTTGTGTATTCCTCTTTGCAAAAGCTCTGATTTCACTACATAATTGTTTTTTCAAATAAGGAAACTGAGATCCAGAAAAGGGACTCGCTTATGATCACAGAAAGTTGGTGGTAGAGCTGAGACTAGGTCTCCTGTCTCCCTGGCTAGTATACTTTACATACCACCTCATGAAGAAATGCCCCACTCCTCCCTCCTCCTGCCTTGCGATGACTTCATGGCAGCTGTGTCTCTAATGCTGAAGATACTTAATTTTCTATGAAGCCTTGGTCATTTAACTTAATTTCATATGTTGTGTGAAGGTATATGTTGTTATAGCACAGGCGTTTTGGCCATGGTTGATTATTGTCATAAGAGCTTAGAGTTGAAAGAAAGTCCAAATGTGCTGGCTGCTAGATCATTAGGTGAAAATGTGAAAAATGAACATGGGCAAGCAAAGAGTCAGAGTTGGTTAACAGAGTGAGGTTGGCAGAACCAGTGACAAGAGAGGACTGAAAAACAGATTCAGGGTACATACAGAACTTGGCTCTAAACAAAATTAGGGGAAAGAAAAGAGAAGAATGAGGAGGAAAAATGAGCCTCTGAATGCTGTATTGTTTGTGGCAGGCCTTGGGCAGGCAAGGGAAAAGTATATTTTGCCACTGAGTCCCTTTATTGAACCATGTCTCTCTCATACACACAAGTTCCTTCACCCCCCAAGGTCATCCTGACCTTCCCTTTGAGAAATACTGCTTTACGTTTTAGAGTTACTAAAGTGTGGAGCACTAACAGACTCTTCTAGATAATGTAACCTCTCTCCTTGGTCCAATTCAAACAGCAGGCTATCAGAGCAGAACTTTGGAGAAAGCTCTCTTCAGGAAGCAGCCACCCCCCTTCCATTTGAGGATGCCTTTCCTTTTTTGTTTTACACCCCACCCCCACCGTGGGACTCAGAGTGGCTTGAGCAATCAGCAAAACTAACACTGGAGGTTCTTTATATGTGTGCTCTCAAGAGGGGTAGAGCCTTCTTAAGGCTTCCAACTTTTGGAAAGCTTTCCTGGCAGATCTAGAGAAGAGTTTATACAAAACTTGGGCAGAGAGTTTGCTTTTTCCCTGAGGCACCATTTTGCATTGTTACTTTTTTAAGATCTCTAGAGTTAAGAAGTTAGGATTTGCCCAGATAAGGTTAAGTAAATAAAATGCTTTACTCCACTAGTGGTTTCTCCAAACCTAACTTCTCTCCTCACCTACTCCCATACCTCCACTCAGCCACCACAATCCTGGCATGTACTCACCTCTGACCCCTATTGAATTCCACACAATTCCCCCAAGATAAGCAAAACTAATACAAGTAGGTATATTTAGAGTGCCTACTGGTATTACCACATCTATTGATGCAAGATTTAGATAAGTGTATGAGCCATTTAAAATGGACATTCCAGCCTCAAATTAATGTGCATTTAACATGTACAATTGATTGATTTCACTTTTTCTTCCCTAGGCAGCAACTCAGTATTCCCCCTTGCATTTTAGCAAATCAACCTGTCAAGTTGTTTGAGACTAGAAGTGTGTTGATTCAAAGTGAACTACAAGAATTCCCTGATGTCAACTGCAACTGTCTAGAAGTACTTTTGTTGAAACCCTGTTTCTGCCACCTTATGGAAGAAGATTGTAGAATGAAAGCAATTTCTCTTAAATTAAGTGTGCCCATAGGATTACAGATATGCCACCGACATGGTTAGTAAAATCCTGATAGGCCTTTGCTATCTGGAATGTTTGTGGCATTCCTCTTTTAGGAGGAATCACATACCGTAGGAAAATTATCTAAGAAAAAATCAGGGATATAAGCCAGGAAAAAAAAAAAGCAGCCTCCAGGTGGTGTCCAGGGATCCTCAGTCATTTAGTCTCTCTCCTATACCTCTTATACCTACAGTCTCAGACAATGGAAAATGATCCACTGGAAAATAACTTGGAGACACAGCTAGTCCTCAAATAGCAAAGAAAGATTTTCTGTCATCTCCACTTGACTGTACCTTGTGAGGCAGGAAGGTTGCCTCTGACAATTTAGAAAGATTTTCATCAATAAAAGTTTTCCCCTTAGGCCTCAGTGAACCAAACAATTCCGTAAAGTTGCACAGTCTATTCTCCAAGAGTTCCCATTATATGAAAGATTCACTGTAATCTCTAACAAATGCCTTAATAAATTAATGGGCTATCTGACAGATGGGGCCCATAGGAACCCACAAATCTTAGAACAAAACTCCCAAAGATTTGTGAATCAGACAGTGCCCTCTCCACTTAGGAAAGAACTAGGGGTTATGGATATGTTCCACTCTGTCCTGGACTCCACTGGGCTGGGTGCATCCTTTATTCTTACTTACTTGGTTCCCAGGCTTTTACATGCAAATCACCAAGTGGTATCAGTACCTACACAGGGCTCTAGGATTCTCATTTCAACAAATATTTCTCAAATATTTCTTGAACACCCAACAGGGCTGTATGGATACAAAGATGAGTAAGACATAGTCCCTGCCCTCAAGCAGCTCATTACCTGGTGATAGAAGACCAGGATATTAACAATCACAATTTAGAGAGGTAAATATATAAAGGTATAAACATAATGTAGTGTGAGTATGTTTTGTTGATTTAACAGACAGTGGGAGTATCTATAAAAATGAGTATTTCCTTTATTGATGACCACTTTGTTATTATGGGTTAAGATCAGATGTATCTGAATAATAATTTTAAAAAAGATAGATTTTGTATCCTACAATTTTACTTAATTCATTTATTAGTTTCGAGAGTTTTTTAGTGGAGTCTGTATGGTTTTCTTTATATAAAATCATTGTATTTGCAAATAGGAATAATTTGACTTCCTTCTTTCCAATTTGGATGCTCTTTTTTTCTTTTTCTTGCCTAATTGCTTTGACTAGGACTTCCAGTACTATGTTGAAAAGAAGTGGTAATCACAAATGGGTATCCTTGTCTTGTTCCAGATTTTTAAGGGAAAGCTTGCAACTTTTTTTCATTCAGTATTATGCTAGCTGTGGGTTCATCATATATGGCCTTTACTGTGTTGAGGTGCATTCCTTCTATGCCTAATTTGTTCACGTTTATTTTTATGAATGGATGTTATCAAATGCTTTGTCTGCATCTATTGACATGATCACATGATTTTGTCCATCATTCTATTAATGTGATGTATCACATTGATTCATTTGTGTATGTTGAACCATCCTTGCATCCCTGGGAAGAATCCCACTTGATCATGGTGAATGATCTTTTTATGTGCTGTTGGATGTTGTTTGCTAGTATTTTGCTGAGGATTTTTGCATCTATGTACATCAGGAATGTTGGCCTGTAGTTTTCTTTTTTATTGTGTCATTGTCTGGTTTTAATATCAGGGTAATGCTGGCCTTGTAGGAACAATTTGGAAAAATTCCTTCCATTAACTATTTGGAATAGTTTGAGAATAATCGGTATTAGTTCTTTAAAGGGTAGAACTCAGCAGTGACACTAACAGGTCCTGAGCTTTTCTTTGATGGAGGACTTGTTTATTACAATCTTACTACTGGGTATATATCTAAGGGAAATGAAATCAGTATGTTGAAGAGATTTAGCTGCACTTCCATGTTTGTTGCAGCACTATTTACAATACCCAAGATAAAGAATCAATCTAATTGTTCATCAAAGGTTAAGTGAATTTTTAAAATGTGGTATATATACACAACAGAATACTATTCAACCATAAAAAAGAATGAAATTCTGTTATTTGTGACAACATGGATGAACCTAGAGGACATTATGTTAAGTGAAATAAGCCAAGCACAGAAGGGTAGATACCACATGAACTCACTCATATATGGAATCTAAATAAGTTGATCTTGAGGGTAGTAAAGATTGATCTTGAGGGTAGTAAAGATCTTGAGGTCTACTAAATAAGTAGTGGGTAAAATAGTGATTACCAGAGTCTAGGGAGAGTAGGGAGAAGGGGAGAGGGACAGAGGTTGGTCAATGGGTATAAACTTATAGTTAGATAGGAGGAATAATTCCTTGTGTTCTATTGCATAGTAGGGTGACTATGGTTAACAATAGGGTATTGTATATTTCAAAACAGTTAGAAAAAGGGATTTTGAATGCTCTCACCAAAGAAATGACAAGTGTTGGAGGGGATGGATATGCTAAGTACCCTAATTTGATCACTAAATAATGTATACATGATTGAAACATCACACTGTACCCCATAAATATGCACAATTATTATGTGCCAATTAAAAAAACTTTTTAAAAAGGCAAGTAGAAAAAGAAAGAGAAACATAATTAATTATAACCATACACTGTAGAATATATATTGACCAGCATAAAACTTGTTGCAAAACATGTTTGGCATGAAAATTTATGTTTATGCCTTTATTTACTCTATAACATTACTTTTGTTTATCTCTCCTACTATAATGTAAGCTACTTAAGGGTAGGGGATTTTGTCTATTTCATTCACTGTTGTATCTACAGAGCCAGTAAATATATAATAAATATTTGTTGAACAGATGAGCAAATATGAATAATTTAAAATTATGATAATATCTATGAAATAAGTTAACATATATGATTAGAGATTATAACAAGGGGATCTGATGTAGATTGGGGGAAAAGTTTAGGCCTCTCTTAGGAAGAGACATTTGGGCAGAGACATGAGAGAGAGAGGAGTTAGCCAAGACAATCAGACAACAGATAGCTCACATCTGGCTTGCAAAAGTCTCTGGAAATCTGACGATGTTTGGTTTCAAATGACTCACATTTGCAGGCTACTTGGTTTATATATTAGGGAATCAGTTTGATTGACATATTAGAGAATCAGTTTGATTGATAGCAATTTTTGTGTTTTTCCTGTTCAAAAGATGTTTTCATTCTCCCATCTATACCTAAATCTTTGGATTTAAAGCCAAGGAAACAAAGTTCAGACTCAAGTTTCCCTCCTGCCTCAGTCCCCATGTGGGATTCTGAATTAGACTTAGCTCTGTGCGTTTGGCCCCTTGAAACTCCCCTGTGAGTTCTGGCTAGCACCTCAGCTCAGAAGACTCTTATTTCTTGGTTTGCCTGGCAAGAGATGGGTTCACCATATGGAGTCAAAAAAACAGCCTACCAGCCACTGAACAGTTCAGCCTGGGGCAGGGCAATGAGAATCAGGCAATAGCCAATTCCTTGTCTGCAATTTGCTGATTATCACACCCCAGGGTGTGGGATTGTACAGCCAGGACCGCTTTGCTCTGCCTCTCATCAAGGCAGAATGAACACAGATCCTGACAGGTCAAATCTTCCCCCAGACCTCAGAGGTTGCTGTACAAAGGACCAGGCTTAATCTCTGGCCAAGTGTATAATTCATTTATCTGCACGGTCATGAATTCTGGGCTCTCAGAATTCTGGGCTCTCAGGGCAGGAAGCATGGGGCATTGTGACTGGTTCTACAGGCCCAGGGAGTCACTTAAGCCCTGATTGTATTGCGGAGGGAGGGATTTTCGAGACGGAGGGATTTTCGAGACAAAGGGTCCTGTCCTCCCGAGATTGAGCAGATTTGAAGGGGAGCCTGTGCACACAAAGGAATGGTGCTTTACGGAGAGGTTGACAGCTTTGTCATCAATGTCCATGAACTTCTCTAGATCATCTAAGTGATGACAGGGGGGTTGGAATTAATTATTTCATAGACTTTGGCCAAGAGGAATTGAGATAAGTAAAGGATTCATGTCAGGATGTTTGCCCGATGCACATCCGCCACTTTGTAGTGGAGGGAAGTTTTAAACACCAAGAACCGTTTTCTCACTCGGCCCCTTCTCAGAAACTTGTTGGGGGTCTTAATCTTTGCCTCCAGCTTTCAGAACTCCTTTACTATCACCAAAAAGACTTGAAATAAAAGGCAGTACTCTATAGAGAACAGCTACATTAAAGCTAATTGGAAATTGTTTAAAAATTTATGGTTTCCCGACTTGGCCAGCTGTTTTGCTTTCTCTGATCCTCCAGACTTCCTGCTGAACAGAGATGGGACTGGGATGCCATTCTGTGTTCCCGGAGTTTCGTTTGCACAGTTCCACAGCCTGGGGGGTTTGACCCATTGCAATAAATCCAGCTTCAGATTAGTTATTTGGATTTTGAAGAATTTCAAGCTCCATGTCTTTCATGTCACTTCCCTGCAACCTACCTTGAACTTTGCAGTGGAAGACATTTTAATCATCGATTATGTATATTATACGACTACAGGCTCCTGAAAGGGAGGAAGTGGATGTCATGGAAGGCAGATAGCGCTGGAGAGGAATGGAGAGAACAGGGGCTCTAGTGCTTACTCTTGCCTCGGACAGGCATTTAACCTCTTTATGTGGTTAAAAAAAATCCTGATGCTCCTCCATTTTTCCTTTTCTCCCTATTCATTTTTGTGGTGGATGTGAAGGACATGAGGAAACCCCAAGTGCAGACCTCCCCAGCTAATCCTGACAATCATTCTTCACCCCTATGAAGATATCTGAGTGCTGTCATTATCTGAGATCGGGACACTCATTAAATACATTATCAGTCATTAATGCTTTACCCTTCAAATACATTTAATAAATTAGTCTCAACAAAAATTGGAACCCCTGGGGAAACATACTAGAAGTATAAAGCTTTCTGGGGTAGCTGGACAGGATTGTTTGCTCAGGCTTTTTACTCTTTGACACCTAGTTTCTAGATCATCAGCAATTACTAAAGATTCCCTGCTTCATATGAGTTTCCTCATTTGCCAGTCAATAGCCTTATAATTGGTAGAAATATGAGCGGACTCTCTATCCTGTTGTATCCCAAGCAGTTTATTCAGGAAGTCTGTACTGAGCACTTGTTCCAGCACTGTTTTAGATCCTATAGAACAGCAGTCTCCAACCTTTTTGGCACCAGGGACAGGTTTCATGGAAGACAGTTTTACCACAGACCAGGGGTGGGATGTTTTCGGGATGATTTGAGTGCATTACGTTTATTGTGTGCTTTATTTCTATTATTATTACATTGTAATATATAATGAAATAATTACACAACTTACCATAATATAGAATCAGTGAGAGTCCTGAGCTTCTTTTCCTGCAACTAGATGGTCCCATGTAGGGGTGGTGAGAGACAGTGACAGATCATCAGGCGTTAGATTCTCATAAGGAGCATGCAACCTAGACCCCTTGCATGTGCAGTTCACAATAGTGTTCACGCTCCCATGAGAATCTAATGCTGCTGCTGATCTGACAGGAGGTAGAGCTCAGGTGATAATTCCCGTGATGGGAAGCTGCTGTAAATACAGATGAAATTTCACTCACTCACCCGCTGCTCACCTCTCGCTGTGCAGCCCAGTTCCTAACAGGTCACAGACTGATACCAGTCTGGAGCCCCAGGGTTGGGGACCCCTGCTATAGAGGATATGTCTTCTTTTAATGAGCTTGCTTTCTAGTTGTGAAAGATATGTTGATAATAAAACATGCAACATATATATGTAAGAACCATCTGCTTAGGTAATACAATGAGTGCTTCAGACAGAGAGTTTTGTAGTGGTGTAGCAGGTGGATCAGTTAGAACCAGCTTCTTGGTGGAGGTGAGATTTTTCCTCGAGCCTTGAAAAACAGATATCATTTTAATATGCAGAAAAGAAGGAAGTGGGCAATCTGTGCAAGAGGAAGCACATAAACCAAAGTCTGTAGGTGGGAATGAGCCCATTATATATGTAGAAGTTCACATGAAAGAGTAAGGGGAGAAAAAATAGCTTCAGACCACAGAGTGAAGTGCAAAGGAATATTTATTTGATCTTTTGTAGCAGTATCCTCAAAACCTTTTTGATCATGCACACATATAAGAAAAATAGCACACCCTCAATATATGTATATTCATAAACTGTATACTTACACTAATATATTAGTACATTATAAAACCTACACAAAATCATACGGCATGATGTAATACAATGAACAAAAAAGTTCTGATAGTTTCTTCTTATACACCAGAAAACCATCTTGTACTCCCCCTGAGGTATCTGTACCCCTACTCTGGATACCACTGCTTTAGAGCATCTGTTAAACATTTTGGGGACCACAGACCCCTTTAAGAATCTGACGAAAACTACATATCCTCTCCTCTCCTCAGAATTTACACACAGATGCTTAACATTTTCTTCATACAGTTAATTTCAAGGAGAGGAGTGGGCTATGGACCTCCTGAAGCCCATTCTTGTACCCCAGTTTAAGTTTCTCTGGGTGGATAAAGGCACAGAAGGCTTTTGAGTAGCTTAGTGGTACATACTCTTTAATCTTTTAGGAAGTTGAATCTGGTCATTGTGTGCAAAATGAATTCGTGGCAGTGGGGGGCAGGTGGACAAAAAGTAGAAGCAGGGAAACAAGTTAATAGGCTATTTCAAAACCTCATGCCTGAAATGCAAATGCTATGTAAATAGAAAAGAGGACAGATGCAAATGATATTTCAAAGGAAGCATAGGCAGATCTCAATGATCAATAGTGGATGAAGGGAGAAGGGAGGGAAAAGAATCAATGGCAACTCTGAGGCCTCAAGTTGGGGGTGGTGGGGAAAGGGCAATTATCAACGGGTTCAGATAACAGCCCAGCAGACATGGTCTGAGGGCAGGGGGAAATGTGGGGATAAAGCTAGGGGGAATAATTGGCCAGGAGACACAGATTGGGGTGTTGATATGGTGAGAGTAGAAAGGTTATGAGAAGAGAGAATAAAAATAGTAAACACTTATGCACTAGGCATTATTCAAAGTGCTTTATGTAAACTGATGCTGTTAATCCTCATCACCATCTCTGTGAAACAGCTGCTCTTATTAACATCATTCCATTTTATAAACAGGAAACAGAGATAAAGCAGCTTGCCCAAGGTCACAGGCTAGGAAGGATCAGAGTAAGGATTCAAACCTGAGCAGTCTCCAGAATTTATGCCTGTGAGCACTGTGCCATGCTGCCTATCAATAGTGAGGGGTGGGAGGTGAGTTGTGGGAAAGTCCACAAGGGAAAGGGAAAAAGAGAGGAACAGAGGAACGAACTAGAATCTATTGAGTGTCCGCATGGATCAGGCATTGTACTAGTGCTCTAATATTAACAAGCATCATCATCGTTACCACCAAGAGTTTTCCATATGCAAGGCCCTATGTCAAGAACTTTGAGGTATAGTGAATATTTGTCATTTTTTAATCACTCAGCAGGAAAATGCCTTTGCTAGTTGAAAAGAATCCCTCATTGTATGAGTCTTGATGTGAGTTGGGGCCCACCTCTCACTGTGGAAGCCAAAGGAGTTCAGATACCCCCCTTCCTTGTCCCTGTGTAGCTAGGAAGGAGTCATAGGTGTCCCAGGCTGGACAAATAGGACACTTTCTCTGTGGAGCAACTGAAGCTAAGATGATGAGCCAGAATTCAATCACAGTAGTAGTCAGCAGCTGTGATTATGATACCCTGGCCAGATTGCTCCTGCTATCCAGCTTCCAAAGTCCCCTTCCCCTTTTCATCTGTTCTGTAAGTCTCTATATCATAGATTGGCAAACCATAAATCTGACCCATCACCTCTTTTTCTAAATAAAGTTTTGTTAGAACACAGCCACATCCATTTGTTTACTTATTGCCTCTGGCTGCTTTTGTGCTACAATGATAGAGTTAAGTAGTTGTAACAGAGACAGTATGGCCCACAAAACCTATAATATTTACTATTGGACTCATAGCAGATAAAGTTTGACCACTCCTGCTCTTTCCAGCAAATCCCTTTCTGGCTTAATATATGCAGAGTTGACTTCTGTTGCTTGCAGCCAAGAACTTTAACTGATAAAAATGAATTATCTCATGTAATCCTTATAACAACCTTCCCAAGTAGCTGCTATTGTTAATCTCATATTGAAGATAATAAAACAGACACACACAGGTTATCTGCCCAAGATCACACAGATAGTAAGATCACTGAAATTCCAACCCAGATCTGACTCTATCACACATGAAAGAGATAAAGAAAATGGAGATGGAGCAGTTAAGCAGTCCCAGGCCTCTTTTGAGACACTGGAGAAAAGACGATCATTTTCCCCCAGTAGTTCAGAGGAACCCAAGTAATCAGTACCATGGAAAGTGAGAAGAAAAAGGAATAGGGATATCAGTAGCTTGGGTTTGACGCATTTATATCCCTCTTGGCCACTTCTATACAGTCTATTGAAATGTTGGTTTAAGCCTCTGTCAAAAGGGTATACTGACCTGTCAATTCTCAGATCATCTGCCAGCTTTTTGCTTGCTAAGAAATTCAGACTACATTTGAGTTGCATCTCAGAACTATATTAGGCCGTACAGTTTGAATTCCTTCTTCCATGTCACTGGGACCTACACTGGATCCAGACTGACAGTAGCCAAAGTCATTGTTTCCTCTGTTAAAATATGCACCCTTTGAGGACAGGGTGTAAGGCTTGCTCACTACTGCCACCTGCATATCGAAATATGGAGTCTGTATCCTCTTTCGAGGTGGCTCAAGTGCAGATGACCACAAAAGCTTATTTGATAGGCAATCCTCCATCATCTCAGTGTGGCTGGGGCAGATTACCACTTTCACTCCGGGCTTAGCAATCTTGAGCTTTTGCTTTGCTAAATGCTAAGATACTTGCCGATACGTCACAGCTTTGGGGGAGTACGTGGGAGGAGGTTTAAGCATATTTAGCTTTTCAGCCTTACCTACTAGACTCAGAGTTCCTTCCATGTGATTCCTGTAAATGCTGACAATAACATGGTGCTCCCTCTGCTCAGTGCACCATTTAATTGAGCTAATTAATGACAAAAATATCTCACAGCAGTGAGCCTTCTGTTGGAAGCATCTGAAGGTAAGGAGGATCAAAATGCAGAGTGGTGAAGAAGACTTCTTGGATAAAGGCACTGGGAATGTTATCGGACTGACCTGTTTGTGTGCACACATGCATGCACCTTCTGTTAAAATAGTCTATTTTTAAGCTAGGTGGGAAACTTCATGAAATAAGTTTGTCTTGTCACATGTACTGATGAAGTGTTTTCCTCTGTGATTTTACCCCCAGCAAACTTCTCTCACTGGTTAAAGCAGAAAACCCTACTTCTGCCAAGTTGTTGTTTGGGAGAATTTGTGAAGGCCAGCCTTTTGTAGCACATAACTGGTCCCATAGGAATATATTTTTAGTCTCTGCTAATGTAGAGGGAACATCTGAATGGTACCTGAAAAGAGACATCTCTTTTCCTTGGGTCAAGCCTAGCCCTGTGGCCACCTGATCTGGCTCTTTTTTGGATGAGTGCTTGAAGCTAACAAGCGAAAAAGTGAACCTTAGGAAATTGTTAGATATTTTCATGATCATTTCTTGATTATCTGCATGTGGAAAAGAAGTGGTGGTTAGGACAGTTGAACCAACCTAAAGCTTACTCATTCCAACCATTTCAGCACCCTCAAACATTCTCATGACCTAATCATCATGCTATGATCATGTTCACCTAGTACTGAATCCTTTTCTAAAGCACTTTTCCATTGCAGATTCAGATTTAATCTTTACAGCAACCCAGTGAAAGTTCCATGATGAGGGGCGACGCTGTAGATCAGTTGGTTAGAAGGTCAAATGCTTAGGTGTGTGTTTCCAGGTGCCCTGGTCCTA
Source organism: Rhinopithecus roxellana (assembly GCF_007565055.1). Lineage (NCBI taxonomy): Eukaryota > Metazoa > Chordata > Mammalia > Primates > Cercopithecidae > Rhinopithecus > Rhinopithecus roxellana. The sequence goes on along the minus strand of NC_044555.1, from coordinate 95,224,049 downwards.
AGACGTGAGGAATTGCAGCATTATTGGTCAGCCAAGAAGAAGCAGAGCCTAAGCAAACTGAGCTCACAGTGGAATGTTTTTATGATTAGTGGCCAATAGTACACAGTAGATGACCAATAAAAGACTATGGGTTTTCTCCCTAATCCTTTGATTTTGCTATAAAAGTCTTTCAAGGTAGATATATTCTTTTCTGATGAAACTCAATGTTGATTTCAAGAACTCTAACTCTGAGAATGCTGCTTAAAAGTGAACACTAAATAACATGTTATGGCAGCCCAGCCTTGCTTGGTGTGATCAGAGGAGAGTGTTTGATAGCTCTCTTATCATTCTCCTGTGAATTAAGCAAGAAAAAAATATTGGTGAACATACCTGAAGGGTTATTCTTCACAGGATTTTCCATATGCCCACTCAGAAAAAAGGATCATATGCCTTGGTTAAGAAAATACAAACCATAACATTGTCCACAGTCTTTCTCCTGAAGAGAACTAAAAGAGAAAATGTGACCGCTGTCATTTTATAAACATCACATAAGCTCTCCCAGGTTTCAGGTAAGCCACTCATGTCCTTGATGAATATGACTAAGTTGTTTGTGTAGGAAGGTGTCCATGTCTATCCTGTAATTAACTGGTGAGTTGAGTTGATGTTTCTCCAAGCATATTCTGTAGCTTTTGTGTATGAGTGATGCATGGGTATATGAGTGATGCACCTTTGACACTGCATTCAGTTCAACTACTATTTAGAGCAGAGGTTTCACAAACCTTAGCTGCACATTAGAATCACCTTGAGAGCTTTTAAAAACCCCAATGTCCAGGCCATGCCTTGTCTTAGTCAGATTGAACTGCCATAACAAGATACCATAGACTAGGTGGCTTAAACAACAGAAATTTATTTTCTCACAATTCCAGAGGCTGGAAGTCCAAGATCAGGGTGCCAGTGTGGTCAGGTTCTGGTGAGGTCTCTCCTCCTGGTTTTATGGGGTGGCCTGGTTTTATACTGTGTCCTCACATGGCAAGAGAGAATTCTGGTATCTCTTCCTCTCCTTATAAGGGCACCAGTTCTATTGGATCAAGGTGCCACTCTTATTACCTCATTTAATCTTAATCACCTCCTTAAAGGCCTTATCTCCAATGCAGTTACATGGGGGATGGCAGCTTCAACATATGAATTTGAAGGGAACACAATTCAGTTCATAATATACCCTAAACCAATTAATTAAATCAGACTCTCTGGAAATGGGACCCAAATCTCCTAGGTGATTCCAATATGCAGCCAAGTTAAGAACTACTATTTTATATCCTTGCTGTTCAATGTGAAGTAGCTTCAGCAGCATCAGCGTCACCTGGGAGCTTGTTAGAAAAGCAGAACCTTGAGTCTCCTGCTGAATCAGGATTCCTAAGCGATTTGTAGACACAGGACAGCTGAGAAGAAGTGATTGAGAGTATCTAGCATGTTTCTAATCTAGAGAGTCTTCTTCCTTCTTTATTTTGCCAAATACTTACAACGGTAGCCATGTGAGCTTTTTATACGCTATGGGATTGTTCTCAGAACCAGCTGTTTGTGCAGTCTTCTGACAGTTGCTTGATGGCATAGAATACATGAGGTGGTGCACTGATGGGTTTGAGAGGGCCACCGAAGACATCCAGACTGGGTATGTCTGATCACTCACTCAGGTGCCGTGCACATTGCTAGGTAACTGCCAGAGCGTGAGTCAAGCGACCACTTTTAGGTTCTCTTCTGCAAACAGGAGTATAGTCCTGTTGTTCCTCCTGGTGATTTGTTTACTTTTGGATTGTTTTCACAGAATTGTGTTTTCTAAAAACCATTTATTTGCAGCTTCTTATTCAGGCTATAGATTTCACTCAAATAGGTTGCTTAGCTTACTATTGCCAAAGATTTATTTATTAAGAGCGTTTACCACTAACTCAATCTAGATATTTTCTATAGATTCTGTCTGGCCTTGTTACAACTTAGTAGTTAATTGTGTGGTGGTGTTTCTGTGGGCTCCAGCTACTCTGGACTACAGGTTTTCTTTGTTGTTGTGAAAATTTATTTTACTAGTTTCAGTTGGAGTAGATGGACAAGATCTGGCAATGGATGGTGGAGACGGTTGTACAACAATGTAAATGTACTTAATGCCACATAACTGTATACGTAAAAATGGCTAAAAGGGCCAATTTTATGTTAGGTATTTTTACCATGATGAAAAAACAAATTTCAGTGTATTTTATTAAATGTGATTAGGTATCCTGGTTTGGATTCTGGAACAGAAAAAGGGCATTAGTATAAAAACTGGTAAAATCTGCCAAGCACAGTGGTTTGCACCTGTAATCCCAGCAATTCAGGAGGTTGAGGAAGGAGTATCACTTGAGGCCAGGTGTTTGAGACCAGCCTGGGCAACATACTGGCATGTCTCTTAAAAAAAAAAAAAAAAAAAAAAAAAAACTGGTGAAATCTGAATAAAATATAGAGTTCTGTTAATAGCATCATACCAATGTTAATTTGTTAGTTTTTATGAATGTACAATAGTTACATAGGATGTTAACATTCGTAAAACCAGGTGATGGGGTTAGGGGTATACTGGAACTCTCTGCTATCTCTGAACTTTTCTATAAATCTAATATTATTCCAAAATAAAAAGTTGTTTTTTTAAAATGGATTCCATTTTGACCCATCATTTTGGAAAGGAGGTAGAAAGGACCATTAGAATAATCTGGCAGAAGACCAAGAGGTAGAACCCTTTTCTTCTCCAGAGCTTCCAAGTTGAGTTCCTTAGAAATGATGGTAGCTAAGGTGCAATAGAGCACCCCTCACCAAGCTATGCTACTCTGAAAACAGCTCAGTCAGGACACTGTTTGTTCAGGGTTTTATCTATATAAATATATATTTATTATTATATATTTATTATATATGAGTAATATAATAAGATTATCTATAATATATGAATCATAATAGCACTATTTACTGGATGGCAGTTCAGCATAGTGATTAAAAGCACACAATCTGCAATCAGACTGCCCAGGTTTAAATGGTATTTCTACCACTTTCCAACTGTATGATTGTGAATAGTCATGTAACTTCTCTTTGCCTCATTTCCCTCATACATAAAATGGTGATGATAATAGTACCTACTTCATAAGCTTTTCTGAGCATTCTATGGTACCATCTTTATGAGATGCTTAGCACAGGCCTGAATTAGAGTACGTGTAGGTATTATTATTATTATGTGTCAGGCATTATGTTACGTGTTTTATATACATTTATATTACTTGTGAACTGCTATAATGTCTCATTTTACATTTTTTATAACTTCTAAATTATATGATATTTATAGGGGCCCAAATCATAAGTGTACAGCACAAAGTTAACATACTCAAGTACCCACCAACCAGATCCAAGATACAGAACATTATCATCACCCCAAAATCTCCTATATGCCCCCACCCAGTTATTACGCACCAAAATTAACTCCATTTGTTTCTGTTTCTATTCAGTTTCAGAGATACTTCCCCCTCCATTTTTCATAAGTTAATTTGGGAATTGTAGAAAATATTTGCATGATTCAAAATGCAAAACCATAGTTAGTAATGTTTTTCCTCTCCCCTCCGTTTCCTCCAATATTTAATTTGAAGTACTATGGCTAATTTATTTTTAAATGAGAGTCACGTGGCATTTTTGTCAGAAAATTGCATGAACAGTAATTTTCAAAGCATTCTGAAGTACTTCACAGCCCCCTTCATTCAGTTCAACCAATATTGAGTGAGCACTTAATTTGGCAAAGCACGGTAGTGGAAAGAAAGGTGAACCAAACAAAGGCTTGTCTTAAGATGCTCCAAGCCTAATTTGGGAAACAGGCCCTTAGACATAGAATTCTAGTCCAAAGCACACTCTGAATATAATAATAGAAATGCAAAGTTCTACATGTAAAATTACCATTTATAATAACAACAGAAAAGAAGATCTGTAACATATCTTTTTTCTTAGTAATTAACCTGAGAAAAACTATATTGGACATTTTATAGATAAAAATTTTAGATTCTACAAACAGATGTAATAGATCTGAATCAATGGTGGGATATACAATGTTGATGGATGAGGTGACTTATTGTGAAGATGTCAATTTTGTTGTTGTTGTTGTTGTTTGTTTTTGTTTTTGTTTTAGTTTTGAGACAGAGCCTCACTCTATTGCCCATGCTGGAGTTCAGTCGTGCAATCTTGGCTCACTGCAGCCTCTGCCTCCTGGGTTCAAATGATTCTCTTGCCTCAGCCTCCTGAGTAGCTGGGATTACAGGTGCCCACCACCATGCCCAACTAATTTTTATATTTTTAGTAGAGACGAGGTTTCACCATGTTGGCCAGGCTGGTCTCAAACTCCTGACCTCAAGTGATCTGCCCACCTCAGCCTCCCAAAGTACTGGGATTACAGGTGTGACCCACTGCATGCAGCCAAATTCAATGCCATTCTAATGAAAATACCAGCAGGATATTTTAAGGAACTTTAAAAACTTATTCTAAAATGTAGGTAAAAGAATAAATGTCTATGAATATTTAAATTGATTTTTGAAAAAAGAACAGGTGAGAGACTTTCCTCTCTACAATTTGAGAAAAGCTGCAAAGACATAATAATAATAATAATAATAATAATAATAATAATAGGTAGGAGTGCACAGCAAAAGGCTAGTAAACCAATTAATAGAATATAGAACTCAGAAACAGATGATAAGATAAAAGTAATTTTGCCTCAAGGGGAGGATGGATTGTTTGGTATTGAAATGGATGGATCATCACTTGACAGAGCTTCCAAACCAGTGTGTCACATTACAAGCTATAAATGGATTATAGGTGTACAGAGCTATTGATCTCCTTGACCCTTAGGAGATCCAGGAAGAACCTAAAGTGGTCAGAGCTCCCAGGCTGGTGGCTTCCACTGGTGACTATGAGCAGTCCCACCAATTTACCACATTATGTTAAGCATATACTATTATATCCTCTTGGTTCGATTACCTGAAAAAGAAAAGATCTGGAGAAAAATAGAGTTGGATTGCTACCCTATATCACATATAAAGGTGACCTCTAGATAGATTACAAACCTAAATGTGAAAGGTAAAATTGTAAATGTAGGAGAATTTCTCTATAACCTGAAATAGTGTAGAACTTCTTAAATAAGACCCCAAACCACAAGGCATAAGGTGGAAAGTCATAAATTTTACTACATCAATTTTAAGACTTCCGGTTCAATGAATGACACCATAGACAAAGGTAACAGACAGATGATATACTGGGAGAAGGTATTTGCAATGTCTAAAACTGACAAGGCATTGATAGCTACAATGTCCAAGGAACTCTGGTAAATTGACAAGAAAAAGGCAGAAGACACAATTGTTAAAATGGGAAAAGCATATTCACAGAATGGACAGACCACAGAAGGGGAGTAACTGCATTGACTAACAAGCCTATGAAGAGATGATTAGCCTTACTAGTGTTCAGAAACATGCAAATTAAAATAACAGTGAGATATCAAGTTATACTCATCAAATTGACAAAAATTGTGAAGTCAGGTAACACCAAGTATTTGATAGCATGAGGAGAAAAAATGATTTTTCATGTATTGTTGATGGGAGTGTAAACTGTTATACAGCTTACAATCTGACAGCATTTATTGGTACTAACCATGTATTCCTATACCCAGAAACCTCAGTGCTGCATGTGTATCCTGCAGAATCTCTCCGTGGTTTGAAAATAGGACACTTCTTATGGGGACGTTTATCACAGAATCATTTGTTTATCACAGAATTTTTTGTGTAAGGGATTAGAGGCAAACTAGATGTCTATCCATAGAGAGATGTACATGTAAAATGTGGTAAATGCATACTTTCAAATATTACATAAGGGTTAGAAGCAATAAAGTAGTTGTGCAAATAGTAATACAGATCTTGAAGACATTCTTGAGCAAGAACGAGAAATAGAATGTGATCTATAACCCGAAGACAGCAACATCAATTTTAAATACACACACATGGCCGGGCGTGGTGACTTACGCCTGTAATCCCAGCACTTTGGGAGGCTGAAGTGGGTGGATCACGAGGTCAGGAGTTCAAGACTATCCTGGCGAAGATGGTAAAACCCCATCTCTACTAAAAATACAAAAATTAGCCAAGTATGGTGGTAGGCGCCTATAATCCCAGCTACTCAGGAGGCTGAGGCAGAGAATTGATTGAACCCAGGGGGCGGAGGTGGCAGTGAGCCGAGATCACACCACTGCACTCCAGCCTGGGTGACAGAGCGAGACTCCATCTCAAAAAAAAAAAAAAAAATACACACACCCCAAAAACTAGATAGATAGATAGATGGATAGATAGATGATAGATAGATAGACAGATAAATAGATATAGAGAGATAGATGATAGGTAGATGACAGATAGATAGAAACACGTAGAGATAGAAGATAGATAGATAGATAGATAGATAGATAGATAGATAGATAGATAGATAGATAGATAGATGATAGAGACAGAGGGAGAGAGAGAAAGAGAAAGAGAGAGGTATTTGTTAGATATCCTGGACTCATATCAAATATATTAAAGAAGATACCTGAGAGGGATAGAAATGAGAGTGGGGATGTGGATGAAGGAAAAGAACTTTTCAAAATGAGGAGTTGGACATGGACTAATGATGACATTTTATCATGAACTAATAGATGTAATTAACTTGGCTTTTTGTAGCTGAGTTATTCCCCCAAAATTTTTAAGTGATGTGGGAAGGGAGACATCAACTCCAACCAGGGAAATCTGAGAAGTCTGTTTGAAAGAGGGCAGATTTGAGCTGAGCTTTGAAGGATGGATAGAGCCTTAGTAGAAAGTTCTGGAAGAGAAGGGAATTTTTGATGAGGAAACAGCTTGGTTGGAAGCCAGGTGGTGAGAGAGTACAAGATGGATTTAAGTATCAGCAAGGAGAGAGTAATTTTTGAAGTCTAGGGCAAGTATGGGTGTTTTGTGGAAAATAAGCCTGCAAAGACAGATGGGAGTTGAATGGTGAAGGGCTTTCAATGTGTGACTAAGGAGTGTGGGTTTTATTTTGAAAGTAATATGGAGCGGTTTACAGTTTTTGAGCAGGAGAGCAATAGGACCAGACCTAGGATGATTACTGTCACAGAGTGTTAGATGGATTGCTGCAATGTTTGACTGGACACAGAGAGAACTCCAGAGGCTGTTGTCATTATCCAGGTGAGAGCTAATGAGGGACTGAGCTAGGCTTTGGTTATTGGTTCCTAAAAGGACTAATAAGAGTGGCATGGACACGGACTCAGGAAATTGGAGGGACCTGAGAAATAAATTAGAATGCTGTCTCATCTTTATAGCAAAGGTGGTGGAAATTGTAGGAGATGGATGAAGTCACCATGAGAGAGACAAGAGCCTTTGGGCAAAATGGAAGGGGCCAGTGAAGAGGGTGATGAAGGGACAATAGACTGAAGAGCCCATAGTATAGTGCAGTAAAAGCCAAGGAGGAGGTTTCAGAAGGGAAAGGAGTGTTCAGTGATGACAAATGCTGCAGAGGTCTATGGTATTAGAATTTAACAGAGGTCACTGGTTACTTTCCAGAGAGTACTCTCAAGAGAGAGGAGTTGGTAGGCCCAGATTGCCAGGGCTTGGAGAGAGTGAAAGGAGAGGAAATGGATGCAGCGAGTGTTGACTGGTTTACCATGAAGTTTGTTCTGGAAAGGCAATGGAGACATGAGATGGTAGCTTATAGGGAACGGGAGTAAGGGAGTCAGAGGAAGCATTTTTGTTTGTTTTATTGGTTAGTATCACGCACTCCAGAGCATGTTTCAAAGATGAAAGGAAAGCAACCTGTCCGGAACACGGAAGAGAATAGTTACTGGAGTAGGGTCCCAAGGGCTAGGAGCCCTGAAGCAGCTGCCTGGCAGTGCTCACTGCAAGCTAGCCTTGCTCTATCTTCGTGTGCACCTTCCCCCTAATTGTGCTCTTTAGCTTTGCCTTTGGGAGATCTTTCCTCTTGCACATACACTTACTAGAGCTTCTCCCACCCCCATAACACCCCCTCACTTTTTCTTCTCTTGGGTTCCGGAGACTGGTTGAAAATGGACTAACAAATACACCTGTCTTCGTCAAGTCTGCAAGTCAAGGGATGTGATTAGCTGCTTGGTTCTCAGGCCAAAGGACCTGAAGCACTCAAAGCCCTGAAGGGGAAAGTACTTGAAGATTTGTCTTCCACTCAGCTTTAAGGGACAAGTGTTGCTACTCTTGGCCGTGGCGGCCTTCATAAGGGACTTTATCTCTACAGAATTCTGTATTAACTTTTTCTGAAAGATTGCCAGCACCCGATTCAGAAGCTTTTAAAATCCTCATAAAACCAGAGAATGAAAAAAAGCAATAATGGAGGTGGAAGGTAAGCAGAACATGGGACTTCCTGCCCAGTTCACCATCCGGCCAGGCCCCTGGTCTGGCCAACTCCTTTTCACCCCTTTTTCTCCCCTAGTTCCTAGGGTTTAGCCTGTTTTGCTTGCTTTTCTGACTGCCACTTCCTCCCTCCTCAATTTCCCATCTAGATGCCTTTAGGTATGGTTTCCTGATTTATCCCTAACTCTGCTTTCTGTAAGAACCAGAAAATGGACTGTTAACTTGTTTAAGGTGTTTTCATTGCTACAAACTCTAAGGAAACAGTTGGGCAGAGTGAGATATAACCAAAAGTAGATGACGGTGTGAAAGTGGGGAAGGTACAGAGGATGATGAACCCTGACAAAACATCAGTCTTTAGTGAGCTGTGAACACCTATGCTGCCTACTCTCCTCCCTATACAGGCCATTGACTCTGACCTGGGAGTTAGCACCATTATCTCCCCAGCAGCTGAAACCATCTCTCTTTGAGTTAAATGCTAGACAAGGTCTTCAGCCTGAGGTAGAGGTGGGGTGAGGTTGCTAACAGTCTAGTGGATTTTCCCCATGTGTGAATCCTCAGGTTGCTTTCTCTGACTCCAGATTTGTCTTGACAGAATTGGCTCAAGTACTAAATGTTGTACATAATTTATACCTCTAGGTGGTTCAAGCGTCTCACTTTGAGCAAGGGCAAATTTTCTTATAAATCATTGTTTACCACGAATTGCTGGCTCCCCTCTGGCTCTCTCTCCAGCCTGGAGCCCAAGATCAGCTATTTCCACATTGTTCTTACCCTCCTCCTATTGGACTTATCCCTCTCCCTCACCCGCATACTCACCCCCAGTACTTCTGATATATATATTTGCCAGTGCCCAGACCTGGAAAACCCCACCACCTGCTTTGCTTCCTCCTGCTCCTAAGCTGCCAACTATTGTTTGAGGAAGGTTCCTCCACACATAAAAACGTGTTCTCTAGTGTCGGTGGAGCTCTCAGTGCTGCTTGGTAGGCCTTCACACTTTTCTAACAATTGACTTCCTGTCACATCCTCCATAGCATCTCCTTCTGGCCCTCTCAAGTCATCCTCAACCTCAAATACCTTCCCTCTCTACTCATGGCTCACTTCCTACATTTGTTGAGAAAATTGAGATCAATTTGAAATAGACATTCTCCACTTCCCTCTTACTTACCAAAATGTGCCCTGGGTCTTCTCTTTATGCATTTTTTTCTACTCTCTAGTTTGGAAGAATAAAAAGCCCTCCTCTATCTCCAAGATAAACCCATCAACAGTCCTTGGGTTGAGAATCATATCCCTCCTGCCTTCCTATGCCTTATGGTATATACTCATGTGCATGCATAACTTCTCTTTTCTAACTTGGATTGAGAGTTCCTGAAGGACAAGACCCATGTTGCATTCATTTCTGTTTCCAGCATGTTTCACCATGGCATAGTCGGCAATCAAGAAATTGCCCGATTTATCTCTAAAAAATTGCCTCATCGATTTACTGAACCAATGAGTTGTCAGTGGAACAAGTACACTGACATGAGTTCTTTGTCCTTGGTGCATCTACATAATTGATTGCTAAGGGTGCCACTGGGCAGCAAGAAGAATTTAGGGAAGAGTCAAGAGGATTCAATACACTCCAGACCCAGGGTTTTTGGTGGAGTTACATGACATTTTAGTGGGAATTTTTGACCAAGAATTGACCTGCCACCTTATTAAGGGAATAGTGGAAAAAGCCGCTAGACTCAGACTAAAGATCTCGGTCTGCCGCCCGTAAACTGCATGGCCATGGACAAGTTAGCCCCTGGGCCTCAATTACTTTCTCTAGTACATTGAGGACAGTGTTGTTATGAGCATTAGATGGAGTCGTACATGTGAAAACACCTTGAAATCTGAAGCACTTCACCAATGTAAACTTGTGACTCTTATACCTGATGCCACCAACAGCTCTGGGGCTTCTACTTTATCGATACCACAGCTGCCACCACTTCCATTGCCCATCTTTCCTGTTGTACACAGAACTTGATGTCATCTCAGCTTCCAACTGTTCATGATGGGAGGGGAAAATATATCAGAAATGTGGAGCTCTCATTCCCTTCCCATCTTTTTCGCCTGCGTGTGTCTGTGCAGAGGGCTTTACTTGTCCATAGGGACTACTACATATTGTTGTGAGGGTCAATGGAAGGGAGTTGTGTCATCCCATCTTCTTCAGTTCAAATCCATGAATGTCTATGATAATCCATGATTATATGGCAGGCTATGCCAGAGTACCAGCAGGCTCTACCATTTTAACAGGCTCTTGTGCCTGTGGGCATGTGTGTTTGGATTGGAATGTGTATCTCTTTATCAGCATAGGTGTGCATATTAATGCTCCTCTGGTTCTAAATGAATACAGGAATGTAAGTTTGCATGGGAACAGCATCAAAACTGTGTAAGTAAACTGCTTCCCTCTCTTCCTTGCCCTTCCATCTCAGAGCTCCCTGAGTTCTCTGACAAGGAGGTCCTGACAGAATTTCTTTGATCCTACCCTTTTTTTTTACTCCTTCTATTTAAGGATTAGTAGTTGGTTGCTCCCAGTTACCTCTCACTCCCAAAATTTGATGGCTTTTCACCAGAGAATCAGGGAAGTCAACATTGATCCAGAAGCAATCAGCTCACACCAGCTCAGTATTGGACCAAAGGTTGTGTAGCATACAATGATGGGCAATATATTGTGTCAGAGAAAAATGCCAAAAGTATCCCTTGTCTAATGGAATAGATACACTACAGCAAAAATTGCTCTGAAGTGAATTTCTGGCAAGTCCTGTTTCGCTTTGATTTTTATTATAAAACCATATCTGTGTTTTGCTAGAAAAACTAAAAGAAAAAGGTTGGCTCCAGATTGTAATTAAACCTTGTATTTTTAAATAAACCATACATTTGTAATAATGTAGATCTAATCATTTTGAAACTGTAATGAGACTCCTGTGTGAGACAGTCAATTTGCTCCCACCTTTCACAGCTTTAAATTCTGCTCCTCTTTTTATTCAATCTTTTTTCTACTGAAAGCACTTCCTTAGGAGTTTACTGCCTCATGAGTCCAGCAAATGAGGTTTGTTTGTTAGTTTGTTTGTTGGACAATTGGAGTTTGGTTAATCGAGCTTTTTCTCCAAAAGCAAAGTTTTGTCAGTGGAATGAAACTATAGCTCATTTTCACATACATTGTCTCCACTGACGCTCAAAGCAACCTAGGAAATGGGTAGAGCAAGTAATAACTTCATTTTGCTGATGAGAAAACAAAGGCCTAGAGATTAATTAACTTTTTCAATATCATACAGCTAGAAGATTGGAGCAGGGAATTTAATCTAACTCTTATACTTCTGCTTCAAACAGGAGACTTTTTTAAGAGGCAAAGGTGACATCAATTCAAGTTTGCTAGAAAACTTTCAAATCAAAATCATTCTCAAATTAAGTATTTCATGTCTTTCCAACAGGTATATTAGTTTCAGGTTAAATTCATCCCAAGTGGAGTTGTATTTATTTACTCACGCAGTCTGGAAACTCGGTACACACTGGGGCTCTTTGTATAGACTGAATGCCCATTCCAAGGGATATGGGGGCTCATTCAACAATTTATAATAGTTACAAAGGTGTTGAGTTGTTCTGTTTTTATTTTTATGTCCAACTGTTGATCATATTTACAGTTTTATGTGATTTTTTATTCTTGCAATTCCCATTAAATATCACAAAAGGGAAGTTTGGTATGGTTCCTGATAATAGTTTTGTGAATGTGTTATGGAGGAAAGGGACACCTGAAGATTCTCCCATGAATTTATTTGCCTCTATCTAGCAGCTCCACTTCATCCTATTTTAATAATTACATTTCCCAGGGATAAGGGAAAATATGACATGTCTAAAGCCTACTTCTCCAATTTCTGCTCAGCGTAATGACCATCAAGTTAGCATACTGTGCCTATATTCCTTCTGCCACTAAACTAATATGCTAGCATTGGAGACTCATAGCACATCAGAATTTGTCCACCAGAGCCTAGATAAACTAACCATTACCCACTGACCAGGTAAGAAGGCCACTTTAATTGTGGAACCAGAAGAAATCCCCCATCTTTTAAGTTCTAGGGAGAGCCATTCCTTGAAGTGCATCTTATTTCTTAATTTGTTAATTATATCAGTACATTTCTATTAAAGAGTACTTATTCCAATGAAAAGTGTGGGTAAATTGAGATAAATTGCTTTGGTATCAATGAAAATAACAATATTTTCTCCGCAGTGTAGCTCTTACTGCTCCTGTTCATGGGTTTGTGTCTCTGCGTTCAGAGCATCATTCAATGCAGAGACAGTGTAGCTTGGTGGAAGAAACAAAGCCTTTGGTATCAGCAAATTGGCTTCACCAGTTGCTTGCTGTGTGATCTCAGGCAAGTTCCTTAATCTCTCTGCATTGGAGTTTCTTCATCTGTAAAATGAGATTCATACCCACCTGTTGGGGCTGTTAAAAGATTAAAGGAGGTGAATTTAAGGAATAGCACTTTATAAACTCTTGGTAAAAGAAAGTTATTATTATGTTTTTGAAGAGAAATGTGAGTAAACAGGTAGAAGAAATGGATGCAAAGTCTTGCCTAGCAAGAGTTAACTTTATCAGTCTGGGATATGTCTTCTTAAAAATTTCAACATGCTGACAATAACCAGTGGAATGGGTGGATGTATCTTTGAAAACAAAACGTGTAGATGCATGTCTTCGTGCCTGGGCTGGCTGCTTCAAACACTGATTATAGCTGAAGAACTAGAAAAGAAATGTGATTCCATTTGAGTGTTGAGGGGGAGACTCTGATACTATTTATTAGCTGTGGCAGACCTGAAAATTGTCTTTGCAAGACATCGATCACTATGTATGTATGTATGTATTATGTATGTATGCATGTATGTATGTATGCATGTAGATGGAAAGGGTCACTGCTCTTGTTGGCGAACTGTAGATGATGTTAACATTATCAAGCTGATCCAAAGCTTCTTGGGCCACAAAATAGGTCTGTATATCTGCATGATATGATTCTTTACCTGCCATATGCTAGACACATTCTTCACCACCAGCATTCTTTCTTTTTTATTACTTCTGCAGGCAATGCTAGTTCATTAGTGCTGTTACTAGGAGAGTGAAGTGTATGGCTTTATGGATACTCATCTTCGTTTGTTTCAACAGAGAGAGCACACAGTTGACTGGGAGGCTCTGATGTAACGCTTCCACTGAGCAGCTGTGTGACATTAGCCAGCCCTGTTGGTAACTGCTTTGCAGCTTGGTGCCCTTCGCCTGCCTTGCAGATGTATTGTGATAATCCAAAGGAATGGTGAAAAGAAAACTGCTGTGAAATTTAAGTATTCTGCTTATGGGGGTGTTATTATTAGTATCTTTCTTACCACATTTCATTGCTAGGAGAAGGAACCCTAGCTACTGAGGTAAAGTTTGTTAAGTTCTTGCATTTCCCCCACCCACTAGCTGAAATGAGAATTTCAGTTGTAAAGTAAGGACAAATTGTAAAAATCAAGCCACCTTGTTCCTAGGCTGGAGGTCAAGGATCTCTGCTCCCCCTTCTCAAAAGGCCACAAGGAGTATTTTAGGATAGTGACATTCTTTTAATTCCATTTTGCACCTAGCAAATGAGACTTGGAAGTGGCCTTCTCAAAGATTCCCAAGTGCATATCTAATTCTCTATTTTCATTCATTTCATAATGATGTATATTCCCCACAATTATGTTTTGTGTGTCTACTGCACACCAAATACTGCATCTCCCGGGATATAGTGGTGAACAAACCTCACTCTGTTTCCTCAAATCTTCCTGTTTTGTGGGAAAAATGTGCTAAACATCTCCCTAGATGTTCGCCCAGGCATCTTAAATTCCACCTGTCCAAAGGTGAATTCCTCATCTTCCGCCCAAGACTCTTCTTCCTCTAAGTTCTCTCATGTCATCAAAGAGATCCACTCAGTTGCCCAATCAAGAAACACTGGAGTCATCATTTGCACTTTCCTCTGTTTTACTCGTCAGTTCCAATATGGCACTAAGTCCTTATAGTTTTTAGCCTCTGAAATATCTCTCAAATCTGCCTTTTCCCTGTTTCCACTGCCATGAACCTAGTCCAGGTCACCATTATTTCTCTTCAGGAGGTCATAGCCCCCTTATGGGGTTCCCTGTCTCCAGTCTTGTTACCCCATCCACTCCTTTCCTCTTGTGGTGTGTCATAATGAGGAAGGAGAGGTACCCTAAGCCATAGTGATAAAGGAAAGCTGAGGGCCTTTCAAAGATTGTGAACTCCAAACCTGCACAAGCCATAATCATTTGCTAAATAATGGTACATCAATAACAACAAATAACTTCTATTGCACATTTAATATATGCGAGGTGCAATGCTAAATGATTTACAACAGGGATTCTCCAAGTGTAGTCTTTGATCCTGTAGAGTCAGCACCACCTGAGAACTTGTTAGAAATGCAAATTTTTAGACCCAGCCAGAACTACTGAATCTGAAACTCTGGAGCTGGAGCCCAGCAATCTGTGTTTTAATCACCTCTGGGTAAGTCTGATGCATGCTAAGGAGCGAAAATAATGATCTACTTGAATTTTCTTATTTAAGCTTCATAATTACCCTATGAAACAGACACTGATATTATCCTCACTTGACAGCTGAGGAAATTTGAAGATGCCATTTGTCCCAAAGTCTTACAGTGGTGAAGAGGGAATCTGAATCCTAGACTTTTGAACTCTGAACCCTGTACATTTAGCTAGCACATCATGTCACTTCACTAAATTCTGAACAAAACTGGAAGCCAAACTAAAGTTTAAAACAAAACATGCTAATGTACCAGATTAAGCACCTCAGCATCTATAAATTTTTGTAGGTTATCCTCTATTGCCCTTTCCTACTGATTTTCTGTGATCTCACCTCTGCTCCAGCCAGACCCAGGATTCTGACTGGCCCTTGCTTACAGAATTTGCTGATTCCCATGAACATGTTGTTCTTCATATTTAGAATGTATTCACTAACAGTTTGTTGGGTCTTTCTTTGCTCCTCTGCTCCCTTGTCAACTCACACATCTCTTAATTCCTCTTGGATTTGTGATATATACCGTATAATTTTTTAAAATGCATTGCATATGACTGGTGTGGTTTAGCTGTATTCCCACCCAAATCTCATCTTGAACTGTAGTTCCCATAATCCCCACGTGTCGTGGGAGGGACCCAATGGGAGGTAATTGAATTATGGTGGCGGTTACCTCCATGCTGTTTTCTTGATGATGAGTAAGTTCTCATGAGATCTGATGGCTTTATAAGGGGCTTCCCCCACCTTCACTCTGTACCTCTCTTTGCTGCCACCATGTGAAGAAGGACATGTTTGCTTCCCCTTCTGCCATGATTATAAGTTTCCTGAGGCCTCTCCAGCAATGCTGAACTGTGAATCAATTAAATCTCTTTCCTTTAATACAATGACCTTATCTCCAATACTTTTTGTGATATGGCCTTATGTCCCCCAACAAGCTTAAATGTTGCTTGAGGGCATGGGCAATGCAGTGTGTTTCTTTTATGTATTGCCTTCTCACCCCCTACATGTATATTCATACTTGCCAAGCACAAAACTCAGCATGAGATGAAAAGTGTTTAATTAGGTTGGTGATGGGTCATGTGTCATCTGCTTTCAAGGGATAACATAACTGTAAGTTTCATGAATGCAGAAACTATGTCTTACCTGCCATCTTAACCCGTATGCCTGGCACAGAGTAAATCTGTGAATAAATCATTGTTAAATGGATAAATTCCATTCAGGATGAGAATCAAAGTCATTTCACTGAGAGATCTCAGAGAACAAAGAATGCCAGAAACTACATTAGATTTAGACCATTTCTGTTTTCAAAGGCTCTAAAAGGTATTGTTTTAAAAGTCTACAGTTGATGTTGTATGTACTTGGGTTAAGTCCCTTTCTCTTTCTGCCCTTCAACTTCTCCATCCTGAACTGGATCAATTCCTGAGTCTTATGCAGCTCTCTTGTTGGTGATTCTGTGATCACATGTTTCCTGATTGCACTCTATTGCAACTATTATAAATTAAAGTTAAAATTCTAAGGCCCCCACAACCATCTGAATGGATCCGTCCTCTTGGCCAGGGACTTTCCAAAGCTAACCTGGAAAACTAGTTCAGCCCATGATGGGAACAGGGAACCAGACATGCCTCATTATACTCTCCTCCCTTTTGGAGTTACTGATAGAACAGACTCTTGACGTCTGATAAGAAATATTTACCATCTATTCTCTCCGAAGCCTGCTACCTGGTGGCTTCATCTATTATGATATATCCTTGGTTTCCACAACCCCTTATTATAACCCAGACATTCTCTTCTATTGATAATAACTCTTTCAACAAATTGCTAATCAGAAAATCTTTGATTCTACCTATGACTTGAAAGCCCCCCACCTTGCTCCAGGCTTCCAGTTGTCCCAGCCTTCCAGACTGAACCAATGTACATCTTACATGTGTTGATTGATATCTCATGTCTCCCTAAAATGTACAAACCAAGCTGTGGCCTGACCACCGGCCACATGTTCTCAGGATCTCCCAAGGGCTGTTTCATGGGCCATTAGTCACTCATATTTGGCTCAGAATAAATCTCTTCAAATATTTTACAGAGTTTGACATTTTTCCTCAACACTATGTAGACTTCCAAACAAGATACTGATGTACCTGGGCCACTGGCTTCTCAGTGTGTATAGTCCATTCAATCATTTCTCCACTCAGCAAACGTTTACTGATGACCACTGAGTACCATGCATAGTGCTGAGCACAGGTGATTCAGTAAAGAGTAAGACATAAGCCCTGTCCTCAAGGAGTTCAGTCTGTTGGGAGGTATAGACACATAAACAGGCAATCTAGCCCACACCGTTGGGTGGGGGTAATCATAGAAAACTCCCTGGAGAAGCTGATATCTTGGTTAGAGCCAAAAGATATAGAAGAGGTAGCCAGGAGAGCAGAGCCATATACAAAAGCACATAAAAAGGCCCTGGGATAAGAGGTTCGGAGAGAGTAATGCAAGATTGGAGGTCACAGGCAATTTGGCAGGCTGTGGCAACACTCCAGGCGAGAGATGAGAAAGACTTGAACTAAGACCATGGGGCTAGAGAGCAATGAACAGGTTTGAGTTAGATTTTGCATGTAGAATTCACAGTACTTGCTAATGGATCGGATGTGGGAGGTGAGGGAATGGAAGGGTCATGGAGGAACCCTGAGTTTCTGGCATGATCAACTTTATGAATGGTGCGATTTACTGAGTTAACTCCATTAACTCAGAAAAAGGGAGCTGGTTTGGAGAATGGGGTTGAGGAGAAGCCAATGTGATTTAGTTTGGGGCATGTTGGGTTTGAGTTGGAATATCTATTTGAATAGATCTCTTATAAGTCATTGACTATAAGGATCTGGCACACTCAGAAGAGAAATATGGGCTAGAGGTTCAGATTTGGGAATCATCAGTATGTAGATTAAGACCCTTTAGGAGGAAAAATAAACACTGAGAAGCCAAGTGCCCAGGAGAACCAGGACACCAGTGCTATGTAAAAGGAGAAATGCTCTCACTGATGTGGGATGCTGGCATACATGCTCATCTATTCCCAAGCACACATCTCTGCCCCCAAAGAGGGTTGCTCAATGATGTTTGTGCATCTCCAACTGAAACTTAAGGGAAGGAGCATTGAGTGCCCAATCCTATAAACTCTCCGTTTTGCCATAAATGATGCCTAAAGGAAAAAGGGAACTGATGCTTTCATTCTATCTGCCAGGTGTTTTATATGTATTAACTCATTTAAATGCTGACAATAATCCTAGGTAAGAGCTATTATTACACTTCAGCCCTTGATACTCAAGATGGTAATGTCCCTTGCCCAAGGTCATATAACTGTTAATTGGCAGTAAGGAGACTTCACGTAAAGTGTACCTAACAGCACCGCACCACCTTCTACAATACAACTGGATCCTTAGGAAGGCCTGTGCACACCCTTCTCCCTTCCCTGCTTCATAAATACCATTTGCATCCCCTAGCTTAATGCTTTGCTTTACAAATCCCCCTGGGAAAAGCAAAGCTCTAAGTTGTCAGTCATTAACGCCTCAGTGGGAATGAATTTCAGATTCTTCCTCAGGAAAAAATGTTAATTTTATGGGAGAAGAACACTGGAACCTTAAGGGAGGTATAAAAAGGCAGAAAGGGACTAACTTATGAAAAGTCAGCCTCCTTTACCAGTTTCACTGTCCTATCTAGTGTGAGGCATATGCTTTTAAGATTCATCGATGATATTTCTACATATGTCTACTATTTTATAGGCAGCCCCATTTCTGAGTCTTTTACCCTAGTTATCTGGGTCTAATCAGAGGTCACCTTAAACTGCACACTGATCCCAACTCACTGTGGTTGGCAGGAGGCAGCCAGCCTGGGCTGTGGTTGCAGACCTGCAGTTCCTGGCCTTAAGCACAAGTCCCAACTCATTCCCTTGAGAATTAGACCCGATGTGCATATTTAAAATCCTGAGCAGATGGAAGCAGGAGAGCTCATTGGAAAGACTTGGAGGAGTTCCTTCTGCCCTGTCTGGGTCTGTTTGCCAAAATAAATGACATGTATCAGGGCAAGGCATTAGTCCAAGCCCATTGAAATTCTGCTAGCTGTCCAAACAGTGATGGTGTGTCAGATTGGTTCTGTGAAATGACCAGGGTTAGCAAGAAAGAAATAATGTGTGAGCATCTGGCTGCTGCAGCCTACTGATGGGGACAGTCCCAGGGGCGGACCCAGGGTAGTGGAGGGGCAGCCTCAAGGACCCCCTAAGACATCTGCCACTGGCAAACGGAAATAGCCACGTACTGGCAGCAGGCGGTCTGTTTAGTTCCATGCCGTTCCTACTAGCTATGTGACCTAAACAAATCCTTCCTCTTCTCTCGGCCTTTTTCCCCCCACCCGCCCCATGTATAAAATAAAGCCTGGATTGAATGGTCTCTAAGGGCCTTTCCTGCTCGAACATTCTGTGACTTCTCTGACGCTGGTTTGATTTCTTTTTCTCTGTAGAGGGAGAGGCCCACCCACCCACCTGCTTATCTGTAGTCTCTATGTTCTCACACTGACCTCTGCTGGCCATTATGAAAAATGTCGCTTATAGTGTCGGATGGGAAAGGAAAGGAATTCACCGTTGATTTAGTTAATATTAAGCTTTAGCTGTATGGGTAATGAGGCAGAAATCCTGTGCATTAGAGATGAGGAAAAAAGATCATACAGCTATAAGCACAAAGTAAGCGTATCTGGATGACAAAACAACCCGCAGAAGAAATGGGTCTCCCTCTTTTTTTTCTCAGTCACTTTCATTTGTTCCCGGTGTTCTGTGCCACTGTATGACAGGACATCCATGGATGGGAAGGCTTTTTGTCTCATATCCTATGACTGCAGGCTCCATAAGGGCCTCACACCATGCTGAGGAAACAGTTGTGGACGAGCAGAAACCTAGAAACTTCCCACAGGCCCTGCTTCTGGCCCTTGATTCAATGTGAGAGGTTTCAAGCTGGGCTGCTGGCACGCCCACCAACCCAAGCCGGAACCTGGGGCCAGTTCAGAAGTGCACGTTCCTCTGGTGGTGCCTTTTCAAACTCCCATTTGGAAAAAGAATTAGAATTTTAAAAATATATGTGAGTTCTTTAGGAGAGTTCCTTTCAGCTCTCTGGGCGGAACACAGGTGTCAAGAAATTCTGCATGCCCACCAAGCCAGGAGTAAAGAAGCAGGCTGTGGGACCCTGCCTTTTCTGCATGGAATTGGAGTTCCAGTTAAGTCTAGCCCTCGAGTTGCCTACCTCCTAAGTCTCCTTGCTTACCCTTGCTTACCATGTGCTTGCAAAGGTAAGGGACCAGAGGTAGAGGGTGCCAGTCCCTGTGCCTATGTTGGATGCTGCTGGGACTCTTCTCTAATGGTGTGAGCAGGATGGGACTGGGCCGCATCACAACCTACTCTCTCAGTAGCTGTTCAGTGATTTCCCTTCCTTCCCTTGATGTGGGAAAACTTTTGGCAGGGCTTGGATTTGGGTCAAGCATTCAGTGCCCTGACTGGATCCTCTCTGCTAGTAATAACGTGGCCTCTGCAAGCCCATCCTGCCCTCCATTCTCCTATCAAGCAGTTCCGTCCTCCTCAACAGCTGGTTCTTATCTGCCTCTCTTGTCCCAGCCTCAGGCAGGCAGCCATGGCCTCATTCTGACATACACATGTTCTCCTGAATGCTCCTTGATGACTTTCAGCCAGGAAAGACCGCTCTTCTCCCAACTCTCCCTGTTCCCAAACCTCTGAGGGTTCCCTGTGTCCTGCCACATCAAGTCTTCAACTTTTCTGCGGTGCTTTCCAGGCCCACTTCAGCGGGAACCTTTCCAATCAACCTTTCCAATGCAGCCCATGACTTCCCCCAGCCATGGGCAAAATGTGAGCATTCCACAAACCCTCCATTGCCAACTCTTTTTTTGTGTTCCCGCAGCACTTAGGCTCTGTTCCAGATTTGTACTGTTTGCTGTGACTTTGTATGCATTAGTCTTAAAACCTAAGCCCACATTTTCTTTTTTTTTTTTTTAAATTATGCTTTAAGTTCTGGGATACATGTGCAGAACGTGCAGGTTTGTTACATAGGTATACATGTGCCATGGTGGTTTCTTGCACCCATCAACCCGTCATCTACATTAGGTATTTCTCCCAGTGCCATCCCTCCCCTTGCCTGTCACCCCCCAACAGGTCCCAGTGTGTGATGTTCCCCTCCCTGTGTCAATGTGTTCTCATTGTTCAACTCCCACTTGTGAGTGAGAACATGCAGTGTTTGGTTTTCTGTTCCTGTGTTAGTTTTCTGAGAATGATCGTTTCCAGCTTCATCCATGTCCCTGTAAAGGACGTGAACTCATTTTTCTTACAGCTGCATAGTATGCCATGGTATATATGTGCCACATTTTCTTTTTTTTTTTTTTTTTTTTTTTTTTTTTTTTTTTTTTGAGACGGAGTCTCGCTCTGTCGCCCAGGCTGGAGTGCAGTGGCCGGATCTCAGCTCACTGCAAGCTCCGCCTCCCGGGTTCACGCCATTCTCCTGCCTCAGCCTCCCGAGTAGCTGGGACTACAGGCGCCCGCCAGGTCGCCCGGCTAGTTTTTTGTATTTTTAGTAGAGACGGGGTTTCACCATCTTAGCCAGGATGGTCTCGATCTCCTGACCTCGTGATCCGCCCGTCTCGGCCTCCCAAAGTGCTGGGATTACAGGCTTGAGCCACCGCGCCCGGCCGTGCCACATTTTCTTTATCCAGTCTATCATTAATGTAGGCCCACACTTTTGACCTCCTACTCATTGTCAACAGCACCCCAGCACTATTTTTTAAGTACTGCTCTTTTTCTTTTTATATTATTAATATGTATTATACACACATATACACATATACACACATATTTATTGATTTTGTGAAAATCCCAATAATAATAAATAACAGATCCACTGTAAACAAAGTTCCAACGACGGGAGGTAGGAACCTAAAAAGTGAAAGTTTCCTCCACCCCATCATTCCCAGAATGAAGCCTGTTAAACAGTTTGCAACCTATCATTTTTTGTAGGCCACATGTTGGATATTGGGAAAGGTTGAGTGGTAGGTGGTGCCCAAGAGAACTGCATTTCCTTGGACAGAGCGTCTTTTACTTCCTTGCAAGGGTCGTAGGTCTTCGTGGGCCTGATTGACACTTGAAATTATACTCCAAAGGATCGTCACAGCTGGTGGCCACTTGCATCTCCAGTACTTAACTGTAGCCACAGCATAAGGCATCCGTCCCATTTTCAGCCTTTAAAAAAGTAAACCTTGAAGGTGAACAGTAAAGGGCGTGCTTAATGGGCTTCTTTTCAAAGTTTTTCACAGATTTGTAGGAAATTACGGACAGTCAGTAAAGGGGCCAAGAGGTAGAGATGGGAAGCATTTATGAAAATGGACTTTCTACCTGATACGGTGTTGTGTTCTCTGAGAGGTAATGCATATTACTAATGGTTTTCATTCTTCTGCCAAGAAAATTCAGTTCCTACTGGGATTTGTTCTAAATGATAGACCAGCCTGCGTATGTTGTACCCACTGGGGTTAATGCTCAGTCTGAGTCCACTTTAAAATGTCAGCCTGTACTCTCAGACTTAATTGTTACAGACATTTTATAAGCAGGACATTTAAAATCCTCAGGCTGTTCCCTCTTGCTGTCATAATTGATACTTAATAGATATTCTCAGGCTTCTTGTATTTTACACATTCAACACTTTACAGATTGGAGAGGAGAGGAGAGAGGGATAGGAAGAAAGAACAAATAAGCAATTCATGTGTGTATATGTGCATGTGTATGTGTGTTTTCCCTATGAATGTCTGCTACTAGGTGCAGTGATGGAGTCCTGGGATCTGCCAACAAAGATGAGCTCTTGCAGGTT
Organism: Rhinopithecus roxellana; assembly: GCF_007565055.1. Classification (NCBI taxonomy): domain Eukaryota; kingdom Metazoa; phylum Chordata; class Mammalia; order Primates; family Cercopithecidae; genus Rhinopithecus; species Rhinopithecus roxellana. The sequence continues at coordinate 95,201,187 of NC_044555.1, read as the reverse complement.
TGTCAGCTTGTAGGTTTCTGGGCCCACTCTGGCCCCCTGGGGCAATGTTCTCTAGGTACAGCAATTTCTGGGTTTCACTGCAAGCACATGGTTGGCCATTTGGATGTGAGTTATAAAATGTCATGATGCTCTCCAGCGTTCTGTTCTTTCACTATTTTGACAATCTGATGGATGGCCTGGCATTAACTAGGAAGAGGACAATATTATCCAGCCTGAATAACTAATTTCCTAAGAAGTACAAAGTTGAAGGATCTTGGTGCACATGAATCTTATTAAATGTGCTTATAAAATGTGTTCTATCCAAATAAGCTTAGCAGCCCCTAAAATAGCCTTTTCTGATCCGTGTCTGGAACTTTGGCGTGCCTCACAGATCTCTTAGCCAAAATTACTCGGTGAAGTGATGACAGTGCTCTTTGTATGTGGGAAAATGAGAAGTATTAATGCTAAGTCCTCTATTGACTAATTGCACTCCTTCTGTCCACCTTAGGGGCGACCTGGACCAATTGGAATTCAAGGCCCATCAGGTCCTCAAGGATTCACTGGCTCTACTGGTTTATCGGGATTGAAAGGAGAAAGGGGTTCCCCAGGCCTTCTGGGACCTTATGGACCAAAAGGAGATAAGGTAAGACCAGCAAAGCTTGATTTCTCTTTGATGCATGGGCCACAAATGTAAAGATCAGAAGTTCTCCATCCCAGTTCTGCTCATTTATGATGTCATTCCTGAGTAGTTTCGTGCCAGGCTGTATTTCTGCATTTTTTTTTTTTTTTTTTTTTTTTTTTTGAGATGGAGTCTCACCCTGTTGCCCAGGCTGGAGTACAATGGCATGATCTCGGCTCACTGCAACCTCTGCTTCTTAGATTCAAACGATTCTCCTGTCTCTGCCTTCCAAGTAGCTGGGATTGCAGGTGCCTGCCACCATACACAGCTAATTTTTGTATTTTCAGTAGAGATGGAGTTTCACCATGTTGGCCAGGCTGATCTTGAACTCCTGACCTTGTGATCCACCCGTCTCAGCCTCCCAAAGTGCTGGGATTACAGTCATGAGCCACCGCACCCCGCCCAGGCTGCATATTTTAATAAGAGATGGGATGAGTGATGTCCTGCCAATGATTCAGCCCACTTGTGGAAGGACTCCCATAGCAAGCACACCATAAAGTAAATGTATTAGCTGCTTGCTAAACAAGTGGGCTCACTGTGGTAAGAAGTCAGGTGGGTTTGAACTGTGCATGGACCAGAAGTCCAATCACCTGGGCAGCAGAGATCAGGAATCCAAGCAAGGATACTGGGAAGAAAGGGGTCAGAGTGCTTAGAAGCAATCTAGGCCACAAATATAGGGAAAGAGCTGCAAGAAACGAGAATGATAATGTCATGGTGGCAGGCTGACTGTTCAGCAGCTCAGTTTATGTTCCCTGCCTACTTTAATCACCTTCTATTCACCCCGTTGGTGAAGGAAGGATTCCCTCACTAGGATCATGGGGATGACTAAAGATATGACACCTGACACTGGACAGATGAAATTGACAGCAATTTGTTAGTCACATATACTCACAGCTCAGGGGAAGAGGATACCACATACCACATAGGGCCACACAGGGATAGCACTTGGGAACAGAGTTTAGAAGAAAAGGCTGTGCGAAGCAGACTTTGTAGTGTCAGTAGGGCAGGGTGCCCCCGGTTCCTGAAGGTGGATGCAGTTGGCTTGTTTGAATAGTCCACTAGGCCAGCAAGAAATTGAAACTGCTATTCCAGGATAAGCAGGAGTTGCACCTGGTCCACTTGATAAGGAAAGTTGTTCGGCCAGGGGGCCTTATCTGTAGAAGCATAATGGAGAGGGAAACTTGTGATTAGGTTATTCAAGGTCCTCTAGTTTTCCCCAGATGGCAGCAGGTAATAGTGAGCCTTAATTTTAAAACCTAGATTATACTCCCTTAAAAAAAAGAGCTGGTTTTGGAACAAAGACCTGTCTAAGGCCTTAGGTAAAGGTAAATGGTCACTTGGAACTGCAGTGGGAATCAAGGGTATACAATATGGGGAGGGAGGTACGAAACACTTCTTAAAAATGTAGGCCATTGACTCTCATAAACAAACCTACTGAGTCTAACAAATACCAGTTGGATTGTGTCTTACATTCCTCTCCCTATTCCTTTTTTTAGGGTCCCATGGGAGTTCCTGGATTTCTTGGCATCAATGGGATTCCGGTGAGTGTGTCCACAGATGAATTTTTCACATCCTCCTTTAGGTTCTGCCTCATATTTCAGACACTTTGACCTCAGCAACATCCTGTCTCATGCAAGCATGCTCAGAAACAAGGGTTGAGATATGTGTGGTGAGGTTTAAAGGGCAGTGGTCACACACAATTGCCCTTGGATTCAGGCACAAGCAGCCCTGTGTTGCATGATTGGAGAGTGGAGGGACCTGTGTAGCCATAACATCAATATCTTAGACAACACGAGTTAAGTCTTGTGGGTTGAGCAGAGCTTTGATTGGAGATGAGGAACTGGTTCTAAGGTGTAAAGACAGAGCCACATTAGAGCATATATATCCTTATATAGGGAAATTAAGATGATACATGAAATTAGAGGATAAAATCCTTCATGATATCTTGATACATTCCATTTCATAATTTGTTCTCTTCAGCCATACCTCATTTCAGAGTGAATTTTCCTTTAAAGTTTTTACAAAGTGACTACTCCAAAGATCACTTGGGGGCAGCCTCTTGCAAAATTTATCCTGTGGACCTCTGCTCTGCCCAAGATAAGTGGAAGGTTTGAAACTTGCAGACAATTCTTTTTTCCATCCATCCAGCCTAATCTCTTAGTTTCTCTATTTTCGTCCTATATCTGCGCTTATCCCACCGCTGGTGATTCCATGGTAACATTGCACCAGCCTTTAAAATACAATATTTGGAACTTACTGGCTATCTTTTTTCAGTTTTTCCCTTTGACACATCTCTATATATTTAAGCCATAGTCTGGGCTATGTTTGTCTACAGCAGCAGTTTTCAATCTTGTTTAAGAGAAGAACAGAATCTCAACATATAGAACAGAAAAAAAAAAAAAAAGTGCAGCTCCTCCATTTGTGGGAGGTCCTAAAGCCTGCTTTTATCTTTCCAACAGCCTCTCAGAGGTTGTTCTGAATCTTATCAAAGCATGGTTTTTGGAGACCCTATGATTAACAGCTTTTGTGTTATCCTCGATAATAATCTAGTATCAGGAAAAGGGGTTCAAATCTTTTTTCGCCAATCTGTAGATATTTAATGTGCTCCTGCTATATGTTAGCACTCAACCTGGGGGATACAGAGGAATCATGTGGCTCTGCCCTGAAAGATAATATCATCTGATTCATTGTCTCCTCTGATCTCGCAGACATTTATGAATTTGAAAAATTGAAGGCTTACTTACCTCATATCTGTTGCATGTATCAACAAGTCGGCCATCAGACTTCAGCATTTTATTCAACTGCAGAGTCTGCAAAGTGCCCAGAAATAGACCATTGGGAAAATAAGCAGATGAGGTTGGCCATCCTTTTATGATGTCTCCTGGCATTTTCTTATGGCTGTGTTCCTATGGCCCCTTTAGCCAGAGTCTCCGCCCAGAATGTGTATCTTCTGGGAGCCACTGGGTAAGGGAAACTAGCAAACTGGAGGCAGCCTCTTTCATTCATTCTGTGGACCTGGCTTTGCCAGAGATGAGTGGAGGACTTGGAGCTTACCATCTTAGTATGCCCTTCCTCCTGCAGTCTTGTTTTAATGGGAGCTGGAAGGAAGTGAATCCTGGAGGCTAAGGCTGTTTCCAATTCTGAGCTGGAAACTGCTCCAGAGTCCAGCTGGATACTCTTGCCTCCAGCCTGTGGCCAAGAGAGCCCTAGAGCTTGCAGGAATGGATCACTTCTCTTCGAGGCTTCATTGCTTGGCAGAATGAGTTGCAGCTGTTCAGACCCCTCTAAATGAGCTTACCGCTCCCAGTAGAAGTCCCCACTCCCTTGTGGGGTATCCACATCTTTTACTTAGGCCTTATCCTTTTCTAGTTTTTTTGCCCGAACTCCTGATATTTCCTTTCCTTGACCAAAAATTGTATGTGTTTTCTTTTGACTTCTGATTGCCCTAGCTGCAGGCTTCAAACCTCATTACTCCATAAAATCCCACTTTCTTGTTGTTTCTCTCTTGCAGCCTCTCAAGAAATATTTGTTGAACATCTTTTGTTCAGTGCTTACCTCTTCCTTCCACCTCTACTCTCCCAGGAATCATTGGTACCTGTCTCAAATACTCCAGCGCCTCACTACCTACAGCCCCATGGGACTTAATGATAGATAGTTTTTTTGTGCTAGTCTCATCCAGCTCCTAGAAAACAGAGATTATATCTTCTGTTCCTCTCAGAAGCCTGAGAGGCCCATGACAGAACTCTGCATAGAGTAAATACTCTAAAGGTATTGCGGGGGAGGCTGACTCCAACCTCTAGTGCCTAGCAATAGTTCTTAGACTGTCAGGGCTCCCTCAGACAGAAAAACACAGACACTATAGGCCTAGTCAGACTGATTATTTTGTTCTACTTTCAGTAACACATATTAAGCAATTTGGCTGAAACCAAGAGCTTTCCTAACACATCTTACTAAACTGGATCACTGCACAGATCTGCTTCCCCTCTTAATATTAGCTGATTGTTAACATATGTGTCACTAGTTTTGGTCTCAAAACTCCATTTTTGCTGTCATGTAGACAATTTCAACATGAGTGGGTTAGTCATCACTTCATGATAAACTAAGTCTTTGCACTAAAGGGCACAGCAACTAAGCTAGAGAGTGAGCAAGCAAGCATTCCTAAGATCGTCAACATTAGAACAACATAGACTAGGGACAGCAGGGCTGTGGCTTTTAATGATATCCCAGCTGTGAGCTGGGCCTGTTGGCATCCACAAGAGATGTGTGTTTATCAAATGTTTTCAGTTCAAAGCAGTTGGGAGCAGAGATTTTCACTTTACAATTTATGTTTAGCTTTCCCCATGGAGTCAATCCCACATCTCTAGTTCCCTGCCTGGAGACTTGTAAATGAGCACACGAGATTTATATCCTCAAAGTGAACACATACCACTCACCAAATGGAAACTTTTCCTTTGAAACTGGGTTCTGAGGAACGTTGTTTTGGCTTTTCTGGAATACAACAGATCCTCCTATTCCATGTGCTCAGTCCCTTGAGGCAATACAGAACTATGGTTTCCTACCTCAAAGAGCTATACACTCTTGGAGGGTTGGCACACACATACATAAAATCATTAGCTATAAGAATAAAGGGCAATGTGCCAGAAATTCTGTGGTTCTGAGAACTGAGAGGAGGTAGAGCTCAGTCCTGTGGTTTACCCTTGCTGACTTGACTGAGAGAAGATTGTTTATTGAGCTCCTACTTAGTAAACCTAGTCTCACTTATTTTAACCATAACCCAATGGAATAGGCATTATTCACTTTTAATGCTGACAATGACTCTATAAGGTAGGTATTATTCATCACCATTTGACAGTTAAGGGATCTGAGGCTCAAGCTGGAGAAGGGAAACAGTGGGATTGGAGCTCAAGTCTAACTGGCTCAGAACATGCCTTGTCTACCCATTTCATGGCATCAGCTGGGTGAAAAGGTGCTGATAGATCTGAGTCAGAGGTCAGAGATTTATTTCCAGAGAATTCAGCTAAGGTAGGAAAGTGCAAACAGGTATCCCTGAAATCCTACAGGTAGGAAATATCAGGAGTTCAGGCAAGAAAACTAGAAAAAGATAAGGCCTAAGTAAAAGATGTGGATTCCAAAGGTTAAGAATCCAGACAAAGGTTTTGGTGTCAAACAGAAACAAGGGCTCAGGAGTAAGGAAGACTCCTGGTACTTAGCCAGCCTGTCGTTTTGCTTCAATTTATCCCTGTAACCTAGCTGAGAGATAACCCCTAGCAAGTTTGGCTGGGACATTTTATAATAGTGGCGATCAGGATCCCAGCCAGAGATACACATTTCACCTGAAGGGTTTAACTGAATAGAGTTGAATGAAGGGTATATTTAACAGATGTGGTCAAGATTAGGGGAAACAACAATGGATGGTGGAACGACTAACTCAAAGCTACCCCTAGACCTGAAAGGGGAAAAAATGGAATGGTAATTATTGGAATCCAGTGAGATCTGGAACCATGAAATAGCTGTTGCCGAACAGGAACTAAGACTACGGAAAAATTTGTCCATTTCCTTGGAATATAGCCAGGGAGGGAGGGCATGGGGGAAATAAATAACCTGTGTCTTTCTCTTCCTGCTTTGATCTCTCCAGTCTGTGTCTCCCAGTGGCCAAATACAACTGGAAGACAGAGGGAAAGGGAGCCTAGGTGGTACAGTCCATAGAGGCCAGGCTCCCAGGACACAGATCTGAGGGAGATAGAGTATAGATCGTCAGGGCAAACAAGAGTAACCATCCCAATTAATAATAAAAAGTTGCAAACTTTAGTAAGCTGCATCAGCTTCCCCAGTGCAACTAAAAATCATCACCTGAGTCTGCAGAGGCACAGATAGCAGCAACTTTGTTGTAAAGACAAGTTTATTGACCATTCCTCTGGACTTAGCATTCCACGAGTCTGGTTGTCTAGACTCACACTTTTGTATTAACAGCGTGTCTAGCTCTTACAACTATAATAACAACGAAAATGAAACAGAATTCTATAGAATATTTCCTCTATAAGAATTTGATTAAATGTTGTTTCCTCTAATAATTTGAGAAGTTCATTTTTGAACATATAGCATGTTTCCCTCAAATCATCAAATCTATATACTTGGCTTTTAAAGTGTTTGCGTCGGCAGGGGGGAAATCTACCTTTTGTTGACCTGTCTATATTTCTGATCTTCCTGATCATCTCTTTGCTCCATGCCCAACACACAATTGGCTTTTGATGGATTAAAAAAGATATATTACCTACAAAAGAGTAGACTCTATGTACCAAGGAAGCCCAACTCTAGAAAATTATTGAATTCAGATGAACTGTATGAGAATGATTACTAATTCCCAAGCGGAACAACTGCCTCAGTAGTTAGTATGGAGAAGAGGAAAACATACAGTTTTCGAACTGAAGCAATAGCCTGATGTGTGCGGATGATAAAATGAGATTGAAAATGTGATTCTTGCAGGACTTGCTTATTTTGGACCAAGCAACTTTCAGGAGAGGGGGTGCTGTGGGAACTGCTTCTGCTCTATTAACCAAAATCCAGCATCATTTCCTGTGCAGAGCTTCCAATATTAAATGTCATGCCAGGCTGCTCAGGGTCTGTCTGGCCTGAGGAATCCCAAGGCCTGGCATGATTCCGTGTTCATATCACTTCAGCTGCCAGACAGCTAAGCCCAATTTTAGCACATCTTTGTATACAAGAAAGGTAAAGTTGCAAGACCTTGTGTATCCCATCTGTTCATGCTTGATCCCTTTGGTTTCAGCTTGGTCCCTATTAAAGCATTCATCCTTTTGGGAGGGACAACATTGAACTGTGATTAGACACATATGCTTGAGAATAAAGGAAAGACGTGCAAACATACATGATGGATCTAAGGGAGTGATCAAGGAGCCAGAGTTTAATAGCATGCTTGGCTTTTCTCGCTGTGGAGCCATTTAGAGTAGCTGACAGTCCTGTGGCTAACTTGATCCCTTCTTTTCTCTTTGAACAGGGCCATCCTGGACAGCCAGGCCCCAGAGGCCCACCTGGTCTGGATGGCTGTAATGGAACTCAAGGAGCTGTCGGATTTCCAGGCCCTGATGGCTATCCTGGGCTTCTCGGACCACCTGTATGCTGCCAGATATTTGCATTTTATTTCAAATGGCTTTGCTTGTCTCTAAGTGTGCCCTTTTTCTGCCTCTCTGGAAACCTCATTAAGATTTTGTGGGGCAGCCACTACAGACCCTTGTCAAATGTAGGAGTCAATACTGGCAGCACCACAACAGTAAAAGTCTAAAGAAGAATACCAGTTTCATTGGGGTGTGCACATGCTACACTGTTTAGGGTTGCCTTTTTTTTTTTTTTTGAGACAGAGTCTCACTCTGTCGCCCGGGCTGGAGTGCAGTGGCTAGATCTCAGCTCACTGCAAGCTCCGCCTCCCGGGTTTACGCCATTCTCCTGCCTCAGCCTCCCGAGTAGCTGGGACTACAGACGCCCGCCACCTCGCCCGGCTAGCTTTTTGTATTTTTTAGTAGAGACGGGGTTTCGCCGTGTTAGCCAGGATGGTCTCGATCTCCTGACCTTGTGATCCGCCCGTCTCGGCCTCCCAAAGTGCTAGGATTACAGGCTTGAGCCACCACGCCCGGCCTAGGGTTGCCTTTTTTTAGTGCAGCTTGTGAAGTTGGCAAGATTGTTAAAAGGCTGTAGTAAATTTCATGGCAAAATACACACTTGGGCTATTTAACATGGTCCCACATCAGACAATATTGAGGAATGTTTGGAAGACTTATATGGGATCACGGAAGCACTAACCAAAACCCAAAGGGCTTGCTAGCTTGGTCTATACCAGTGGTTTTTAAACCAGGGGTGATTTTTGACACTCAGGGGACATTTGGCAATTGCTATTGATATTTTTAGCTTGGTCTATACCAGTGGTTTTTAACCAGGGGTGATTTTTGACACTCAGGGGACATTTGGCAATTGCTATTGATATTTTGAGGTCTCACAACTGGTGGTGTGCTACTGGCACAAGACATCTAGGAATCATTTGGTTCAAAGTATCAATAATGCTGAGGTTGAGAAACCCTGCTCTATAGTAACAGAGTTTGTGGCTACACTCACACATCGTAACCCTTGGTTATGGTATTGATAAGGTATTTATTGGATCCCAGTGTCACCACTTTTATTTAATTCCATTCATCCAGATAGGGCTCAGATATTTTGATCTAAGGGATCTCTAGTAAATACAATGCCCTTCCCGACTGATTTTTACAAGTGGCTGGAAAGAGAAAAATAACACATTTCAGACCCATTCTCAACCTCCCTTGAAATAATCTAAATTCATGAGGGCACTGATCTGAGATATTTAACTAGAAATCACACCATTCATTAGACATGTTTTATAGATACGTGAATTAATTGACACTTCATTGGAAAAGCAGCACCACCACCTTCAGTGACCAGGTTGGGGTGTGGGTATATGTGTGAGAAAATGAGACAGATGGACAAAGCACAAGCCCCAGATTGGCATATAGGACTTTGAGACCTAAAAACCAAACCAATATGCCGGGGGGTGGGGAGGTAAGGAAAGATGTATTGCTAACATAGGATGAGTTAAGTGAGTCGCAAAGTTCTCCAAAGATTGCCATGGCAACCAGGTATAGACTAAAACATTGCCATGAAAATCCAGCAAAGCAAGGACATGCTGCCCCCTAGAGGGAGAAAATAAATGTTGAGGTAAAGAATACCTTCTGACAAAGGACAAAGGTAAAAACCTAGTCCTGTCTCTAAACTTAACCTCAAGCCTAAATAGGAACTTGGACATGTATTTTACTAAGCTGAGACGTATCCTTTGCTGAATACCGAACAGATTATTCAGTAGGCTTTTTTGAAGCTTCTTTCAGGAGAGTAGTGGCCACAAGAATAAGGTGAAACAGGCAGTGTTAGGAAAAAAACCCAGTTTCTGCTTCTGGGATCATGTTATTGTTTTATGATACCAATAATCCCTGTGCTGAAGGAATCAATCATTCAATAAATGCTTCAGTCCACAAAGCTTAGCCCTACCCCAAATACAAATCCTGACTTCCCTTAGGTGTAGGGACATTGATTATCCCCAGGTGTACAAACTCTAGCAGATATTAGCCAGCATCTGCACTAAGACAGCAAAAAATCTAGTTGAAAGATTGGAACTGTGTACTTTGAACCGTTTTTCATGTTAGCAGTGAGATACACCAGCCTCTTAGACAGGCTTTGAATCTGAAGTTGTGTGGTAGAAGTACAAGATAAAGGTATTTTTGTAGATATCTTTTAGACCAGAGGTCTACAAACTGGTCCACATGGCCTTTGGTTTGTGGCCTGCTTTTTAAAAAAATAAAATAAAATAAAAAGAAAGAAAGAAAGAAGAAGAAGAGTGTAAAACAGAGTTTAGCTGTGACCCAAAAAGCCTAAAGTATTTACTATCTGGTTCTTTTCATGAAATTTTACTAACCTCTGTCCTAGACAAAGGTTCTGTCAGTTTCCCTGGTAGCAAACGAAAATTTATGTGCCCAACATCTGAGGAGAAGATGCACCAAGCTCACTGTGAGGGGTGAAGCAGTGAACTCTCCATTATATGAGTTATTTGTGGTTGTTCAGATCAGTACTCTGAATAGATGTAAATGATCTGACTTTTAACACATTTCAGACCCATTCAAACCCCTTCCCTTTACAGACTTCTGGCTTGGGGATTGGGAGGACATACAGCTCTGAATCGGAGCACCTGGTCAAGGAACGTGTTTTGCCCCTTAGTACAGCCAATTTTGTCATAGAAAAAGCGACATGGTTTTAGGCTCTTGCTGTCCCATCCTTTATCTGATCAGATAATGCAATTAAAAAGACTATAAGTGTGTATATTTCTTCAATTTTTTTTAACTACTTTACTCAGGGGCTTCCTGGTCAGAAAGGATCAAAAGGTGACCCTGTCCTTGCTCCAAGTAGTTTCAAAGGAATGAAGGTAAGAGCCTGCAAGGCAGGTAGCTGAGTAGGCTATAAGCTGGGTTCCCCAGCATTGGGCCCCACCTCCAGTGAAAACATTTCCAGAACTAGCATCTGTGTCTCTATTTAAGGAGCAGACCAAGATGGATTTAAAAGGATCTGGAGCTTTTTGTGGTGGAAACATTGACATAAATGTTTGCAACTATACTGTCAAAGAGATTTGCTCTGCAGGATCTAGACCAAAAATAGGAGATAGATCAGCAAACAAACAGTTTGCATGGGTATCATTTTATTTCACAAACCAAGACATTTCCTGCAGGCAGATACCTTTTGTCTACTGTAGAATCCTTGGTGTCTGTATACCTTGGTTTGAAGCCATGTATATCTCTGCCCATCTCAACATGGCCATTAGCCAAAGATCCTGGTTCTGCCCTTCTCTGTTGCTTCACACCAACCCATCACCCTAGCTGGGCACCTGGATGTCTGCAAAAATTGCCCATCAGCCCTGCAGCTGGCTGGAAACTTTCATCTCTTTCCAGAATTGACAAGAACCTTCTGTGTTCTTGTGACTGTATTGCCTGATATCCTGTGGGTCCTAAGTAAACCCTGGCTTCAAATGTTTGGCCCTATTCCCTTGCAGAGCAGGACAGGAGTCCATCATTTCCCTGGTAGCAAATGAAAATTTATTTGCCCAACATCTGAGGAGAAGATGCACCAAGCTCACTCAGCTAATTGATGGCACTTTTCTGTCTTCCATTAGTGCATAGAGCCTGGAACATTGGAAATCACTTTGGAAGGCAGTGATGGGGGTGGGTGGCTGGAGAGCCGGACGAGATTTAGGGTATGGGCTTCTAACTATAGATGCCATAGTAGAAGATAGAATGTTTGAGTTGGAAAGGACCTCATGATTGTCAGACTTGTATTGGTATTGCTCATTTTACAGCTAGAAGAACTGAGGTGTACTGAGGCTATGTGACTTGCTCAAAGCCAGTTCAGCAAAGAGCTAAAACTCAGGCAGTGCTCTTTCCATGCAACAGAGAGCTGATTTTTTACTGTAAGCCAAGTGGAGTAAGACTAGCAGGTGTCAAAATTTGGTCATTGTCTTAGAAAACAGTGATTAAATGGTTTTGCCAAAAATCAGAGACCCTGGATCCAGTGGAACACAACAATTTTCACAAGATGGTTATATTACCGATTCATGCAGTAACTAAAGATGCAGCAAAGTAATTTTAAAACGTAATCAGAGACTGTATGCTCTGTTGATTTTCCCTTGAAATGCCTGATTTGCATTGTATACATATGGGCACAGAATCTTTGGGGATGAAGGCACACGGGAAGGTAGCTTTGCTTTCCTCCAAAAGGAGTAGGAAAATCACCAGCCCACAGAAGTAGTTTCTAATTGGTAAGTTCCTAGCAAAGGTGAAAATTAATTAATCCAAGTAAAATGTGAAATCCTGTTCAGCCAAGGCTATAATATGTGTCTTCTACAGTCCAGATTTTTCTTACAGAAAAAAGTAAACAATCTAAACAGTCGAATATGTCCAATTCATACATTATTTAAAACACAAGACTTTGACAGAGGAGGCCCAAGGTTCAGAGATGTGTTTTTGTCCCTATGAATGTTAGGTTAATTATCTGAAATATTGCAGGCTTAATTTATTAAACTCTTCAGTGTCCTGCCTTTGTTTCTCAGGGGGATCCTGGGCTGCCTGGACTGGATGGAATCACTGTAAGTTGTTATTTATGTGTTGAGTTCTCAGTGTTGACTATCACTAATGGTGCATTTTAATTCTCCTCTATGATGTTCTAAAGTCTTTGTAGACCTCAAGGAAAATCTAGACAGTTGAAATAGAATGGGTCACAGTATTGACATTTTCCAAATGAGAAAGCACTGAGAGGATGAACTGTCTACTGTCAAGTTGCATGACAAGCAGGCTTTCAGACTTTAGGCCAGAGACTTATGTATTCACTGGGATGTACTTTCCCCTAGTATTTTGCCTTTCATTCAGGAAGCATTTACTAAATGTTTTCTGTGTGTCGAGTGCTGTGGGTAAATCAAAAGAAGTAGAGCACATTGCTTTAAAAGGTATTCTACACAGAAATTCCTTCTAGGGACTCTTGATAATAGTGAGTCTATGTAAGGCTGTGAGTTATGTTAATAAGAGCTTTATTTTTCTTTAAGATTCCACATTGTCATCACTTTTTTTTGAAACAACTTAAGAAAAAATGCTTCTTTCCTTCTTCTTTCTTTCCCTTTCCTGTATTCACTCTTTCTTTCTTCAGTCCTCTCTTTTTTCAGTCCTCAACTGATATTGAGCACCTACTATTAGCAAAGTGCTATGAGTAAACTCTGAGACAATGTAGACACAGTCCCTGCCCCCAAGGGTGGGAAAAACTAGTAGGAATGTGGCATAAGAATTCCACAGCAACTTAGAGGAAGAGACGCCATTTACTTAAGGATATGTCATGTGAGTCTTTATGTCTGAGAGACAGAAGGTAGCTTGTGAGAAGTGTGAATGGTGTTTAGCTGGCAGTGGGAGGAGACTTTCTAAATAGAGAGTTACAGAGTTTCGTGAGAAAATGTAGGCAAAAAAATGGGATGTGTACAAGCACACACAAAAACAGAGATGAATAAGGACCAAGGCCATACATATTCCCTAGGGCAAAACAACTGGCTTACACAGTGTATTCATTACATTTACAGAACAACCTCCACTGTACTTGCTGCATAGCTTCTCTTAGGTACTTGTTTTCCTGTCCACAAAGGTGCAATGTTTGTCCACATACACAGGCATGATATACAAACTGCTTCAATTTGGGGAGAAGGCGTTTGGTGGCCGAATAAGGTATTTGTGATCAGCAAGATGATCACAGATGGCTAGTTATTTTCAAAACAATGTTCAGACTGTCATTTATTTCTGGAGGCCCTTTGAACTCCTCCTTTCTCTTCCTCCTGTCTGAGTTCCAACCTCTGTTACCCTCTCCGCCCCTTATCAACTTATTCCCGTGTCAACTTATTCCTGCTCCACCATTGGAAATGGACCCTTGCATTTCACCAGATCATTTTTCTCTTGCGATTTCACTGTCTTATGTTTAACATTGTTGTTATTTGATTCAAAAATTTTCTAAGTTCCCTTATGATTTTTTCTTTGACCCATGGAATATTTAAAATTGTGTTGCTTCATGTCCAAATATTTGGTAGCTTTCCAGATATCTTTCTATTATTAATTTCTAGTTTTATTTTATTGCAATTAGAGTGAACACTTAGTGTTATTTAAGTTCTTTTAAATTTGTCAAGGTTTGTTTTATGGTCCAGCATATGGTATATCTTGGTGAATGTTCCATATGCTCTTGAACAGAATATGTATTCAGCTGGTTGTTGGGTATAATGATCTTAAAAATATCCATCAGGTCAAGGTAATGGATAATATTGTTTGGATCTTCTATGTCCTGACTGATATTTTTGTCTAGTGTTTCTGTTCATTATGGAAGGAGGGATGTTAAGATGTCCAACTGTAACTGCAGATTTGACTGTTTCTACTTGAAGTTCTGTTAGTTTTTGCTTCACGTATTTTGAAGCTCTGCTATTATGTGCATAGGCGTCTAAGATTGGTATGTCTTCTTGATAAATTGACCAATTTTATCATTTTGAAATATGCTTCTTTATCTCTGGTAATATTATTTGTCTCAAAGCCTACTTTACCTGATATTAATATAACTCTTTTGCTTTTTAAAAAAAGTGTTTGTTTTATTATAACATTCTAATAGGAAAAATTTCAAATATAGAGCAAAGAAGAGTGAATTTTGCAATGAACATGCATACCATTAATATTTTACTATACACCATCCCTTGGTATCCATGGGAGATTGGATTCAGGACCTCTCATGGATACCCAAATCCATGAATGCACAAATCCCTTGTATAAAATGGTGTCATATTTGCCTATAACCTATACACATCCTCCCCTATACTTTTAATCATCTCTAAATCACTTATAATACCTAATACAATGTAAATGCTATATAAAAAGTTGTTATACTGTATTGTTTAGGGAATTGTGACAAGAAAGAGTTTGCATGTGTTCCATACAGATGCAACCATCCTTTTTTAAAAAAAAATATTTTCAATCAATAGTTGGTTGAATCCACAGATGTGGAACGCACAGATACAGAGGGCCAACTGTACTTACTTTATCCTTCTATCCATCCCTCTATCTGTCCATCAATCCATCCTATTTTTAAATTTTTATTTTAAGTTCACAGGACATGTAGGTTTGTTACATAGGTAAACGTGTGCCATGGTGGTTTGCTGAACCTATCAACCTGTCACCTAGGTTTTAATCCCAGCATGCATTAGCTGTTTTTCCTGATGCTGTCCCTACCCCTACCCCACCCCCCAACAGGCCCCAGTGTGTGTTGTTCCCCTTCCTGTGTCCATGAGTTCTCATTGTTCAGCTCCCACTTATAAATGAGAACATATGGTGTTTAATCCATCCTATTTTTAATGAATTTCAAAGTAAATGGTAGACAAGAGTTCACTTACTCCTAAATCCTATAGCATGCCTATCTTTAATTAGACTTCAATATTTGTTTGCAGTTTTTTCTCTTTATATAAAATTTACATACAATGAAACACATAAACCTTAGGTGTATGTTTGCTGAGTTTTGACAAATGCACACTTGTATGTAATCCAAACCTCTATTCAGGTATAGAAAATTACTATCACCTCAGAAAGTTCCCTCCTGCTCATTCCCTGTCAATCTCTGCCCCAATTCACCCCAAAGGCAACCACAATCCTGATTTTTCTCTATTATGCCAGTCCTAGAACTTCACGTAAAGGGAATAATATAACCTCTAGCCTTTTGGGTCTGGCTTCTTTCACTTAACACAGTGATTTTGAGATTCATCCACGTTGTTTCATATATCAGTAATTTGCTACTTTTTATTGTAGGCATTTATTCCACTGTTTGAATCTATCAGAATTTATCCTTGTATCACTGGACAACTGGAACATTTCCAGTTTTTGACTATTATGAATAAAGTTGCTATGAACATTCTTGTACAGTTCTTGTGGACATACATATTTTCCTTTTTCTTGGAAAACTGCCTTGCTTTTTCAACTTGGTAAAAACTTGCCTCTCTAGGGCCCACAAGGAGCACCCGGATCTCCTGGAGCTGTAGGACCTGCAGGACCACCAGGATTACAAGTAAGATCAATTTAAGCCTAGTGTGTGATCACAGTATTCACATGACTGTTTTCCCTGTCATACTATGGATTCAATGTAAGCCTGTGTAATTTAGGTCCTCCTGGTGATCAAGGGCAACCTCCATTCTTGGAGGGTTAAAGTAAAGTGTGCTCTTACCAGGAGCTATTGGAGTTATTTATCAGAGTCTCTCTGACCATCCAATCTGTGCTTCTAAAGCCTCCCACCTTAGCTCAACCTAAAGTATAGCCCAGGGATGGCAGATCCCTGACACATTTATTGCCACCTTCCACTTCCTCACTCATGACAAGTATTGCTAATTAATCATACTACCATCACTATCACCCACCCTGAACACTGAAGAAGCTTCAGATTCCTTCCTAACACTGCATCTTGGGCAGCTCTACCTACCTACCTGTTTTTCTGACACAAAACCTGTTTATCATCACTGGTAGAGGAAGAGCATAGCCAGTCATCTATGTGGTTCTAGGAAAGCTGTGCCCCCAGATTGTTCTCTCCAATGCAGGAAATCCCACTACTCAGTACTTTGACTTAGTTTCACCAAAGGTCATCATTTTGAAATTTCTGGCCTGTTGGGAGGAATGACACATGAAGTCTTCACTACCTTAGCATTAATGGGATTACCAGGTCAATTTGGGGGATTTCAAAGTAGATAACAGGGAACCATAGGAAAGACAGTTATAATCTACTATGCCAAAGCAGGAAAGAGGGCTGAGTTACTGGGGAGTGGCTCTCAACAATTCTTTTGACAGAAACTAACAAGTGCTAACTCTTTTCTTTCTTATTTTTCTGATTTTTAAAAAAATCTAGGGTCCTCCAGGGCCTCCTGGTCCTCCTGGTCCTGATGTAAGTATACTTTGTCTTGGGGAATTTTGCTTCCTACTCCTAAGTACTCTGGATTTCCCAGAGAGATACTGGTTTAGTTAACCCTACTTTCTGGTAAAAAAGATTGCATTCCAATTTAAGTTCCCAGAGCTTATTTAGTAATTGATTTTGTTTTTCCTCCCTGTATCCCTGTATTCCCATAGGGGAATATGGGGCTAGGTTTTCAAGGAGAGAAAGGAGTCAAGGTAAATAGCTTTTAAAAAATACAATCTGCATTCCATATGCTGCAAGAAATGTGTCTGATTACACACATGTGCCTGCTTGTGTAAGAGGATTTGTTTTTTCGCCTTGGGAAATGAGCATTTAGATCCTCTGGTGGGATCTCTTGAGGGCTGCATGTATACATGCCACACATGGGCTATTGTGGTCCTTTTCCCTTCAAAATATTGTTATTCCCTTGCTTCCTACCTGTGAAAGGTGTATGTCTTACAAACATATTCCCTTGAAATAGATTCTTTCTCTTCCTTCCATCTGGGTCTTTCCTTGGTGTTTTGTGTATTCTGTTCCCTTCTCTTTCCTTGTCTCTGATTCCCCTCTTCTCTCTACCCTTTCTCCTCCTCCACTTCCTCCTCCTTTTCCTTTTTGTCCTCCTCTCTCTCTCTGTCTCTCTCTCTCTCCTCTATCTCTCTTCTTTAACTTCTCTTTCACCATTCTCTTTTATTTCCCTCCTTCTCTCATTTCTCTCTTTACACATTGCATTGTGATTTCAGAGCCTCAAGCGAGGCTGAGAACTTGCCATTCCCACCCTTCTCTCACAATTGTGCT
This sequence comes from Rhinopithecus roxellana, assembly GCF_007565055.1. NCBI lineage: Eukaryota > Metazoa > Chordata > Mammalia > Primates > Cercopithecidae > Rhinopithecus > Rhinopithecus roxellana. Next base: position 95,183,681 of record NC_044555.1, on the reverse strand, counting down.
GCCTTCTGAAGGAACAACTCTTGCCTCCAATGTTCTAACGTGGACGTCATTGCCTCTGCTTGTGCTCTTCGCAAGGATTAGACCACTTAGAGTCGGGTCATTGTTGCCAAGAGGTAGTCATTCACCTTGTTCTGATTCCTTTTTTACTTTCTTCTAAACATCCTTTCATAGCAACCATGAACTTAAAGTTTCCTTCTATCCATCTTGCTCTTCCCTCTGCAGTGCTGGTACGAAATTCAATGGTCAGGCTTGTACTTCTTCTCACCCTTTGGCAATGAGAGTTTTGTTTCCTCATTGGCATGAGGGTGAAGAGGCCAAAGTAAGAGACAGTTTATTTGTGAGTTACATCCAGAGGACATCCCCTCCCTCTAGAAAAATGGTCGGTGTGATTTTCACTTTGCTTAATGTTCCATTTGATCTTACAGGGGGATGTTGGCCTCCCTGGCCCAGCAGGACCTCCACCATCTACTGGAGAGCTGGAATTCATGGGATTCCCCAAAGGGAAGAAAGGATCCAAGGTAGTGAACATTTGAAAATAGGAAAAATTAATAAACTTTTTCCTATAATTATAAGAACTTTAATAACCAGACAATACTGGAAGAATAGAGGGTTCTGGGTAATAGATTTTTGTTTAGAAGTGAGAGTAAAAAGCCTTCTTTGTTTTGCCCCTTGTGAAAAGCTTTCTTAAAAGATGGAGTATGTTTCTTGGTGTGTAGGTATGAGTGTGCCTGGGCATCTGAGTATTCAGTTAAGCGCTATTTTCTCTATTTTAGTGTTGCAGATTCAATTTTTGATATACTGAATAACTTAAACATTAAATAGTTGTGTTTTTCCTCCTAACTCCCAACCCTCTCAATACTTATGGTGTCCCCAAAGTACTGTGACAGAACACATAGGGTATGAATGGTTGCTCTTGAATTATCTTTTTAAAGAAGTTATTTGCTCTTAAAACTTGACCCTGAAAATAGGATATACTGTCACCAAGTGGTGACAAGAGATGCCCTAATTTACCTGATTTGAACTACCAAGGCTTATACCATAGACTTGTTTAACTGAAATATTTTATGATCTGTATTTTTATGTGAGTCACTGTATACTACCTACATGGTTGTAATTGAATGGTTGTGTACTGTTAAGGTGTGCAGATATCTTTCAGTAACTTGCATTTCCTGCCAGGGTTCCTTTAAGCTTTGTGATTCTGTTCCCATGGCCAAGGGGCCTAGGCAGGGAAATGTGTTTAGTCTCCTTTCTTTAAATTTGTCTTTGTGGAAGCAACAACTCCAAGCCCCTCCAGGTTTATAGGAACTAGTTGTTGATTTGGGAATGGTCTGGCAGCATGAAAGAGACTGTCTGCTTCCTCAATCATTCCCAAAACTTAAGGAGCTTTTCCATGGCACGTATAGATAAATTCACATATCAAGGAATGACAGATCAAATTGTTATGTGTCTCTATCCAAATTGTAATTGTTACCCTTTTCCCAAGACTATAGATTTCTCTGCTGCCTATAATTTTCTATAGGAAATTTTACTAAACAGCTTCTTCCACTAGAAAGAAAACAGACAATCATCCTTTCTGTCTCCCAATTAGCCTCAGTATTTGACATTCTGTTTTAGACAGTTATGGTCCATAATCCTTCTCCCACAGCAAAGAGCTCCATGAACTAAGACATCCTGGAACAGCTACTAGTTAGGGAGCCTGGGGAATCTGCACCACTCTCTGCTGCCCTAATCTTGATACCTCATTGGTTCCCCACTCCTCAGTCCAAGTACTTGCAGAGAGCCATCCTCCGGTGTGTTCGCTGCTTCCTGATGCTACTTACTAACCTTTGGCTGATTTTCCAGGGTGAACCAGGGCCTAAGGGTTTTCCAGGCATAAGTGGCCCTCCAGGCTTCCCGGTAAGTCTCTCTATTTGATCAACATGTATTCAAGGGTCTGATTGGACAAAAGCTGTAACAATAGAAGGCTAACAGAAAGACCTCTTCCCATGGATATTGTAGAGAATGCCACCATCTTTATTATTAGAAGGCATTTAAGGAGATGTTCTTGTTTCTCAAACACATGGAGACGTAAGCATGGTTCTCCATGAGGCTGTATAACTTAGAGGTTATTAGCTCAAGCTCTATAGTTAAAACAGACCTTGTCCTGACTTCTGATTTTGCCAGTTTCTAACTATGTGAACCTGGACAAGTTTCTTAACTTTTCTGAGCCTCAGTTTCCTAACCTACAAAAAAGGGGAGAATGTTAGGGTGGTTATGAGGATTAAATGAGATAATATGCATGAAAAGGGCTTACTACATGTCTAGCACTTATTATTCAGTTGATGGTAGCTAATCTTAGTAATCCTACCTTCACTTTCATATCTGCCTTTCTAGCTTAGATTCTTACACTCATCAGTTACCTTTTGAGGGTCCCTACGTGCCAGGCATTCTGCTGGACTTGGAGGTTACAAGGGTAACTAAGTAAAAGTCCCTGTCCTTGAGATTACATTCTAATGGAGGAGTGAGGGAAAAAACAAACAAGAAACCAGTAAACAGATAAATCTATAACAAGTTCACATAGTGGTGATATATAAAAGATGAAAGAAAGAAGGGTAAAGTGATGAAGTGTGGATGGAGAACAGGGTGGTCTACTTGGGACAGAGCGGTCAAGAAGGGCCTTTCTGAGGAAGTGATGTATGAGGTAAGGCCTGCATATTATGAGGGAGCACGTCTTGTGAAGATCAGAAAGAGGTTTTAAGGCTGAGGGAACCGTAAGTGCGAAGACCTTGAGGTTAAGAAAGCCTCAGTACTTTTGAGGAACAGTAAGTAGATGAGTAAGTGGAACAGAGTAAGCAAGGCCAATAATTCCAGACAGAGAAGTCAGAACCAGATCTTGGCTACTTTCATAGGTCAATGCAGTTTTTTATTTTTAATGTAATGGGAAGCCATTCAAAGGCTCTGACTTGTATTTTTAAGATCACTGTGGCTGTGGGAGGAAGGGGAGAGGGAATGGGAAGGGTGGAAGAGCAAACACAGAGGGTAGGGCAGTAGTCCAGGCAAGAGATAGTGGTGGTGACTTGGACTATAGTGACAGCAATGGACATGGAAATAAGTGGATAGATTCAAAATGTAAAAATATTCAAACTTGTTATTAGGGAGCATTTCAAACATTTACAAAAGCAGAGAGAATGTCATAATGATCCCTCGTGTACCCATCACAGAGTTTCAATAATTAGCAACTTATGGCCAATCTGAAGCAAATAATAGACATATCATTTCATCACAAAGACCTCTGAATATTTAAAAGGTAAGAGCTTTTTAAGACATAGTGACAGTATCATCATCAGTAATTTGTGATCAGTAATTAATATCAGTTAACAAGGCAGAATTCAAATTTTTGATTGTCTTATAGGTATATATATATTTTTACAGTTGCCTTGTTTGAATGAGAAGCCAGACAAGACCAATGCATTCCATTTGTTTAATGTGTCTTTTAAATTACAAGATATGTTTTGAAAGAGCTGACAAGATTTTCATGGATTAGGAATAGAGATCAGGTGGAAAATAGATGAATCAAAGATGACTAGGCCTGCCTGTCCTTGCTGGGCCAATGGGGATAGATGATTCCATTCCCTCCCTACAGTACTTTGAAATAGTTTGCGTCTCTCTGGGTGGCCAGGAAGCAGAGCCAGTGGAGCCAGTGGCACAGGTTCTTTCCATGATGATTCTTATTACTCCATAGAAATAAAGGGGGCATGGAGAATCATCTGTTCAATGCACTTGATTTTAATCACCTCTGTATCTAATGAACCAGAAAGGAAGAGAACCCTAGTGTTGGAGACAGAACACCCAAACTTTAGACCCAGCCCCTGCTCTGGGACTTTGGCAAGTCACTGAACCTCTCTTTATATCTGTAATTTGACAATGGTCATATTTATATTTTTTATTGGTAGAAAATATTTCTACATATTTATAGGGTGCGTGTGATATTTTGTTACATGCACAGACTGTGTAATGGTGAAGTCAGGGTATTTAGGATACCCATGACCACAACATTTATCATTTCTATGTGTTGGGGACGTTTTAAATCTCTCTTCTGGCTACTTTGAAATATACAGTACATTGTTGTTAACTATAGTCCCCCTACTCCACTGTCGAACACTAGAACTTATTCATTCTGTCTAACTGTATGTTTGCACCCATTAACCAACCTCTCTCCATCTCTCCCCCCACCCCACTCTCACACCCTTCCCAGCCTCTGGTATCATTCATTTTACTTTCTACCTCCATGAGATAAACTTTTTTAGTTTCCACATATGAGTGAGAGCATGCATATATCTACTCTTTTAAGACACAACTAATAATGTATGCAAAGTTTCTTTAAAACATATAAGGCTGTCCTGTTCAATAAGGTAACCACCAGCCATGTGTGGCTACTGAGCCCTTGAAATGTGGCAGATCTGAAATGAGATGTACTGTAAGTGTAAAATACACACCAGATCTCAAAAACGTAGTGTGAAAAGAAATCTAGAATATCTCAGTAACATTTTTTACTTCGATGTTAAAATGACAATATTTATTATATATTTGGTTAAGTAAAATATATCATTTAAATGAATATCTGTTTACTTTGCTTTTTTAATGTGGCTACTAGGAAAATGAAAATAACATAGTAGCTCATATTATATTTCTATTGGACAGTACAGATATAAAGTACTTTGCAAGTGAGTTTGGGAATAAGGTTTTCACCTTCTTTGTAGAGCATTTCACATAGATTCTAACCACCTGGCATTGTCCCTGTGAGGTAAGCAAGGTGAGCCAGGCTTATTTCCCTTGTACTGATGAGGAAACTACAGCCTCAACGGGTGAAGAGATTTGTCCAGAATCATGCAGCTAGTTATTAGCAGAGCTGAGACTGAAATTCAGCTTTCTTGAATTCTAGCCAATTTGGTGGCTTTTTCCCCATACCATACTGCCCCCTACAGTCCAGTTTGTTCTAATCCCAGCTGTGGTGGGTTTTTTGTCTCTAAATCTCTACAAGGATTTTATGATCTCCTCCAGTGTTATTGGCTTCACTGGCTCACACTGCCTCCCTCCCCTTCCCTTCCACATCCGAACCCAGAGTATTTCCCCTGCTGCAATTTCAACCCATTCCCTTTTGTCCTGTAAAAGAAAGAGACTGACGACAATGCACGATGATAAATTGCAGTACCATTTCAAGCTCAGTATTTCCAGTGTTTCAGAATGTGGGCTGAAAAATAGAAACCCCAGTTGATTGTAAAGACATCAAAGCTGGAAAATAACCCCTTTACATAGAAGAGCATGTTTTCTTTTTTTTTTTTTTTTTTTTTTTTTTTTATTATACTTTAAGTTCTAGGGTACATGTGCATAACGTGCAGGTTTGTTACATATGTATACTTATGCCATGTTGGTGTGCTGCACCCATCAACTCGTCAGCACCCATCAATTCATCATTTATATCATGTATAACTCCCCAATGCAATCCCTCCCTCCTCCCCCCTCCCCCCTCCCCCCTCCCCATGATAGACCCCAGTGTGTGATGTTCCCCTTCCCGAGTCCAAGTGATCTCATTGTTCAGTTCCCACCTATGAGTGAGAACATGCGGTGTTTGGTTTTCTCTTCTTGTGATAGTTTGCTAAGAATGATGGTTTCCAGCTGCATCCATGTCCCTACAAAGGACACAAACTCATCCTTTTTTATGGCTGCATAGTATTCCATGGTGTATATGTGCCACATTTTCTTAATCCAGTCTGTCACAGATGGACATTTGGGTTGATTCCAAGTCTTTGCTATTGTGAATAGTGCCGCAATAAACATACGTGTACATGTGTCTTTGTAGTAGACTAATTTATAATCCTTTGGGTATATACCCAGTAGTGGGATGGCTGGGTCATATGGTACATCTAGTTCTAGATCCTTGAGGAATTGCCATACTGTTTTCCATAATGGTTGAACTAGTTTACAATCCCACCAACAGTGTAAAAGTGTTCCTATTTCTCCACATCCTCTCCAACACCTGTTGTTTCCTGACTTCTTAATGATTGCCATTCTAACTGGTGTGAGATGGTATCTCATTGTGGTTTTGATTTGCATTTCTCTGATGGCCAGTGATGATGAGCATTTTTTCATGTGTCTGTTGGCTGTATGAATATCTTCTTTTGAGAAATGTCTGTTCATATCCTTTCCCCACTTTTTGATGGGGTTGTTTGTTTTTTTCTCGTATATTTGTTTGAGTTCTTTGTAGATTCTGGAAATTAGCCCTTTGTCAGATGAGTAGGTTGCAAAAATTTTCTCCCATTCTGTAGGTTGCCTGTTCACTCTGATGGTAGTTTCTTTTGCTGTGCAAAAGCTCTTTAGTTTAATTAGATCCCATTTGTCAATTATGGCTTTTGCTGCCGTTGCTTTTGGTGTTTTAGACATGAAGTCCTTGCCCATGCCTATGTCCTGAATGGTACTACCTAGATTTTCTTCTAGGGTTTTTATGGTATTAGGTCTAACATTTAAGTCTCTAATCCATCTTGAATTAATCTTCGTATAAGGGGTAAGGAAAGGATCCAGTTTCAGCTTTCTACTTATGGCTAGCCAATTTTCCCAGCACCATTTATTAAATAGGGAATCCTTTCCCCATTTCTTGTTTCTCTCAGGTTTGTCAAAGATCAGATGGCTGTAGATGTGCGGTATTATTTCTGAGGACTCTGTTCTGTTCCATTGGTCTGTATCTCTGTTTTGGTACCAGTACCATGCTGTTTTGGTTACTGTAGCCTTGTAGTATAGTTTGAAGTCAGGTAGCGTGACGCCTCCAGCTTTGTCCTTTTGACTTAGGATTGTCTTGGCAATGCGGGCCCTTTTTTGGTTCCATATGAACTTTAAAGCAGTTTTTTCCAATTCTGTGAAGAAAGTCATTGGTAGCTTGATGGGGATGGCATTGAATCTATAAATAACCTTGGGGAGTATGGCCATTTTCACGATATTGATTCTTCCTATCCATGAGCATGGTATGTTCTTCCATTTGTTTGTGTCCTCTTTGATTTCACTGAGCAGTGGTTTGTAGTTCTCCTTGAAGAGGTCCTTTACATCCCTTGTAAGCTGGATTCCTAGGTATTTTATTCTCTTTGAAGCAATTGTGAATGGAAGTTCATTCCTGATTTGGCTCTCTGCTTGTCTGTTGCTGGTGTATAAGAATGCTTGTGATTTTTGCACATTAATTTTGTATCCTGAGACTTTGCTGAAGTTGCTTATCAGCTTAAGGAGATTTTGGGCTGAGACGATGGGGTTTTCTAAATATACAATCATGTCATCTGCAAACAGGGACAATTTGACTTCTTCTTTTCCTAACTGGATACCCTTGATTTCTTTCTCTTGCCTGATTGCCCTAGCCAGAACTTCCAACACTATGTTGAATAGGAGTGGTGAGAGAGGGCATCCCTGTCTTGTGCCAGTTTTCAAAGGGAATTTTTCCAGTTTTTGCCCATTCAGTATGATATTAGCTGTGGGTTTGTCATAAATAGCTCTTATTATTTTGAGGTACGTTCCATCAATACCGAATTTATTGAGCGTTTTTAGCATGAAGGGCTGTTGAATTTTGTCAAAAGCCTTTTCTGCATCTATTGAGACAATCATGTGGTTCTTGTCTTTGGTTCTGTTTATATGCTGGATTACGTTTATTGATTTGCGAATGTTGAACCAGCCTTGCATCCCAGGGATGAAGCCCACTTGATCATGGTGGATAAGCTTTTTGATGTGCTGCTGAATCCGGTTTGCCAGTATTTTATTGAGGATTTTTGCATCAATGTTCATCAGGGATATTGGTCTAAAATTCTCTTTTTTTGTTGTGTCTCTGCCAGGCTTTGGTATCAGGATGATGTTGGCCTCATAAAATGAGTTAGGGAGGATTCCCTCTTTTTCTATTGATTGGAATAGTTTCAGAAGGAATGGTACCAGCTCCTCCTTGTACCTCTGGTAGAATTCAGCTGTGAATCCATCTGGTCCTGGACTTTTTTTGGTGGGTAGGCTATTAATTGTTGCCTCAATTTCAGAGCCTGCTATTGGTCTATTCAGGGATTCAACTTCTTCCTGGTTTAGCCTTGGGAGAGTGTAAGTGTCCAGGAAATTATCCATTTCTTCTAGATTTTCTAGTTGATTTGCGTAGAGGTGTTTATAGTATTCTCTGATGGTAGTTTGTATTTCTGTGGGGTCAGTGGTGATATCCCCTTTATCATTTTTTATTGCATCTATTTGATTCCTCTCTCTTTTTTTCTTTATTAGCCTTGCTAGCGGTCTGTCAATTTTGTTGATCTTTTCAAAAAACCAACTCCTGGATTCATTGATTTTTTGGAGGGTTTTTTGTGTCTCTATCTCCTTCAGTTCTGCTCTGATCTTAGTTATTTCTTGCCTTCTGCTAGCTTTTGAATGTGATTGCTCTTGCCTCTCTAGTTCTTTTAATTGTGATGTTAGAGTGTCAATTTTAGATCTTTCCTGCTTTCTCTTGTGGGCATTTAGTGCTATAAATTTCCCTCTACACACTGCTTTAAATGTGTCCCAGAGATTCTGGTATGTTGTATCTTTGTTCTCATTGGTATCAAAGAACATCTTTATTTCCGCTTTCATTTCGTTATGTACCCAATAGTCATTCAGGAGCAGGTTGTTCAGTTTCCATGTAGTTGAGCGGTTTTGATTGAGTTTCTTAGTCCTGAGTTCTAGTTTGATTGCACTGTGGTCTGAGAGACAGTTTGTTATAATTTCTGTTCTTTTACATTTGCTGAGGAGTGCTTTACTTCCAATTATGTGGTCAATTTTGGAATAAGTGCGATGTGGTGCTGAGAAGAATGTATATTCTGTTGATTTGGGGTGGAGAGTTCTATAGATGTCTATTAGGTCCGCTTGGTGCAGAGATGAGTTCAATTCCTGGATATCCTTGTTAACTTTCTGTCTCGTTGATCTGTCTAATGTTGACAGCGGAGTGTTGAAGTCCCCCATTATTATTGTATGGGAGTCTAAGTCTCTTTGTAAGTCTCTAAGGACTTGCTTTATGAATCTGGGTGCTCCTGTATTGGGTGCATATATATTTAGGAGAGTTAGCTCTTCCTGTTGAATTGATCCCTTTACCATTATGTAATGGCCTTCTTTGTCTCTTTTGATCTTTGATGGTTTAAAGTCTGTTTTATCAGAGACTAGGATTGCAACCCCTGCTTTTTTTTGTTCTCCATTTGCTTGGTAGATCTTCCTCCATCCCTTTATTTTGAGCCTATGTATGTCTCTGCATGTGAGATGGGTCTCCTGAATACAGCAGACTGATGGGTCTTGACTCTTTATCCAGTTTGCCAGTCTGTGTCTTTTAATTGGAGCATTTAGTCCATTAACATTTAAGGTTAATATTGTTATGTGTGAACTTGATCCTGCCATTATGATATTAACTGGTTATTTTGCTCGTTAGTTGATGCAGTTTCTTCCTAGCCTCGATGGTCTTTACATTTTGCCAAGTTTTTGCGATGGCTGGTACCGGTTGTTCCTTTCCATGTTTAGGGCTTCCTTCAGGGTCTCTTGTAAGGCAGGCCTGGTGGTGACAAAATCTCTAAGCATTTGCTTATCTGTAAAGGATTTTATTTCTCCTTCACTTATGAAACTTAGTTTGGCTGGATATGAAATTCTGGGTTGAAAATTCTTTTCTTTAAGAACGTTGAATATTGGCCCCCACTCTCTTCTGGCTTGGAGAGTTTCTGCCGAGAGATCTGCTGTTAGTCTGATGGGCTTCCCTTTGTGGGTGACCCGACCTTTCTCTCTGGCTGCCCTTAAGATTTTTTCCTTCATTTCAACTTTGGTGAATCTGGCAATGATGTGTCTTGGAGTTGCTCTTCTGGAGGAGTATCTTTGTGGCGTTCTCTGTATTTCCTGAATTTGAATGTTGGCCTGCCCTACTAGGTTGGGGAAGTTCTCCTGGATGATATCCTGAAGAGTGTTTTCCAACTTGGTTCCATTTTCCCCCTCACTTTCAGGCACCCCAATCAGACGTAGATTTGGTCTTTTTACGTAATCCCATACTTCTTGCAGGCTTTGCTCATTTCTTTTTCTTCTTTTTTCTTTTGGTTTCTCTTCTCGCTTCATTTCATTCATTTGATCTTCAATCGCTGATACTCTTTCTTCCAGTTGATCGAGTCGGTTACTGAAGCTTGTGCATTTGTCACGTATTTCTCGTGTCATGGTTTTCATCTCTGTCATTTCGTTTATGATCTTCTCTGCATTAATGAGTCTAGCTGTCAATTCTTCCACTCTTTTTTCAAGATTTTTAGTTTCTTTGCGCTGGGTACGTAATTCCTCCTTTAGCTCTGATAAGTTTGATGGACTGAAGCCTTCTTCTCTCCTCTCGTCCAAGTCATTCTCTGACCAGCTTTGATCCGTTGCTGGTGATGGGCTGCGCTCCTTTGCAGGGGGAGATGCGCTCTTATTTTTTGAATTTCCAGCTTTTCTGCCCTGCTTCTTCCCCATCTTTGTGGTTTTATCTGTCTCTGGTCTTTGATGGTGGTGACGAACTGATGGGGTTTTGGTATAGGTGTCCTTCCTGTTTGATAGTTTTCCTTCTGACAGTCAGAAGGACTCTCTGTTGGTCTGTTGGAGATTGCTTGAGGTCCACTCCAGACCCTGTTTGCCTGGGTATCAGCAGCAGAGGTTGCCGAAGATAGAATATTGCTGAACAGCGAGTGTACCTGTCTGATTCTTCCTTTGGAAGTGTCCTCTCAGGGGTGTACTCCACCCTGTGAGGTGTGGGGTGTCAGACTGCCCCTAGTGGGGGATTTCTCCCAGCTAGGCTACTCAGGGGTCAGGGACACACCTGAGCAGGCAGTCTGTCCGTTCTCAGATCTCAACCTCCGCGTTGGGAGATCCGCGGCTCTCCCCAAAGCTGTCAGACAGAGTCGTTCGCGTCTGCACCGGCTCCCGCTACTTCCCCTGTTGGTCTTCAGCTGTGCGCTGTCCCCAGAGGTGGAGACTACAGAGACAGGCAGGCTTCCTTGAGCTGCTGTGAGCTCCACCCAGTTCGAGCTTCCCAGCGGCTTTGTTTACCTACTTAAGCCTCAGCAATGGCGGGCGCCCCTCCCCCAGCCTCGCTGCTGCCTTGCGGATAGATCGCGGCAGACTGCTGTGTTAGCAGTGAGGGAGGCTTCGTGGGCGTGGGACCCTCCCGGCCAGGTGTGGGATATATTCTCCTGGAATGCCTGTATGCTTACAGCGCAGTATTGGGGTGGGAGTTACCCGATTTTCCAGGTGTTGTGTGTCTCAGTTCCCCTGGCTAGGAAAACGGATCCCCCTTCCCCCTTGCGCTTCCAGGTGAGGCGATGCCTCGCCCTGCTTCAGCTCTCGCTGGTCAGGCTGCAGCAGCTGACCAGCACCGATTGTCCGGCACTCCCTAGTGAGATGACCCCAGTACCTCAGTTGAAAATGCAGAAATCACCGGTCTTCTGTGTCGCTCGCGCTGGGAGTTGGAGACTGGAGTTGTTCCTATTCGGCCATCTTGCTCCGCCCCCCCCCCGAAGAGCATGTTTTCATAGGGTGAGAATTAAGAAACCAGAATTCTCAGCCCACTTTGGCACAGATTCAAAGTGTGACCTTGGCCAAATCAGGTAACTCCTTCACAGTCCTAATATCTCTATCTGTTTAATGGGAACATTCATAGGTACTTTATATGAATGCCTTATGACAGAAAAGTTATGAGGAGAAATGTGGTAATGTATTTGTGATACTCTGGACCTTTCAGAGGAAATGTGCTTCTCAAATCCAAAGCCTTCACATCAGCTTTCAATTATCCATACTTACTGAGAAACAAGGCAGCACTGAAGACAGAAATCTCTATGGAATCCAAAATGTTCCTTTTAACTATTTGTTTTCTTCCTATATGAGTCCAAATCTTTGTAAGAGATGAAGTGCCCAACCTGAGAGATTTGCCCCTCACCTTCTTTCTCTTGGCCCCTCTGCAGTGACCAAACATCTCTGATTTTCTGGCTCAGTCCTCACCTCACACATTTTATCCCATTGTCTCGAGCAACACACTCACACTTGTAGGCCACAGGTCTTTCCATGGCAGTCGTCAGAGAGAATTGTATATCCATGTGCCCTCTGTCCAAGGGACTAGCAAACACAGGGGAAGGCAAAAATGGAATAGATGAGGGGAGGGATAAGAGAAGAAACTGGCAAATCCTGAGGTAACTGTTGAGTAGGAGTAACTACTAGGTAGGTGGGGTTCTTCAATTGAGCCTCCTCAGAACCAAAAAGCATCAGGAGTCTGGAGCCCAGGAGAGCAGGCCTGGAAACAGTTAAGCTAGCTCCAGTGAGGCTTTCCAGGCCATGGGTAAGTAGGAGTGTGGGAGCAGCATTTGCAAGATTACTCATGAGGAGGACTGACTGTGACAGGGCCAGTCCCAGGGCATCTTGCTAGAACAGCTTGTTCAGCAGGGTCCCTGTACAGTGCCTCCCTATTCTTGGAGACAAGTTGAACCTACAGCACAGCCAGTGTCTTGCCAAGCTATTTATCTTTTGTTGGCTCTAACCCCCACACACAAATTTGTCTTTTTTTTCTTTTTTACATTTTTTAAACATTTATTTTTGTTCACACTATAGCACAAGCTCTCAGGCCCTCTGAGAAAGCAAGACTCTTCTGCTTTCTGGAGAATTAGCACAAGGCCCCCTTATATTTATAACTGAGGGCAAGACAGATGGGGGCACAAGATGGTTCCTGAACATTCTTTCCTTCACCCTTTGCAACAGTTTTGTTCTCTAGGTCATTATTCCATTCAGTTCAACAAGTATTTACTGGACCACCTTGTATGTGTTCAGACTGTAGTAATGGGCCTTGGAGAAAGATAAAAGAGAGTGTAATATAGGCCTCATGCTTACAAAACTTTCATATGCAACCAATCTTTGCACTTTAAGAGTTTGGGGCAGCATGGGCCACCACAGATTTCATGAACAGGTCAGAGAAGGCTTCTTGAAGTGTTTGACCTCAGAAGCCGATAGACATTCCACCAAGTTGCAGCATGCCTTGGTTTGATGCAGAAAAACTAATATTTTAAATAAGTTTGCATTCAGTTTAACCCACGAGCCTTTCACATTAGAAATTTAATGTAGCATGAAGGCTGAGCTATTTGATGCACAGTTATATAAATGCAGAAAAGAGAACAGGTAAGTACGGGACCAAAGCCTGCTTTGAATTGGATCCTACACACACACACACACACACTCCTCCCAATAAAAAGACAATGAAAACAACCCACATTAAAAAAACAAAACCATGACTAGCCAAAAGGAAACAAAAATGAAAAACCCTGGGCCCAGAAAGCCAAGGGGTGCTCAACCAGCTTTCAGTACTCATGGGAGCACACTGAGTATGTATGTAAAAGGAAGAAAAAGCTACAAATGGGATTTGAGCAGGTGAGCCAGGTCACATTAAAGGGACAACAGATGTTCCACAACATTTAGTGTCTTTCCTTCATTGCATCCTTTACTTTCACAATAAGCCAAAATGTTGTTTGCTAAATCTATGCTCCAAAAAGTACAATTTTAAACAACAGCACAGTGGCCTCATTTAAGTTTTCTTTGAAAAACTTTGTCCACTTTAGTAATGAACTCTTCTGTTTCTTGGGGGCCCAGACATTTGCCTTGGACCCAGAGGGGAGGAAGTTCTTTCTTACTCACTCTGCTTCTTGCAGTTCCTGCTTTTCCCTAGAGAATCCCCAAGTCATATTCATGGCTACAAATCCTCACCTCCGATGACCAGGGCAAGAGGGATTGGAGACCATCTCACAGTCCCCTTTGGACTATATCTGTAGGGCCAGGCAAGAGCCCTACAGTCCCGGTACAGGAGCTGTAGGGTTTCAGACCATGCCTAGATAGAAATACTTCTTCCCACTGAAAAGGATGTTGTGCTCATTATGTCACCAAAGGGGAAAAGCTCTTGCTCTTCCCCCTAGTATCAACCCCCAAGAATTTGCATAATCCTCCATTTGTAGGTCAAATAATCAAGTTCCTAAATGATAGAAGGCAGCCTGTTCTAATGGAAAGGTTCCCGGAATGAAAAACACAAGATCTAGCTTTCTCATTCAATTTTAATTCATTCAGATGTTGATTTCCTCGTCTATAAAATCAGCAAGGTTAGATATTTAATCATTTCTATGCTGTTAGCCTATGATACTATAAATACATGGAACAGTGTTGTGGGTGGGGTGGGGGGGCATTACTTCTAGAACCAAAGGGGGACCTTGAATGAATGGTCCAATTCATATTCAGAACTTACGTGCTTCTCAGGCAGTGACAAGAGACAGCATGGTGAGCCTCCCTAAGGGGAGAATGGAGCTTAATTAAAATAGCCCCCTTGCTTTGGATGAAGCCAGGAGACTGATGAGAAAACAAGCATTATAACTTGTGGTTTCTTTTTTCATTTAGGGCCTTGGATCTACTGGAGAAAAGGGAGAAAAGGGAATCCCTGGTTTGCCAGGACCTAGGGTACGAACCTGGAATATTACTTGCCTGGGTCTGTCAAGTCACCTTGTCCATTTGCTTTCCTGTTTGCTTCTTTATGTTTTGCAACTTAATTGCCACCTAAGCTTCTCGTTTCTCCTCAACCCAATGGCAGGTTCCTAAGACCTCCTTCTCTCTTAGCCCCATTCCCTTGATTGAATGACTCTCTTGAAAAGGAAAGAGGCACCCTCTACTCTAGGTGGCGCCTCAGCCTATTTATCTCCTTGCTGTCATGTATCATTGTCTTCTGGGCTAAAGAATGATATGAGTGTTGCCTTGCTTTCTATTCCATTCTATTCTGAGGGAATTGAGCACGGAAGTGGCACAGGAATGGAAGAAAGAGGGCCAAGTGCAACCTTTTAGGACAGACACAAGCCTGGAAAGTTCTAGAACATAGTGAGTGATGTTTGGAGTCAACAGTTTCCAATAATAATCTCATTTGAAATGGAAAAATAACTATTAGCCTCTCTGATTCCTAGCTTCGGGCACTTAGGTCTTGAGCTAGAAGCAGTGGGCCAAGCTTAGCCTCAAAGAAGTAACATTTTAGAGAATTGTGTTGTTAAGTTGACTATGAAGTTTATTAAGTAAGAGTCCTTTGAGTATTTAGCCATATTTATCCGTTACCCTGCCATTTCTTTCTCTACTTTTCCCCCTCCCTTGTCTTGAAAATACATATAATCACCAACAAAGAATGCATTTGAGGTGGAAGACGAGGCCCTCCCATAATCTATTTAAAGATCTTTTGACTTGGAACTAATGCAGACTAAGTATAATACCACCCAACCCTTCTATCAAATTCCACCTACTAATTAAACTGTTTCCATCTATTTAGCTCTTAAAAAATGCTCCATGTGGCTATTTAGCCTGATGGATTAGTGCTTAGAAAGAAGTCTTTAGGCCAGGCGCGGTGGCTTACGTCTGTAATCCCAGCACTTTGGGAGGCTGAGGCGGGTGGATGACTTGAGGTCAGGAGTTTGAGACCAGCCTGGCCAAAATGGTGAAACCCTGTCTCTACTGAAAAATACAAAAATTAGCCAAGTGTGATGACGCATGCCTATAGTCCCAGCTACTCGGGGGGCTAAGGCAAGAGAATCGCTTGAACCCTGGAGGCGGAGGTTGCAGTGAACCAAGACTGTACCACTGCACTCCAGCCTGGGTGACAGAGTGAGACTCTGTCTTTGAAAAAAAAAAAAAAAAAAAAAAAAGTCATTAAGCCAGGTCTAGGAACTTTCGCTTACCTGATTTTAGGAGCTGCTAAATCCTGAACTCAGTTGTATAACTTTGTTATATAAGTCTAGTGGCTTTTTCTAGGTAGCCTATTGATTTTTCTAAGGTGCAACTATTTTCTTTACAGGGTCCCATGGGTTCAGAAGGAGTCCAAGGCCCTCCAGGGCAACAGGTATTTTGGTTAATATCATTAAAGCCTTGGTGTATAAAATCCCAATTAAAAGTCCCCCTTGCTTTACTTAACATGGCCAAAGGGAGACATTACTTATAATGCAAATTGTTCATCTCCCTTTTTTTTGGTATAATCCTAGCCACTGTCCTCTTTTCTTTTCACTCAAGAACATGGGTATCCAGTGTCAAGTTCAGTGCCTTGCCATTCCATGCTGTGGTCATACATCTTTGGCATGCTATCAGGGACTAGCAAGTCCAGCCTGCTTGTATCCGTGTCTAGCCTTGTGGCCCTTGTACCTCCTAATATGTAAATTGGCTACCTACTGCCATATTGTCTTCTGGGAGATTTTACAGCTTCCAGAGTCAGATAGAAGCCACACATACCCTGCAATGTCATCCAAGATCCCTGTGCCATTTGCCCTGGCTTAATCCAAAGACCAGACTCTCTTATGCTCTCATACTTTCAGCTTAGTGGTAACTATGTTTCTGTCACAGGGCAAGAAAGGGACCCTGGGATTTCCTGGGCTTAATGGATTCCAAGGAATTGAGGTAAAGTTGGGAAGGGAAAAATCCGGGGTTGGTAGGTAGAAGGGTGAATTACCACAAATGTCTGTATATAAGATGAAGTACTTTTAATATTTTGACCTTTTAAGTTTCAATTTTTTCTCAAGAAATGCATGTAACCTACTTTGAATATACAAAGCTGCTAACGAGCATTTCTTAGATACTACTTGATCAGTGGTAAACTAAGGGCAGGGGCTGGTGAGAGCAAGTCCATCCCACAGATGAGGAAAATTTTATTCATGTTGCTTAGAATTGCCAACTGTTGGTTTTATTATTGTTTTAAATTCTCTACAGACAATGCATCCCCTTTTTGCCTACACCTGGGGCATATAACTGCCACCATCACACCCTGGATATGCCACTGTATGTGTTTTTGGTGCCTAAGTCTGTCTTTGGGGAGTATTAGAACTCCTTTAATTTCCCCTGCCTGACATCATCCACTAACAAGGGTTGTGATGGTAGTAGAGGCCCAGGACTGTTGAGAGTGGAAAAAAGTTAAAACTCTGTTCTCTCCTTAGCACTACTTAGGTACAGTCAAGGCCCAGAGCAGACTGTCCTTGAGTAGAGTTGCAAAATAAAATTGGGATCCCCTGTCCTTGACAGTTTTGCAACTGAATGTTAGGCCTCTGGCCTGCTTTGTGTCATCTTCATCTTAAATTTATGGGACTTTGAAATTAACCTATGGACTAGTTGACCCTGAAAATCCAGGGTTGTAGAAGGAAGAACCTTTCATTTTCCTAGGGATGGGCTTTAATGGCACATAGATCTTGGGTAATAAGGACATGGAAACATTTGTGTTTAATGTACTTAATCTTTGCAGGGTGAAAAGGGTGACATTGGCCTGCCAGGCCCAGATGTTTTCATCGATATAGATGGTGCTGTGATCTCAGGTGCAACTTCTCATTAATTTGAGTAGAAAATAAAGACAGGAAGTTAAATCCTCTATCCCCTGTAATTATTAAAGGATACTTAGTTACTCGATTGTTGCTAAACTTGACACACCCAAGAGCCCCTCATGGCTCCTGAACTTGGGTAATAAAGCTAACTCCAATCTCTTGGGCAGAGAAGCCAAGCCCAGCACCCTGTTTTTGTGTTGAGTCCACTAAGCCTAGGATTTGGGTCTGCCTGGGCCTGAATTTGGTGAAAATGGTTCTCCTGGCGATGCTTTGGGAAGGATGGATAACCACCCCCCCACTGGGCTGACTTCAGTTTGATACTATGGAATACTCAGGGCCTCATGTAGGTGATTCCATGCATGCTTGAGCTTGACAATTTCATAGGAAGTGGAAAAGTACCTTTGGTTAGGGGAGCAAGTGGCTGAGAGCCCTCGAGAGTGTGATGCTTAGAAAGTCTGTCTTCATCTCTCCTTGTCCTAGTTATTGTGTGTGCCCAACTCTTCCCTTTACCTTCTCCAAATATTGAGATGCCCAGTATCTCCAGCTACTTCTTGTTTGACCAAAGGCTTCTACTGTAGTGACTCTTCCATGGGTCTTCCCACTTATCCCTCTCCTCTCATCCTCTAAGGCCCATGCCCGGTTTGGTATTAATATTTGACAGTGGCTTCCTGTGTGCCATTCACAGGAAACATATATGTGTAACATAAATAGTGGACTTCAACATCTTAATCCAAATGGTAGACATTTTAGGCATTACAGCGGATTAGTGGTAGAAGAAGAAGAAGTACTTACCAGAGCTTACCACGAAAGGCAGGCCGTGGCCAGGCCAATTCTTAATACACTAATGTTGGCTCCAGAAGGCCCCTTGGCTCCAGAAGACCAATTATCATGTGAGGCCATTAGCATGAGAGACTTGGGAAGGGCAAGAAAGGCACTTCTAATGCCAGGACAGCTCCCTGCACCTCTTCTTGAGCATTTTGTAGCATCTGTGGGCCTCCTCTGCCTTTATTTACTGCTGTCTTTCATTACGATGCCAGGTAATCCTGGAGACCCTGGTGTACCTGGCCTCCCAGGCCTTAAAGGAGATGAAGGCATCCAGGGCCTGCGTGGCCCATCTGGTGTCCCTGGCTCACCAGCATTATCAGGTAAAAACAAAAACAAAAAACAAAAAACTAACCCATCTCCTGTGCAGATCAGTCATCTATACACTGTGGTTCCTAGCATTCCCTTCTGTACCTCTGGGTTGGGGCACACACCTAGCCAAAGTCAAAGAAGAGGTACACTATAGTCAGTAGTTTCCCGACTGCCAGCCCAAGGCTAACGTATGTGGGGATAGGGAGGGCCTGGGTGAGCAGCTTTTGTTTTTGGCTTAAATAATGTATCATAGCTGGACAGGCAATCCTAGACTGTCACTGAGGTTTGCAGCAACAAGAGGGGTCCTGGGTTGAGTTGCTGGAGCTTTGTCACCCTCCTGTGGATGTGCCATCCCAGTTGATGCTTGCCAAGAGGGGCTAGCAAAAGCCCAGATGAAGATTTGTACCCAGAACCTTGCTGTGGGTTTCAGCCAGGTACTGAATGGTCCCAGGATCCTGTGGGTAACACTCTTGAACTAATCACATCCATATGTCATTCTATAGTGACATGTGGAAAAAGGCATGCCAGAGTCTGGGATACAGTGATGCCCCAGATATAAAGCTCAACTTTTACTTTTAAAGTCACCAGTTTCTAAATTCCTTGGAGATGGGCTGCTGTGAGGATACCTATGGTTTTAAAGCAGTCACCTGGAAATGGTACAGGTGGCCCCAGCACCAAGTTGGGAAAAAATCAAGAAGTAAAAGGCTAGAGGCCCAGATTTTCCTCTCAGGTTTGCCACTGAGAAATGCTGGGCCCCTGATCATGTTTCCTCTCTTCTTTGGGTCTCAGTTTCCCAAGAGATTAGGCTAATTGATCCCTAAGGATCCTTCTAACTCTGATGCAAGAGAAGGGCAAATGCTTCCCTAAATTCTTCCTTGGATTTGTTTCCAACATATGCCACAGATAGGAATACTCCAGAGAGTGGGGTGATATAATGAGCATTTGTGTGTGGGCTTATTTTTCCAGGTGTCCCAGGAGCCCTAGGGCCTCAGGGATTTCCAGGGCTGAAGGGGGACCAAGGAAACCCAGGCCGTACCACAATTGGAGCAGCTGGCCTCCCTGGCAGAGATGGTTTGCCAGGCCCACCAGGTCCACCAGGCCCACCTAGTAAGTTACTCATTTCTCTTTTTGGTCTCAAGACTCAGATTTAATCCAGATTGCAGAACAGTCATGATTTTTGAGGGGGCATCTCACAGGTGAAACAGCTAAGCCAGGATACACATGATAATTGCAGAGGGGCAGCCATGAAGGCCCCATCGTCTCTGAGTCAGATCCCTGCCTCTACCAGTTATTGATAACAGCAGAGTGTTCTCCATCAAGGAACAAGCAAACTAGGGCCTAATGTCTTCCAAGTTTTGTACCCATTCCCACTCTATCTTTCACTGTTCTCAGCCTTTAAGTCTGTTTTTTCAGCTCATAAAGAAGCAGCATTGGTTATTTTGAACTTGCCCTGGTCCACAAGGCTCCAATGGGGTGGGCTGAGAGACTGAGAAAAAAAGAAGCCAAGCCTGGACCCTTGAGGTGGCTGCTAAAAGCCTACACAGGGCTTGTCCTTCTTAGATCTCCTACTTGAGTGTGAGATTCTAGATTCTGAGAGAAAAGCTGGAAATGCTGCCCAGAATGTTTCTTTGTACCTTAAAGCCCATATCCACTGCAGCTTGCACCTCTTTCCTCTTTTGTCCTAAGGGGGGGTTCTGGGGTAGACATTGGTACTGCTGAGTTTTAAAAGCTACCTTGTTCATTCCTCTAACCCCACTGTCTAGTACAGTGCCTGGAACATAATGGACATTCCATAAATATTAGTAGAGTGAATTGAGCCAACAGAGGTCCTGTTGACTCCTTGCTGCAGATTTGGGGTCCCGGTCTTGAATTTTATTTTTTTGTCTCTGCTCTGGTTGTTGAGCCTCAAGGACTTGGGCCTCGGTGATTGAGCTGCTGTGGTGAGTCAGGGAAGTCATCAGGCTTATACAAGCTGCTAATCCTTTATCTTTTTTTTACCCAAAGGTCCAGAATTTGAGACCAAAACTCTACACAACAAAGAGCCAGGGTTCCCTGGTCTCCGAGGAGAACAGGGTCCAAAAGGAAACCCAGGCCTCAAAGGAATAAAAGGTGATTTTGTCCCCTTGAGTCTCTTGGTCCTCCAAACTCCTTAGAGAAGGCTTTATGGGGAATGAGAAAACCAACAGCCTGGGGAGCCTAAACAGAAGCAATTGTGGATCTTGTTTGGGGCTTTGATTATAGGATTGTTAGAAGTGCTATATTTGGGTCTCTAAGACTGAGGCTGGCAATGGAGGTCACACAGGACCAAGTTGTTCGCAGGCTTCTTTTTCTTTCTCCTCTACCTGCAGCCCAGGCTGTTAACCAGTGCATGCTGCTACCCCTCCCAGGTTGCAAGACCAAGGATGTAAGCCACTTATTACCTTCAGCCTTAAGCAAAGTGCTCTGAACAGGTCAAGACCTGGGACTCTGAAAAACCCAACTGGCTCCAGGAAAACAACCCTAGCCCCCACTGGTGTTGGAGAACTGATCAATGACCGCAGCTGCCTTTGGGTCATTTCCCCCTTCTGTCACTTACTGTGAGGGGAAGATGCTCAATAAGTCAATTCATTATGGTTGTGGCCTAGGCCAGGGTGGAGGAAGAAGTGAAACTACTGACTGGAGAGGGGTTTTGGGATGGCCTAGGGTTCAGTTATTCAAGATCTCTAGGAATGAACTGCTTTCCTCAGGCTCAAACAGAGAAGTTCTAACTTACTCCTCTCCTTTCTCATTGCTCTGTCATAAAATGTCATTACCTAAGTATATAGAGGCTGGTTAAGAAATGCCTGAAAGCTTATTCTCTACGATTCAGGTCCCAGGCAAACTATTTGATGGAAAAGGGCATTAAATTAACTTAGATGTTAATTTTGGCCCTTACCTAACTCACTACAAAGCTGGTGTATTTCTTGATACCATTCACAGTCCTAAAAGAGGGACATTTCTGATGCTTCCCATTCTGTATTTCCATGAAGCTGAAAGATTTTCTCTAAGTATGGAATAGTGATAGGGATTCTCAAACTTCATTACACATGAGAATCACCCAGGGGAAGTTATTAAAAATTAGATTATTTGGTCTGGCCTCCTGAGACTGAGCGATTAGGACTGAGATAGGGCCCAGCAAGCTGCCTTATAAGCAACCATCACAGGTGACTGATGTAGGATCACACTCAAGAAATACTAATCTGAAGAACAGACTATTCTCTTAGAGTTTTAGGAATCATCAGTTTTCTAAAAGTAAGAAGGGGCCCTTCAGAATCTTAGGAAACTCAGAGTCACCGATGTTGGCACCAATTCTCATTTTCCAGACAATAAGCAAGGAAGATATAGGGAGTTGGACCATAGTGCTAGTGACTCCTTGATACCTCTTCAAAGGTGCTTTGTTGAAATCCCTCTCATTATTTATTTGGCATTTGTCTCAACGTGTACAAAAATATGTACACATTTGTGTCATGTGTACAAAAGTCAGGTGAAAAGACATTTTGGTAAAAAAAAATCTTTGAGCGGCTTGAATTCCAGACTCTCAGCTAGTTAGTATAGGTCAGTGGTTCTCAACTACGGCTATACTTTAGACTTACTGATGGCTGAGCCTCATCCCTGACTAATAAAATCTGAACCACTAACACAGGCATACTCTGCTGGAGAGTAAACCAAGTTCATTTGAGTGTGTTCTCTGCAAGCCTTCAGATTGCCTCCATGGAGTTGTTCAAGTCACAAATAACCACTATCAATTCTTCATTCTTCTTAGAAAAAAAAAAAAATGACCCACTTCGTTCTATGTTGTCTTTTTCTCCCAGGAGACTCAGGTTTCTGTGCTTGTGACGGTGGTGTTCCCAACACTGGACCACCCGGGGAACCAGGCCCACCTGGTCCACGGGGTCTCATAGGCCTTCCAGGCCTTAAAGGAGCCAGAGGAGATCGAGGCTCTGGGGGTGCACAGGGCCCAGCAGGGGCTCCAGTAAGTCTTGCCAAACTTTGACCCTGAGGAAGCAATGGAATCTTTCTAGTGCCCTTCAATCCCCCCAATTACTTTTCTAAAGTGCATACAAGAGAGATGGGATTAAAACAAAGTTTTGGGGTTTTGATCTACAACAGGAAGTCTAACTATAGAGCGTCTTAAAGTCCTTCTGCTTTAACCTGCCTATTTTCCCTTCTCTCTTTCCCCACTTTCTTCCTTCCACAACATTGTTTACATTTGCCTAGCAATGTGCTGGCTCATGAAGATAAAATAAGAATTAAGGTGAGGTTTCCATCTTCAAAGATTTCAAAATTTACAAAAGGTGCAGAAATAAATGGGCAACTGTTATTCAAGATTACAACATAATCAGGTCTATAACAGTGCCACGGTTCTGCTCTAAGTCATAATGCTAAGTGCCAGAATTCTATGAAGTCTGCACCTTCTGACTCCTCCCTCTTCTGTCTTTGTCAGGGCTTAGTTGGGTCTCCGGGTCCTTCAGGACCCAAAGGAAAGAAGGGGGAACCAATTCTCAGTACAGTCTCAGGAATGCCAGGGGATCGCGGTGATTCTGGCTCCCAGGGCTTCCCTGGTATAATAGGAAAACCAGGCAACGACGGAGTACCAGGTCTACCAGGTCTGCCAGGACTTCCGGTAAGTTGATCGTTCCTGGGTGATTAGCTCTACAGATCTTTACACCTGACTTTGTTGGGGGGTCTGATGGCCACTGGACCATGAAACAGGGAAGAACAGAGTCTAGAGCACCTTGTCCCGCCTCTGCCACTGAAACTTTTTGCTTTTTGCTTTTCCTTTATGTAAAGTGGGAATCATTTTCTCAGAATGGATCATTGTCTCATTTGATAAATGCTAGTAACACCTGACCATATGACTTAGAAATACTTCAGCTTCTCAGCGACTTTTCTCCTCAAGTAATCTAGCCACTTTCTGTGATCTCTAGGGTTGTTATTATCCTGCTCATTTCTTCCCCTGTTTCCTCACCCCTATCCAGAAACTTTTGCGTTGTTAGATCATCCAGAGGAGACAAGATTCATATCCACTAACTAAAGTCAGAGGAGACTGATTGATAAACTATGATGATGATAGATAATTTTAACAAAACACAAAGCATTGGTCACACTGGCTACCTCTTTCTTGTAGTCAGAGGACTGTCCAGATAAACCTCTGAGTTGAATTTTCATTCTTTTTTTTATGTGTTGTCTAGGGTGATGGTGGGCAGGGCTTCCCAGGTGAAAAGGGGTTACCTGGACTTCCTGGTGAAAAAGGCCATCCTGGTCCACCTGGCCTCCCGGGAATTGGGTTACCAGGACTTCCTGGACCCCGTGGGCTTCCTGGAGATAAAGGCAAGGATGGATTACCGGGACAACAAGGCCCTCCTGGATCTAAGGGTGAGTCATAGAATCAGATGGCTTTGGACTTGGAAATTTGACCCCTTGTAGAGTGGATATGACCCAGGTGCATAAAATGTATCATAAGAAAAGACTTGTCTCACCATAATCAGTACCTTCAACCCCCTGAAGGATTTGCATGTGAAAAAAAGTATTATGATTGTATTGTGGTAAGCTTAGGGGACAGAATAATACAGATTTCCACTCTGCTTAGTGAAGGACTTCCTACCAAAGCAGTCTGAAAATGTAACAGAGCTACCGAGGGAGGTTATGAGCTCATAATCCCTGGAAGAGTTCAAGAAGAAGATGGATGACCACTTATTGCAAATGTCATCAAAGCAATGAGTGGGAGATTGGACAAGGTGCCCTCTAAATTGTGTGGTAATATCATTAGCTAGGAAAAACCTTTCCTCAACTCATGGAATCTCAGATTGGGCAGAAATCTAGTTGCATATAGTCTAATCCCCATTTTATCCCTTAACTCCTTCTTCTTTATATAACTTCTTTTTCTACTTGAATTTTAGGAATTATGTGTAACAGTCCTGCTTATAGTTTATGAAGGTGCTGTGCTAATAACTAGTCTTCAATACAGCCAGAACAGCTGCTCATCCCAACTTCTGGGTTTCCACAACTTCTATGCTTCCATTAGTGACACCACACTTATAATAATCTGAAGTTTAAAATTTTGAGATTATCTCTTATTTCCTTTGCAATTCCTCTTATATTCTTTCCTTCTCTTCTTGCTACTAAACTCTCATTATCTCATGCCTAGGTTTTCAAATACCTATAGGCTTGTTGGAATAAGTGGGTGGTTGGATGGATGGATGGATGGATGGATGGATGGATGGATGGATAAGTGAGTGAATGACAACAACTTCCTAAGTAGTTTTTACATTCAATTCTATTATGAACACTGCAGCCAATCTGTAAAGTGCCAATATCATCATGTAACTCCCCCAGTTCAAAGCCACATATGGTACCAATTGAATAGAGATCATATAATGTCCAAACTCCTCAACCTGGAATTCAGAAGTCTCCAAACATGGATACAACCAACCTTTTCAACCTTATATAATGCTCTTAATTGAAACAAAAAAACTAAGATACCAGTCTTCTTCATTGTACCCAAACACAATGTGTTCACTTCCAGCTTCAAGATTTTGCCATGTTGCCTTTTTCTGGAGTGCTGTTCCTCTTTGTGTAGTCATATCATATGCCTCTTTCAGGGTTCAAGATAAACCCCACTTCTTCCATTAAGCTTTCCCTTGGCCTCCACAGTATGTCATTGCTACTTAAATTATATATCTCCTTCCATTAATGCTTTTACTTTCCCCAACTGCATTGTAAGTCTCTTGATACTAGGAATGGTAATACTTCTTAGAGTCTCTTTACATGCCTAGCATAGTGCAGTGTTCCATAGGAGACTGATATTTATTTGCAGAAGAAAGAGCCTTCCCAATAACGAAGGGGCTATTTCTTAAACATATTTCTCCTGTTTCCACCTTATCATCTTGAAGAATTACAATAAAAGAAGACAGGATACCAGGTCTTGCAAAATTTTATTTATTTCAAAATCTATTTTTGTGATTCGGTGTAATAAGGTTGATGGTACAGGTTAAAACTTGATAATTCAAGATTCTTAAAACCGAGTCAATATTTCATTTAACAAATTAATTATTGTGAAGGTTGTAAGGACATTTTCCTTTTTTTTTTTTTTTTTTTTTTTTTTTGATGAAGTCTCACTCTCACCCAGGCTGGAGTGCAGTGGCATGATGTTGGCTCACTGCAACCTCTGCCTCCTGGGTTCAAGCGATTCTCCTGCCTCAGCCTCCCGAGTAGCTGGGATTACAGGCACCCTCTACCACACCTGGGTAATTTTTGTATTTTTAGTAAAGACACGCTTTCACCATGTTGGCCAGGCTGTTCTCAAACTCCTGACCTCAAGTGATCCATGTGCCTCAGCCTCCCAAAATGCTGGGATTACAGATGTGAACCTCTGCTCCTGGCCATAAGGATTTATCAAATAAAATCATTCTGCCTGTTGGAAGTCCTAGTGTTAGCTATAGCTTTGCTTCTAGCTCTGTTCCCAGAGACATTACTCATGGTCATTCTACTGCTCCTCCCCTAATTGGGTCTTCACTGTAGATTAAACCATTTTGCAAGCAACAAGGTTTTAAACTGAGTTATAATAACATGACACTTATAAACTTACACACTTCCAAGTCTTCTGGCTATTATCAACATTTTAACTATTTGAGAACCTGCTGAGTGAACAGAAGGAAGCTTGCAGGACAATCTGTATCCCAAATATCACTAGTCCCTGGACACAGAAAGTTCTTAGGAATATGATATGGTAAGCTATAGCCTGGGAGATGCCTTATGCAGAAAATGTTTGTCTTATTCCATTTTCTGTTGCTACAACAGGATATCTGAGACTGGGTAATTTACAAAGAAAAGAGGTTTATATAGCTCATGATTCTGAAGGCTAGGAAGTCCAAGATTGGGCAGCCCATCAGTTGAGGGCCTTGTGCTTCTTCAGCTCATTGTGGAAAGCAGAAGAGCACATGCAAAAGAGTCCAAACACTAAAAGCAACCTTGCTTTATAACAGCCTGCTCCTGTGGGAACAAATCCATTCCCTTGAGAAATAACCCAGTCTCCCGAGAAAGAGATTAACCCATCCTAACAACCTAATTACCTCTCAGAAGCACCACCTCCCAACACAGCCACTCTGGAAACCAAGTCTCAACATGAGTTTTGGTGGAGACAAATCATATTCAAACCATAACCATGTCCTTCTTGCAGTACGAAAAGTTTCAAGAAATTACTTTAATAAAGAGCATTAGCTTTCTTTTTCTATGACAACCAAATATACTTCTTCAAACCTACCTTTTTTTCTGCACAGTTTTAAAAACAAATAACCTGTGGTCCCCCAACATTTGCATTGTAGCCATTTCTGTTGCTAGAAAAAAATTAAGATGCTATTCCTGAATGTGCCCACTCCAATCAGTGGTAGCCCAGACTAGGACAGCTGCATTGCCAGGAAAGAGGATGTAATCATCAGAAGCCTTTCAGCCTACTAGTGTGAATTATTAAAAACTTTGGGCAAGCAGACAACTGGCTGTTTCCAAAGAGGCTCTGTTCCAGATGCTTATAGTAATCAATCACCCTGGTTATTACTGAACTGTGGTGACTGTGTGCTTGATCTCATGTGGGTACCAGTGCTCTCCACTCAGTTCAGACAGGGGATTTTGTTGGTGGGTATATCTGGGCTGCTGAGAAGACTTCCCTTGGGCCTCAAGGAACTTCTGTCCCAGTTAAATTTTCTTCTTCACTTGATTGCTCTAGGTGACTGCTGCTGCAGAGAGAAGGTTGGTAAAGGAGACTTAGACACAGAGAGAGGTGAGAGCTAGCTAGGTCTACAAGCTCTCAGACACTGGTCTTAGCCAAACATCCCTTTTTTGTTTACCTTTGTCTCAGATAGTCACGATGGCCTGAGCACCACACTGGATGCCCTGTTTGGGGAGCAGGGAGCCTAAGGCTGGGATGCAAAGGCTGACACCAACACTGCTTCAGAGGCTCCTTAGCACATACCTCTTACAGCAGGCAGTACGGGATTGAGTGGGCATGCCGTCTCTGAGAGGGGCTGACTTCCTTCACCATGCATGTCGATGGCTTGGCTGACCTCTATCTTAAGCAAATTCATTTTCCAAACTTTACTGGGGCCATAATCTGCCTTGAGAGGTACCTGAAAGGATTCACACATGTCTGAACTTTACTCATTGGGCCCAGAACAAATTGAGATGTTAGAATCTTGGGAACCAGAGACTCTTTTTATTCTGAAAATGGATTTGGGCATTAATGGGAAAAATTGTGAATAATTAGCTCATTTGTTGGAATTACTAAACAGAACATGGGTAGAGGCAGATTTCTGCTTTGTTGAGAAGGCTCTGAATTCAGGAATGTAAAGTAGAAGACAGTATAAAGGAAAAGAGCCAGATACCAGTATGACTTGAAGTCCTTCCGTCTCACCATTTTGAACCTCTGCTTACAATACACAAGTGTGGTGTGGCACACAGGTGTGAGACAAAATTACTGAGAGAAATATGCCATTGATTTCCTCTGGTTTCTAACCATCTTTCCTTTGACCATTATTTTTCTCATCCTGGAACCTTTCCAGATGCCTGTCCTCAGCTTCATCTTCTAAAGGCTTTGTTTTTATCTGGCTGTCACAGATGAAAAGAAGCAATTAAATCAGTCTGATAAATTAAGGATGAATGGCTTAATATTTGGACCCAGCCCAGGGATATTTTTATTTTACTAAGTTTGTTTCCTAAGACATAAAACAATGGAACTGTAATGTTAGAGTTTGACACATTAGAGCCAATGGGCTATTGAGATTGTTGAGGGCAGGAGAGTCTTTTGCAGGATCCCTCTCATGATACACCCTCTGGAGGAAATTCTTCAGCCTAACTCAAAGAGCCCAGGCCTGAGCTAAGCACAAGGTTGAAAACCCCCTCCCAGTGAAGCATCTCACCACAAAGTGCTGGCCTGTAGAGCATATTTCCATAGTAGGGAAATAACTATCAGAAATAGCTCTGTCATCTTGATGTCTGGTAGGATGGAGGTGGGTTTGACCACCTACGGAGGAGGATCCAGGCCTATAGCCTTCTGTTCACCTCTGGAAATATGACTATAGAAACCTGAAGTCTGGAAGGCAGAAAGTGCTGCCCAGACTACAAGCACTGTCACTAACCTGGCGATGGCCTTGCAGGAGCTCTACTGAGTACTCATTCTTACGTAAGATAATAGTTCAAGATAATAAGAACTATTATTAATTGAGCATGTACCAGAGTGCTAGACACTGTGCTAAGTGCTAGTAGCACAGTTTCATGTAATCCTCACAAACACTATATGAGAAAAGTAGAAGTAGTTCCCATTTTGCCATGAGGCTCAGAGAGGTTTAAGTATCTTGTTCACGCAGCTGGTTAGCAGCAGAACTAGGATACCAGCTAAGGTCTGTGGCTTCAGAGTCCAACTTGTTAACCAATACATTATACTGTTCAATTCCCAATCTTGATTTAGGAAAATAGAAGTGGGATCAGGGGAGGAATGCCAGTGAGTTCAGTAAGCAGTTTGAATCATAAGCTGTGTACATATTTTTCAGAAATGTAATTTGTGATTTAAATACAGGCAAAAGCTATAGATGTGTATTAAAACTGTTGGCTCTGTAGTTTAAAGCAGACCTTGGGGGATTGTTTTAATGAATAGGCAAGACTTATGTAATTAGCATATCAATTGTTTGTAAATGGCACTTGAGGGAGCCCGCAAACAATTTGTTCACCAGTATTTTATTAAACCTCCCCTCTGTGATCTTATAGACTCTTTTTATTTGCATTATGAATGGGCAAAGGAGAATTTGCTAGGGGAAGGGCTATGCATGCCAATTTTGACATCTTGAATATTGAAATTGCTACTTTTTCTCTTCGAGTAGCAGAGTTGACAGTTTCAAATAAGGAGCTGAGGAAAGGGTCACCACTTGCCTGTCATGGACAAGAAAGCGGTCTTAAGTGTTTGCATAGTACAGACATACTGGTACATTTGACCAAGGACAATCAATAGGTTTCAGTAGATCCCAAATGAAGTGCATCAAAAGAACCCAGTGGTTTGGGGAAAACCTCATTCCAAAGAAATGGTAAATATGAGAACTTGAGGGATCTTGGTTTCAAACCCTCCAATCTAGTCATATAAGCATAATGCACCCTTAGGACTAATCCCCAACACCCATCCTAGGGAGAGGCTCTATCTGTGGGCAGGGTGAGTAGGCAATTGCTGTTTGCTGCTGTTCCTGCACAGGCAATCTCTAAGAAACCTTGTTAGGCAACATCTGCTGCATAGGTGACTGTTTGCCCACTGGGCCTCAGTGGTTCGGTAAGTGATATCCTAGCATTTGGACACTAGGAGCATTCTCATCTGTAAGCAATTGTACTGGGTGTAACTCCCCAGAGCTAATGATGCCAAGGTTTTCCTATGTGGGCTCCCAGCTGCTGAGTTGGAAGAACTTGGCTGTCCCATTAAATGGAATAGAAGTAAAGGAACGTACTAGGGAGAAATCTTCCCTGACTCAGTGGGTTCACTGAATGCATACATGTTACCATTTACAGGAATCACCCTGCCCTGTATTATTCCGGGGTCATATGGTCCATCAGGATTTCCAGGCACTCCCGGATTCCCAGGTATGGAATGAGGCCAGAGAAAGCCACTAAACACTCTTGTAAGGGCCATGAGGCAAAGGAAGCAGAGGATAGCCCAGTAGTATTTGGGGATCCACATTCCTCCTGAGGGCAGCCTTGAGGATTGAGGAAACAGGATGGCTGCTGGAGAGGGCAGTGTGGGGAGGTGAGATGAGGAGAGGCTCTCCAAGTTACTGGGATTCGTGACTGAATATCACAAATCATACCCAGCACCCTGACTTTCCTTTCCCCTCACTGCTTACATTTGGGTTTTCAGGCCCTAAAGGGTACCGAGGCCTCCCTGGGACCCCAGGCCAGCCTGGATCAAGTGGAAATAAAGGAAAGCCAGGGAGTCCAGGATTGGTTCATCTTCCTGAATTACCAGGTAAGAAAAGGAGTGTCTCCTCACCTGCTTCTTTGTGTGTATGTGTGTGTGTGTGTGTGTGTGTGTGTGTGTGTGTGTGTGTGTGTGTGTATTTGGGTTGTGGTAGCCCTCTGCCAATTACAGGAAGTCAAGTTTGCTCTCTGGTGTAGGTAGGATGGTTTAATTTTATACCCAGGCAAGACACAGCACACAGCCATAGAATGACAGCATATTACAGCAATAAGGACCATTCAAAATCAGCTGGGGCAACCGCTTAACTTTCAGATGAGTAAACTGAGGCCCAGATGGGAAATGACTTGTCTGAGATGACACTAATGACTAATAAACCACTAATGACAGAGGTGTAACTCTGCCAGGTTGTCTGCCAGTTCTATGAGTTTCCTGGATCAACTCCTTAAGGGTCAGTGAAAGAGAATGAGATCAGTCAGAGGGAAGCTGTCCATTTCTATCCCTTTTCTCACACTCTCTTGTTCCAACTTGAGCTTCATGATTCTTCACTGTACCAGTGGTCCTCAAACTGTACTCCATGGGCCAGCATTAGAATCACCTGGGAACTTGATAGAAATGCAAATTATCCGCCTCTCCACAGGATCTGCTGATCATAACCTCTGGGGATGGGCCTGGTAATCTGTGTGTTATCCCAGATGATTGTGATGCTTGTTCAGGTTTGAGAACCGCAACTGCTCTAGGGCTTGGGGCTCATCTTGGACCATGTGCTCCAGGGTCCCCTCCACTACCCTCTCCCCACCCAAGAAGAGGGAGGCATGTCAGCAGAAGCTGGAGAACTCCAGAAGAGGTTGAGCTTTTCTTAGGATGCTATGGGGTGGCGCGTGTTCTTCGACAACTATAGGACCCTCAGGAACAGGTTGTGGACCTCCACCCACAGCCCCACCTCCCAGAACTAGAACCTCCTCCAGGTCGCAGGGCCCAGTCCCTGCCTCTGCACAAGGCCTCGCAGGAACAGAGACTCCTGACCTTCAAGAGAAGTGACATATATTATTAATATGTTAACTTTCATATTAGAAAAATCTGTCTCAGAGATCTGTACCCAGACAAATTGCTTCTCAACAGCCATGGTCTTTTATGTTCATCTTTTTACATTTAGGATTTCCTGGACCTCGTGGGGAGAAGGGCTTGCCTGGGTTTCCTGGGCTCCCTGGAAAAGATGGCTTGCCTGGGATGATTGGTAGTCCAGGTTTACCTGGTTCCAAGGGAGCCACTGGTGATATCTTTGGTGCTGAAAATGGTGCTCCGGGGGAACAAGGCCTACAAGGATTAACAGGGGACAAAGGACTTCTTGGAGACTCTGGCCTTCCAGGACTCAAGGGTGACTCTTTTTGCCCCAATTATTGAACAATCTACAGAATGCCTTATATTAATTTGTATACTTCCATGAATACTTGCATGAATCTGGGGTGATGGTTTAATTAAGGGGTTAAAATGAAATATTTTATTCTGTCCCTTCCTTTTGTGAAATTTTCCTTAAATGGCCTGAGCCAACTTTACTGTCTTAGTAATTCCAAAAGTGACCATAACTAATAGTCAAATTTCTTGCAAAGACTGGCTTACCGCTGGGAATAGCAACAAGGCTGGAGCTGAGAAGACAGTGGCACCTGGGATGTGTCCTGGAAGTTGGTTTGCTGACCCACTCACTGCTATCTCTCCAAGTTGTGATCACTTGCCCTTCTCTTTTATCAGGTGTGCACGGGAAACCTGGCTTGCTAGGCCCCAAAGGTGAGCGGGGCAGCCCTGGAACACCAGGACAGGTGGGACAGCCAGGCACCCCAGGATCTAGTGGTCCGTATGGCATCAAGGGCAAATCTGGTCCCCCAGGAGCGCCAGGCTTCCCAGGCACCTCAGGTAGGTCCTTCAGAGGAGGAGTCCCACCTTGACAGACTTCAGCTAGGCCCTGGGCCCAGATGCGCTGGAGGGGGGCAATAGCAGTAGTGGGACATGGTCAGAATTTAGAATGAGACTTGACTTTCCTAAGCTCTCAAGTTTCAAATCTCAAGTCACCCTTCTAGTACAAAGCAGAACAGATTGCTGCAGGTTAGCTTCCAAACTATTGCCACAAATCTTTCCCCTCCCCCAGCCTCCTCCATGGCCTCATGCCCAGTTTTCAGGTTTCAACTCTCCCAGCCTCCCCAGTTAGAGAAGCCACCCTCATCGTTGAGGGAGTCTAGTCCATCTCCACTGCCTTCACTGGGGCTGTGAGCAGCCTGCTTTTGGTTGGGGAGAAACTCGAGCAGTGTGACCACACCAGCAGCCTGCCTCTCAGGCGAGTGTGCCTCCAAGGACCCACTGCCAAGCGTCTTTTACTCAGCAGTGGGGCCTGACACTTCCTGCTTCCAGACTTGTGTTTACAGCTTTGCCTTTTTCTTGCACTACCCTCCACAACCTGCTTCGGTGACTGCACCATTCCCAGCCGCCCCTTACTCCTGACCTAGTGACTGAAGTTGAGTTATTTGCAGAGCCGTTAATGTCCTTTTTATTCCCTTTGTCTCTCTGTGTTTCTGAGATCTTCACATAGGCTGCCTCAGTGAGAAAACACAGCACACAAGCTCACAGACTAACACCCCCACTGGCTCTGCCACTCAGGAATGTATCTGATTATACACTATAACAGGGCCTTGCTTACAAGGCCAGGGATCCCCGAGCTCCTGCTGTGGGGTTGGCTTCCATTGAATTTTTCCCTTGTTGTGGAGTCCCCTTCACAGCCTCCCATTTGAATCCTGGGGCTTGCAGCTACTTGATGCTTTTCAATCCATAGAAAGCCAAGTCAGCCATTCATTTGGGTCCTTGGGGACCCAAATACCTCTGTCGTCATTGATTTAATCCTTTCGTTTTTTAATTTCCTTGCTTTGTACCTGAACATTCCACTTTGGCAGCAGCTCAGGAGGTTAATCCCATTGACCAACTTTAAAGCGTGGTGAAAGACGTCTCAGAATACCTAGGAGACCAAATGGGCCTTGTGGGTTTCTACAGTACTTGGCACTAGGGGGTCTTTCAACCTTAATGCCAAGGAACTGGCTGACTTAACTGATTGCTTGAGGGATTAAAAGGGCAGCCCTGTATCCAAGGCTCCCTGGGAGGCTGAAACAACAGCTCAGCTTTAACCTCTACTTCACCGATTGGCTCAGGAAACAGCCATTGTAGTGTGATTCAGACTGGAAGTACCAGGAAACTGGAGCCTACTTGCCACCCCGGCTTCCTAGAGCTCCATTCAGGGGCTAAAGTGTAAACCACATTCACAAAGGGACAAAAAGGGGTTTGCTGTCCCTGCCAGCTACCGTGCCATGCTGGAAGTAATAGCTATTGCTGTGGCACTCTGGGTAGCAGATGCTAATACTTCAGCCAACTGAGAACTCTGCCTGTTAGCAGTTTGCATGTGCTGTTGTTAAAGGGCCATTTACAAAACCTAACAAACCAAACCAATCAGAAGCTATGATATAGGCAGTGGCCCAGATCTGGCCAGAGCCTCACTTGACAGCTGTCCTGTGTTCTCTCCTGTGCTGATTCAGGGCATCCTGGAAAGAAAGGAACAAGAGGCGAGAAAGGCCCTCCTGGATCAATTGTAAAGAAAGGGCTGCCAGGGCTAAAAGGCCTTCCTGGAAATCCAGGCCTAATAGGGCTGAAAGGAAGCCCAGGCTCTCCAGGGGTCACTGGGTTGCCAGCCCTCTCTGGACCCAAAGGTAAGTGAAGTGATCAGTGAAGCTAAAAAGGAGCATTTCAGCTGCCCAGCTTGCTCCTTCCTCTCTGCCTAGGAATGGGAAATGGGGAGGGAGTTGGACAGGGCTTTTTGTGTCAAGATAGTTGGACAAGGCTAGTGCTAAAGGGGGACCTCTGGTCAAGGTGAGTCACTCTCACTGCCTGCTGGGTGGAACACTAGACTGAGTATTATGGTCAGCAAAGCCCTGGGCAGTACCAGCCACACTGGGTTTACTCATTTGCGTAGACCTACCATGGAGGCTGATAGCAAGGTATCAACCTTGATAGCCATTGGTAGTTGTAAAGGTGGTATCTCCATTTAAAACCAGAGAAAGTGAGTGGTTTAAGGTCACACAACTGGTTAGCAGCAGAACCAGGCTAAAGCTCATCTCCTTGCCTCCCGGCCCTAGGCTTTTTTTTTTTTTTTTTTTTTTTCTGTGTCACACATGAGCTATAACTTGGTGAATCATAAGAGAGGGGCCCACTTTTTTTTTTTTTTTTGACAGAGTTTTGCTCTTTCGAGTGAAGTGGCATGATCTTGGCTCACTGCAACCTCTGCCCCCCAGGTTCAAGCGATTCTCCTGCCTCAGCCTCCCAAGTAGCTGGGATTATAGGCGCCTGCTACCATGCCCAGCTAATTTTTGTGTTTTTAGTAGAGATGGGGTTTTGCCACATTGGCCAGGCTGGTCTCGAACTCCTGAGCACAGGTGATCCACCCGCCTTGGCCTCCCAAAGTGCTAGAATTACAGTGTGAGCCACCGTGCCCAGCTAAGAGGGGCCCACTTCTTTCCTTTGTATTGTGTAGTGCCATGTCCTTATTCAGGAAGGTAGTATAATATGTAATAAATAAGAGTTTGGTGATGACTAAGACTTTGGAATTAGAGAAACCTGGGTTTGAATTCCTTCTTTGCAACTTCCTTGCTGTGTGACTTTGGGCAAGTTACTCAACCTCTCTGAGCCTCCATTTCCTTGTATGCAAAATGGGACTAATAATAAAAGTTCTTGTTTTTCAACAGGAGAAAAGGGGTCTGTTGGATTCGTAGGTTTTCCAGGAATACCAGGTCTGCCTGGTATCCCTGGAACAAGAGGATTAAAGGGAATTCCAGGATCAACTGGAAAAATGGGACCATCTGGACACGCTGGCACTCCTGGTGAAAAGGGTGAGCTGGGGAATTGAATTCTGGAACTGCTGCCCATGCTTTTCAATATATATATTTTGTTTGTTGACTTGGTCATTCCTGAGGTTTGTACCAAACCTATGTAAGATAATAAAATTTTGGACTTCTGAATTAAGTCATTTTAAACCAAAAGACTTAATCGCCTCTGAGTTCACACTGCATGTTAGAGGCCATGTGTGCCCATTCCCAGAAGACCAGTGGAGGAGGGTTTTGAGGAGAGTCTAAAGTTGCTGATGGACTTGGGATTTGTAGAAGAGGACATACACAGAAATGTGAAGTTGGGGGAATAGGGGTGGGGAATAAGATGGAAAGGCCCCAAAAGAGGGCTGTGGTGGTATGGGAAGAAATGATGTGAAAGGTCAGCCTTTGCCTGACCCTGCATCTAAGCTCTCTTTCTCATGCTGATCTCCATCCCTGCAGGAGACAGAGGCAATCTGGGGCCAGTCGGAATACCTAGTCCAAGACGTCCAATGTCAAACCTTTGGCTCAAAGGAGACAAAGGCTCTCAAGGCTCAGCCGGATCTGATGGATTTCCAGGGCCAAGAGGTGCTGGGGCAGGGGATGGATAGGAGAAATGCTCAAGAAAGGCTTCATAACCAAACTGGGCTTCCTTCCTGAGCAAAGGCCCTGAAGTTAAGCCCCCCATCCCCAACCCCAGAGCAGCAGTGTGGCTGGCAGCAAGGAGTCCAAGAAGGCTGCCTTCCCTGGGCCTGAAGGCTGCCTGGACTTTGAGACTGCTATTTGTCATTGGCACACTGTAGAACTGAGGTTTTCAACCACAGGCAGTGGTACCCCTGGAGGAGCCTGAGTACTGTGCTGCTTTCCCAGTGTTGTAGCAGAAGCGACCCTGTTGATGCCCCATAAGAGTGAAAGCATCTCTTCCCATTTCACCTTCACCTTTGAGCTAACTGCTCCCTGAGCCTACACTTGGCCTGTGACCTGGGGCACCTGAATCTTGGTGAGCTGGGTTTTTCTTGCCCAGTATCTTTTTCCAAGTCTTTTTATTTCTTTTACAGGTGACAAAGGAGAGGCTGGTCATCCTGGGCCACCAGGCCTGCCTGGAGCTTCTGGCCTCCCAGGCACTATCAAAGGAGTTAGTGGAAAGCCAGGTCCCCCTGGCTTCATGGGAATCCGGGGCTTACCTGGCCTGAAGGGGTCCTCTGGGATAACAGGTTTCCCAGGAATGCCAGGAGAAAGTGTAAGTGTGACCAGATCTTTGTCTTTATACTAGGAAAGGCCCCCCATCTCAGGGGGATATACCCCCACTGCACACCTCTCTGATCCCAGCTTCCTTCTCAGCCCCTTCTCCCAGGACATCCTCAGAAAGAGCTCTCTCCTTGAGTTTGACAGGTCTTCCCACCCTTTCCTGAACATGTCCTCCTCTGTTCTTTTGTCACGTCTCCCTGACATGGCAGAGCCTTCTCCTGCCTTTACAATTATCCAATATCTGCCTGCCCTTCAGTCCCCAGCCCAGGCACCTTCTCCTCCAAGAGTCCCCGAGCTCCCACCATGCTACCACTCTATACTTATCACTGCTGACATCAATTCTAATTGTTTCTCTGTGTGTCTGACTTCCTCAATGAGATTGTTAGGGCTTGAGAACAAGAACTACCTTACATGCTTTTTTCTCTGCACCCCACTGCCAGCATTTCATGTTGAGCCTGACACATTGTAAGAATTCGTAAAAACTTCTTGATGTTTTGCTAGAAAGGTCTTTGAAGCTCCACAAGGTGCAACAACTAGTAAAGAATCAAGTCCAGCTTATCTGGGCTCTTACAAGGCAAGGTGGAAGAGGTGGCTTAGCAATGAGACCAACCTGCATTTGAACCTCAGCTCCATTGCTCATTAGCTCTGTGATCTTGTGCACACTGTTTACCTTACCTAAACCTCACTTTCCTCATCTGTAAAAATTGGGAATAATATTTAAATAGCCTTCAGACAGTAGGGAGGGTTAAGTGACATGACACATGTAAAGCTCTTAACATTGTGTCTGGCACACAGCCGGCTCTGCATAAATAGCAGCTTTATCAAAGGGTCTCAGTGAATTGAATCACAGAACACCTGTGCTCCTTGCAGGCAAAGTCCCTGAACTTCAAAAGTGTCAGTCCATCTGGTGGAGAGAACATGGTGCGCACACGTGCGCACGCGCGCGCGCGCACACACACACACACACACACACACACACACACCTGAAGCAATTGAAAAGAAATAGTTCTAGACTGGGTAGTCCTGACTATTGACATTCTAGGGGGATGAAAACAAAGTGGGAATGCATTCTGGGAGAAGTCCCAGCATGAACAGAGGCTCAGAATTAGAAGATATGGCAATGTGCCTGATGAAGCCGGGCAAGGAAGCAGCCACAATGGAGGGGTGTCCTGGGTAGTGGTCCAGTGCACACAGTGACCCAGCCCAGTACTCAGCCTCTTACCCAAAGCACTAAGTGACATAAATCTTTACTGGATACTCGGTACATCTCAAAATGAACCAAAACCATAGCAGATATCAAGAAAAGAACTTTGTTGATGGCAGCTGACATGGCCACTTCCCAGACTCAGATAGTGTGTTGGACATTAGCCAGTGAAGGCAGCTTGTCCTCTGAAAATGGTAACATTTGCCCAAATTCAGACTCCAGCACCTGCACACATACCACCTGCTACCTGGTGGCAGAAAGACCTTGTGTTCCTTGTGGAACCTGTGGCAGAGGGCTAACCCTGCACGGTGAAGCAGAACTTCTTCCTATGCATAATGGCTCCAGAGCTTTGGCAAGGACAGTGGTAGCCAACTGTGTGTTGAGTCCATAGAGTGCCTGGCCTAACTGTCATGTTCTGCATTTTCTAAGAGACTCGCTAGAATGGCCACACTTTGTCTTCCTAAGGTTCCCATTTTGATAAGCAGTGGGATCAAATCCTTCCCCTACAAACCCTAAGTATGTGCTCTGCCCTTTGTTCATCACCTTCCTGTTTGCAGGATGTAACATCCCCACTTCCAGCCCATAGTCCACCTTTGCCACAGAATAGATGATAGACATCTCTCAGGCAGTGGCTCAGTGAGGGGTGAGGGAGTAAGAGGGTGGGCAGCCCTGAGCTCTGGGCAGAAATGATGATTCCCATGTTGCTTTGAAGGGTTCACAAGGTATCAGAGGGTCGCCTGGACTCCCAGGAACATCTGGTCTCCCAGGCCTGAAAGGTAAGGAGCATTATTGTTTTCTTTTAATGTGTTCTTCTAGAGCAAGGTAGATTTCTAGCAGGCCCAAGGGTCTCTCTTTTTTTTTTTTTTTTTTTTTTTGGCAGAGTCTTGCTCTGTCACCTAGGCTGGAGTACAGTGGCGCAATCTCGGCTCACTGCAGCCTCTGCCTCCCGGGTTCAAGAGATTCTCCTTCCTCAGCTTCCTGAGTAGCTGGGATTACAGGCACTCACCACCATGCCCGGCTAATTTTTGTATTTTTGGTAGAGTCGGGTTTCACCATGTTGGTCTGGCTGGTCTCAAACTCCTGACCTTGTGGTCTGCCCGCCTCAACCTCCCAAAGTGCTGGGATTACAAGCATGAACCACTGCACCTGGCCAGCCCAAGGGTCTCTTGCGAGGGGTAGCGGATAGACTGTTTAGGGGAAAGTGAATTAATTTACATTTTCCCTTTGGCCAAACCCCTTCTGCAGTCCTTGCTCCTCACAGACAATGCAACAAACAGTGGTACTTACCAAGACCTCTCTCTCTGTGGCTTTCATGGATCCAAGGAAAAGGATGTCCTTTGGCTTTGTGGTTTTGCCCATCTGCTTTCCAGACTTAGCAGTGAGGAGAACTTCGGCTCTAGTCTCTTCCCCTGATTAACCCAGCCCACTAGGCAGGAAAATTTCCCATTCTTGCTGGCATCACTGTTCCGTTCTGGTGATGTTTGAGGGCCCTGCATACCATCTTCTCTGCCCATACTGAGCCTAGTGATGTGTTTCCCAATGGAGATATGCTGTATGTAGCAGCATTTCATGCCAGTAGTCTGGTAGCAGCATCCCAGCTCCTGGATGGTGGTTCATCACTTTTTACCCAATAGATAATTTTATCAAGGAGCTCCTCTGGCTACACTGAATCTGAAAAAAAAATGTGTTCAAAAGATCTCAGTAGTGCAAAATGAGCTATAGCTTCTCCTGGCCATTTAAACAATGTATTGGAATCCTCAGGAGACAACGGCCAGACACTTGAAATTTCCGGTAGCCCAGGACCCAAGGGACAACCTGGTGAATCTGGTTTTAAAGGTAAGGTTGCTATATTTTTGTCTTGTTTGCCTCACAGACTCCACAAATCTGAGGATTAGAAGGAATTTTGGAGGTCAACCCCAAGTTCTGTAACTTCTATCTAGGGCAGAAATTTCCTACCTGTCAATTCCCCAAACAAATCAGCCTACTCTTCCTTCAAGACTCATAGGCTGGCAAAGACCTTTGGGATAATGGCCTACATCCCCTTAGTTTAGAAGTTGTTATCTAAACTGTCCTTCTTGAACATTTCCACTCATTGCTCCCACTTCTGAAGGGATACTCATAACAAATTTATTTGCTTCTCAATTGTAGGGAACCTTTCTAATGTGAAAACAGCCGCCACTATCTTTTTTAGAGTTTCTTCATTGGGTCTAGCTCCTTCAGCAATTCAGAATCTACTCTTTCCCATGGAGGAATACACTGCTAGAAATATGGCCTAATCCCTCAGCATTTTTCTTGATTTTATAGGCACAAAAGGAAGAGATGGACCAATAGGCAATATAGGCTTCCCTGGAAACAAAGGTGAAGATGGAAAAGTTGGTGTTTCTGGAGATGTTGGCCTTCGTGGAGCTCTAGGTACCATGCCACATGATAACCTTATTCTGAAAGAGTTTGGATTAGCTTCAAGCCATGCCCCATTCTGAACTTCTCCCTTGGTTTCACATTTAGGGTTTCCAGGGATTGCCGGCATGAGAGGAGATCCAGGACTTCCAGGCTCTTCTGGTCATCAAGGGGCAATTGGGCCCCTAGGACCCCCCGGATTAATAGGACCCAAAGGTATGTGTATTTGGGAGCAGGCAGTGGGGAAAAGCCTTTCCCTCAACGAAGGACACCAACTACTTTATCTTAGAAGATACTAGCTAGGGTTAAGACATGCCTACAGGAGTCATTGGACATGAGGAATCATGGGAAAGGAAGATGAAGAGTAATGAAGGCAGGCAAGCATGTGTGGGAAGAGAAGAATATGGAATCCATGAAGAGAAGAGCTAGCAAGGAAGGCAATTGCCCTGGCATATGTAGTCTCTCCCTGACTTAGAAATTGGGCAGTGAGTTTCTGGAACCATTCTCTGGGAGCTAACAACTCAAGGTCTTGACATTGCTACTCTGAGTTCTTCAAGATACCTAATGAGCTGCCATCTTACTCCCAAAGCTGTGTTGGTCTCTGATAAGAGTCATGAGAACCTGTGGTGTAGGGTATAGGTTGGGAGTGTTTTCTTTTCCCCTAGGGCATTAAGTAAATGCCTCAAAAAAGGCCAGGACTTTAAAATAAGGACCTTGCAATGCCTTTGGGGGCAGGTAGCTACCTCTTGCTAATGCTTCATGATTCAGAGTTGCTGGAGCCATTTTTGACATTCTCTCCCCTCAGGCTTCCCTGGATTTCCTGGTTTACATGGACTGAATGGGCTTCCGGGAACCAAGGGTACCCATGGCACTCCAGGTTAGGAAGACCCTCAGGGTGAAGAGGAGGGCATCAGCTCTTCCAGAAGCTTGGCAAGGGCTGGCCATGAATTCTCGACTGTGGTGTATCCCATATCCTTGGACTCATAGCTCTCCTTATCAACCTCCAATTTCAGGTCCCTTGATATGGAGAAGAAAGAGTACGGGGTTTTTTCTTCTATTCAAATTAACTTTCTTTCTTATTACTTCAGTAATCTGCCTCTGGTGTCTGTCAGTCAGGCTTCTCAGGCCAGTCAAGTGAGCTAGGCAGGAAGGCCTCACCTCCACTGAGGTCTACCCCCTACCCCTGCATCTCCTCCTAGGACCTAGTATCACTGGTGTGCCCGGGCCTGCTGGTCTCCCTGGACCCAAAGGAGAAAAAGGATATCCAGGAATTGGCATCGGAGCTCCAGGGAAGCCGGGCCTGAGAGGGCAAAAAGGTGATCGAGGTGAGTCCAAGTCAGGTCTTGTAGAGGCTGAGCGAGGCCTTCCTGGGGGAGTCAGGTTTAGGGTACAGCAGGGCCATGTGGCTCACAGGGTTGGGCTGTGAGTGTCTTCACATCTCTGGGAGTCTCCCAACCCAGTGGGAATGACTGCTGAGAAGGAGAGGATAGGCTGTGCTTAGCATTTTCCAGTGAAGACTGTCAGGGCACAGTTCACCAAGTCCATTTTAGCCTCCAGATTCCCTTCTGCTCCTCCTTACTAACCTCAAGCCTCTCTGGCATGCTTGGTCAGAGCTTGGAATTATTGGTCCTGAGGGACAGGGCTTGTCCATTTAGTGAGAGGTTGGCTGGCATTTCCTCAGTGTCCAGTGTGGATGGCACCCCCAGGGCCCTGGGAAGACAGTGTGGCTGCTGGA
Organism: Rhinopithecus roxellana; assembly: GCF_007565055.1. Taxonomy (NCBI): domain Eukaryota; kingdom Metazoa; phylum Chordata; class Mammalia; order Primates; family Cercopithecidae; genus Rhinopithecus; species Rhinopithecus roxellana. Next base: position 95,141,749 of record NC_044555.1, on the reverse strand, counting down.
AGGATCCCAAGACTAAGATGATACAAGTCTCCACCGGACAGAACCACAGCATACCCTGAACTAGAATTTGTTGGGTTTACTAGAAAGCAGGTTCTACCCTAATCTCGGCCCCTGACTCATCACATGGCCTGAAGTCCCTTTCTGAGTCTCCCTTTCCCCACCTCTCAGAAAGTAAGAATGACTTGTGTTCTTCAACTTTTCCTCAGGAAAGTTCCAAAAACCCGTGTACGTTCCACTCCATGTTAACCAGGAAATGAATTCAGCATAGCATCATGGTTAAGAGTATGGGCTCTGAAATCAGACTAGCTGGGTTCAAATTCAAGCTATACCTCTCACTAGCTATATGACTTTAAACAAGGAAGTTACTTTTTCCTCAATCCCAAATGAGCCCTTAGTTTTCCTTTTCTATAAAATGAACATAATAACAGAACCTACCTCATAGGTTTTTTGAGGAATCAATGAGGAGCGAGGTAAGATATACAAAAGCTCGGTGCCTGGCACATAGTATATACTTAAGAATGTTATTGCATGTTACCTGGGGAAATCATATTTGCAAAATTTCCTGTTTCTCTTTGCTCTGGGGCTTGAGGTCTCACTACATTTTGTTTACGTGCATGTTTGTATAGTGTGTGTATGTTTCCCAGGGACTATATTCATATATTAATTCATTTCCTGCTGCATTTTAAATTGATGCATCTGCTGTTTTTGTGTTTCTTCTTCCCTTTGATCTGGACCAAACTGTTCTTTTCTGAAAGCCAGCAGCTTCTCCAGAGGAAGGGCTCAACGCAGGGTCCAAGCCTGCCCAGAGACTGTCTTCTTTCATAGGATATAAGGAAGAGGGAACTGGATAAAAGCACAGGGACATTTTCTTTTGTTTTCAAATCTTGACGGTCATTAGTTTATTCATTTTCTTTAGCTATCTGAGATAATAAAATCATAATTACACACGTAGTAAATAGCACAGGTTAAGAAGGATGCATTTCAGCAACATAGCACTAAGCAAAAAACAAACATGTCACAGAGGAATACATTTGGTATGATTCTGTCAATAAATGTTCAAAAATAAGCAAAACCAACCAATACATTGTTTAGTGATATATATGGTCAAACTGAAGAAAAAGGAAGAGGATGATGAACAAAATTCAGGAGTGATTGCCTCTGAGAGGGAGGGAAGGAAGAAGGTGGAGGGCACACAAGGAAATTCAAACCAAGTGACATCTTAAGTTGAGTGGTTGAAACACAAGCGTTCATTGTATCTGAATTATTCTTTGCATAATGTTGTAAATATTATGTCATGTCCTCTCAATATCTAATTAAAACAATTTCTTTAAAAAGAATACAAGAAATATCATACTACCCACCCCCCCCACAGAAACCTATCTTTGCTTTGACAGTGGGAGTCAGTGCAATATGATGGTTTACTCCTAAGAAAACATCATAGAGTGGTTGGGTGCAGTGGCTCACACCTGTAATCCTAGCACTTTGGGAGGCCATGGCAGGCAGATTGCTTGAGCCCAGGAGTTGGAGACCAGCCTGGGTAACATGATAAAACCCTGTTTCTACAAAAAATACAACAATTAGCAGGGCATAGTGCTGTGTGCCTGTAATCCCAGCTACTCAGGAGGCTGAGGTGGGAGGATCACTTGAGCCTGGAAAGTTGAGGTTGCAGTGAGCCCTGACCACCTCAGTGCACACCAGCCTGGGCAACAGAGCAAGACCCTATCTCAAACAAACTAACCAATAAAAAAAACTTCATAGAGCAATCCCTCTCATTACAATACTGTTATCTAAATAACTTTCAGTGATACTATTTGTTTTCATGTTTGCACTAAATATGTAGAGGCTGCATTTATATATTTTGTTTTTTCAAGGCTTTGACACTGGACTGAGTTGGAAAAATGGGCTGTTTTGCATTTTCATCTGCTCATTTAAAGTGTTTTATTCTTAAAGAAATGCATGAGCTTTTTGCAGTACTTAAAGTCAGTAGTGCCTTTATTTCAGGTTTAATAACACGTAAGTGTAATTATAAAATCAAGAAACAGTTAAAGGGAAAAACAGTCTCCAAAAACTGCCATGGGAACATTTATAATTTGTGTACTGCCTACCACTGCCTACTCTATTACACATGTTTATTAGGTAGCATAATTTCAGTTTATATATATATATATATAAGCTGTATATCTATACACATAATATATGTGTAGAGCTGTATTTTCAGAAAAAAAGTATACAATATGTCTTTCTTTTCAGATTTTTACCCTGGGGATAAAGAAAAATATTTCAAAGGCTCACCAAGCCAGAAGTAACAATGCTATGAGTACCACCACATGGCTTAGCTACTAGTTTTCTTTTTGTATGTGTGTGTGTGTGTGTTTTTTTCCCCCCAGACCTAAGAGACCTAGAGAGACTTTTCTCAAAATTTATTTTTTCCTTGTCTAAATTTCAAGATTCAATTAATTAATGAGCTGTTTAAAAACACCCAAATCGGCCGGGCGCGGTGGCTCAAGCCTGTAATCCCAGCACTTTGGGAGGCCGAGACGGGCGGATCATGAGGTCAGGAGATCGAGACCAGCCTGGCTAACACGGTGAAACCCCGTCTCTACTAAAAAATACAAAAAACTAGCCGGGCGAGGTGGTGGGTGCCTGTAGTCCCAGCTACTCAGGAGGCTGAGGCAGGAGAATGGCGTAAACCCGGGAAGCGGAGCTTGCAGTGAGCTGAGATCCGGCCACTGCACTCCAGCCCGGGCAACAGAGCGAGACTCCGTCTCAAAAAAAAAAAAAAAAAAAAAAAAAAACACCCAAATCTACCATCATTTTAATAAATTTTCATGGATTTACCATATTTCAGATTAATAGGAGAAATTCAGCATATTTTTGCATTTTTCTTGTCACAGAAGATAAAATTCGATATTAACATTTTTGGATTTTCTTGTCGCAAACAAAAATTAAGAATCTCAACCACCAGAACAGTTTATCAACCAGTTTGAATCCATTTATCTTCATTTGAATATCTTCTAGACTATCCCAAAGTAATTAATACATTATCTTCCATGCTACATGAATAATATCAACACCTACATTTGTGTTTTCCCATCAAGATGACCATCTATGTATTTGATATGTGAACATTAAATAAATCTTCTGTGATCAGATGAAAGTTTTGGTTTCGAACATATTACAATAGAAATAGTTCCACAAACAGAAAACATGTAAAGCAGCATTAAAATTAGAGCAAATGAGTATTCAGTATCTATTGTAATAAGTGGTTATTCTCTTTGGCCAAAAGGGAGGAGGGATTTTACAGAGACATTTGTTCCATAGGCAATTAAGCAATCACTTGGCTCATATCATGAATGACCTATAAAAGATTGTTTTCCAGTTTGCCTAGAAATTGCAGAAGATAGCCCTAGAAGACACAGAGGCACCACACTCTTGCTGCCTCCATTCTAATTGGTCTGGTGTCTGTTCTGACTGGCTGGGGCCTGTGGCCTACGTTCTATAACCTTTGTGCAGCATCAGACGTAACTGGCTAACTTAAGAGGTGTTTTTTGACACAGACAGTAGGTTTAAAATCACTTTGGAAACTTAGAAGTCCAGGTGCTCAGTCATGCCTTCTTTTCTTTCTGGTGTGGGGGAAATTGGCCTAAAATATTTCCATTACCACTGAGGTAAGGGAGCTAGAACTTTCCAATGAAATGCAGCTCCAGCTCTGAGCCCTTGTCAGTTAAGTTTGTCTGCTTTCTGGGAAGGAAGGATTAGGGGAGAAGAGCCCTCTGCTGGCGTTCTCTGGTCTGGCTCCTACCTAACTGCTTCCATTTTCTCTGTGTGAGCTTCCATTTTCTCTGAGCGAGCTTCCATTTTCTCTGAGCGAGCCTGGCCGTCTTCCGGGCACACGGAGCCTATCCAGCCCCTTTTATTTATTCTTGCAGGTTTCCCAGGTCTCCAGGGCCCCGCTGGTCTCCCCGGTGCCCCAGGCATCTCCTTGCCCTCACTCATAGCAGGACAGCCTGGTGACCCCGGGCGACCAGGCCTAGATGGAGAACGAGGTAAAGACAGGAAGCCCAAAAGAGGGCTAGCCACCACCTTTTGTCTGACATTTGGGGAAGTCATGTATACAGCGCAGCCAAGTCCCTGTTGCTGGACATACATGGGCGTGTTTGGCTTCACATCCCTCCCCAAGCGGGGACACAGGGGACTTCAGCCAGGTGCATTTTGCTGAAATGGTTTGGGAAAGTCTGGGCACTAGGACCCCACAGATGGTGAGGGAACATTCTCCGTCCTGGGAATGGGCTTTGGAGTCCTGTCAGTCCCCAGGCCTTCAGCAGTGGCTACTACCTGCTCACTTGCCCCTTGCCCCTCTTCCGATCTTATCCCTAGGCCGCCCAGGCCCCCCTGGACCCCCAGGTCCCACTGGGCCATCCTCGAGTCAAGGCAACACCGGAGACCCTGGCTTCCCTGGAATTCCTGGACCTAAAGGGCCTAAGGGAGACCAAGGAATTCCAGGTTTTTCTGGCCTTCCTGGAGAGCTAGGACTGAAAGGTACGGCTGCTTGGCTGGCTGCTGGGCCCTTCCCCACTCCACGGCCAGGGCTCCTTCTGGCAGTCCTGTGAAGAAAGGCCGGTGGCTGATGCTCTTCCCTACCTCACCCCTGCCTATCCTCCACCCCTACCACCCCTACCATGCCAGGACCTGACTTCCTTCCTTTGGACTTTGTCAGGCATGAGAGGTGAGCCTGGCTTCATGGGGACTCCAGGCAAGGTTGGGCCACCTGGAGACCCAGGATTTCCCGGGATGAAGGGGAAGGCAGGGCCAAGAGGTAAGTTGAGAGCACCTGCTTGGCTGATCCAGAGTTCAAGGGAGGGGCCTGGTGGTAAGGTTCCTTCAGGCGTCATTGCTCACCACACCAAGAAAGCCTGGATGTCTAAAGCAGCTGGATCAAGCGACCCCAGGGAGGCAGTTTCTCTCTCTTGGGGATCCTTCAGCCTCTGTCACCTCTGAGGACTGAAGATCACTGCTGCCTTGCCACCATGGATCCTACTACTGACTGCCTCTCTCTGTGTTATCTCTGCATTAGTGGGCATTGGGTTTGCACTCAGATCACCACCCACCTGTCTGCTCAACTCAGAAATAAAGAACCATCTTTCACATCCTTTCCCACCCCACTCACACCACATGCAATCTATTAGCAAGCCCTGAGGCTTGTACCTCCTAAATGTGCCTTGCATCTGTTCACCTCGCAGTACCTCGGCTGCTACCCCCAGATCCAAGCCACCAATAGTTCTCATGCAGCACCCTTCCTCCCCCCACTCTAGCTATCAACTTTTTCACATAGTGGCCAAAAAAAGCTTATAAAAACATAAATCATCCAGTGGCTTCCTGTGGCATAGGAATGAACACTAACCGTGGCCCGCAAAGCCCTGTGTGATGCCTCCCTCTTCATCCTCATCACCAGCCCTTCCCCTTTGCTGCTCACTGTACTCCTGCCGTACTGGCCTCTTTCAGTTATCCAAAAACACCAAGTCCTGGCCTACCACAGGGCCTTTGCACATGCTACTTCTACTTCCCAGAGTGTACTTGCCCCTCTACTCTTTAAATAGCAAAGTCCTTTTTTTTTTTTTTTTTTTTTTTTTTGAGACAGAGTCTCGCTCTGTGACCCAGGCTGGAGTACAGTGGCCAGATCTCAGCTCACCGCAAGCTCTGCCTCCCGGGTTTATGCCATTCTCCTGCCTCAGCCTCCCGAGTAGCTGGGACTACAGGCACCCGCTACCTCGCCCAGCTAGTTTTTCTTATTTTTTTTTTAAGTAGAGACGGGGTTTCACCGTGTAAGCCAGGCTGGTCTCGATCTCCTGACCTCATGATCCGCCCGTCTCGGCCTCCCAAAGTGCTGGGATTACAAGCTTGAGCCACCGCGCCCGGCCAGCAAAGTCCTTCTAATGTTTTAATGGTCTCAGTTTAAATGCCATTGCTTGCAAAAGGCCACCAATCACTCTCTAAAACAGATGCCTCCACCCCATGCCACCCTCTACTCCCTCCCAGTGTCCCTGTGTTAGTCCTTTCCTCCACAACACTTCTCCCAACTTGCACTCAGATTAACAGTATTTGTCAAGTTAGGCATTATTCGTCTTTATCATCAGACCATAATCTCCATTAACGTCTGTCATATTCATTGCTCTATGCCCAGAGCTACCAGGACCCTGGCATACAATAAGCACTGGGGAAATATTTGTTCCATGACTTACTAAGCAAATTATGCTATTAGAAAGGCAGCTGGCTGGCACCGGGTTCCTAAGCTGGGATGTCAACTGGGGTTAGAAGCATCCCCTCAGCCTCCTTGGCACTGTGTTCTAACCAGTGAGTAAACAAGCCACCCTGGTCCTGAAAGAAGACTCAGCTTACCATATTAGCAGCAAATGCTTCCTGACTGCCTGTCACCCACTGGGCCCAGGGCCCAGTGTTGGGCCCCGAGGAGACAGGATGAATATGACCCAGTTCCTGCCCTCGTGGAGCTACCCAGCCACCGGGGAGAGAGATGGATAAAGAAGGCATTGTATAATATCACACAGTGCCATCCTGGAGATATCCAGATATCCTGTGGGGACAAACAAGGTAGAAAACGGTTGATTGCAAGATAGTAAAGAAGGCGTCTAGGGCCCCAGCCACCTCCCTCTGCCTCAGCCTGATGTTCTTATTTCCCCCACCTGCCCACAGGCTCTTCTGGCCCCCAAGGTGCTCCTGGACAAACACCAACTGCAGAAGCTGTCCAGGTTCCTCCTGGACCCTTGGGTCTACCAGGGATCGATGGCATCCCTGGCCTCACTGGGGACCCTGGGGCTCAAGGCCCTGTAGGCCTACAAGGTGAGGAGGGTGCCAGGGAAAGGAGATTTGTTGGGTAGTTGAGACAGCTTGGCTGAGAGACTGGCTTGGACGTCCAGCTCCAAGGGTTTGTCTTCATCAAGCGTTGCCTCTGTTCCTTCACAAAGCTCCCAAGTATCCTGTTGGGGAGAAGAAGGGCCAGCAGGCCCAGCAGGGTGGTTGTACTTGGTACTTGGCTTTAGAGGATGTGAGGGCAGAGCAAGGTTGCTACTCCAGACCACTCGCCCCTCTCTAATGTGCGGCAGAGAGATGGAGGGAGTGTGGTGGTGAATAAAGGGCCACACAAGACAATGAAGAAAGTCCAAGGCTGGGGGACAGAAAACCTGGCCTCTAACTGGAGTAAGTTAGAAGTCTGTCTGAGTCTCGCCGTCCTCGTTTTTTCTTCTCCTTCTCCTTCTCCTCCTCCTTCTCCTTCTCCTTTTCTTCTTCTTCTTCCTCTTCCTCTTCCTCTTACTTTTATTTATTTATTTATTTTATTTTATTTTTGAGACGGAGTCTTGCTCTGTCACCCAGGCTGGAGTGCACTGGCGCCATCTCGCCTCACTGCAACTTCCACCTCTCGAATTCAAGTGATTCTCCCGCCTCAGCCTCCTGAATAGCAGGGACTACAGGTGCATGCCACCACACCCAGCTAATTTTTGTATTTTTAATAGAGACAAGGTTTCCTCATGTTGGCCAGGCTGGTCTCAAACTCCTGACTTATGGCGATCTGCCCGCTTCGGCCTCCCAAAGTGCTGGGATTACAGGCACGAGCCACTGCACCCGGCCTCGGTGTCTTCATTTCTGATATGGGATGCTAGCAGTTGCCCTGCATAATTTCCAATGTTGCTGGGAGGATGAGAAGAAGGGAGGAGGAAGTGGGCATGAAGGGGCTTAGATAGGCTAAGTCGAGGGCACTGCCCCAGGGCAGAGATGCCTCCATGAACTAAGAACTAGCCCAGGTGGCTGCAACCTTGATGTGCAGTGTGCACACCAAGTCGACAGCCAGTGCACCGTCTCCTAGTGAGTCTTGGGCATGACACACAAATCCCCTTTCCTGGGGAAGGCACCTGAGGACCCTCTACATTGAGTACCCTCCTTTGGGCTTTCTTTCCTGCAGGCTCCAAAGGTTTACCTGGCATTCCCGGCAAAGATGGTCCCAGTGGGCTCCCAGGCCCACCTGGGGCTCTTGGTGATCCTGGTCTGCGTGGACTGCAAGGCCCTCCAGGATTTGAAGGTCTGATGATGCCACATTAGGAGGCAGGGGCGGGGGGCGGGGTCTGGGAGGGTTTGAGGCTAGGGGGTGAGTAAAACTTCAAGTCTGAAATTTAGTAAACCCAGTGGTAGAGATTGACACTCCTAAGATGCTCAAAAACTGGGCTCTAAGTCCATTCACTCCTCACTACCCTCTGAGTCTGTGAAGGGATACCCTACATTCTGGAAGGCAAAGGACTGTTCCAGATCCTTTTCTGGGCTCTCTTCCAGTGCTTAGAAGGTCTATCTTTATACTACAGATGGCCCCCTGCCCTTTACCTCCCCTTCCTTTTTTTTTTTTTTTTTTTTGAGATGGTGTCTCGCTCTGACGCCCAGGCTGGAGTTCAGTGGCTCAGTCTCCACTCACTGCCAGCTCTGCCTCCTGGGTTCACGCCATTCTCCTGCCTCAGCCTCCTGAGTAGCTGGGTCTACAGGCACCCACCACCGCGCCTGGTTAATTTTTTGTATTTTTAGTAGAGACGGGGTTTCTACCGTGTTAGCCAGGATGGTCTCCATCTCCTGACCTCGTGATCCGCCCGTCTCGGCCTCCCAAAGTGCTGAGATTACAGGCGTGAGCCACCGCGCCCGGCCTACCTCCCCTTTTCTACCCAGGGATTGTGACACACATGGGAGGGCGATGTTCAAGGGATAACAACACTTGAGATAAGGTGTGGCTGTCTGTATACCTCTTCTATTTATGTCCCACTTTACATTGGGGATGACAAATTAGTTGTCCTGAGTAGAGAACAGTTCAGCGGCTCGGTGGGAAACTGGCAGTTGATTTGTCATATCTGTCATGGGCAGGAGAGGAGGGCAAGATTTTACCCTGCTAATCCTAACTCTGCTTTTAATGCCTCTGATTCAGCAGCTACATAGTTATCTCCTATGAGGGCCTGCAAGGCTGGACCTGAGAAGTATCCCTCTCCATACCCTATCCCCACTCAGAGAGACCCCAAGGCCAGGTGGCTATGGGAAGGAAGCCTAACAATGTACTTTGAAAAATGGGGCCTCTGTAGCTGGATACATCTGAGATAGAGTTGTAGCTCTACCACTTACTAGCTGTAGGACATCTGAGCCTCAATTTTCTCATCTAAAAATTGGGGTGGTAATGCCATTTTCCAGGGTCATCGTGAGGATTGAGTGAGAAAACACATGTGTATAACACGCCTTGCACAATGCGTGGCACAATGTGAGTAGCTGATGTTATCATTAGCTGCACCACACTCACCTTTTATGCTCTGTCTCTCTCAGGAGCTCCAGGGCAGCAAGGCCCCTTCGGGATGCCTGGAATGCCTGGCCAGAGCGCGAGAGTGGGCTACACGTTGGTAAAGCACAGCCAGTCGGAACAGGTGCCCCTGTGTCCCATCGGGATGAGCCAGCTATGGGTGGGGTACAGCTTACTGTTCGTGGAGGGGCAAGAGAAAGCCCATAACCAGGACCTGGGTAGGTACCAGCTCTGACAGTCAGCCCTGGTCACTTGTCCCCACAAACACCAACAGCCAACCCCTCTCTTCTCCCAGCCCTTTCTAGGTCCACTGTTGTGTAATGAGTTACAAGCATCAGCTCTGGAGTCAGGTGGATCTGGGTTCAAATCCTGACTCTATCACTTACTAGCTGTGTACACTGCATTAGTTATTCAACCTCTCTAGGCTTTGGCTTCCTCCTTAATGGAACAAAGCTAACTCTAGTACCTGTCACACAGGTTGGTGGAAAGATTGCATGAATCAATCACCCAATGTAAAATGCTTAGAGCAACATTTGGCATTTAAGCATCCATTAAATATTAGCAATTAATAGTAGTAACAATAATAATATGACCTGCAGGGCAGTGATGATTACCTGAGAATGAATTGTGTTGTCTGCAGGCGTGCTAAATCTTAAACGCAGACTCAGTCTATTAAATGCTGTTTCTTTCAAAGCAGATTAATTAGGGCAGAATTATACAGCTTATAAGAAGATTCTTGTTATTATCAAATTTCCCTGGTGCATTTAAAACAGAATTTGATCAACACACTTCAGCGTGTGTACAATGTTACAGGATTGGAAGGAGAGCGCTGCCTCAGTCTGGTGCAAGTGATTGGATGTAAACCCAAACCACCGTCTCGTCAAAGCCCCTCAGCCAGACCTTCCCTGCCCTTGCCCATTTTCTCTCCTTCCAGGCTTTGCTGGCTCCTGTCTGCCCCGCTTCAGCACCATGCCCTTCATCTACTGCAACATCAACGAGGTGTGCCACTATGCCAGGCGCAATGATAAATCCTACTGGCTCTCCACTACTGCCCCTATCCCCATGATGCCCGTCAGCCAGACCCAGATTCCCCAGTACATCAGCCGCTGCTCTGTGTGTGAGGCACCCTCGCAAGCCATTGCTGTGCACAGTCAGGACATCACCATCCCGCAGTGCCCCCTGGGCTGGCGCAGCCTCTGGATTGGGTACTCCTTCCTCATGGTAAGGTCCTGCACTGTCCCCTCCCCCAGTTGGAGGCAAAGGGCCCCTTGGATTGGTTTCCAGGTTCAAGGGAAACCAGGTAGAAAGCATAGAGTTTGAAAAGAGGAGAAATGCTTGGACTGGGCTTGGCTAAAGAATGGAGAACCCAGTTCTGCATGAATGGCAGGTAGTTATGAATGTAGGGGAAAGACAGCAGTTTGCACCCAGTGGTTCAGGGGCTAGAATATCTGCGAGTCACAGGTCAGTGCCCCGCCATCTCCATGCCTGCTTCAGTTATGCCACACCCAAGGGAAGAGCAAAACACACTATGATCTGGGAGGACAGTGAGGGAGAGGCTGTCACCACTTGGGGCCAGGACACAGTCTCACTAATCAGCCCAGCCATGGCACTGTCCCCTCTTCTGTCCACCCTCCCAGATCCCTCTGGCCTCTGCCATCTCGTCCCAAAAGGCTTTAATGAGTGCATGCTGTGTTTATATGTCCTTGCTGGTATTTTTGCTGTCTCTCCATTTCGGAGGGAAGGCAGCGGCCAGCTGTGCTGTGTGTCTTGCTAAGAAAAAGAATAATCTGCAGGCCCAAAGAGGCATCACATCCCTTACATAATATCCTCTGAATACCTGGGGATGTTTCTTCAAATAAAAGGTCAGGTTTAGGGTCAGGACATCCCCCAGGGAAAACCACTGTGGCACCCATTGAAGTACTCTGCCTTGCCAGAGCTTCTCTGTTGAATTGCCAAGGGTGAGATGGTGAGAGTGTCTTTAAAAAACGACCAAAGCTGCAGGCTCCCTCACATTAGCGTACCTACCCAGAGAAAGGTACTTTCCCTTGTTGTGCTCTGTCTTTGGACATTGGATAGTTTATCCCAATGTAATACAGAATCACCTCATCTGTCCTTCTGTCCTGTCCACCACCCTGACTAGGAAATAAGAAGAGGCCCCTGAGCTTCCACAGGAAATGGTACAAACTCTGTGTGCTAAAGCTCATGTGCTCTGCTTATGGGAGGGCTCTTAGCCCTTATTCAGAATCTCTTTACTCTTCCTTTACACATTAATCCTAACATACTAGAATATTATTCCTGAAGATATGTAAGGGTGAGAAGTTGGACTGCCTAGCAAGGCATACTGAAGCAACGAGACATACCTATCAAAAAGAAGAAAATCATTCAAAGGAGGCCCAAGAGTTCTATGGGCTGTACCCCTTGGTATGGGGCTCTTGCATAATCATCCCCCACAAAAACTGACATTCACAATGATGAGTCTGATTCATCTGCAAAGTTTCAAATAACCTAGTGTCTGCTACTCAGTAAAGCAGGAAAATGTGTTGTGCGTTTTAGAAAGTTTTTGATTCTCAGGGTCAAAATCAGGAAAATTTTGATGCTACAGTTGTCTGGAAAGGTCACCTGAAAGGTCCCATGGAGACTCTCACTCTTGCAAAGTTCTGCAAAGTAAGGAGTCCCTGTGTGCCAACTTGGGCATTTGTCCCACTGGCCACTTTCTGACGTGGTTGTGCATTAGGCCTCTTCCCTATCTCCTTGTGGTCCAGATGATAGCCCAGCTAAAGTGAAGGGAGAGAGGCAGGGGTGTGGAGAGACTGAAGCTGCCATCTATGGGAATAGTAACTGAAGACCACCAGCTCATGTGTAGCCCTGAAACTGAATTCTGAGGGAGCCCTCTGAGGTGAGGGCCAGGACATTTAGGCCAAATACAACAAATTAAGGAACTTCAGTCGTGTTTTGGACTGTCCCTCTTTCCCTTCTTAGAGTACAGTGCACGGTTGAGAGAGGGCTCTGAGAACTGCCGTCCAGAAGCCTATTGAATTTTCCTTCACTCAGCCTTTCTCAGATCCATTTGTCGGTGGAAATTTTGCAAGGGGGTACCTAACACACCTCTGAACCCAGTGGGACAGTAGCAGTTTGGGAATTGCTGCTTGACATGTAGTCACTGCCCACATAATGGGTTAGGGGGGCACTAGGGAGCTTGGAGGGGGGCACTCTTGGCCCTGAAAGCTGCTATCAGGGAGGACAAGCAGCTCTTGCCCCTAAAACACAGCTCTTGGTATGCTGGCTTGAAGTGGGGGCTGAGACAAAGAACCAGGGCTTAGGAATGAAGCTCAGGTGCCCCCCCGTAGAAACGGAGCACCCATCCCCTCCCCACACCAACCCTTGGCAGGCACAGCTCATGCACGAATCTCCTGTCTGTTTCAGCACACTGCCGCTGGTGCCGAGGGTGGAGGCCAGTCCCTGGTCTCACCTGGCTCCTGCCTAGAGGACTTTCGGGCCACCCCTTTCATCGAGTGCAGTGGTGCCCGAGGCACCTGCCACTACTTTGCAAACAAATACAGTTTCTGGTTGACCACAGTGGAGGAGAGGCAGCAGTTTGGGGAGTTGCCTGTGTCTGAAACGCTGAAAGCTGGGCAGCTCCACACTCGAGTCAGTCGCTGCCAGGTGTGTATGAAAAGCCTGTAGGGTGGCACCTGCCACTCTGCCCCTTGCCCTCCCCTGCCCCTCACAACAGTCACCTCACAAACCTGAATGGTCTGAAGAAGGAAGGCCTGAGCCCCTTTGCCTATCTGTCAAGTTGTACATTGGAGTCTCATTTGGGCTAGACTACGGCACACTCGTCACCCCAGCCCTCGGGTCCAGAGAGATGAGCCCACCCTGCTGAGATCTGCTGTCCCGTTTCCGTCAAGCTGGTGCTACTGTTTGATTTGGATGATTGTGTGACTATTCATGGCTACCTCAGAAAGATTTGATGGGCCACCACTGCTAGCTTTCTCCTCACTGTCTTGATCGAAAATCTCTCCCTAATCGCTAATCAGTCATTTCTTCATGTACAGAGGTCAGCACACATTATTTGGCTTCATCAGAACCCAGTGTTTCCACACTTAAATTATCTAAGCGAACATTCATGGATGGCTCAAGTCTGCACAGGGCAAGTCCTCACTGTTCAAGGAGGCCCACTGTGTCTAGGCAGGCAAGAGAATTGAAATGAGGTGCCACCCAGTAGCCCAGGGTGAGCTTTAGCTCTCTCTAGAATGAGCAAGACTGGGCCCCATACAGCTTAAGGAGGCTTGAAGTCCAGCTGCTGGGTTGGGGTTGGTGGTCATTAATGGCATATGGTCCTAGACAAACCGTTTCCTCCTTGCCGGCTCCCCCTCCAGCCAGAGACAGAGGACTTGGCCTGGTCCAAAGTAGAGCAGAGGATGCAACAAATGTGGCCAAGCCTATCAAAGGGAATGAGAATGACAGCCTTTTTTCCTGGGCCAGGAGTAGAGGTGTGGGTGGGTAAGGATGTGTGAATTTTGCTTTTGACTCCAGGAACACAAAGGTAAATCCCACATCCCAGTTTCTCAGAAGTCCCTGTTTATTCCAAATGCCATCCAGATGTGTGCAATGTGGCAAATTGAAGCTGCACAGTGTTGGTTTCCTTATATTCTGAGGATGTTACAGACTTTCTGCTAAATGGTTGCCCAATTGCTCTTTCACAGGTAGCCTATTAAACTATTTTAATATGTTTTTTTAAACCTCATAAAAATCTAGCACACTCCTCTTGAGCAGTTAGCAGACCTAAAGCAAGCCTGAATTGGCTATGCAGTACAGTGTATTCTGTTTGGGGGAATTTGTTTTAGCCATTTTCTTTAATTATCAGTTTCCCAGAACACTCTTAGCTATGTTGACATGAGGCAATTTCTTCCAGGTGATTCTGTTTCCTTAAGTATTATATAACCTGTGCCAATACAGACAAAGCATAATCAGTATAATCTGAATTATTATTATCTTCACCTCCTGAGTAATAAGCATGGGGTCAGTTTTGTACATAGCAAATAAAATAAATGAAATCGGAACATGTGACTCTTTTGATGCTCTTTTATGAAAACTTTCTAATGTCCATCTCACTGCAATTTATGAGTCCCTCTCAGAGCCTGAGAGGTTTCTGTTACTACCAAGTCGAACTCTATAAAAAAACACTGAGGCAGGAAAAAATCAGAAGATGATCAAAGTCAAAGGGCTGAAACAGTCCTCTAACGGTCAACAAACCCATTAGCTGCTTCAAGATAAGCCTATGCCTGCTTTTATCCCTGTCACACACTAGAGTTCAACATATCAAAGCATGATGTAGGTTGATAAAAATAAATAAATTTTTTGAATAAAAAAAGAGTTCAAGAAAGGCATTTTCATACTTCTGCGGCCTTAGGATCATTTGTAGATAAAATAAGAGAATGTTGGAGTCATTAAAAACAAATCCGAGCTCTGTGTGTGTGTGTGTGCATATATTTATATATGCATAAAATGCATCCTCTGGGAGGATAAACAAGAAGTTAATACCATTGGGAATTTTCAAGGGAGGAACTGACCTATCAGAGAGAGAGTCAAGTCACTGAATATAATTTTATATCTTTTGAATTTTGAACCATTGGAATATACTGGGGAAAAAAGAAAAACATGGAATCTAAGGAAACAAGTGAATTGGTTTGGCGCTAGCTTCCAGTTGTTGGCCTTCCTCAGGACTTGATTAAGGATTGGGGTGAAATGCAGGCAAGTTAAGGGAGCAAGGAAAGGAAAATGGGAAGATATGGCTGGGGCTTGAGGTTCATCCTCACAGGAAAGTTGTTAACAAAGCTAATTTGATGAATACATGCTTTAAAACCTATTATGTTGCTATTCCTCAAATGGTTTGGAATTGTATATGATGCACAGATTAAGTGTGTAATTCACCACATCAACAATTCTAAATATGGCTGTCAACCAAGTAGGGTATACTTCAAACACAATTTATTTTTAATTTACCAAACAAAAATCAACAATTTAAGTCACTGATGGGCAAGCTACAGCCTGCAGGCCAAACCCAGCCCTCCACCTGTTTTTGTAAATAAAGTTTTCTTGGATTACAGCCACACTCATTTACGTGCATATTGTCTATTGCTGCTTTTGCATGTCAACAACAGAGTTAAGTAGATGTGACAAAGGCCGCATGGCCTGCAAAGCCCAAAGTATTTACCGTCTGGCCCTTTACAGAAAAAGTTTGCTGACCCCTGATTTAAGTGATCATGATTTAAGGACAGGGTGACATCTGACAAAAGTATCAGTAAGAATGGGGACAGTGACCCATTAAATAGTAAGATTCCCGCAAATAGGAGGGAGATCTAGCAGTGTACATTTGACATTGTTTCTTTGACAAACATTTTGATATAAATTATAATTACTTAAACTACACAATCAAATAATTTAACAAGAACCTTTTCCTCCCTGATTCAGTCACTTTATTATTTGAGCAAGAGAACAGAGTGCTTCTTAGTATTTAGTCCAAAAGAGGTCACATCTGAAAGGATGAAGAACAGCTTAACCACCTTTTATCTGCTGGTGCTTGAAGCAAGCTGAGAGTTGCTGTCTGTCTTCCAGATGCCCATTTCCTCATTGCAGCAGCTGAAGACTTGCTGTAGCCATGTAAGACAAGCTGGGAAGCAATGAACTCCTCCTCATCTGTCTGCTCCTAGGCTCCATGATTGTTCTATTTCTTTCCAGGGAAGGGTTACTGTCATTTGTTTTGTCTTGTTTTTCTGAGAAACAGTGACTGGCTCAGTCATGATTGCTATTGAGTTTGTATGCTATTGGCATATAGGCACTTGCTGACTAGAAAAGTTTTATGTAATAAGTTCATGTTTTTATGGTGCCAGATGGAAGACAGACCTTCAAGTTGAGTTCCCAGGATTCTACACACTCAGAATCTCAAAATCTTCCTCCAGATCAAACTCCTCCAGTTGCTCAGTAGAGTCAATGAATTCTATCAGAATATGGAAATGAGTAAGAAGAAAAGCTTGACACTTGGGTTGAAGTAGTCAATCAATACATTACTCAGTAGTTAAGACTATGCATTTTTAATTGCTTTACTAAAGAAAGACTTGTGTGGAGGAGACTTACAATTAGAACTACTGCCAAGTATTAGAAATTCTCTATAAAGACTTAAAATAGCCAGACTTGTTAAATAAACCTAACGACGGTGATGTGGCCAAGGCTATGCAAGCCCTTCAAGATACCTTTGAATTATCGATGGCCTCAATTTGCTATCCTGAACCAGACCTTGAAAAAGCAATCCTAGTCATCTTGATTTTGCATGGAACTTTTGCAACGAGCTCATTTTCTTCTTTTATCATTCTTTGAAATTGGTAAATATCAGCTCATCTGAAGATTAAAATAATCAGAAGCACCATTTTTTGATCACTCCAGCTGAGTAGAAATTTTACTGTCCACAGAAAGCATGGGCCACAATTCCTTCTTTCTCATAAAACAATTGCTATACATGGGTCTGCTAGCTGAGAGCCACTGAACAACAGCTTACCTGCCCCAGTGGTTGTCACTTCTGGCTTGGCTGGAGGTACAAAGGGAGGCCAGTGTGATGGATGTTTCTGAACTAATTCAAACATCCTTAAATTCTCCTTCAGAATTTCCTGGGGAGATACCGAAACAGTTTTAAATACTGCAGAGTCACATTTCTAATTGGCAATCTTTGACCCCAAATCCTGAGACAGTGGTCTGCTGGTTGCCAGGTGAAAACAGGGGCCTAGAAAATACATGCATCCTCTACTTGAACCATCGGAAGACCCAGCCATCTTCAATTCTAGATACTGTTTGGCCAGGAAGGAAGGATATTGTGGGGAGTATCTGATGAAGGCCAGCACTCACTGCCTATTCTCCATCATGAGGCATAGTTCCTGTGCCAGATGCATGAGTCCAGCTCACTTTAGGGGTGAGATGTTCCTGAAGCATTGGTTCCAAAGAAATGTCAGTTAGTCAAATTAAATCTGTCCCAAGAGACTATTGCTACATATTGGCATGGTTTCAGTGGCAGTCCAACATGGATGATATATATCCTAATTTAAATGGCACAGTCTTAGCTGGGCACGGTGGCTCATGCCTGTAATCCCAGCACTTTGGAAGGCCGAGGTGGGCAGATCACCTGTGGTCAGGAGTTTGAGACCAACCTGGCCAATGTGGTGAAACCCTGTCTCTACTAAAAATACAAAAATTGGGCCAGGCGCCGTGGCTCACACTTGTAACCCCAGCACTTTGGGAGGCCGAGGTGGGCGGATCACGAGGTCAGGAGATCGAGATCATCCTAGCAAACATAGTGAAACCCCGTCTCTACTAAAAATACAAAAAATTAGCCGGGTGTGGTGGCGGGTGCCTGTAGTCCCAGCTACTCCAGAAGCTGAGGCAGGAGAATGATGTGAACCTGGGAGATGGAGCTTGCAGTGAGCGGAGATCATGCCACTGCACTCTAGCCTGGGCAACAGAGCGAGACTTTGTACCAAAAAAAAAAAAAAAAAAAATTAGCTGGGTGTGGTGGTAGGCGCCTGTAATCCCAGCTACTCGGTAGGCTGAGGGAAGAGAATCTCTTGAACCTGGGAGATGGAGGTTGCAGTGCGCCCAGATCCCACCACTGCACTCCAGCCTGGGTGACAGAGCGAGACGTTGTCTCAAAAAATAATAATAATAAAATAAAATAAAATAAAAGGCATAGTCTTACCAGAAAATTCTCATTCCACCTTTAAATGTGACATAAATACAGCTTTGCTGCATTCTAAAATGTAAGTATTGCCTTTAGAAAATAATTCTCTATTAATGAGATAAAACATTAAGTTTCATCACTAAAAATATCACTCCCTTGACATGCTAAGGATACTTCAAACCAAAATTTTTGTTCAGTTCCCCCGAAGTTATGCACAATTCCCCACACCTGACAGTTTCTTTGTTGCCTTAGTTTCTTTCTCTTGCAGTGAAGTCGTATCAGAGTAGGATTTTTTTTTTACTATGAAAAACAATCTTGAAAAGGAATAAAATTGAGTGACTTCATTTTTCAGACTAAGAAAAACATATAGCTTTACCTTCTGAACAAGGCTACACCAGTTATCAAAGTCTTTTTCTTCTTTGCAGAAAAATCCCTTGGGGAAAAGCAAAAGAACACAACTTAGAATTACCCTTGGTATTGCACAATGGAGCTGTTGGCCCAGAATTAGGATGTGGGCCAGTCTCTGTGGATGTGACTTCCCAGCAATAAAGGAGGAAGACTGCCTGGGCTTCTCTCTCTCCTAACTCACTGCCTTACCCAGACATACACATCACTCTCTCAAGTCTTGCTCTCATTCTCACCCTTGCTCTCTGTCCCTTTCCCTCTTTCCTCATGCTGTGAGATATTTTAACTTGAAGATCATCTTCAAAGTATAGGGTTAATTCCATTACTTTCAGTGTACAAAAATACACATCTCCAAAGAACATTCAATTAAGCCAACAAACAAAAGCCAAATAGTACTTTTAGCTAGAGGCAATACTTAAGAAGTTGGCATTGACCTTCAGGAAGTTATCTATCAGAACAGAGAGAACCATCAGTCTGCGCTTTCTCAACCTCAAAGCCATCCCAGAGTAGTGAAAGAATGGTTCACAAGAGGAGGACTCACAGCTCTTGGTCACTGGTATACTGACAATTGGATTAAACTGGAGGAGAGGATGCAGACAGGCCTCAGAACCACTGGCTACTTCACAGGCAGATGCCCCTTCAGTGTGTGTAGACACCAATCATACTTCTGGCGGAAAACCCTGCAGCTTCCTAGATTGTGTGCACCCAGGGCATCTTGCTCCCTTCTCTCTCCCTAGTGATATCCCATCTTCCTCCCTGTGCCTGGGTAGCAATAATTTGAGGACAAGAAGGAAACGGGGGAAAGATGATGATAATTAACATTTATAGAATGCTTACAATGTGCCAGGCCAGTGCTAAGTGCCTTACATGCACTGCACCTCATACAACCCCATAAGGAAGGAACTATTATTTTTCTCATGTTAGAGATGAGAAGACCGAGGCTCAGAAAGATTCACTCCTCCTAAGTGCATAGTTAGTGATATGGTTTGGCTGTGTCCTCTCCCAAATCTCATCTTGAATTGTAATAATCCCCATGTGTCAAGGGTGGGACCAGGTAGAGATAATTGAATCATGGGGTGGTTCCCCCATACTGTCCTTGTGGTAGTGAATAAGGCTCATGAGATCTGATGGTTTTATAAATGGGAGTTCCCCTGCATAAGCTCTCTTGCCTGCCACCATGTAAGACACCCCTTTGCTCTTCCTTCATCTTCCAGCATGATTGGGAGGCCTCCCCAGCCATGTGGAACCGTGAGTCAACTAAACGTCTTTCCTTTATAAATTACCCAGCCTCAGGTATGTCTTTATTAGCAGTGGGAGAACAGACTAATACAGTTAGTAAGTGGCAGAGCCAAGATTCCAACTGGAGCAGTTTGGCTTCAGGGTCCATTCCTTCCCCACTATATTCTACTCCCTCTAATGGGGATAGTGAGCAAACATACTCTTGCCTCCCTACCTAGCAATCTGGATAACTCCCAGGGAACCAATCTGTACACATCGTATCTCCTGGCCCACTCAACCTACGAATACCCACCAGTGCAACTGAAGGATCCAGGTTCAGGATGTTCATTCGCTGTGGGGACTGCAGGCAATGGAAAGTCTGGTCATTAACCGTTCCATTCTCTTCAGTGTCGACAAAGGTCTGGGTTGTGTGAGGGTCCAAGAAGATGAGCTCGTCACCTGTTTTGAAGGAGATATGCTTAACCTTCAAAGGACTACCAGTCCTGGCCCCACTGCTGTCGTTGGGAGAAGGCACTCTGGTTCTCTTAACCCCTCCCTTGGTGACAATGAGAATGGAATGACAGAAAGCCTGAAGCCAGGGTGAGCATGATTAAAGGAAGCCACTTGCGCCCAAATCTTATCATTCAATGAGAAGACGTGCCCTACCGTTTACATCTCCTCAAAGTCCAAGTCCAAAATGGAAAGTGAAAGGTTTGAGAAGATGTGGGAATGAGAGACCACAGATGGCATGGCAGGCTCTGTGAGCAGCAGTAGCAAAGAGGTGGTAGGTGGGGTCACCAGGTCGCGGGCCCAGGTACCATCAGGGAGCTTTCTGCCTCTTTTGACATTGGAAAGCATCTCAGGCTAGACCGCTGGTTCTTAGCCCCACGCTCAGAGAGCACCTCTGGTAAGGGAGGAGGTCCTGACCTTCAAAAGAAATGCTGACTTTTTATGAAATGGGAATGCTGACTCTTTATGGATGAGAAACCAGTGAGCTGACTTCGGGTCCTGATTAGCTAGCAAGCTAGTACTTATTAGCAAGTTAGTAAGTTCCTGTCAGAAAGCACTGCCTTCGTCACATTAACATCAGTACAGATACCGCTCACTTGGAAAATTCACTTTGACATGACTGACCTTGACACAAGAGATATAGTCTATGCTTCATTAAATTGAAAAAGTCTAGGCCCAAAATGACATGGGAGGAGTTTAGGATAATAAAATTTCTGCTTTGACCTGATATTCAAAGGGCTGAGAGTCCCTCTACTGTTCATCAGCCACAGGCTGAGGAGGCAAAAGTGCCTACAAGGTACCCCAGCCTCGCTGTTGGGGCCTGAAGGCCATCTGGTTCTCTGTATGCTCGGCTACATCAGGCGAGCAAGGAGAGATCTACCTGCTGCCAAAGACTGGGGTAGGGAGGGATGCCCCAAAGACTCCCTCCAAAATGGTATCCAGGATTTTGTTGGGCACATCCACGTTTCTGTTGGCAAAGAATATGCTTGTTTCTGAAGTCTCTTGAAAGGTTTAACATTTTTCTATCATAAGCCAAGGACAAACCACTTAATTCACTCTGTCTTAATTTTCTTGTTTTTAAACTAGGGTCATTGGGCCTGTTCTACTTGCCTCATGGTATATTACAAGGACCAGAAGATTTCACCTCTGTGAAATGCTTAAAACACAACACAAATAGAAAGTGGCCAGAGAATTATTTTACTGCAAATCAACAGTATTTCCCTACAAATGTATGGTTAAGAGTATCTAGAAATCAATCCCCCCATATGACTTGCTTTATGAAGGTCAAGGTAGATATTTTTCCCCTAGACCACAGGTAGGCAAGATCAGTGGTATCGAAAAAGCCACAGATTACACTAAAGAGCAACCAAGATGGCTAGAAGGAAGCCTACCTAAGACCACAGAAAGGTCTGAGGGAAAGGAAGTTGTAGGCAAGAAAATAGAAAGCCAAAACAGTTTTCGAACTGAGTCATCTGCTGAGATGTTTGGAGTTAAGGTGTTGGGAATAATAACATCTTCTCTGACTCTGACTTGGACCTTTTCCCATGGGTAGTATGTCTGTGTGTGTGGATGTGCATGGAGTGGAGCTTTACGAGCTGCATCTTTTTTTTTTTTTTTTTTTGAGACAGGGTCTCCCTCTGTGTATTGGTTAATACTGAGTGTCAACTTGACTGATTGAAGGATGCAAAGTATTGATCCCAGGTGTGTCTACAAGGGTGTTGCCAAAGGAGATTAACATTTGAGTCAGTGGGCTGGGAAAGACAGACCCGTCCTTAATCTGGGTGGGCACAATCTACCAGTTGCCAGGGTGGCAGGCAGAAAAATGTGAAAAAGAGAGACGGCCCTAGCCTCCTAGCCTACATCTTTCTCCCACGCTGGATGCTTCCTGCCCTCAAACATTGGACTCCAAGTTCTTCAGTTTTAGAACTCCGACTGGCTGTCCTTCCTCCTCAGCCTGCAGATGGCCTATTGCGGGACCTTGCGATCATGTGAGTTAATACTTAATAAACTCATATATGTGTATATATACAGTATTATATAAATGGAATATATATATTATATAAACGGAATATATCTATATATATTATATCTATCTATATATATATATATATATCTGTCCCTCTAGAGAATCCTGACTGATACAGATTTTGGTACCAGGAGTTGTTCTAGAGGAACAGAATATTAGGATGGAGTTCTTTCATTGGTTTTGGGGTTTCTGGAGTTGGCTACTTAATACGATTAGACCCAGAAATGCTAAGGACTCTACTTCTAATAGTATAGGGAATACTGATAGTCCTTGGTGTGGACTGTTTAGATAGTTATGCAAAATAATGCATTTGACACACCTGAATCATTGTTCATGAGAGGCAAGGAGTTCAGTGACTATACAAAATACAATCGACCATACGTGGAAAACCAAGGAACATAATGAAGCTGGTTGGTTGTGCCTAAGTTCAGTGGACAAAGTGATGAAGGAAAATGAACTCAGGGATTCCAACTCCAGGTTTCAGAAGCAGATATTGAACCTAAAATCTGCTAAGATTGCCCTAAGTGAGAGTCTTATCTCCTGTAGAGAAAGAGCTGAAATTGTGGAAAAACAGACACAAGCTCTTATCATGCGAGTGGCTGGCCTGCAACAAAAGATGCATGCACAGCCTCGCCAGGTGTCTACTGTTAAAGTGAGGGCATTGATTGGAAAAGAATGGGACCCTGCAACTTGGAATGGGAATGTGGGGGTGGACCCTGATGAAGCTGGGTACACTGAGTTTGTAAACTCTGATGAACGTTTTTTGCCAGAAGAAACAGCTTCCCCATCCCTAGTAGTGGCAACATCCCCTCCCCTGACCCATGCTGCCATCAGCCTTTCCACCTTTGACTGAGGAGATAAATCCTGCGCTGCCTGAAGCAACAGTGATGGCCTCCCCTGAGGCAGTTGCCAGGCAAGATAATGTGGATTCTCCTCAGGAGCCACCCCCAACACCTCTGTTTGCTTCCAGACTTCAGACTAAAGTCCTGGTGGGCTCCTGGAGGTGAGATTGAGAGTGTGACCCATGAGGAGGTGCACTATACTCAAAAAGAACTGCTTGAGTTTTCTAATTTATATAAACAGAAACCTGGAAAACAGGCATGGGCACAGATATTAAGGGTGTGGGATAATGGTGGAAGGAACACAGAGTTGGATCAGGCTGAATTTATTGATTTGGGCCCACTATGTTAGAGACTGCATTTAATGTTGCAGCTCGGGGAGTTAAAAAAGGTTCTAAATAGCTTATTTGGTTGGTTAGCTGAAATATGGATTAAAAGATCACCCACTGTGAGCGAGATGGAAATGCCTGATCTCCCTTGGTTTCATGTAGAGGAAGGGATCCAAAGGCTTAGGGAGATTGGGATGGTGGAGTGGATTAGTCACCCCAGCTGGGAGAGTCCAGAAGATATACCCTTGACCAATGCCTTGCAAAATAGATTTGTGAGGGCAGCACCTGCATCTTCAAAGAGTACTGTAATTGCTCTTCTCTGTATGTCAGATCTAACAGTGGGAACTGCAGTCAACTACAAAATTTAAATATAATGGGAATAATTGGATCCTGAGGTGGCAGGGGCCAAGTGGCAGCACTCAACCATCAAAGGCAAGGTGGGCGTAGTTACCGTAATGGACAGCAGAGGCAAAGCAATAGTCTGACTATTGCTTTCAGACTACTGCAATCAGAACAGTCTGACTCGTGTAGAGCTCTGGCATTGGCTAATTAATCATGGTGTTTCTAGAAGTGAAATTGATAGGAAGCCTACTGCATTCCTACTTAATTTATATAAGCAGAAAACTTCTAGGTCAAATGCATAAAAGACTAATTTGAATTACAAAAATGGAGACTCACAGCCCATCAATCAATTTCCAGACTTGAGCCAGTTTACAGACCCAGAACCCCCTGAATGGTCCAGAACCCCTCAGGTCCAGAACCAGAATTACAGACCCAGAACCCCTCAAGGTCCCCTTGAGGAAGGACCTCACTATATTACTGACAATTTATGCAGTGAATTGTTCTCCCATCCTTCCCCAAGGAGACCTCTGGCCTTTTAGCAGGGTAACTGTGCATTGGGGAAAGGGAAATGATCAGATATTTCGGGGCCTACTGGACACTGGCTCTGAGCTGACATTGATTCCAGGGAACCCAAAACATCATTGTGGTCCTCCAGTTAAAGTAGGGGCTTATGGAGGCCAGGTAATCAATGGTGTTTTAGCTCAGGTGCGACTTACAATGGGCCCAGAGGGTCCCCAGACTCATCCCATGGTCATTTCCCCAGTGCCAGAATGCATAATTGACATAGACATACTTAGCAGCTGGCAGAACCCTTACATTGGCTCCCTGACTGGTAGGGTGAGGGCTATTACGGTGAGAAAGGTTAAATGGAAGCCATTAGAGCTTCCTCTACCTAGGAAAATAGTAAATCAAAAACAATATTGCATCCCTTGAGGGACTGCAGAGATTAGTGCCACCATCAAGGACCTGAAAGACACAGAGGTGGTGATTCCCACCACCTCCCAGTTCAACTCTCTCATTTGGCCTGTGCAGAAGACAGATGGATCTTGGAGAATGACAGGGGATTATTGTAGGCTTAACCAAGTGGTGACTCCAATTGCAGCTGCTGTACCAGATGTAGCTTCATTGCTCGAGCAAATTAACGCATCTCCTGGTACCTGGTATGCAGCCATTGACCTGGCAAATGCCTTTTTGTCCATTCCTGTCCATAAGGCCCACCAGAAGCAATTTGCCTTCAGCTGGCAAGGCCAGCAATATATCTTTACTGTCCTACCTCAGGGGCATATGAACTCTTCGTCTTTGTGTCATAATCTTATTTGGAGAGACCTTGATTGCTTTTCACTTCCACACTGGTCCATTACATTGATGACATTATGCTGATGGGATCCAGTGAGCAAGAAGTAGCAAACACACTGGACTTATTGGTAAGACATTTGCTAATAATTTATTTCCCAGAGGATGGGAAATAAATCTGACTAAAATTCAGGGACCTTCTACCTCAGTAAAGTTTCTAGGGGTCCAGTGGTGTGGGGCCTGTCAAGATATTCTTTCTAAGGTGAAGGATAAGTTGTTGCAATTGGCCCTTCCTGCAACCAAGAAACAGACACAATGCCTATTGGGCCTATTTGGATTTTGGAGGCAACATATTTCTCATTTGGGTGTGTTACTCCGGCCCACTGAAGGGAAATCTTTCCAGTGGGCATAACTTTGAGCAGTGCACCTGATTGTGCACTTTGCATGGAAGGAGAAACAGCCACATGTGCGATTATATACTAATTCATGGGCTATAGTCAATGGTTTGACTGGATGGTCAGGGACTTGGAAGAAGCATGATTGGGAAATTGATGCCAATTTGGGGAAGAGATATGTGGATGGACCTCTCTGAGTGGTCAAAAACTGTGAAGATATTTGTATGCCATGTGAGTACTCACCAATGAATGACCTCAGCAGAGGAGAATTTTGATAATCAAGTAGATAGGATGACCCATTCTGTGGACACCACTCAGCCTCTTTCCCCAGCTACCCGTGTCATCACCCAATGGGCCCATGAACAAAGTGGCCATGGTGGCAGGGATGGAGGTTACACATGGGTTCAGCAACATGGACTTCCACTCACCAAGGTTGACCTGGCTACGGCCGCTGCTGAGTGCCCAATTTGCCAGCAGCAGAGACCAACATGGAGCCCTCAATATGGCACCATTCCTCGGGGTGATCAGCCAGCTACCTGGTGGCAGGTTGATTATATTGGGCTTCTTCCATCATGGAAAGGGCAGAGATTTATTCTCACTGGAATAAACATTTAGTCCACATATGGGTTTACCTATCCTGTACACAATGCTTCTGCCAAGACTCCCATCCATGGACTCACAGAATGCCTTATCCACCATCATGGTTTTCTACACAGCTCTGACTTTATGGCTAAGAAAGTGTGGCAGTGGGCTCATTCTCATGGAATTCACTGGTCTTACCATGTTCCCCATCAGCCTTATCCAACATCATGGCCCCATCAGCCTTATCCAACATTCCAAACAGACTCTGACCAAGGCACTTACTTTATGGCTAAGAAAGTGTGGCAGTGGGCTCATTCTCATGGAATTCACTGGTCTTACCATGTTCCCCATCAGCCTGAAGCAGCTGGATTGATAGAATGGTGGAATTTCATTTTGAAGTTACAATTACAATGCCAACTAGGTGACAATACTTTGTAGGGCTGGGGCAAAGTTTTCCAGAAGGCTGTGTAAGCTCTGAATTGGCATTCAATATATGGTACTCTTTCTCTCATAGCCAGGATTCACAGGTCCAGGAATCAAGGGGTGGAAGTGGAAGTGGCACCACTCACCATCAGCCCTAGTGATCCACTAGCAAAACTTTGCTTCCTGTTCCCCTGACATTAAGTTCTGCTGGCCTAGAGGTCTTAGTCCCAGGGGAAGAAATGCTGCCACCAGGAGACACAACGATTCCATTAAATCAGAAGTTAAGATTGCCACGTGGATACTTTGGGCTCCTCTTACCTTTACATCAATAGGCTAATAAGGGAGTTACAGTGTTGGCTGGGGTGACTGACTCGGACTATCAAGATGAAATCAGTCTACTGCCCCATAATGGAGGTAACAAAAAGTATGCATGGAATACAGGAGATCCATTTGGGTGTCTCTTAGTATTACCATGCCCTGTGATTAAGGTCAATGGGAAACTACAACAGCCCAATCCAGGCAGGACTACAAATGGCCCAGACCCTTCAGGAATGAAGGTTTGGCTCACTCCACCAGGAAAAAAACCATGACCTGCTGAAGTGTTTATTGAAGGCAAAGGGAATACAGTATGGGTAGTAAAAGAAGGTAGTCATCAATACTAGCTACGACCACGTGACCAGCTACAGAAACGAGGACTGCAATTGTCATGAATATTTCCTCCTTCTTTTGTTAAAAACATGTTTGTGCATGTATACACTTGTACTCAGAAGATATTCTCATTTTATTTCCTTTCTCCTTTATCATGTGACATAAGATTTATTGACTTCACATCAGCATTTAAGTATTGTTAAGTTTACGTAATAGTATTTGGGTTGGGGATTGGTGCGTTTCCAGTTGTACGAAGCATAGTTGTATTATGTTAGACAAATTATGACCTTATTATTGTCTTTATTTGAAGATGATGTATGATCTCAGGATATGTATATGTGTACCAGTTGACAAGGGGTGGACTTGTGATGGTTAATACTGAGTGTCCACTTGATTGGATTGAAGGAGACAAAGTACTGATCCCGGGTGTGTCTGTGAGGGTGTTGCCAAAGCAGATTAACATTTGAGTCAGTGGGCTGGGGAAGGCAGACCCACTCTTAATCAGGTGGGCACAATCTAACCAGTTGCCAGGGCAGCAAGCAGAAAAATGTGAAAAACAGAGATGGGCCTAGCCTCCCAGCCTACATCTTTCTCCACGCTGGATGTTTCCTGCCCTCAACATCAGACTCCAAGTTCTTCAGTTTTGGAAGTCAGACTGGCTGTCCTTGCTCCTCAGCCTGCAGATGGCCTATTGTGGGACCTTGTGATCATGTGAGTTAATACTTAATAAACTCCCCTTTATATATATTTTTATATTTATATATATGTATGTGTCTGTGTGTGTATGTAACATACACACACATATATATGTATATATATTCCATTAGTTCTGGCCCTCTAGAGAACCCTGACTAACACGATCTGTCACCCAGGCTGGAGTGCAGTGGTACAATCTTGGCTCACTGCAGCCTTGACCTCCTGGGCTCAAGCAATCTGCTTGGAAGTAATCCCCATCTCAGCCTCCCAAGTAGCTGGGTCTATAGGCATACGCCACCACATCCAGCTAATTTTTTGTATGTTTGGTATAGACGGCATTTCACCATGTTGCCAAGGCTGGTCTCGAACTCCTGAACTCAGGCAATCCACTGGCCTTGGCCTCCCAAAGTGCTGGGATTACAAGTGTGGGCCACCACACCCGGCCACAAGCTGCATCATTTCTGAGAGTGCTTATAAGAGATACAGTACACTTAGGTAATGGCCTCCAGCTCCATCCATGTTGCTGCAGAGGACATGATTTCATTACTTTTTATGGCTACATAGTATTCCATGGTGTATATGACACATTTTATTTATCTATTTTATATATTTATATATATAATATATAATACTTTGTATATGCATATGTAATACATTATATATATTTTATATATACATTTTATTTATGTTATATATTTTTATACATTTTATTTATTTATATATTTATATATACATTTATTTACGTATACAATGTATTTTTTATATACATTTATACATTTTATATATTTTATATAAAATGTATATGTAATAATTTGTATATGTATATGTAATACATTTTATATATATTTTAATATATATTTTTAATATATAAAATGTATATGTATGTATATATGTATAAATGTGTGTGTGTATATATATATGTGTGTGTAGAAAGAGAGATAATACACTTTGCAGAGTCTCTGGAATGGGACAACTATTTAGAAAATGGCAACTTGCATCTCTTCCCTCGCTTCAGACATTCTGCCAATCTGGACCACTCAACCTCAAACAGTAAGGGTGTGAGTCAGAAAAGGAGAGTCGGAGGGACTTAAAGCCCTCAAGTGAAATTTGCACAAAGGACTTATAAAAGTTAACAGGCAAATGGGCACTATGTGAACCTCTGTCTTGGGGTATTAAAGAACTGAGGATTGCCCACATCTTTTTCATGAGTAGTCAAACTTCACAAAAGCTACCCTGACCCAGTGGCCTCAAGAAACAGGACGGCTACACCACCTTGGAGAAATTCTCTGGAGGTAACTTGGGATAGGGAGGCCAGGGCACCCAGGAATCACATACACTATTCACTGAGATTCCTCCAAAGTTATTTTCTAATCTGTTTCAAAGTTGTCCTCAAACACTGTTGTGGACTGAATGTTTATGTCTCCCTAAAATTCATATGTTGAAATCCTAACCCCCAATATGATAGTACTAGGAAGTGGGGCCTTTGATCATGAGGGTGGAGCCCCTATGAATGGATTAGTGTCTTCATAAAAGAGACTCCAGAAAGCTCCTTTGCCTCTTCTGCCATTTGAGGACACAGCAAGATAACAGCCATCTATTAACCAGGAAGTGGGCTCTCACCAGACACCGAATCTGCCAGTGCCTGGATCTTGGACCTCTAGAACAGTGAGACATTTGAGGTACTTGGTACACAAGGTAACAGTGCCTCTAGAACAGTGAGACATAAATTTCTGTTGTTTATAAAGCCACCTCGTCTATACTATTCTGTTATAGCCGCCTGAAGGGACTAAGTCAAGCATGAACAACTGGAAATCTATTTTTTGCAACATTTTCTTTGAACCCACATGCTTAGGAACAGAGGGCATCTGATTTTGCAGAACTCCAAATACTAGGTTTTATACTTAGAAAAATAAAAGCCTTTACAGGCTCTACATTTTCCATTTAGCTGTAATTCTTAGGCTCAACCAATAGACAGCAGCATTAGAGAAAACAGAGGCAGCTGTGCAATCCCTGCGCCCCGCTCCCCACCCCCCGCCCCCCGCCAACCTAAAGAGAGGAAGAAGGGGCTGGCAAAGGAAAGAGGTGTTGGGGTCAAGCAAGGTGCAGCCACCTTTCACTGACTGTCCTATATGCCTGGCTGAACGCTTTACTGTAAGATGACAACAGGGTGAGTCAGGCATTAACCCTATTTTACATAAGAGGAACCTGAGACTGAATACTGGTATCTTTTTCCTGAAGCCACACAGTAGCAAGTGGGGGATTAGCATGCAAAGCCAGGTGTATCTGTTCCCATCCCACGTCACCTCCCTGAATGTCCAAGAAGAGATGTGTTGGGGAGGATGACTAAGGCCATCTCCGTCCTGTCCTTTGCACGTGCCCTCATGCCATTCCCTTGTAACTCCTGTAGCTCTCCTTTCTGTGTCAACCAATCTGAGCTCATAACTTTCTTGAGGCCAAGTCTCAGACCACCCCACCCCTGCAACAGGTGTCCTGTACCAAATTTTCCTGGCCACATCACTCTCTAACACATGCTGTTCAACACTAACCAGGTGTTTAGGCCCTGGGTATGCAAAGTATGGTCTGTGGACCAGCAGCATCGGCACCACCTAGTTAGAAATGCAGACTCTCAGGCCCCACCCAAGACCTACTGAACCTGCACTTCAATAGGCTCTCAAGGTGATTCATGTGCATGCTAAAGCTTCAAAAGCACTAGGCTAGCTTCTCTTGTGTACCAAGGACCTCAAATGTCTCTGGTCATAGCTAGTGAGTGAAGAGACTGGGTTTCCAGAGGTGCCTTACTATGCAGGGAATGTTGGGCTGCTTGCTCGGGTTCACATTAAGAGGTTAGTGGTTTTAAGGCTTAGTCCCCATTCTCGGGAAAAGGATATTTCTGTCTTTGCCTCCTCTAATTCCCACCCTGTCACAGCTCTGAACAATGAGCCAGCTGGCCCTAATAAGAGAGATATTGGCAAAGTCAAGGGATTGAAATTCCACCACCCTGGGCCCCACAGGCAGGAGAGAGATGTGCTGGAGCAATGCTGTGACCTTGGGGCTATCCAGTGGGAAAGCAATGGAACCATCTTATCAAGAAGCAAGGAAGTAAAGGCATTGAAATTGGACATGCTTTCCATCAGGCACACAGAAACATCACTCTCCATTAGTTAGGCTGGAGACAGAAGGAGTTGACCAGAGGCCGTGGCATCCCTGGGCTAGATGGGAACCCACTAACTGGAATTGCCTGGTCTCCCATGCAAACCTTGTCCCCACGCCCTCCCATAGCCCACGATGACTTACTTGTGATTCCTCCTTTCTTACCTAAGAATCCTATGAAATAATACGCGTTATTTGGTTTTCCTCCTAATGCCCCTAAAGACTGTGGCATCTTAAAACACTCCTGGAGAGAAAGAGAATGCAAGATTCTCAACTCACTTGTGGACTGCTGCTCACGGATCTCTGTGCTGAGATGGCGGTGTGATGGGCAGGCAGCAATGGGCTCGGGGAAAGAAGTGACTTACTTTGAATGCATCAACATAGACAGGATTGATTTGGTTTATGCCCAGGCGAAGGGGCACAATGAGCAGCAGGGGCTTCCAGGCCGGGCAGTGGGCAGAGGTGCCCTTACTCTGGTTTGAAGCAGTCAAAGAATCGGGAGGCCTGTCACCAGCTGTGTCAGCACTCAAGGGAAGGACACGGCACATTTTTTCTAGAAATGGAAGAACAGAAAATTGGATAAGTAAGGAGTCTTCAGCCCTAGAAGATACTCCAATATCAAAACTAAGGGGAACCTCACATGCCCCCCACCCTGCCTAGAAGGCCCTCTCCTCTGCCACCAGGGCTCAGTTGACTCCCCACCCGCACGAAGCCCAGGCCATTTCTTTAGGGCTCATGCTCTTCATTCCGGCCGCAGGGTACTTGTTTAGCTCCCAATAGGGATTCTGGGCTCATTGTAAGAATCTCATTTCTCAAGTCTGCCAGGGCCTTTGAGACAGGGACTGTATCTTTAGGTTGCTCTGACTCCTCAGTGCAGGAATCACAGGTCTGGACAAGGGTGAGCCTCCATGAAAGATCTGTTGGTGGCTGAATAAATTATATGCACTTTGTGTTTTCTGCAGGGAAGGAGTGTGGTACCTCACTGAGGAGCAGTAAGGCCCCTCTAATGGTGTTCTCCCTCTCAGAAAACTGAAAAGAAAGAATCAGAGCCCTGTGCTCCCCTAAGCTCCCCTGCCCTGGTGGGGAAGACCAGAGAGACTCTCTTGAGTCCCAGAATTCTGAATGGTGAGGAAGGAATTCATCACCCATCAGCTGGGAAGTTAAACAGACTGGTAACTCACTGATATCTTCAATGACCACTGTGTTATCCATTGAAACATAAACAGCCAAGGAATTCCATTCATCAAATAAAGCAAGTTTTCTGCAAAGCAATGTATAAGGAAGTCACAATTTGGGAAGATGGAAATATCAGCAGAAAACAGTACAATTTATGCCCAGTGTTCCTAATGTCACCAACACTGAGCCACAGAAAAGCTGGTGTTCAGGTCAACTCGGCTTCTTTGCCAGAGCTCTGGGACGCTCCATGTCTAGAGACCTTGAGAATGCCACTGAGTCACTGTATCTGAACCTCAAAAAGAAGTTTCTGCTTTACAACCTGGAGAAGTCTACTTCACAAAATGATGGGACACCTACTGGGGAAAAAAGAAAAGTTACCCGTGCATCGGCTCTCAGAGTCGCAAGAGACTTTGTTTTCTTAAATAAAAGACATTCTGACTTACTGAATTTTCATTTTTCAAAAGGGAAACTGTAAAAAAAAAATTTTTAAAGGAAGTTGTCCATAAAAAATAGACATTTGTTTGGGATCACAGATAATATGGAGAATATGTTCCAGGTAAACCCAGAGAGAGAGAGACAGTGGGTAGAGGGGATAGAGAGAGAGAGATCACTTCTACCACTCCCCAGCTGCCCTGAGAATACCTCTCAAGTGACATAGGCCGCAGATTGAGGTGCCGAGCTTTACTGGTCAGCAGCTGAAGAGAGCCACCATGCTGAACTGCAGGACTTTATGGTATATTAGAAAGAAAACCCCTTTAAAAGAGAGATGATCTGAGGTCTATGTAAAGTACCCCACCTATTTCTCCCTTTCCTTCTTCTTCCCTTGCCAGTTAAATGAGGCCATGTTTAACCTGGCTACTTCTGGGATGTGTGGGTAAAGCCCAGTCTCATTGGACTGAAGAAAACACAGTCTCTCTACCAGGTAGCTCCCAGGAAGTTAACTACCATCACCCTTGTATTTCATTCATTTTAATGTATTATCTTTCTCCAGAAGAATAACAATGATATAATAATAATATGCGTTGTTAATGCTAATGATCATGATGAATTGGAACCCATTTACATTCTTTAAAAAAATCTACCCCAAGCATGGTGGTTCACGCCTGTAATCCCAGCACTTTGGGAGGTCGAGACGGGTGGATCACGAGGTCAGAAGTTCGAGACCAGCCTGGTCAACATGGTGAAACCCCATCTCTACTAAAAATACAAAAATTAGCTGGGCGTGGTAGCAGGCACCTGTAAGTCCAGCTACTCGGAAAGCTGAGGCAGGAGAATGCTTGACCCTGGGAGGTTGAGGTTGCAGTGAGCCGAGATTGTGCCACTGCACTCCAGCCTGGGCGACAGAGTGAGACTCTGTCTGAAAAAAAAAAATAAAATAAAATCTAGGTTTCCACTTTGTTGTTGGTAACCTTAAAATTTAGAGGAAAGAAGCAAATTCTGAAGGATGTTGTTTTAACACCAACCATTTCAAGCTGGGTTTTGGGCTCAGCACAGCCATTCTAATCTCTTATACTTTCCACACCACGTTCATACAGTGATTCCTGAAATACTGCCAGATTTTCACTCAGCAGAGTCAGTGATGCCCAAAAGGCACTCTGACTATGGCAAGAAAGCAGCCTCAGAGAGGTTACATTGTTAGGAAGGAGTAAAGTCAATACAGATTTTCCTTGGGTCCCCAAAAAATCCAGGCCACTCCCCTCACAGACACATTCCCAAAGCATTCTAGTTCACTGAAGACTGGTTAGTAATAGAAACAGGGTCCCATCTGTACTTTGCATGGAATAGGTCCCCCTATAGTGCCCAGGAGCTTAATGTTCTACACCAAAGGAGGCCAGAAGGTTTCAATCTTCTGATCCCTAAATCTGGCCCCAGATTCTGGCTGCCATTTTCATTTATTCATCGAGCATTTATTGTGTACTTACGCGTGCCAGGCAGTTCTATGTGCTAGTGTTACAGAGTGAACAAGATAAATACAATCTCTGCCCTGATGGAGTTTCCATCAGTGATAGGTTGTTAGGAAGGAGAGTGACAACAGGTAAAGTGGTCTGCAGGTGTAAGTACTAACATCACTCACCCCATTTGCTTTCAAAAAGTTGGTCCTGACCTCTCCACCTTGCCTCTTGCTGTGGAAGGTGAATTCTGGTATTTAACAAGACAACTGGAATACCACGCTGGGACACCTTGAGTCTGCTATGAGATGACAAACTGATTCCAAGACTTCCCTGGGGTTTGTCTCCCCCAATAGCTGGTGAGTTCCTTGAGGCAAGGACTATGTCAAGTTTATTTCTGCACATCCAGAACTTAGCACAGTAAAGGTACAAAGAAAAAGCTGAATGAACAGGGTTTTTAAATATTATGTAGTGCATGTAGGAGCCCTGTGGGGGTCCATTTCTTGCTTAGGCTGGCTTAGCCTCTACCACTTAGTATGAAACTTTTGGCTTCAAAGGGACCCTCAGGCCAATGGCTCCCAGGCACATGAGTATCAATCTGCAGCATGAGACACTGAATGAGTCCTAGGATACAGCCACATATACTGCTACCAGTGAATATAACTTTGATATACCAAGACAGATATCCATGCTTACACATTTCAAAGAGCCATCTGAGCAAAATGGCACAGATATTTGATGGTTTAGTGGGAAGAGTAGCTTAGAGGGATTGCAAGAATACCTAGGTTGATGGGAGGTTTAGTTGTCTAGGGAGGGAAGCATAGGAGACAGCAGAATAAGGCAGGCGCCACTCTTTTACTTACTTTAACACCTGTGCAACTGTATTTGGTCCAAACCATTCTCCAATTGATTTCCCTTCTCCTACACCCATTTGTGCTGTTTTTATGTGGAAAAAATTGACATGTTAGCAAAAGATCTTCCAGTAAGCCACAAAATCCTAATTTTTTGTATAAATAATTAAGCAGATGGACAACTTAATGGAGCCACATATAAGGCAAGGGAAGAGAAGGAACAGAAATAGGCACTGCCTTTAAACTATTGATTTATGACCTTACCCATTTGATGGATAGAGTAGCAACAATCTTTTCTATCTAAGAAGCACTGTAGGATGCGTTGGTATTCTTTGGGTTGTTCTTTTTGTTTCTCCCAGCTCCAGTCTTTTGAAGAAAAAAAAAATGGGTTAGAAACATTTTTATAACTGTTTATTACCTCTCTGCACTTTTATTGTAACTACAAAGTTAGAAGGAAAACAAAGGCACCACATCTAGAAGGCAGGAATGATCAAGTTAGAACATTCCTAAGTATCTTTCATTTTGATAACAAAGACATCTGGAAAGTGATTGCTTTCAAAGACTCACTGGGTATATAGTAAAAACAAAACAAGAAGTTGACCAAGGAATTGACTTAACCCAAGGGCTAGAGCTGGATCAATATTATATAAAAACAATGTCACAAAGGCCTTTCTGGCCAGTTACTCAGTGAACAGGAGGTCACCACAAAGCCCGGCAGTACATTGATATATAAGCCAGATGCCACAGCGTCTCATCTCCACATAGACGGCAATGGCTTTTGCTCTTATATTTTGGCAGCATTGACAAAAGGATCTCACGGGTAAGAAGTGCTATTCTGATATACAACAGTTCACAGGGGAATATACACAGCTCACAACTAAGGAAGCTTAAAAAAATTGCATGCTGTCGTTTTTACACCACCTTTTAAAAAGTCCATGCTGAGCTTTGGGAAAACAAATAACTGTGCTATCAGGTGTTCAAGGTTTCCCTAAGACCAAAGCCAAAATAACTACATCTGTACGGATACCGTCTGTGCCTTCAGCACAGCTCCCTAAATCCTACAAAGGCCATTTGTAACTTACTGAGGACAACTGCAAAAACCCTCTGTAATCACTGCAATCCTCTCAGCTCTAGAAACACTGTCTAATGGGACAGATTTTTGAGGCTTAGTTTGCTTCCAAGACAAATTTCTCTCCTGAGGTTTTAGAGAGAGTCTGAAATAAAAACTGAACTACACTTGAAGCCAAAGGCCATTATCTCAAGACTCTTCAGTTATTTTTTGCTTCTAGTGTTGCTAAAACCAAAGTTTTTAACTTTGGATCCAGCACAGCCCTCAGAAGTTGGAACCACATCCAACTTCTTTTCATTAGCTACTAAATTGTCCAAGTCTGGAGAAATCCTAATTAGCTGGCTGCTAAATACCACTAAATATTTGCTGACGACAATGGTAAGTGAATACTCTACCTTAATTTTAAAATAGCTGAATAGGAAACAATCCAAAAGACATCTTTACAAAATTACTCTTTTAACGCATTTTAGTTACAAGATCTATTTCCAACTTCTTCCTGCTACTTGCTTTTGTATTAAAACAATTGAAACTGCTGACTGTGGAGTTTGTTTTTTTTTTCTTTTTTCCAGTTTGCTCCCTACTTCCAGAACTTGCTTCCAAAATAATCATTTTGAAGTGTGTTATAAATGAAAAAAAAAAATTAAATAGTGAGAATGGATCTATACCAAGACGCATGTATAAACAAGGGAAATCACTGGACAAGGAGTTGGAATATCTTTATTTTATCCCCAAATCTTTGATTTCTTGCTGTTTTACCCTGGGTAAATCACATCACTTCCCTGAGCCTTGGTTTCCTCATCTGTAGAATGGAAATTATTATACTACCCAGGGCAAGCAGGATATCCCAAACCCTGAAGAGAAGGCAATAAGCCCTGAAACCTCCCTGGGCCCTTCTCCAATCCTCTCTGAAAGCTGTAGCAAAATCTGTGAGTTTGCACAGTGGGAAAAGGAAAATGATGTTTCTATACTTCTGAACCTCAATTAGCAACAGCCAATGAGTTCAGCAGCCCAATTTCATCCAAAGTGTCCTTTCACTCTCTCATCCCCAAGTCTAAATGGACCTTCACCTAAGTGCCTGAACTGGCATGCAGCCAACCCCATCCTTCAGATGCCCATAGGGAAGCATGTACATGTCTTAAGAAAGCAAGACTCAAGAGTTCCAACAACCAGCCAGGTGCAGTGGCTCATGCCTATAATCCTAGCATTTTGGGAGGCCAAGGCGGGTGGATCATCTGAGGTCAGGAGTTTAAGATCAGACTGGCCAACATGGCAAAACCCCATTTCTACTAAAATTACAAAAATCAGCCAGGCGTCCAGGCATGGTGGCAGGCACCTATAATCCCAGCTACTCAGGAGGCTGAGGCGGAGAATCGCTTGAACCCGGGGGTCACAGGTTGCAGTGAGCCAAGATCGCGCCACTGCACTCCAACCTGGGAGACAGAGCGAAACTCTGACTCAAAAAAAAAAAAAAAAAAAAAAAAAGAGTTCCAACAACCATTATCAGAAGGCTCTTAATTGAACGTCCTCCCAAGGAAGCGAATTTAAAGATTCCTTCATCATCAGCTGGACATCCTTAGTGAACCAAAACCAAAATAGTACCAGCTCCCTCTATGCACTTCCTTTAGGTCACTTACATCCTTCACCAGGCAGATATCTTAAACAAGGTCAAGAAACAGACTTACCACCACACCCTTCTTCCTGCTGCCTTTGTTATCTTGCATTTCTAAGGACTTACTCAAACAATAGCAAAGATGGAAAGGATAAATGACACACCTCCCTCAATGTTCAGTTCTGTCCCAGGAAAATAACTCCCTGGCTTGGTGACTCACAAGGAAACGCTAGCTGTTTCCTTCTTATGAGGGGCTTTGTTGACTTGTCAGCCCCACCACTTGAGCTTGCAGAGAGCATTTTAAGACCTGCAAGTTTATTACTGAGTGTTCCCAAGGCTCAGCATCAAACTAAATCAATAGTAGCAAGTGACACTGCAGAGGTCTCTGAGAAAGTTTATAAAACAAATTTAACTCACCCCTTCCCAAGTGTCTACAGATAAGGGCTTGAGCCAGCATCATCTGTCCACAGCGTAGCATACATCCCCAACCAGCATCTGATGAAGGGCCCGTTCCCCCTGTTGGTAAAATGGAAGGGAATGAATATGGGTTCCTCAAATTGCCCTTTCCTGAAACATCAGCATACTTGGGACTCACACAAGACAGGCAAATATATATACTCTGAAAAGCGAGGTGACAGATATACCCACAGATCAAACAAGATTTGGGTATACAGTTGGAACTTGCAAACATAGTACTGAGTCAACCAAAACAAGTTCTACGGCCAAACATAAAACAAGCAAATGAACTAAATGTGTCCCTTATGTTTTCTGCTTGAAGACTTCTAGGTATACATGCAATTTTGGTAGGCGACTGTCATGTATGAATACCAACCCTTAGTCCATTCCATGTCATCATCTGCCAGACCCAAACCTTGCCTTGCATAGCTCACTTGCATGGCCCTGAAATTCTCAGGGAAGCCAGTCTTACTTAGGTAAAGAACAAATACTACCAAAGGCAATCATCAAAATGGTCAAAGAGATTTGGAAGGCTCATGACTATTCTGAATATATATTATGAAGATCTGAACAGCAAGAAGGACATTGTAAAATAGGGGAAAGATCCCTAGATGAGGCATCAGAAGACCAGTCTCTAGTTATCTAATCTAAATCTCATCTATAGGCTGAACATAATAGTACATACTCTGCCTACTATCAGTGGGTATTGTAAGAACTGAGAGAATATCTGTGAAAGTGTTCTAGAACCCATAGAGGATGACACAAATACTTGATGTTTTGAGTATGATCATAATTTAAACCCATATTAATGAATTAGAAATGTATCTTTAAAAGGTATAAAATTAGTTAATAAATGAAATAAGACAACAGGTTCTATTTTAAGAACACCTTATGCAAAGAAAATCCCACATATGAGGCCAGGGTGAGCTCAATATTCTTTTCCAAGGGGCCAATGAAATCAGATAATTTGTATGGCAGACAGGGTATGTTGTTTTCATTGTTTTCTTTTCCCAGTGTGGAAATGGAAAAATATGCTATAAGCACGATCTCAGAAGACTAACTTCAAAGGGGGTCATCAATCTTGTGAGACAAGTGGGTCAAGGTGGTCACCCCTTTCTTTTAGTTGTGGGGACTGAAGGAAAGTTACAACAACAAGATGGGAAGGAGGGAGTCAATTTATGACCTGGAAGGGGTGCCTTTTGATTGTTGCTAATGTGGGGATTATTGGCCAGATTAGTAGGGAAAAGATGCAATGAGGCCCACATAAAGAAGAGATCATCTATTGCCAAAATATTGGCAGAGTAAAATTAGAAATATTTTCCAGCCTTGCAAAGAGCTCCACAGCCAGAGAAAGTTAACAGTTCAGAACCACTGGTTACTAAACATTGTTCTTTTGTTTGTTACTGACTGGTGTATTTCTGGGGAGAGAAAAAAAAAAAAGAAAGGAAAAGTCTGTGTGACCTTCATTTTTGGCACTGAACAGAAAGGTTGATTTCATTCTAGTGTCCTCTTAGAACAGTAAATTTCACTATTTGTAGGTCCTTTTCCTATAGGGCCATGATACTAGGAAGTAGCCACCCTACTTGCAAATGTGTTGTATATCCTTTATGAAAACAGCACATTCACTTCACCTATTGAATTGTCCTTTTTTCTAGTTGACAGCTGGTAACAGCCTAGAATTAGTTCCAAGGAAACTACTGTAATTTGTCTCTCAATGGCAAGGTGCTTTCATGTCATAAAGGGGAAAAAACCCACATAAATTATTTTCTTTCTTTCAAGACACAATTTTCATTAATAATCAAGTAGTTCCACAATGCAGTGGATTGTAATTTAATAGATATTATACAAATTAAAGGCTTATGTGATTTTTCCCCTTAATCTCAAAAGTGTAACAAGTAATATCATCTGGTGCCTGAACACTTGGAGGTGGGGTCAAAAGTATACAGTCATAACCCCTCAATGCCATAGAGCCATATGTGAAAGGATACTTTAGCAATGAAACTTTTGGATGAAGTGTAAGGTTTACCTAGTCCCCTAAATCAAATTCTTTGCTATAGTGAGCTATTAATTCTGAGGTTTCTATGAAGTCACTGATAACCTCAGGCAAGCTATCCACAAGGAACAAAGCACAGTAAAACAAATAATATACCTACCAATTGGTGAAAATTTCCTTCTGTATGTAAACCATAGACGAGCACTTATATCAGACAACAGCTTAGATTTTTCTGTAATTAAATGTAAAATTAAAATTAAATCACCATATCTAAAAATACCCACCTTTACTTCTGAGCCAGCTGCTAACTTAATTTCAAATAACCAGTCAATTCCATTATTATGGGGCTAGGTAAATTCACAGGAAACCCATTCTCATTTTAGCCAAATAATTTCAGTATTTCACCCAACCTATGGTTTGACCAGAGCTACTTGACTGGTGTAATGACATTGGGTAGCTCCTGTCATCTTTTCACTGAATTCCACAGTC
The DNA here is from genome assembly GCF_007565055.1 of Rhinopithecus roxellana. Lineage (NCBI taxonomy): Eukaryota > Metazoa > Chordata > Mammalia > Primates > Cercopithecidae > Rhinopithecus > Rhinopithecus roxellana. The sequence continues at coordinate 95,101,305 of NC_044555.1, read as the reverse complement.
CTGACAGTTACAAACACTGGGATCATTGCCAAAAGACAAGGAATAAGAAAATTAAGGATCCTAGAGAACCCACTAACAAGACTATCAGCCCCAGCCTGAATGATGGTTGGCTGGATCTTATATCAGCACCCATCATCCCTTATCTAAAACTAGAGGTTTGGCTGGGCCCAGCGACTCACATCTCTAATCCCAGTGCTTTGGGAGACTGAGACAGGGAGATTGCTTGAGGCCAGGAATTGAAGACCAGCCTGGACAACATAGTGAGACCCCATCTCTACAAAAAAAATGAGGTATGAGGATCACTTGAGTCCAGGAGTTCGAGGCTGCAGTGAGCTATGATCACCACTGTACTCTAGCCTGAGTAACAGAGAGACCTTGTCTCAAGCAAAACAAAATAAAACAAAACAAAAACTATTGGTTGGCTTGTTTGTATGTGCGCATGTGTGTCTATGCATGCACACATGCATCTTTAAATAAAAAGGAAATGCCCTACTAAGCAAATCAGGTGTGTAAGAAATGTATCTATAGCACCTAGTGCAACCGGCACTTACAATCTAAATGCATATATAATATCACAAATGTTTTTGTGTCTTTTTTAAAAGCATGCTTTCTTGTATTTTATGACATAAATTTACTTTGATGGGCCACAAATATGGCTTCCACATTTTTATCTGTACTTAGATGTGACTGTCTTTCTTAGTCACCTCTCTCCCTCTTCTCAACAACATGTCTGTATTATATTCTGTATAGAATTTATAGTCACTGCACTTAAAAAGAACAAAGGGAAATCTACTTTGGGCCAATAGTTTCTCTTTTCTGTCTTCCTTTTCTTTGGAGGAAGTCGAAAAGTTGAGCTATCTGTATTTTCCCTCCCTTCCATGCCCCAGTGCCTAGCACATTCAGGGAAGCAGATGTATAATGGTTAATAGTAAGACACCTGAAGTCATACTTTGATTGGGTTTGAACCCTGACTCTGCTACTTACCAGCCGTGTAAGCTGGTTAACTTAACCTCTCCGGGCTTCAGTTTCCTCATCCATAAATGGGGAGAATTATAGTACCTACTTCATTGAGTTGTGAGTATTCAAAAGATAATACACGTAAAGTGCTTACATGGTGAATAGTACGCAGTGAACCTATGACAAATGTTAGCTGTTATATACCCGTCCTCTTAAATGTCCACACCCTCACTTCTGCCTCTGACAGTCTTTATGCGTTCCTGTGTGGCTTTATGCTGGGAAAGTTGCATGGACATTTTAACAGTGATTTCACTTTGAAAGGCACTTCCCAATTTAACATTTGAATATGAGTGGATTTGGCAACCTGGGGATTCCTGTTGTCATGGAATGCAGAATTAGAAGATTCCCTCCAATCCCCTCATTTTAAGTACCACTGAAGGAAGTTAAGATCCAGAAAGAGAAAGTGACTTACCTGAGTTAGAAGAGTCTAAATAAAAAAGGTCTCCTAATCGCTAGCTCCCGGCTTTCCACTGTTCACAATTCTCCAATCAAAATAATGAAGCCAGGCTCAGGAGGAGCTGACAATGCCTAACTTCCTCTCCTGCCTTTTCGTCAGCCTCTTCCTGTTCCTTCCTCCAAGCTAAGTGAGGGCCTCTGAAGAGGATGTCTCCTCAGAAAGATACAAATCTCAGAGCTGCCTCTTTCCAAGCTCTGGCTTTATCTGGGTGCTGGGTTGTTAGCAGTTTCAGGTTAAAAGGTCTTTCTTTCCCAATCTATAAGAATGTAATGGTAAGAAAGAAAAATTAAAGGCTCCTTTCCATCTAGCTGTAGTGGCTAAAAGTTCTATACAAAATCAGAATAAACTGAGACAGTGCTATGGTCAGCAAAAGATCTAAAACATAAGAAAAACTTACTAGGTCTGATATTGTTTCTGAGATCCATGGGTTATCTAGAAGTCCCTGAGTGCTTTTATCTGGCCAGAGAAGCATGTGAGAGTAATAAATATGTAGCCCAATCACGAAAGGCTAGAGACTGGTTAGTGATACCAGGAGTGGGTCCGTGTTTTTTGAAACCCAAGGCTTCTAGAATTTGGGGATTCTCCTTTAAGGAACAGAATAAAAATATATTACCTGTGCAAATTGTGCAAAAACCTATAACCATGTAAACATACTACTAGGGCCTTTCAGGGCCTTGGAAGGGGCCTGTCCAAGCAAAAGTTCTGAGACTTAAGCTCCGTTGACTACAAGGTAAATCCACCTCAGAGTAGCATTAACATTAAGCAAGAAAATGCTCTGCCAACCCAAGAAGAAAAAGTACAAACCCTGAACCACAGGTGCCTACCTCATCTGGGTTCTTACAGACAAATGCTACCAAATCTTACCTGTTTTAAGGAGATGCTGCTTCCCTAAGATCCATACCAGCTCATCTGTATCTGGATATTCTTCTAGGTAGTCAGTGAAAATAGTAATCTGGTTTTCATACTTGGATAAAACTGAAAGAAAATGAAAGAAATTTAAGTAAAATTTAATAGAAGGGGCTTACCTCTGTAGCTGATTATTACCTTTGCTCTGAAGGTGAAAGGTCAGCAGCTTGAATCTAATGAAAGCAATTCCTTTTCCTTGAGGAACAAAGACACTCACAAGACCTCTAAATCCTTTAGCTGAAGGATTTCCTCTTGACCATCTCTTTTGACCTTCCCTTTCTCAAAGTCCCATTTAACACCATCTCTAAAAATTCATTTGGCCACAGTTACTTCAAAATATTTTATACCATAGGGCCTTCTTTGTAAATAGCCCATTATCGAGCTTTCCCTACTCTGAGTGTATAGAGGTGATACAATACATGCACACCTAACTCCTGCCCATGTCACAGGGAATATCATGAGGTTTGTATTGCGAGGTTTCCAGTGGCCAGTGGCTTGGAAGGTGCTGTGACAAGCCTGAATGTTTGTACAACTGTGTATATGGTAATATTTTAGCTGGAAGACCAGATGTTTTCATAGTATTTTTATTTGCCATTTTATTCACATATGGCTTCTGCAAAGAAGGATCTTGAAGTTAACGGTAAATATAACTTGTTCTTGGTATTCACAGATGACTATTAAGATATAATAAGAAATATATATTTAGTTTCTATCCCTGTTTCCTGGCACAGAGCTCCTAAAACCTTTGTTATGGTGAGTGATAGGGATACTACGTGCATCTTTTGTTCTGAAATTTGGCCTCTCTGCCTGGTTCCTGACATAGAGCTCCTAGTGAATTTCCTCACTAGTTCACAAGCCATACTTTTCAAACTTATGACCATGCAATATGGGAGGAGTTAAAATTCAAATTCACTTTTTTTTTTTTGAGATGGACTCTCGCTCTGTCCCCCTGGCTGGAGTGCAGTGGCACGATCTCGGCTCACTGCAAGCTCTGCCTCCTGGGTTCCTGCCATTCTCCTGCCTCAGCCTCCCAAGTAGCTGGGACTACAGGCGCCCGTCACCGTGCCCGGCTAATTTTTTGTATTTTTAGTAGAGATGGGGTTTCACCGTGGTCTCGATCTCCTGACCTTGTGATCCGCCCGCCTCGGCCTCCCAAAGTGCTGGGATTACAGGCGTGAGCCACTGTGCCCGGCCATCAAATTCACTTTTGTACCAAATGAGATGGGGTTTCACTGTATTAGCCAGGGTGGTCTTGAACTGCTGGCCTTAAGCAATTCTCCCACCTCAGCCTTTCAAAGTGTTGGGATTACAGGCGTGAGCCACCATGCCTGGCCTCTCTCAGAATATTAGTTACAAAGAACTTTTGAGATAGTACCCCTTCATAAGTCAATCTTGAGTCTTTTAGCAGACCTCTTCCTCAAATTCACTTTTGTTCTGAAATTTGGCCTTTCTCCCTGGTTCCTGACATAGAGCTCCTAGTGAATTTCCTGGGTGATAAGAGCATCTTCTGTTTTAATGAAGTATCTCTTGGTGGGCTTCTGGATGGAGGCTGGTTACCAGAAGGACTAAGCCATGATTAGAAGCTTGGAACTTTCAGTGCCAACCCCCATCTCCTTAAAAAAATAAATAAATAATAATAATTTTTTGAGAGATATTATATTGTAAATAGTAAATATATTTCCAAGCCAGCCCACAAAACCTATTTTAATCTGTAACTAGAAAATTTAAATTGATAGTTTATTTCATAGTTTATGGTGCTATATCTATGAGAAAATATATTTCAAGTTCAAAGCTAAGATACTCAACACACACCTCTTAACTCATGGGGGCTCATCAGCCCCTATGAGGAGGGGAGCACAGAGAAAGTAGGGGACCATTTGTACAACTACAAGTAGCTGCAGAGATTCTCTAAAAGAAATCCCTTGAAAGGATAAATTGTTTTATTTTATTTTGTTTTTGTTTTCTAAGGCAAAGGCACATTGTTTTCATAGAAATAAATGCTCCTAAATATAAATGAGTCTGTTCTGATAAAAAAAAAAATGAGTCTATTTTGATCATATAAATATTTTGTTGGAAGTTGAAATTATAATTTGTACAAGCACTTTTAGAAACACAGCTGAGATCGAGCCCAGCCTGGCCAACATGGTGAAACCCTGTCTCTACTAAAAATTCAAAAATTAGCTGGGCATGGTGGTACGTGCCTGTAGTCCCAGCTACTCAGGAGGCTGAAGCAGGAGAATTGCTTGAACCCGGGAGGCCGAGGTTGCAGTGAACCGAGATTGCGTCACTGCACTCCAGCCTGGTGACACAGCAAGATTCCACCTCAAAACAAACAAAAAACCTGTTAACCAGGGATATTACCTTTCTTAAAATATCTTACAGAATTCCAGTCATTCAGGGATTTAAGTAGCCTTTCTCCTCAATATATTTTAATTACTAAGATGATAGTCTCCGCAGTGTTTCAAATTTAAAGAAGTTAGAAACAGCCATTTTGTTCCCCAGTGAAAATTCATCACTACCAAATCTGACAGGGAGCCTGTGCCATCTTAGCCTCTCTGCTGCTGGCCTCAGCCCCTGGCCCATGCCCAGGAAATACCAGGCTAAAAATGATTATCCAGGTCAGGCCATCCCCAGGAGGTGGTGGACTGAGGCAGGGCAAATCACACTGTGTACCACCCCACCCTAACCTCTAACCCTCACAGGCAGAAGAAATCCATTTTAAATGAACATCTAGTGTAGCCTAAAAAGAGAGAAAAAATCAGAAAATAAGTAACTTGAGTATACTGTAGGAAAAGGGTAACCTCTCTGGCATTGCCTTCATAGGGGTGAGGATGGGTGGCATTGGATGAATGTACAGCATGTATGCATATAAGCCTTGGGTCTTTTTATAGTACTGGCCAAAGAAATACCATTTCTCTATCGCCAACCCTGTCTCAGTGAGTCACTGGCCAGTTATCTGGTCAAATTAGTAAAGCCCTTTGAAGCCTGTGACAACTGCCCTGCTTCATTTGGGATGGCTCTGATCAAAATGGCAGCCAAAGAATTTGACTCTTGCACTTCACCCCCTCTCAGGCCTAGCTAGGCCAGCAAGAAGTTCATTATAGTCTCTATTCTTCTTGATTCTTCTCTTAAAAGATAGACACCCTGAATGCAGTATGTGAGGCCACGGCCATCCCTGAATCAAGGCTACATGTATGGAACAAATGAAAGAACAGAAAATGAAATTAACAGAAACAAGAAGCAGTGACATGGGAAGATTATGTACATGGGGTTCTAGGGAGGAAAGAGGAACAGGTCTTACATAGGGAGAACTCAGATGAAAAAGCAATCTGGGAAGTGGATGAGGTGCAGAAGTAAAATATCATTTCCAGTACAATTGCTTCTGATTAACAGCAATACGTTTTATTTTAAAATTTTCACAAACTACCTTTGTCTTGCCTTTAAAAGTAAACAAACCATATATCAGGCTGATATGAGTTCCCTGCCTTCCCAGTCTGTTTAAAGAGATAGGGACTACGAGAGGTGACGGCATGCTGGTGGCCCTCGCTCACTCTTGGCGTCTCCTCGGCCTCCGCGTCCACTCTGGCCGTGCTTGAGGAGCCCTTTGGCCCACTGCTGCACTGTGGGAGCCCCTCTCTGGGCTGGCCCAGGCCGGAGCCAGCTATCTCTGCTTGCGAGCAGGTGTGAGGGAGAGGCACGGGCAGGAACCAAGGCCGTGCAAGGCACTTGCCGGCCAGCACAAGTTCCGGGTGGGCATGGGCTCCGTGGGCCTTACACTCAGAGTGGCCAGACAGTGCTGCTGGCCCGGGTAGTGAGGGGCTTGGCGCCCTGGCTGGTGGCTGCTGGGGGGGTGTGCCAGGTCCCCCAGCAGCGCTGGCCCGCCAGCTGTGCTGGAATTCTTGCTGGGCCTCAGCTACCTCCCCACGGGGCAGGGCTCAGGACCTGCAGTCAGCCATGCCTGAGCCTCCCCACCGCCATGGGCTCCTGTGGGGCCTGAGCCTCCTGGACGAGTGACGCCCCCTGCTCTGCAGCAACCAGTCCCATTGACCACCCAGAGGCGCTGAGAAGTGCAGGCACATGGCATGGGACTGGCGAGCAGCTCCGCCTGCGGCCCTGGTGTGGAGTCCACTAGGTGAAGCCAGCTGGGCTCCTGGGTCTGGTGGGGACTTGGAGAGCCTTTGTGTCTGACTGGGGGATTGTAGATGCACTGATCAGTGCTCTGTGTCTAGCTCAGGGTTTGTGAACTCACCCATCGGGCTCTGTGTCTAGCTTAAGGTTTATAGATGCACTGGTGGGTGCTCTGTGTCTAGTTAATCTGGTGAGGACTTGGAGAACTTTTGTGTCTGGCTGGAGGACTGTGAATGCACCAGTGGGTGCTGTGTCTAGCTCAGGGATTGTGAATGGGCCAATCAGCGCCCTGTCAAAACGGACCAATCAGCTCTTTGTAAAATGGACCAATCAGAAGGATGTGGGTGGGGCCAGATAAGGGAATAAAAGCAGGCTGCCCAAGCCAGCAGCAGCAATCCCTTCGGGTCCCTTTCCACATTGTGGAAGCTTTGTTCTTTTGCTCTTTGCAATAAATCTTGCTCCTGCTCACTCTTTGGGTCCACGCCACCTTTATGAGCTGTAACACTCACCGCGAAGGTCTGCAGCTTCACTCCTGAGGCCAGCAAGACCACGAACCCACCAGAAGGAAGAAACTCCAAACACATCCAAACATCAGAAGGAACAAACTCCAGACGCACCATCCTTAAGAACTGTAACACTCACCGCGAGGGTCCACAGCTTCATTCTTGAAGTCAGTGAGACCAAGAACCCACCAATTCCAGACACATTTTGGTGACCATGAAGAGACTATCGCCTATCACCAAGCGGTGAGACTACCACCTATTGCCAAGCAGTGAGACTATCACCTATTGCCAAGCAGTGAGTACCATTGGACTCCTTTCGCTTGCTGTTCTGTCCTGATTTTCCTTAGAATTCGGGGGCTAAATACCGGGCACCTGTCGGCCAGTTAAAAACAACTAGCGCGGCTGCCGAGGTAAAGACACAGGTGTCAGGCTTTCTGGGAAAGGGCTCTCTAACAACCCCCGACACTTCAGAGTTGGGAGCGTTGGTTTGCCTAGAACCAGCTTCTGCTTTTCCTGTACCTCTGGGCTGAGCCGAGGGTCGACAGAGAGGAAAGCCATGTAGCTCCGGGGTCCTGACAACAAGTTGGTTGACCCTGCAGCCATGAGCAGAACTCTCAAAGGCATGTCACCCAAGCGAGACTTGCCCATCTATCCTATCTATCCTGACCCTTGCCCCCTGGGTCCTAATGCCTGCCAGATAAACTTCCTCTCGCCTCTCTTCTCTGAGGTTAGTCCTGCTTCTAAAAATTGCTTCCTCTCTCTAGTGCTTTTCTAGTTTCTCCTATAAGAATGACTTCTAGTATAAACTCCAAGACTCTGTTACCTTCTTTAGGCACCCTGGCTCACCAATCAGAAAGACATAATTTTTGCCCAAAGCCCCATCGTAGGGGGGACTATCTAGAATTTTAGGATCCTTCCTCAGACAAGCGGGCCTAACAAAATCTATTCGTGAAGCTAGGATATGGGGAGCCTCAGAAATTGTATCCTTCCTATTCATATAAGTGAGGACAAAAGATGTCACTATTCCAACTCTGGAGATCCCTTCCTTCCCTCAGGGTATGGCCCTCCACTTCATTTTTGGGGCATAACATCTTTATAGGACATGGGTAAAGTCCCAATACTAACAGGAGAATGCTTAGGACTCTAACAGGTTTTCGAGAATGCGTCAGTAAGGGCCACTAAATCTGATTCTTCTCGCTCCTCCTTGTGGTCTGGGAGGACAGGCAAGGGTGCAGGTTTTTGAGAATGCATCAGTAAGGGCCACTAAATCCGACCTTCCTTGGTCCCCCATGTATTCTGGGAGGAAAACTAGTGTTTCTGCTGCTGCGTTGGTGAGCGCAACTATTCCGATCAGCAGGGTCCAGGGACCATTGCGGGTTCTTAGGCAGGGGTTGCTTCTGCTGCTGCGTCAGTGAGCACAACTATTCCAATCAGCAGGGTCCAGGGACCGTTGTGGGTTCTTGGGTGGGGGAGAAACAAAACAAACCAAAACTGTGGGCAGTTTTGTCTTTCAGATGGGAAGCACTCAGGCATCAACAGGCTCACCCTTGAAATGCATCCTAAGTCATTGGGACCACTTTGACCCACAAACCCTGAAAAAGAGGGAACTCATTTTTTTCTGCACTATGGCTTGGCCCCAATATTTTCTCTCTGATGGGGAAAAATGGCCACCTGAGGGAAGTACAAATTACAATAGTATACTGCAGCTTGACCTTTTCTGTAAGAGGGAAGGCAAATGGAGTGAAATACCTTATGTCCAAGCTTTTTTTTTCATTGAGGGAGAATACACAACTATGCAAAGCTTACAATTTACATCCCACAGGAGGACTTCTCAGCTTACCCCAATATCCTAGCCTCCCTATAGCTCCCCTTCCTATTAATGAAAATCCTCCTCTAATCTCCCCTGCCCAGAAGGAAATAAGCAAAGAAATCGTCAAAGCACCACAAACTCCCCCCCAGGCTATCAGTTATGTCCCCTTCAAGCTGTAGGGGGAGGGGAATTTGGCCCAACCCGGGTACATGTCCCCTTCTCCCTCTCTGATTTAAAGCAGATCAGGGCAGACCTGGGGAAGTTTTCAGATGATCCTGATAGGTACAAAGATGTCCCACAGGGTCTAGGGCAAACCTTCGACCTCACTTGGAGAGATGTCATCCTACTGTTATATCAAACCCTGGCCTTTAATGAAAATAATGCACCTTTAGCTGCAGCCTGAGAGTTTGGAGACACCTGGTATCTTAGTCAAGTAAATGACAGAATGACAGCCGAAGAAAGAGACAAATTCCCTACCAGTCAGCAAGACATCCCCAGTATGGATCCCCATTGGGACCTTGACTCAGATCATGGGGACTGGAGTTGTAAACATCTGTTGACCTGTGCTCTAGAAAGACTAAGGAGAATTAGAAAAAAGCCCATGACTTATTCAATGATGTCCACCATAACTCATGGAAAGGAAGAAAATCTTTCTGCCTTCTTCGAGCAGCTACGGGAGGCCTTAAAAAAATATACTCCCTTGTCACCCGAATCATTTGAGGGTCAATTGATTCTAAAAGATAAGTTTATTACCCAATCAGCCGCAGATATCAGGAGAAAGCTCCAAAAGCAAGCCGTGGGTCCTGCACAAAATTTGGAGGCATTATTAAACCTGGCAACCTCGGTGTTCTATAATAGGGACCAAGAGGAACAGGCCCAAAAGGAAAAGCGATATCAGAGAAAGGCCACAGCCTTAGTCATGGCCCTCAGACAGACCTCGGTGGTTCAGAGAGGACAGAAAATGGAGCAGGCCAATCACCCAGTAGGGCTTGTTATCAGTGTGGTTTACTAGGACACTTTAAAAAAAGGCTGTGCAATGAGAAATAAGCTGCCCCCTCGTCCGTGTCCACTATGCTGAGGCAATCACTGGAAGGTGCACTGCCCCAGAGGATGAAGGTTGTCTGGGTCAGAAGCCCCCAACCAGATGATCCAACAACAGGACTGAGGGTGCCCAGGGAAAGCGCCAGCTCATGTCATCACCCTCACGGAGCCCCGGGTACGTTTAAACATTGAGGGCCAGGAAATAGACTTCCTCCTGGACACTGGCACAAGCTTCTCAGTGTTCATCTCCTGTCCTGGACGACTTCCTCAAGGTCTGTTACCATCCGAGGAATCCTGGGACAGCCTATAACCAGGTATTTCTTCCACCTCAGTTATAATTGGGAGACTTTGCTCTTTTCACATGCCTTTCTTGTTATGCCTGAAAGTCCCACACCCTTATTAGGGAGGGATACATTAGCCAAACCTGGAGCTATTATCTACATGAATATGGGGAACAAGTTACCCATTTGTTGTCCCCTGCTTGAGGAGGGAATCAACCCTGAAGTCAGGGCATTGGAAGGACAATTTGGAAGGGCAAAAAATGCCCGCCCAGTCCAAATCAGGCTAAAAGATCCCACCACTTTTCCTTATCAAAGGCAGTATCCCTTAAGACCTGAAGCTCATAAAGGATTACAGGACATTGTTAAACATTTAAAAGCTCAAGGCTGAGTAAGGAAATGCAGCAGTCCCTGCAACACCCCAATTCTAGGAGTACAAAAACCGAATAGTCAGTGGAGACTAGTGCAAAATCTTAGACTCATCAATGAGGCAGTAATTCCTCTATATCCAGTTGTATCCAACCCCTATACCCTGCTCTCTCAAATACCAGAGGAAGCAGAATGGTTCATAGTTCTGGACCTCAAGGATGCCTTATTCTGTATTCCCCTGCACTCTGACTCCCAGTTTCTCTTTGCCTTTGAGGATCCCACAGACCACACGTCCCAACTTATGTGAACAGTCTTGCCCCAACGAGTTAGGGATAGCCCTCACCTGTTTGGTCAGGCACTGGCCCAAGATCTAGGCCACTTCTCAAGTCCAGGCACTCTGGTCCTTCAGTATGTGGATGATTTCCTTTTGGCTACCAGTTTGGAAGCCTTGTGCCAGCAGGCTACCCTAGATCTCTTGAACTTTCTAGCTAATCAAGGGTACAAGGTGTCTAGGTCAAAGGCCTAGCTTTGCCTACAGCAGGTCAAATGCCTAGGACTAATCTTAGCCAGAGGGACCAGGGCCCTCAGCAAGGAACGAATATAGCCTATACTGGCTTATCCTCACCCTAAGACATTAAGACAGTTGCAGGGGTTCCCTGGAATCCCCTGCTTTTGCCGACTATGGATCCCCAGATACAGTGAGATAGCCAGGCCTCTTTATACTCTAATCAAGGAAACCCAGAGGGCAAATACTCATCCAGTAGAATGGGAACCAGAGGCAGAAACAGCCTTCAAAACTTTAAAGCAGGCTCCAGCTTTAAACCTTCCCACAGGACAAAACTTCTCTTTAAAAGTCACAGAGAGAGCAGGGATAGCTCTTGGAGTACTTACTCAGACTCATGGGACAACCCCACAACCAGTGGCATACCTAAGCAAGGAAATTGATGTAGTAGCAAAAGACTGGCCTCACTGTTGACGGGTAGTTGAGGCAGTGGCCGTCTTAGTGTCAGAGGCTATCAAGATAATACAAGGAAAGGATCTCACTGTCTGGACTACTCATGATATAAATGGCATATTAGGTGCCAAAGGAAGTTTATGGCTATCAGACAACCACCTACTTAGATACCAGGCACTACTCCTTGAGGGGCCGGTGCTTCAAATACGTATATGTGTGGCCATCAACCCTGCCACTTTTCTCCCAGAGGATGGGGAACCAATTGAGCATGACTGCCAACAAATTATAGTCCAGACTTATGCCGCCTGAGATGATCTCTTAGAAATCCCCTTAGCTAATCCTGACCTTAACCTATATACTGATGGAAGTTCATTTGTGGAGAAGGGGATACAAAGGGCAGGTTATGCCACAGTTAGTGATGTAACCATACTTGAAAGTAAGCCTCTTCCCCCAGGGACCAGCGCCCAGTTAGCAGAACTAGTGGCACTTACCCGAGTCTTAGAACTGGGAAAGAGAAAAAGAATAAATGTGTATACAGATAGCAAGTATGCTTATCTAATCCTACATGTCCATGCTGCAATATGGAAAGAAAGGGAGTCCCTAACCTCTGGGGGAACCCCCATTAAATACCACAAGGAAATTATGGAGTTATTGCACACAGTGCAAAAACCCAAGGAGGTGGCAGTCTTACACTGCCGCAGCCATCAAAAAGAGGAAGGATAGGGGAGAACAGTAGCATAAGTGGCTGGCAGAGACAGGAAAACACCAGCAGAAAGGAAAGAGAGAAAGACAGAAAGAGAGAGAGGAAGAAACAGAGACAAAGAGGGAGTCAAAGAGAGAGAGACAAAGAAGTCAAAGAGAAAGAAAGAGAGATGGAAGCAGTAAAGAAAAAACAGTGTGTCCTATTCCTTTAAAAGCCAAGGTAAATTTCTGTCTACCCAGCCAAGGTATATTCTTCTTATGTGGAATGTTGACCTATATCTGCCTCCCCGCTAACTGGACAGGCACCTACACCTTAGTCTTTCTAAGTCCCAACATTAATATTGCCCCAGGAAATCAGACCTTATCAGTACCCCTCAAAGCTGAAGTCTGTCAGTGCTGTCACACAAGTAATACCCTTATTTACAGGGTTAGGAATGGCTACTGCTACAGGAACCGGAATAGCCGGTTTATCTACTTCATTATCCTACTACCACACACTCTCAAAGGATTTCTCAGACAGTTTGCAAGCAATAACAAAATCTATCCTTACTTTAAAATCCCAAACAGACTCTTTAGCAGCAGTGACTCTCCAAAACTGCCGAGGCCTAGACCTCCTGACTGCTGAGAAAGGAGGACTCTGCACCTTCTTAGGGGAAGAGTGTTGTTTCGACACTAACCAGTCAGGGATAGTATGAGATGCCTCCCAGCATTTACAGGAAAAGGCTTCTGAAATCAGACAACGCCTTTCAAATTCTTACCTCAACCTCTGGAGTTGGGCAACATGGCTTCTCCCCTTTCTAGGTCCCGTGGCAGCCATCTTGCTGTTACTCGCCTTTGGGCCCTGTATCTTTAACCTTCTTGTCAAATTTGTTTCCTCCAGAATCAAGGCCATCAAGCTACAGATGGTCTTACAAATGGAACCCCAAATGAGCTTAACTAACAACTTCTACCGAGGACCCTTCAACTGACCCGCTGGCACTCTCACTGGTCTATAGAGCTCCCCTCTGGAGGACACTACAACTGCAGGGCCCCTTTATCACCCCATCCAGCAGGAGGTAGCTAGAGCAGTCATTGGCCAAATTCCCAACAGCAGTTGGGGTATCTTGTTTAGAAGGGGGATTGAGAGGTGACGGCATGCTGGCAGCCCTCGCTCCCTCTCGGCGCCTACTCAGCCTCAGCACCCACTCTGGATGCGCTTGAGGAGCCCTTCGGCCCGCTGCTGCACTGTGGGAGCACCTCTCTGGGCTGGCTGAAGCCAGAGACGGCTCTCTCTGCTTGCGGGGAGGCATGGGGGGAGAGGCGCGGGCAGTAACCGAGGCTGCGCAAGGTGCTCGCGGGCCAGCGCGAGTTCCAGGTAGGCATGGGCTCGGTGGGCCCCACACTCAGAGCAGCTGGCTGGCATTGCCAGCCCCGGGCAGTGAGGGGCTTGGCGCCCTGGCCAGAGGCTACGGGGGGGCGGTGCGCCAAGTCCCCCAGCGGTGCCGGCCCACTGGCACTGTGCTTCAATTCTCGCCAGGCCTCAGCTGTCTCCCCATGGGGCAGGGCTCGGGACCCGCAGCCCGCCATGCTAGTCTCCTCCCCATCCGGGGACTCCTGTGCAGCCAGAGCCTCCCCAATGAGTGCCGCCCCCTGCTCCGCAGCGCCCGGTCCCATCAACCACCCAGGGGCTGAGGACTGCGGGCGCATGGCGTGGGACTGGCGAGCAGCTCCGCCTGCGGCCCTGGTGCAGAGTCCACTGGGTGAAGCCAGCTGGGCTCCTGGGTCTGGTGGGGACTTGGAGAGCCTTTGTGTCTGACTAGGGGATTGTAGATGCACTGATCGGCACTCTGTGTCTAGCTCGGGGTTTGTGAACTCACCAATCGGTGCTCTGTGTCTGGCTCAAGGTTTGTAGAGGCACTGGTGGGTGCTCTATGTGTAGTTAATCTGGTGAGGACTTGGAGAACTTTTGTGTCTGGCTGGAGGACTGAATGCCCCAGTCGCTGCTCTGTGTCTAGCTCAGGGATTGTGAATGGGCCAATCAGTACCCTGTCAAAATGGACCAATCAGAAGGATGTGGGTGGGGCCAGATAAGGGAATAAAAGCAGGCTGCCCAAGCCAGCAGCAGCAACCCCTTCGGGTCCCTTTCCACATTGTGGAAGCTTTGTTCTTTTGCTCTTTGCAATAAATCTTGCTCCTGCTCACTCCCTGGGTCCATGCCACCTTTATGAGCTGTAACACTCACCGCGAAGGTCTGCAGCTTCACTCCTGAGGCCAGCAAGACTACAAACCCACCGGGAGAAATGAACAACTCTAGACGTGCCACCTTAAGAGCTGTAACACTCATCGTGAAGGTCTGCAGCTTCACTCCTGAGGCCAGTGAGACCACCAGGAGGAAGAAACTCCGAACACGTCCAAACATCAGAAGGAACAAACTCCAGACACACCATCTTTAAGAACTGTAACACTCACCACAAGGGTCCATGGCTTTATTCTTGAAGTCAGTGAGATCAAGAACCCACCAATTCAGGCTGATATGAGTTCCCTACCTTTTCAGTCTGTTTAAAGAGATAGGGACTATACAGGCAGAGCTACAAATCTATAACTTGGTGGATCAAGAATTAGTTTCTACAAGGTCTCAGGGACAACAGGCTTCACCCTGTTCCACTGTACTTTAATAATAATTATTGTACTGAAGTCTCTGCTGGGTTAGTTTAGTGGCCAGCTCATAATTAGACAAAGATTTCCTTAAATTCCTGAAACCAAAAAGCCTCCCAGTTTTGGCCAAGGGACTCTGTGTACATGTTGGGGCATGTCTTCAACACTCAGCCACACAGTGTCTTCTGCCTGTGTCTTCACTTTCTGCTTATGCCGAGCTCAAGATCAGCCAGAGTGAGAGCTTGGGACCTATTGAGGTCTTTCCTGAGCATGTGCACAGCCCTATGCATGCATGTAATCTTGTAGATTCCCAGGAATATGCCCAAGCTTTCCAAAGCCCCAAGGAATCTCATTCCCCAGCTTTTTCTTCAAAGTTTTGTGGTTAGCTGGAAATATTATCCATTGTTTCAGGCAGCTGAGAAGTTAACAGATTGCCTCTAATCATTTTCCAAAAGAAAGGTCCTGGGGAAAAGGCTTTTTGTAGCTCTGTGTCAGGCCAAATAAGTAGAGTCTTACAAGTGGGGGCCTTCTGGCAGAACTCCAGACAGATCAAATAATGACAATTCTCTAGAAATGAGGCTCTAAAGGAGTCTCAACTCTATTCTGTCTCCTCTGGTGGCTGCCAGGCTGATGGTTTTCCCTATGCGTGAAGGCTATTGATTTTGAAGGCTACTGCAGAGCCAAGGAGAAAGGGATGGGAATAGGGTGAATGAAAATACTAATGCCACAAAGCTCACTGGTCTTATCAACATGCAGCCATTTTTCTTGAATAAATGTTCCCTGGACTGCCACAAGCCTTTAGTTCATTTCTAGAGTTCTGAAAAAGTTGTTTCTATTTCTGCCAGTTTTTTCATTGCTATTATGGAGAGAATTTTCAGAGGTTCTTACTCTGCCATTTTTGCTAATGTCTTACTTTAATAATATGGTTTCTGGCAATTGACTACATTTCTAAAGGTTATTTTGGAAAACTGCAAGTAAATGAGAAAATCACTTTGAAAAACAAATTTTCTGACAGGGTTTAACAAAAACACTTATACCTCATGACATGAATTTCAGTCAGTTCATCCTAGATTCTGTACAGCTTGTGCCAAAGAAAGAAGCACCACAAACTCTCTAAAGTGAAATTAAAAGGCCATAGAATCTCAGGGCCAGGAGGCGTGTGAGATATA
Source organism: Rhinopithecus roxellana (assembly GCF_007565055.1). Taxonomy (NCBI): domain Eukaryota; kingdom Metazoa; phylum Chordata; class Mammalia; order Primates; family Cercopithecidae; genus Rhinopithecus; species Rhinopithecus roxellana. The sequence continues at coordinate 95,085,336 of NC_044555.1, read as the reverse complement.
GGATAACCTCCTTGTAGGTCTTTCAATTCTAATAGCATGCCAGGACACTGCTGGTGCTAAAACAACCTTCTCAGCAATGCATATGTCAAATCACATCTTGAAAAACTTGAGACAACATCCACAGGGGATAGGTATGGTAACAGCTGAATATTCATTCATATTTCATTCCATAAACTTTACAGAGTACCTACTATGTGTTAAGTATAAAGGGTAAAACATCAGTGAGATACAGTCTCCACCCTCCAAAAGCTTTCTAATCTAGTGGAGAGGCTAGGTCTGGAAACAACTAACAGAAGTGCAATAAGTGAAAGGAAAGTGATGTGGAAGACAGGGAAAGAAAAGGAAATAAATACAGTAATTAATTCCAACTGGGAGTGAATAGGCTTTCTACAACCTAGAAAAGGTTGCGGCATCAGAGCTGAGCCTTAATGGAAATAAGATATAAGTGGTAAGGGGGAAGGGAGGAAATTCCTAATTAAGGGAACACCAAAAGGACTTGGCAAGCAACTGAGTGTAGGGTGGGGCAGGGGAGAGTGAGAGAGAGTCAAAAATAACTTGCAGTTTTCAAGTGTTGGTGATGAAATGGTGGCAGAAAACCATGGGGGTGGGTAGGGAGATAATAAGCTTAGTCTAACCAGAATCTGTTGGATTCAGTGGATTTGAAGAAAGGGGTTAAAAAACAGTGAAGGGAAAGTAAGCCTGCACAGGGCTTTTGAAGACAGGCATGGTAGATGGCAGGTTAATTAGCAGGGCCTGGAACAGCAGGAAGACAGCCAGAAGACCAAGGCTCTGGCCCAGCCAGCAACACGCTTTCATCCCCTTCCTCCTGGGTTCACTTACTCCCCTGTTAGTCCCCAGCCTCTGCTCACCTGTGCACAGGCCCTGACCCATGTTCATTTGTCTTCCAACCTGTGACCTGCTTTTCTGACAACCAAGAACTTAGAAGACTGGGCAAAAATTCTTAGCATTTCAAGTGGATTTTCGCAATCAAAACAGCAAGTTTTCTTGAATTTACTCAGCAAGTCACATCCTAGCAATGCTAGGTTGTCAAATAATGCAAAAGACATGAATGATTTCTCTACAAACTGGTATAAACTTTGACTTCCTAAGACAACAGTGTGATTTTCAAACTTACATTAGAGAATCTTGACCAGAGTTATCATTCAGCTAGAGAGGACTTTATGGAATTCTATTTAACTGACTGGTGTTAGTGGTGGTGGAGCAGAGGAGGCTACACCTGATAAATTTCAGGGCAAGTTAGCAAAGTAACCAGTCTGGTTAGCAAGGGACAATTGTTAAGTGATAAGACTCTGGTTTTCAGCTAGAAAAACTAATCAGGTCATAGATAATTTGGCCCCACAAAATATGACATTTCTTAGAGATTTCAGTTAATTCATCCTACTGACATAATGGTAATCCCACTGACAAATGTAATGCAAAATTGGGCTATTTCTGTGTTTCCTTTAAAGTGATGCTTTTGAAAAGCTTATTCCCTTTTTAAGTGTATTTTTCTTGTTGCTTTCACTTAGGGATAAATTGCTGCCTGCTGTCTGCTGACTGAAATGTATTTGGAAATGTCTATGGGGAAATGAGATTCCATACACAAACTGGTCAGGAATGTACCTAACACATAGACCACTGCACCTCCAAATTGCTGCCTCTTTTTGCCTTTGCTAAGATAGTTCTGCTCTTTTTTGATAGATGCCATTTCCGGAAGGATAAAAAGACTAGCTTTGAAAGGAGAGTCTAAATGCCTCTGTGATAACAAGGTGCTGCTCAGAGGATGCCGCCTTTGTAAAGGCTATCATTTTTGTTGATAAGTCATACAGAAAAGGTAGCACACTGGATGTATTGATGAAAAATTTGGTTGGCGATATAATTCAAGACTTGAGGCACCTTTTTCACAAACTGAGGTGAGAATCACCTTGATTCTTCAACAGGTTTTGTTCTTTAGAATCAACCTGCTAGTCAGTTGTTACCAGGAAATTGGAGGAAAGCATGATTGAATTCCCGAGGACAGTTTCACATTAGTGCCACTGCCACGCCATGCAGTGGGTTAAAAGAAAGCTTCCACGGTACTATATCTTTGATTTTGGACAATAACCAAACTAAAAAGCGGCAATACTCAAATACTGAGCTCATGGTTCATTTAAAATCAAGACACCATGAAAATATTTAATCAAAATGAATAGTGTGTTGACTTATTTTTCTTTAATACCCAGCATGGTGAGGAGAAGGAGGAAAACGAAAGGGAAAAGGAGGAAATGCCTACATCCCTCTTAGAAATAGCTCTATTCCAGGAACCCCAAAATTTGTGTTCTAGTCCTACCCTGCCACTTAATATATGACCTTAGAAAATCTACTGCACTTCTCTGGACCTCAGATTCTCCATCTATAAAATGAGCAGTGTGTTTTTCAAACGGCACATCCTAATTTATCAGTGGGTGATGAAATCTATATAGGGGGTTGCAATCAGCATTTTTAAAAAATGAAATTGAATAGATTAGAAAAGATCAGTGTATTGTAGATAAGAAGTATTGTTTCATGAAACTGTGTGTATAAAAACTAGGTTGCAATGTAAAATGTATTTCTCATTGTGTTGTTATGATTAAAAAAAAAAAGAAAGCCACCGGTCCAGACCTACACTGTCCAATACAGTAGCCACTAGTCACATGCAGCTGTTTAATTAAAATTAAAGACAAAAATACAGTTCCTCAGTCACACTAGCCACATTTCAAGCACTCAATAGCCATGTGTGGTTGGTGGTTACCATATTGGATAGCACAGATACAGAACAGTTTCAGAATCTCAGAAAAATTTACTGGACAGTTTTATTATAAGGAGTTTTTTATGGTTCTCTAGTATGTGGAGGCAGGATGGGGTGTTAGGAGGAGTACCCCAAGCCCTAGGAAGAGAAGATGTGTTCACTTGTCTCTCTTAAGAGAGTCTGTATGTGAACTTCTAAATAAATGAACCAACAATTATTTATTAAGTTTCAAATTTGGTTCTATGAGGAATACAAAGGAAGCATCCTCATAAACATTCACTGGATGCTAAATGAACCAACGAAGGCATCATAATAACATAATCAAATTAAAGATAGGAACCTGTTGTAAAAGAGTTAATAATAAAGGGTAATATACAGGCAAGTGTCAGTAATAACTAAGTGCTGTCAAAATGCACAAAAGGAGGAAATTGAGGAGCACTGGAGTCATCAGGGAAGATTTTAAGGAGAGAGTAGAATCTGGACTGGTTTTTAAATTATTCCTTGTAAATTTGGATGAGCAGAGACAAGAGGGGAGAATATTCCAGATGAGAGCACCATACATTTACATGCATTGGAGAGTGGGGTAGGTTCTGGGGGATATTGAGAAATGAGATGAAAGAGGTGGCATGGGACTACATTCTGGAAGGTATAAAGCCAGCCAGTGGAGTCCAACTCTTGGTAAAGGTATTGACAGTTTTCAGAGCACTTTCACATGATTCTGGTGACAGCCCCTTGAGAGGGACAGGGCAGGGACCATTACCTCCATTTTAGAGTTGAGGGAACTGAGTCTCAGAGAGGTGGTATGACTTGCCCAAGATCATACAGCTAGTGAGTAGTATAATCAAGATTCAAACCCAGTTAATACTATTCTCCATCCAGTAGTCTTCCCACCATACATTGCTGTTATGAAAAAAAAAAAAGCTGGATTCCAAGCACAGGAGATTAAGGAGACCAATGAGAAAGTTGTTGCAACAATCCAGGCATAAAGTGTTGAAGGCCTGGCCTAAGGTGGCAAGAAACCAGATGCTCTGGTTATATAACACACTGTAAAACAAACTGACAATGCAATACCCACTGTTTATAGGGGACAGTAAGAGCAGACAGTCTGAGGTTAGAACATTATAGTTATGTTTAACTGAAAGTGATCTAAACTACTCCCAGAGGAATAAATATTAACAATATAATTCACATACTGTGTCCGGATTTTTCCAGACAGCTGAAAGCAATGTTTTGGACACGGTTCCTAAGCAAACAACACTTTATATGTCTATGCATTATTATGAGGCACTTCTGTCTTGGTAGTGTTTCTTTCCCCTGTCAATTTCTATTTTCATTTTTCAGAACTAATTGGTCATATAATCTGTTACCTCATCTAGATTTCCAGTGAGAAAAGACAGGTGCAAAAATGTAAAAGACCTAAAGGCCTTAGGGTTTTTCCATACTACTTAGCAAAACTATAGGCTTAGCAATTAATTAGTTAATAATGATTTACTAAGATATGCCATTGCCAGACTAATGTTACGGGATCTCTCTGCTGTTGACAATAAAATGCTAAAAATCTTCCATGGGCTTCCAAGACTGTTCCACCTGACAGGAATCAAATATAAATTCATAAACATGGCACTTAAAGCCCTCTCTAATAAGGCCCACCTCAAAAATTTCCAGTTGTTTCCCACTACTCATTACTGCTTCATAATATCTACTCTTTTCAGTCAAAATAAAACACATTATATAGAGGAGATTCTATCTTTGCTCATTCATGTTCTACTTGCCCTTAAATTCCACCTCAAATGCTCCTTTCTTGATGAATCATTCTTCTTCAGTTTTCCCAACAAGGAGTAGTTGCTCTTTCTTCTAAACATCCATAGTCCCTTATTTTTACCTCCTTTATGACGCTGAGCACTTTCTACTTTAGATTATTGTTATTTGTGGACATGTTATCTCTCTGCTATTGAAATGAACTCCTTAAAGTCTCAGTCCATCTAGTGTTCATCCCTCTATCCCCTACAGCTCTGGTCATAGTGCCTTGCAATAAGTCCTCTCCTAAGTTTAACATTTGTTGAATGGATGGGTACAGAAAAAAAAAAGCCTAAAAGCTGGTTTATATGTCCATCCAAATGTCAATTTAACAATCCTTTACTGAGTACCTACCATGTAACCAGCACTGTGCTAGGCCTTAGCAGTAGCAACATATCTTAGTAATTCTGAGTCTAATGGGAAGAAAGAGAAGGAAGAGTTAATTCTGATGCAGTATGTGATGAGTATCTGTATAGGAGGCTAAGGAAGAATAGAAGAGGGTCATCTAAGCCAATCTGAGGCATAAAGGAGGCTGTGGAAAGAAAGCTGATGGCAGCACTTGACCTTAGAAAATGAGTGAGAGTTAAGCAATTTGATCAGGGAAAGGATATTCCAGACAGAGAAAGTTTGTACCAAATGCAGAAGGCTAAGAGACTGTGGAATTAGTGATGCTGTATAGGGACCGGCAAGGGTTGAAGCTGGAGAGAAAGGTGGAGCCAGAAGATGCTGGCCTTGGCAGCCTTGGTCAGAATTCTGGACTTAAGCCAGGCTTCATGGGGCCCATAAAGGGTTTCAGATATACCCAAAATCCAGTCTGGGTATCCTGCAATTTTCAGAATAGAAGTGGTGCGCCAAATAGTCACCTAGGCAGCAAATCCTAGCTCTTTGAACATTCATCATCAAATTAAATTCTGTTAAAAAAACAAAGACCGGAAGTGGTTCTCTTTGTTGAGGAGGATGGAGGTTCTCTGTCTCACAGCATGTGAAGTGTTACAACACCGGGGGAGAAGTACAGAGTCTTTTCCAGAAAGAGTACTCTTTGGAGCACTTTCTCAGTTTTCTCCTCAGTTTACAATCACCTCACCCTCTTTCCATACCACAGGAATTTTCCCCATACCCTTTCAACATCGCACTTCATTAGTAAATGTTGCCAGCAGACATATGATGTTTAAAAATTCTTTACCTTAGAAGTAATGTAAAATTATACTGCCAGAGTTAAGTTTTTGGATTACATAAAATTACACACGTACCTTCACTTTCAAAACAAAAGATGGATTCCAAGTTAATCCTAAGGCACATTTCTGTAACATGAGCTTGATTTTCCAATGTTATTTTGTGATCATTTGAGCCACATTGCCCAAGAAAAGACAATTTGACCCCATCCAAAAAAGATACAGCTTGCAATTAAATGGCTCCTCATCCCCGATGTGCACCGTATGTAGCAGACACCAGGAAAATAAATATCTGCTCATAAGTGTGAAAGACCCAGCCCACTGCGTGAAGCAAAAATAGTCTCTAATGTCTGACAGACAGGGACTATGTCCTGCTTAACAAAATGCGAACTCATTTTTAATCTCCAACAGTGGCTCTTCATAAAGTGGGGTTTTCTTATAAGACGGTTAGTCATCAGTTCCTTCATTAAGACTTTTCTAATTAAAACTTTTTTTTATCATACCTACCCTAGTGAGTCTACTCCTAGATTTATATCCAATAAAAATGAGTGCTTATGTCCACCAAGAGATATGATCAAAGATGTCCATAGCAATTTTTATTCATGATTTTAAAAACCTAGGAAACAACCCAAATGTCCATCAACAGGGAAATGAATTAAAAAATTTACGGTGTACCATACTTTGGAATGCTACATAGCAATGAAAAGGAACTGAATCTCACAGACGTCATGTTAAACAAAAGAAGCCAGATGCAAAATAGTAGACACAGTATGACTCAATTTATATAAAGTTTGAAACCAGGCAAAACGAATCTATGATGACAGTGGTCAGAACAGGTGTTACATTTGGGAGGTGGTATTACCTGGGAGGAGGCAAGTGAGAACCTTCTGAGGGACCAGAAATGTCTATAACTTTGATCAGTGTGGCGTTTACACACACATAAAATTTCATTGAACTATGCACTTAAAATTTGTGCATTTTACTGCTTGTAAGAATACCTTAATTAAAGAAAAAAGAAAATGGTAAGTCTCTGTACTAGATTTATTTCTGATATAGACTGTCAAAATAATACCACAATCTCTTCTTTCTTTATCAGAAGCAGAGACATAGTTATGAATCTATCCCACCCCTCAGTACACACACACACACACACAGGCATACATGCACACATGCACACATACACATCAAATCTAAACGTAAGCAGTTAGGGGCCTCAGATATTATCTATAAGGCTAATTTATTAGATTTTTCCATTTATAGCATTGCAGAATGCCACCTATATTTACAGAATTGCTTTGACTACAAAATTACAAATTCATTAATTGTTCTTTTCTACTATAGCATTAGATGATCTTCATCACATAAATACATTGTCTGTTAAAAAAATTAATTGGGAGGTCATTAGGCTGAGATGGTTCCGGTGCCTTTGGTTCCTACTTCAGCCAACCAATACCTAAGTCACTATAAACAGCAAAATGACACTTAATTTTAACCAATTAGAAACCAACAACTAACCTCTAACAAGAGACTTTACCAATTAAAAACCACCAACTAACCTCTAACTAGGGACTTTCCACTTTAACCAATCAAATAGTTTCTTTGTCTCATTTCTGCAAGAATCTTATAAGTTTTCCCTTCACATCCCTGCTGTGGAGTCAAACCACCTGTGGTTTGGTGCTACCCAATTTATAAATCACTGTCTGCTCAAATAAACTCTTTAAAATTTTAATGTGCCTAAGTTTATTTTATAACAAGTTTGTTCCCCAAATCTTATTGAAAGAGGGCATAGTAGACTAGAATGCCATAGAATACCAGAATTCTGGCCTATGAATTAGGAGAGCTGAGTTCTATTTCTGCTCTGCCTTTTACTGGAAAGTCACTTTGGGCCAGACTTTTAAGCTCTTCAGGATTTCTTTCCCTCAGCAATAAAATAGAGATAATACCTTCTCCACAGGGCTATAGTGAGGATCAAATGAGAAAATGCATATGAAAATGCTTTGTAAACTTTCAAGAAATGTTAATATGCCCCAAACTAAGCCTTTAATAAGAGCTTGTGCCTGGGTGTAGCCAATAAAAAAATGTACTTTAATTTCAAAGCTTGTATTCAAGTTTCACATATCTAGCTTTCACCAAAGAGTCAGAATCAGCAAGTATACTCAAATTCTAACATCTCTGAGAAGTCAAAACAATGCTATTATAATAAATACTAAAAATAGACATGTAAAGAGAAGTACAATTAATAACATCCTTCCTTGCTTTTCACAATTACGACTTTTAGATGCATCTCTAGCTAAAGTTCTAGATTTAGTTCCCTAATCTAGAACTCTGAACTGCATCTGCAACACCCATGTGGTATACTGATATGGTTTGGCTGTGTCCCTACCTAAATCTCAACATGAATTGTATCTCCCAGAATTGCCACCTGTTGTGGTAGGGACCCAGGGGGAGGTAATAGAATCATGGGGGCTGGTCTTTCCCATGCTATTCTCGTGATAGTGAATAAGTCTCATGAGAGCTGATGGGTTTATCAGGGGTTTCAGCTTTTGCTTCTTCCTCATTTACTCTTGCCACTGCCATGTAAGAAGTGCCTTTTGCCTCCTGCCATGATTCTGAGACCTCCCCAGCCATGTGGAACTGTAAGTCCAATTAAACCTGTTTTTCTTCGCAGTCTCGGGTATGTCTTTATCAGCAGCATGAAAACAGACTAATACACCTACATAGTGCCATAGTCCCCAACTCCCAATTCTGAATTTCACAATAACTGCCCCTGAAAACTGCTCTCCCCTTTCTACCCTCTGCCATCCATCATGAGCCCCATAACAAAATTTTAAAATACTCCTCTCTCTGAACTCCTTGTCAGTGAGCCAAATACTCCTTGCCAGTGCCCCTCAATAGAGTCTTTTCTTGTGTCACCTTTTGAAGCCCGTTTCTCTGATGAGAAGTGATGTATGCCAGAGTTGTCTAAAATGCTTCCTGTCACAAACTATTCTTTCTAGCATCCCCAGCAAGAAACCTCCAATTGGAGAGCCCTGCAGTGTGCGGTGAAAGAAGGGAAAAAGTAGGGTGATCTGGTTTTAAAGTCTGCAGTAGTTTCTGTTTCTGTAGATTTAGTTCCTAGTCCCACAAATTAGCTCTCCAAACTAGAACATGATTGTAGATAAAGAAAAAAAAAAATGGACTAGAGAAGGTAAATACTGAATTTCTCAGGACCCTTGACAAGCATTCCCTTCAGGCATCAAGTCCAATCAAGAAGCCTTGATTGGCTCCAAGCCTACTGAGCTAAGAGATAGGGAGTCGATTTTACAAAAGTAGGTTGACAGAAGCAAGAAGGGCTAAAAGACAAGAAAAGAGATTTTTAAAAAATCATAAAAACCTAGTATGGTTTCACACACACACACACACACACACACACACACACACACAAACACACACACACACAGACTAAATGTTCAGGGACCATTTGGTACAGGGGAAGACATCAAAAAACATTTCAATAGGCCTCGGAATATCAGTGTATTATAGGATAATACAACAACTAATAGTCATAATAATGATCCTTACATTCCGGATGGTTAAAATGTTAAAAGCTCACAGTGCTTAAATTGATCAAATCATGAGCCATTTGAGAAAAACTGGTTATTAAAAATGTCCTTGTGGGGAGGTGGGGATGGTTAATGGGTACACAAAAATTAGAATGAATAAGATCTACTATTTGATAGCACAACAGGGTGACTATAGTTAATAATAATTCAATTATACATTTTAAAATAAATTATAATTGGATTGTTTGTAACACAGAGGATAAATGCTTGAGAGGATGGATACCCCATTCTCCGTGATGTGATTATTAAGCATTGTATGCCTATATCAAAATATCTCATGTACCTCATAAATAGATATCCCTAGTACGTGCCAACAAGAAATTAAAAATAAAAAATTATTAAAAAATGAATAGGGCCAGGCGTGGTGGCTCATGACTGTAATCCCAGCACTTTAGGAGGCCAAGGTGTGAGGATTGCTTGAGGCCAGGAGTTTGAGACCAGCCTGGGCAACAAAACAAGACCATGTCTCTATTTTTTTTAAATAATTGTTTAAGAATGTTTAAAAAAATTAATAAAATAAAACATACTCAGTGAAAATGCAACTCTAAAAGAAATAAAAATTTTTAAAAAGTCCTTTTCCCAGGAAAAGTCAAGTAACTGAGGTTTTACTCTACTTGGTGGGACACGATGAGTGTTGGCTTGCACAGCAGAGGCAAGTATTATAGGAGGGCAGAAAAGGGAGATGAACATGGGTAAGCATAGTCAGAGAAGGTTTCATGGAGCAAGCAGGGCCCGGAATTGGGTTTGAGTTTCTTCATCCAAAGCCTGGTGCTGCCTTTATTGATTGCAACCCTTATGCAGTACTGCCAGGGCCTCAGGTTAAGAGTCACTGAAGGCGACTAGTCTTTAGGAAAATTTCATGATAATAAATAAAAAAAAAGATGAGAAGCAGACTCTGGTCCCATTCTATTGCAGTGTAAAGGATCCAGCCAAGGCTTAATGTCTGAATAAGCAGAGCCTCTGGCATGGGCAGCAATTTTGCCAAGCAGCAAAGAATTTGTAGGACCAATGAAAAGTATCCCAATCATAGTTCTGTAACCTGAAATTATTGGAAAAGCAAGGTATAGCAAAGAATCTTTACTTTATAGTTGACTTTAATTTAATATATAGAAGGATAGCAGTGAGAGCCAGGCATGATGGCTCACACCTGTAATCACAACACTTTGGGAAGCTGAGGTGGGAGTGCTTGAGCCTAGGAGTTTGAGACCAGTTTGGGCAACATAGGGAGGCCCTGTCTCTACAAAATATTTAAAAATCAGCTGGGTGTGGTGGCACGTGCCTGTGATCCAAGCTACTTGGGAGGGTGAAGTGGGAGGATCACTTGAGCCTGGAAGGGTAAGCCTGCAGTGAGCCGTGATGGCGCCACTGAACTCCAGCCTGGGTGACAGAGCAAGATCCTGTCTCAAAAAACTCAACTATACCAATGAGAAACTACAAAATATTCCTGAAAGAAATTAAAGAAGACAAAAATACACAAAGAGACAGAAGGACTGGAAGACTTAATATTGTTATGATGTCCATACTACTTGAAGCAATATGCACATTCAACACAATCCCTATCAAAATCCTAACACTTTTGCAGAAATAGAAAAAAATGCATCCTAAATAATCCAGAAACAGAAAGTTAAATACCACATGTTCTCACTCATATGTGAAAGTTGAAAACAGTTAATCTCATAGAAGTCAAAAGTAGAACAGAGAATACTAGAGGGTAAGGAGTGTAGTGGTAAGGGAGAGGGAGAGCTGTGTTAAAGGATACAAAATTACAGCTAAATAGGAGAAATAAGTTCTAGTGTTCTATACCATTGGAGGATGACTATAGTTAACAATAACATAGTTTCAAATAGCTAGAAGAAGGATATTAAATGTTCCCAACACACAAAAAATGATACATATTTCAGATGATGGATATGCTAATTACCCTGATCTGATCACTATACATTTTTTTTTCTTCAGACAGGGTCTCATTGTGTCACCCAGGCTGGAGTACAGTGGCACAATCTCGGCTCACTGCAACCTCCACTTTCTGGGTTTAAGGGGTCCTCTTGCCTCAGCTTCCCAAGTAGCTGGGACTACAGACACCCAACACCACGCCTAGCTAATTTTTTTTTTTTTTTTTTTTTTGTAGAGACAGGGTTTCCTTATGTTGCCCAGACTAGTCTCAAACTCCTGTGATCTGCCCCCGCCTCGGCCTCCCAAAGTGCTGAGATTACAGCTCTGAGCCACCATACCTGGTCTCAGATCACTACACATATTTATAAAAACATCACCATGTATCCCATAAATATGTACAATTATTCTGTGTGTCAATTAATAGATAAAACCAAAATTTAAGAAAAGGAAAATTCATCCTAAAACTCATATGACATCTCAAGAGATCCTGAAATGCTAAAACAATTTTGAAAAAGAACATTGTTAGAGGACTCAAACTTCCCAATTTTAAAAGAATCATAAAGTTACAGTAATCAAAAAACTATGGTACTGGCATAAAGGTAGACACATAGCTCAATGAAATAGAATAGAAAGCTCACACATAAATCCTGTCATATTCAAATGATCTTCAACAGGGTGCCAAGACCATTCAATGGGTAAAGAACAATCTCTTTAACAAATGATTTTGTGGACAATGGATATCCACATACAAAAGTATGAAGTTGGACCCTTAGCATGTACCATACACAGAAATTAACTCAATATAGATTAAAGACCTAAACATAAGACCTAAAACTGTAAAATGCCTAGAAGAACACATATGAGAAAAGCTTCAAGACATTGGACTTGGTAATGATTTCTTAGATATGACACTGAAAGCACAGGCAACAAGAACAAAAATAGACAAATGGGACTACATCAAACTTAAGATCTTTTGTGCATCAAAGGATGCAACCAACAGAGTGAAAAGGCAACTTCCAGAATGGGAGAAAATATGTACAAATCATATATCTGATAAGGTGTTAATATCCAGAATATATAAAGAACAACAAAAAATCAAATAATCTGATTAAAATTGGGTAAAGAATTGAATAGTTACCTAAAGATGATATACAAATGGCCAAAAAGCATATAAAAAGATGCTCAACATTAACTTTCAGAGAAATGCAAATCAAAACCATAATCAGATTTCACCTCACACCCATTAGGATGGCTATAGAAAATAATAAGGGCTGACAAGGATATGGAGAAGTTAGAACCCCTGTGCACCACTGGTGAGCTTGTAAAATGGTACAAGTGCTATGGAAAACAGTCTGGAGGTTCCTAAAGAAATTAAAAATAGAACTACCATGTGATCCAGCAATCCCACTTCTCGATATGTATCCAAAAGTACTGAAAGCAAGGTCTCAAGGAGATATTTGCACAGCCATGCTCATAGTAGCACTATTCTGAATAGCCAAGAAGTAGAAGTGACCCAAATGTCCATTGATAGATGAATGGATAAAGAAAAAATGTATATCTCAGTCACAAAAAAGACTAATACTGTGTGATTCCACTTATATGAGGTGTCTAAAGTAGTCAAATTCACAGAAAGATAAATTAGAAGGGTGGTTGCCAGGGACTGGAAGGAAGAGGAAATGGAAAGTTGTAGTTTAATGAGTATAGAGTTTCAGATTTCCAAGATAAAAAAGTGCTAGAGATCTGTTTCACAACTATGTGAATATACTTAACACTACTAAATTGTACACTTAAAAACGATCAAGAGGGTAAAATTTATGGTTTATATTTTTCACCACAATTTTAAAAAAGCTAAAAATAAAGAAGTATACCAGTGAAGGTAGTGATCGTGGTGATTTTTCCCATTACTGGGAGAAAGGCTATAACTAACACAATATCCATATTTTCATTAAGTTATCACTTTTATATTCTGATTCCAAGAAAAGACAGAATAGATGTACTTTCCCCTATTTCTCCCTCTATATCTAAAAACACTGGACATTATAAATAAATAAATAAATAAATATGTACATAACTCATACATCTCTGACAGGTAAACAGAAGGAGGCAGGTGGCTTCTTCTATTCCTGGTGGCTAGGAATCTCAAGACCCAAGTAACAACATGGCAGTGAGTTCCCTGGATTTGTTTTTGAGTAATGTATCCTGGACCTGGTGATGGAGAAGCCAGCAACCCAGCAATGCCAATGGGTGCAAAAAAAAAAAAAAAAAAAAAATGCCTCAAAAAACTGGCTATCGCTAGCCAAAGGAACAGAAAAGGGGTAGCCTAGAAAGACAGAAAACTTTTAGATAATAGCTTCCCTACCCAAGGCAAACACCACAGCAAAAAAAAACTACACTCCTCCCTCCACTCCCCTCAGCAAAAATCAAGTAGAGAGCCTAGATTTCTAACTTCAACTGGTTTTAAATAGTCACACATCCCCTTCTCCCTGAGGTGGTTTCAGAAATGACTGAATGGAGATCTGGGACTTTCATCCTTGCCAGGCAGTAATGAGTCCCCTGGCATATGATGGTTGTGGAGGCCTGTCAATGGAGGCCTAGGGAGGTGTCAGTGGTGTCACAGGAGGCCTAGTGAGGATCCTGAAATTCCACTCCTGCCTAGTAATAATGGCATCCCTACCCCTACCCTGGGTATGGTAGATGGTGAGTGAGGAAACTTGACTCACACCCTTCCCTGAATAATAACACTGTGCTCCCTCCCATTCCCCCACCAGAATGGTGTCAGAGTAGGCCTACTAAAACAGAAGATTAAAATAAAATCCAGTCTCATAAAATGCCCAAGATACAATAGAAAATCACTCATGATAAAAGGAACCAGGTACATCTCAACTTGAATGAGAAAAGACATTCAACAGACACCGACATTGATATGACACAGATTGGAATTAATCCAACAAGGATTTTAAATCAGTTATCTTAAAAATGTTTCAACAAGCAATTACAAACATGTTGAAAACAGATTTTTTTATAAAAAGAAAGTCTCAGCAAAGAAATAAAAGACATAAAGGAGAAGCAAATGGAAGCTTTAGAACTGTAAAACACAATCACCAAAATGAAATACTCACTGAATGGGGTGAATAGAAAAAAGGAGAATGAAAAAAGAATCAGTGAAACTGATGACAAAACAATAGAAATTATGCGATCGAACAATAGAGAGAAACTGAAAAAGGTGAAGAGAGCTTCAGGCACACATGGGACTTTAATAATACATTAAATATCCATATCATCAGAGCTTCAGGAGGAGAGGAGAAACAGTGTGGGGCTAAAGAAGTATTAAAAAATAGGTGAAAATCTCCCAAATATTTAAAAATCAATTAATTTTGTTAATTGACAAATAAAATTGTATATATTTATGGTATACAACGCAATGTTTTGATATGTGTACACATGTGGAATGGCTAAATCGAGCTAATTAATATGAAAATCTCCCCAATTTGGCAAAAGACATAGGCCTACAGATTGAAGAAGCTGAGCAAACCCAATAGGATAAATCCAATGAAATCCACAGTAAGACACATCATAATCTAACTCCTGAAAACTAAAGAAAAAGAAAAAATCTTAAAAGCAGTGAAAGAGAAGAAATACCTCACTTAAAGAAGAAAAACACTTTTAATGAGAGTAGATTTATTAAGAAGAACCATGGAGTCCAAAGGGAAATGGCACGTTTTTCAAATGCTGAGATAAAAGAACTGTCAACCCAAAGTTGCATATCCAGTGAAAATACCTTTCAGGAGAAAGTCAAGACTGTCTCAGGTGAAGAAACACTAAGAATTTGTTGTTAGCAGATATACCTAAAGGAACGGATGGCTAAAGGAAATTTGTGAATTGGAAAGGAAAGATAAAAGAAGGAATCTTTAGATATCAGGAAGGAAGAAAGAAAAATAGAAACAGTAAAAAATATTATCAAATACAACAGACTTTGCTTCTTTTTTCAGTTTTCTAAATTATATTTGAGAGTTAAAGCAAAAGTCATAACATTGATGTGATTCTAAAAATATATGGGAAAAATATTTTTAAAACTTGTATTATAGATGGGAGAAAGTAAAGAGACTTAAAGGGAAGTAAGGTTTCTATAGCAAAGTATTTCTCTCACTATAATGGAATCAAACTAGAACTCCATAACAGAAAGGAAACAAGAAAGTTTTGAAACAATTGGAAATTAAACAACATACCTCTAAATAATCCGTTGGTCAAAGAGGAAGTCTCAAGGGAAGTAAAAACAAACAAACAAAAAATACCTTGAACTGCATAAAAATGAAAATACAACATATCGAAATATGTGACATAGGAGCAAGATGGCAGAATAGGAAGTTCCAGCCCTTGTTCCCCTACAGGAAGACCAATTTAACAATGATATATTGAGTAAAATATTTTTATGAGAATTCCAGAATTCAGTTAAGACGTTGCATACCCCAGGTAAGCACAAAGTCAAGAATAACTACATTAAAATGGGTAGGAAGGGCAATCTCACCTTATCTGCATCAGCCCCTCTCCCAAGCTGGCAAAGCTCAGCACCAGGAAATAACATCCTAGCCTTCAATTTTGGCGGGGGGGAGGGGAACAAAGACTGTACAAAGTTTTCAATGTTCTGTCTTTTTGGAGGGCTGCTCAAGGAACCAGGAAGAGGTTTCTATTTTGCCCCACTGGAAGCACTAACAAAACCAGCATACTTTGGCTGCCTTGGGGCTGCTGAGAACAAAGGAAAGTGGTGGGTGATTTGCTGTGGTCAGCATAGCTCAGCACAGTTGGGAGGAGATGCACAACTTAAGGCTTCTTCCTCAGGAGAGAGGGAAACAAGTGGAATATTCATCAGCATTTTGACTTTTCACCAGGCTGCCTAAGGTACTAGTATAGGTCTCACCTGACTTGGGGCACTGACTTAGGAAGCTAGCACACATTGGATACCTGATAACCACTGAGAACAAAAAGAGAGAGAGGAGGCTTACTGATATAGAACCAGAAAACTTGCAGTGTTGTAGACACAGAGGGAGCAAGTGATTATAAGCTCCTGTAAAAGAAACTGGTAAGCTTCTAGCTGGGAAGTTACCTACACATGCCCAGAGAAGTCATGTATCCTCCAAAAAGGTTTCAAAGGCCCCCAGAATCTCTAGCTAGGCTGACTGGTGAGGGTCTTTCTCTGTACAAAGCCAATCCATAATGACTGAAAGAGGTTACCAATGTTTCAAACGTGCAGATCCCAACAAAAACGTCAGAGACGTATGAAGAAACAGAGAAACATGGTTCAAAGAAGCAAAATAAATCTCTAGAAACCAATCCTAAAGAGAGGCATATCAATAACCTGAAAAAGAAGTCAAAATAACCATCATAAAGATGTCATCTATGAGTTCAAAAAATGACAAATATCAATAAAGATTTAGAAAACATAAAAAAGAACCAAACAGAAATTTGGAGCTGAAGAATATAACAGTTGAACTGAAAAAAAAAAACAAACAAAAAAAACATGGCAGGTGTTAAACAGCAGGCTTAATAGGGCAGAAGAAAGAATTGGTGAACTCAGAGACAGGTTATTTGAAATGACATAGTCAGTGGAACAAAAAACAGTGAAAAAAACTTAAGGGATGTATGGGACACCATCAAACAAATATATGAATTATGGGATTCCAAGAAGGAGAAGGGGTAAACGAACAGAAAGTCTATTTAAAGAAATAACATCTCTAAATGTGTCAAATCTGGGAAAGGAAATGGACATCTGGATTCAAGAAACCCAACAGACTCCATATAGGATGAACCCAAATAAATCCACACTGAGAAACATTATAATCAGATTGTCAAAAGTCCAAGACAAAGAATTTTGAAAGTAGCAAAAGAAAAGCAGCTCATCATGTACAAGGAAATCACCATAAGATTATCTGTGAGTTTCTCAGCAGAAACCTTGCAGGACAAAAGGGAATGGAATAATCAAAGTGCTGGGGGGGAAAAAAAAACAAAAAACACCTGCCAACCAGGAATATTACATCCAGCAAAATTAGCCTTCAAAATGAAGGAGAAATAAAAACTCCCAGATGAACAAAAGCTGAAGAATTTCTTCACCACTAGAACTGCCTTACAAGAAATGCTAAAGAGAGACCTTTGAGTTGAAATAATAAGATGCTCAACAGTCACATGAAAACATAAATCTTACTGGTAAAGGTAAATATGTAGAAAAATATAGAATACTGTAACACTGTAATAGTGGTGGGTAAATCACTTTTACTTTTAGTATAGAAGTTAAAAAATAAAAGTATAAAAATCGGCTGGGTGCGGCAGCTCATGCCTGTAATCCCAGCACTTTGGGAGGCAAAGGTGGGCAGATCCCCTGAGGTCAGGAGTTTGAGATCAGCCTAGCCAACATGGTGAAACCCCATCTCTACTAAAAATACAGAAATTAGCCAGGCATGGTGGTGGGCACCTATAATCCTAGCTACTCGGGAGGTTGAGGCAGGAGAATTTCTTGAACCCAGGAGGCAGAGGTTGCAGTGAGCCAAGATCACACCATTGCACTCCAGCCGGTGCAACAAGAGAGAAACTCTGTCTCAAAAAAAAAAAAAAAAAAGTATAAAAATACCTATAACTACACAAACATGTTAATAGATACAAAATATAAAAATGTAATTTGTGACATTGATAACATCAAGTGTGGGGTGGATAATATAAAAGAGTAAAGTATTATATGTAATTGAAGTTTAAGTTTGTTTGTTTCAGCTTAAAATAGGTTGTTATAATCATAAGATGTTTTCTTTAAGTTCCATGGTAACGTCAAAGAAAATCCCTTTAAATGATACACAAAAGAATGTGTGAAAAGAATCAAAGCATGTCCCTACCAAAAAATCAATGAAACCCAAAGGAAGAGAGAAAGAAAGAAAAGGAGGAACAAAAAAGCTACAAGACAAAAAACAATGAACAAAATTGCAATAGTAAGTCCTTCCCTATCGATAATTACTATAAATATAAGTGGATTAAACAGTATGGTACTGTCATAAAGACAGACATATAGACTAATGGAACAAAACAGAGAGCTTGATCATAAATCCATACATATACAGTCATCTAATCTCCAACGATGGTTCCAAAAATGCACAATGGGGAAAAGGGTAGTCTCTTCAACAAATGGTGCTAGTACACATATGTCCATTTCAGCACTATTTACAATGGCAAAGACATGGAATCAACCCAAATGCCCACCAATGATACACCGGAAAAAGAAAATGTGGTACATCTATACCATGCAATACTGTGCAGCCATAAAAAGGAAAGAGATCATGTCCTTTGCAGGGACATGGATAGAGCTGGAAGCCATTATCCTCAACAAACTAACACAGGAACAGAAAACCTAACACCACATCTTCTCACTTATAAGTGGGAGCTGAACAATGAGAACACATGAACACATGGGTAGGGGGGAACAACACACACTGGGGCCTGTCAGAGGAGTAGGGGGAGGAGGAGGGAGAGCATCAGGAAGAATAACTAATGGATGATGGACTTAATACCTAGGTGATGGGTTGATCTGTACAGCAAATCACCATGACACACATTTACCTATACAACAAACCTGTACATCCTCCACATATAACCAGGAACTTAAAAGTTTTTGAAAAAAAAGGGGGCAAAGATCCAGCCCAACCCCCCACAAGAAAAAAAAATGGTCTAGTAAAACTTTATACCCACATGCAAAAGAATTAAATTGGATGGTTATTTCACACTATATATAAAATCAACTCAAAATGTGTTAAAGACTTGAACATAAGACCTGCAACTGTAAAAGTCCTAGAAGAAAACATAGGGGGAAAGCATCATGGCATTGGTCTTGGCAATGATTTTTTGCATATGACACCAAAAGTACAGGCAATAAAAGTAAAAACAGACAAGTGGTACTACCTCAAACTAAAAAGCTTCAGTACAGCAAAGGAAACAACAGAATGAAAGGCAACCTACAGAATGTGAGAAAATATTTGCAAACCATCTGATAGGGTTCAATATCTAAATTATTTAGCTCAATAACAAAAAATCTTACCAAATAATTCAATTAAAATATGAGCGAAGGACATGAATAGACATTTATCCAAATAAGACATACAAATGACCAACAGGTATACGAAAAGATGCTCAACATCACTAATTGTCAGGGAAATGCAAACCAAAACCACAATGAAGTATCACTTCATAACTGTTAGGATGGCCATTATAAAAAAAAATAGTAAGTGCTGGCAAGAATGTGGAGAAATTGGAACCTTGCACACTGCTGGTGAGGGTGTAGAATGGTGCAGTTGATACGGAAAAGAGTATGGAGGTTCCTTAAAAAATTAAAATTTCCCATATGATCTAACAATCCCACTTCTAGAGATGTATGCAAAAGAACTGAAATCAGGATCTTGAAGAGATATTTGTACTCCTATGTTCATTGCGGTATTATTCACAATAGCCAAGAGGTGGAAACTACCTAATGTCCATCCACAGATAAATGAAGAAACTGTGGTATATACATATAATGGAATCTTATTCAGCCATAAAAAGGAAGAAATCCTGTCATATGCTACAGTATGAATGAACCTTGAAGACATTATGTTAAATGAAATAAGTCAGACACAGAAGGGTAAATACTGCATGATTCCACTTATATAAGTTATCTAAACTAGTTATGCTCATGGAAACAGAAAGTAAAATAGTAGTTGCCAGGGGGTTGGTGGAGGGTGGGAAATGGGGAGTTGCTGTTCAATAAGCATAGAGTTTCAGTCATTCAAGATGAAAAATGTCTAGAAATCTGCTGTACAACATTGTGCTTATAGTTAACAATATTGTACTGTACACTTAAAAGTTTGTTAAGAACTAAATCTCATGCTATGGTTTTTTACTGTGATTAAAAGAAATACATGACATGTAGCTAAAGCAGTGCTGAGATGGAAATTCATTGCACTAAATGCTTAACTTAGGGAAGAAGAAATGTCTGAAATTAATAATCTAATTTCCCACCCTAAGGAACTAGAAATGTAAGAGCAAATTAAACTGACAGCAAGCAGAAGTAAGGAGATAAAGAGCAGAAGTCAATGAAATTGAAAACTCAAAATCAATAGAGAACATCAATGAAACAAAGAGGTAGTTCTCTGAAAAGCCTCATAAAATCCACAAACCTCAAGCAAAACTGACAAATAAAAAAGATAAGACACAAATCATTAATATCAGGAATGAAACAGGAGATATTATTATAGACCTTGCAGACATCAAAAGGGATTACTACAAACAATTATGCATGTATAAAGTTGATAATTTTGATAAGCTGGATAAATTCCTTGAAAAGCACAAACCACCACAACTCACTCAATAAAAATTAGATAATCTGAATAGCTTGGTAACTATTAAGAAAATTGAATATATAATTTTAAAACTCCAAAAAAAAATTCTTCATTGAAACAATCTGGGCCTGAATGATTTCACTGCAGCATTCTACCAAATACTTAAAGAAGAATTAACACTCATATTACACAATGTCTTCTAGAAAATAGAAGAGGAGAGACTACTTCCCAACTCTTATTATAAGGCCAATATTGCACTGATACCAAAATCAGACAAAGACAGTACCAAAAAAATTAAATTGCAAACCAATGTCATTCATGAATAGAAGCAAAAATCCCCAGCAAATATTAGCAAATATCATTCAGCAAAACATAAAAAAATTATACACCACATCCAAATGTGTTTTATCCTAGGATGCAAAGCTAGCTCAACATTTGGAAATAAATTAGTGTAATCCACTGCATTAACAAACTGAAGAAGAAAAATCACAAGATCATATCAATTGATGCAAAAAGTATTTGGCAAAATTCAATAGTTATTTATGATAAAAACCCCCAGAAAACTAGAAATCAAGGGGGAACTATCTAAATTTCAAAAAAGATGTCTACAAAAAAACTACATTATAGTTGACGCTGAAAGACTGACCTCTTCTTCCCTAAGACTGGGAACAAGGCAAGAATTCAGCTCTCACCACTGCTATTCAACATAAAACACAGAGTGGAAAGGAAGAAATATCACTGTCCCTCTCTGCAGATGACAAGAGGGTTTACATAGAAAGTCCTAAAAATCCAACCAAAACAAAAGAAAAAAAATTAGAAAAATACCTTTTAACCCCCTAGAACTAATCAGTGAATTCAGCAAGGTTTCAATATGCAAGACTATCATACAAAAAATCATTTATATTTCTATACACTAGCAATGAATACATAGAAACCAATATTCAAAATAAAATACCATTAATAGTCACTCCAAAAATGAAATGGTTACATATGATTCTAACAAAACATACAAGATTTCTATGCTGAAAATTGAACAGTGCTGATAAAATAAAAGAAGATCTAAATAAAGGGAGAGACATATGGTGCTCATGGACTGGAAGACTCAGCATAGTAAAGACATCAGTTTTCCCCAAACTGATATACAGGTCTAATACAATTCCTATCAATATCTCACCAAACTTTTTTCAGATATAGGCAAGCTTATTCTAAAATTTATAGGGAAAGTTAAAGGAACAGGCAATATTGAAAACAATAAACTAGGAGGAATCACTCTATCAAATTTTAAGATTTATTATAGAGTTACAGTATTCAACACTGTGTGGTATGGCAGAGGGACACATACGTAGATCAACGAATCAGATTAGAAAACTCAGAAATAGATATACACAAGCACGGCATACTTATATTTTACAACAGTGCAAAGGCAATTCAATGGAGCTGAAGCAACTGGATATCAATAATCCAAAAAAATTAACCTTGACCTAAACTTCATATTTTATGCCAAATATTAACTTAAAATGGATCATGGACTTGAATGTAAAATGTAAAACTATAACATTTTCAGAAGAAAATCTAGGAGAAAATATCTAAGATCTAGGACTTGGTGAAGAGTTCTTAGATGTAACAACAAAAGCACAATCTATAATAGGGAAAAAATCAGTAAGTTGAATGTCATCAAAATTAAAGCTCTTTCTCTGTGAAAAATCCTATTAAGATGAAAAGACAAGCCACAGACTAGAAGAGAATATTTGCAAGCTACATATCTGACAAAGAACTGGTATCTAGAATACATAAAGCACGCTGAAAACTCAACAGTAAAACAAACAATACAATACAATTAGAAAATGGGCCAAAGATATAAAGAGATATTTAAATGAAGAAGATATGGGGATGACAAATAAACACATGAAAAGATGTTGAACTTTATTAGCCATTAGATAAATGCAAATAAAATCAGTAATATATCACTACCCACCTATTACAATGGCTACAACTTTAAAAAAAAAAAATAGTGAGAATACCAAATGCTGGAAAGGATGTGGAGATACTGGATCTCTCATACCATTGCTGGTGAGAATACAAAATGGTACAGTCACTTAGGAAAAATAGTTTGTCAGATTCTTTTAAAGTTAAACATATATTTACCATCCCACCTTGTAACTGCTCTCCTGGGCATTTATCTCAGACAGATGAAAATTTCCATCTACACAAAACGCTGTACTCAACATTAATCAGAGTTTTCTTTGTAACAGCCCAAAACTGGACATTTTAAAATGTCCCTCAATAGACGAATGGTTAAACAAACTGTGGTACCTCCATGTCGCGTAATATTTCTCAGCAATAAGAGGGAATGAACTACTGATACCAATTTGAATGAGTCTCAAATGTATTATGCTGAGTGAAAAATAATGGAAAAGGTCACATACTTTGTGATTATAAAAATTAAATCATTTTAATTGTATATAAAATGCTTAAAATGACAGTTATAGAAAAGGAGAACAAATTAGTATTTGTCAGGGGTTATCAATGGTGGGGGGTGGGTGTGACTATAAAGAGGTAGCACAGGAGAGATGAAATATTTCTTGATTGCGATGATGGTTAAACAAATCTACACATCATAAAATAACATAGAATTATAGACACATATCATTCCAATATCAATTTCCTGGTTTTGATATTGTATTATAATTATGTAAAATGTAATGATTGAAGTAACCCAGATGAAGATTACATGGGGCCTTTCTGTACTATCTTTGCAAATTATTGCTAGTCTCTTATTCATAATAAAACCTTTTTTAAAAAAAGAAACCACTTATAAAGCAAATAACTTAAAACAAGAGTGTGGAAGCTAAAACTCAGGTAGTAAATATAAAGTGCTTTATTATAATAGACTGTAACAGTTTGCCAGTTTCATGAAGAGATCGCTTTTAAATGGGGAAGGTTTGTATAGCCCAGTGATATATAACACTAAGGACATTTAACACGTGGGATCAAAACATGGGATTAAAAAAATTAGAGCCACAGCACACACCAGGGCCTGTCGGGGGGCGAGGGCCTGAGGGAGGGATAGTATTAGGAAAAATACTTAATGTAAATAACGAGTTGATGGGTGCAGCAAACCCACATGGCACATGTATACCTATGTAACAAACCTGCACGTTGTGCACATGTACCCCAGAACTTAAAGTATAAAAAAAAATTAGAGCCACAGATTAAAATGTCTCATCTTAAACCAAGCAACTGGAAACTGTAAAGTGCAATAAGCCACATAAATTACACTTGTAAGCAGTGAAAAATCAATTGCAAAGGGTTTTTGAGCCAGTTATGGAAGTTTATTTAGTAAGTGCTGGGAATGGAGAAGTTTCATGGTGGATAACCCAGAACCTGTTACTGCAACTGTCATGCAGTTAATTGATTTGCGTATACCCTCAAGTTGTTTTTCAGTATAGAATATATTCATTTCCTGTTGTGCTATGGAAAGAATATTTGCATTGGGTAAAATATTTAGTGTAATTAAAAAGGAACAAGTGGGGGGAAATGATCTCTCTCTGCACTGTCCAAGATGATTAATAATGAGTCACACAAAACTATTTACATGTAAAACAATTACAATTAAATGACATTAAAAATTCAGTTCCCAGACATATTGCAAGTCTTTAAGAGCAACATGTGGTTACGATTACCATACTAGAACAGGGTAGATATAGAAGTTTACCATCATCACAGAAAGTTCTGTTGGGCAGAGCTGCTCTAGAGCATTACAATCTTGTCATTTCACCAAAATCACAGGTAGAGTTATAGCCCAAAGAACTCTGACAGCATTTGGTATTGCATTATTTAGGATTTTCATTTACACATAATTCAATTTTCAGCAATAGTTAGCAGCATGTTGCAGTGGTTAAGTGGTAGGACTTTGGAGCAGAATCGCGTGGATTTCTACCATAGCTCCAACTAAACTGTGTAACCTTGGGCATGTAACTTCACTCCTCTGTGCCTGTTTTCTCATTTTAAAAAAGGTAGGAGCTGCAGGATAATAGTACCTTCCTCACAGAGCTGATGTGAGGATTGCATAAGATAAGCTCAGTAACTGACAATGTGATCTATAAATGCTAGTTATTATTGGCATTATTCTTCAAGTCTAGAAGATGAACTTAGTTTTTTTTTAATATCTAGAATCCAGGTGATCAGTGGAAAGAGCAATAGGAAACGTTCAATTATAAGAGCAGCAAGGGAGTCAGACCCTAACAGGGCCCCATTTGCCTCTTAATGGACATAAACAGCAACCACATCATTCCTCCATAACTTGGGGCCAGCCACAAAAGAGAAGAGACCTTCTCCTCTAAGACCTATTTATCTTGCAGCTTTCAAAAAGTCAAAAGATAACTTCCCATTGGCCTTAAAGGACTCAGAATTGAAAGTTAATTACCATGTCACATCAAATAAAATAAAAGCAAAATATACTGTTTATAAAAGAAGATTACCCAAACAAGTCACTCAGTAGGAAAGGCACTTGGAATTGTTTTTCCAGCTTTTCTACCAATCAGATCCAAGTACTTGATGCATTTTTATGGTGAAATGTCACTATACCCAATACTTTGTGAATACTACAACACAGGGATACTGTACCTCAATAATCAACTAGAGAAGTATTTATTGAATATGCAGGGCACTTCTGCTCTACACCAACTATGACTGGCAGGCTAAATTCAGCCCATCTCATGTTTTTGTGTGGCAAGCAAGGTATGAATGATTCTCACAATTTTAAATGGTTGGAAGAACCACCTTCAAACACTGTTAGAGAATGCTGAATGGCTTTGGAAATTAACTTTTGATGCAGGCTTGATAATGTTTATTAATTAATTCAACCTAAAATTACAAGGCAAACAATGCTTATATATGAAAAAAACTGTAGTAAAGTCATTTTGACAATATTGTTTGAATCACAAGTAATGTCAAGATGCTTTATCTACTTCCCATGCTGTCACAAGTCAATATGGAATACCCTTTGCACTTGCTTCAAGGTCCAAAAACTACTGCTGGAACTGTAGTCTGAATTCAGAAAATATATATGCTACAAATTTGTATGGAAATAGAGATCTTGCTTCTTGTTTTAACTTTTATTTCATTTTATTTTGAGACAGAGTCTCGCTCTGTCACCCAGGCTGGAATGGGTGTTTATAGATCACCACTTTATAGATCACCACTTTATATCCACTAGAATGCCTATAATCAAAAAGACAGATATTGATAAGTATTGGTAAAGATATGGAGAAATTTGGCTGGATGTGGTGGCTCACGCCTATAATCCCAGCATTTTGGAAGGCCAAGGTGGGCAGATCTCTTGAGGACAGGAGTTCCAGACCAGCCTGGCCAACATGGCAAAACCCTGTCTCTACTGAAAATACAAAAATTAGCCAGCGTGGAGGTACATGCCTGTAATCCCAGCTACTCAGGAAGCTGAGGCACAAGAATCACTAGAACCCAGGAGGCAGAGGTTGCAGTGGGCTGAGATCCTGCCACTGCACTCCAGCCTGGGCGACAGAGTGAGACTCTGTCTCCAAAAAACAAAAAGAAAATAAGAAAAAAATGTGGATAAATCTGAAATCTGAACCCTTGAACACTGCTTGCTGATGGGAAGGTAAAATGGTACAGCCACTTTTGTAAACAGTCTGA
This sequence comes from Rhinopithecus roxellana, assembly GCF_007565055.1. Taxonomy (NCBI): domain Eukaryota; kingdom Metazoa; phylum Chordata; class Mammalia; order Primates; family Cercopithecidae; genus Rhinopithecus; species Rhinopithecus roxellana. The sequence goes on along the minus strand of NC_044555.1, from coordinate 95,059,088 downwards.
AAGTTTCTCAAAAAGTTAAACAGAGTTACGATATGACCCAGCAATTCCACTCCTAGTTAAGTACCCAGAAGAAATAAATGAAATCTCAGCTGGACATGGTGGCTCACACCTGTAATCCCAGCATTTTGGGAGACCTAGGTGGGAGGATCACTTGAGCCCAGAAGTTCGAGATCAGCCTGGGCAACATAGTGAGACCCTGTAACTACAAAAAATCATAAATTGGCTAAGTGTGTTGGTGCATGCCTGTAGTCCCAGTTGCTCCAGCGGCTGAGGTGACAGGATTACTTGAGTTAGGGAGGTGGAGGCTGCAGTGAGCCATGATCGTGCCACTGCACTCCAGTCTGGGCAACAGAAGAAGACCCTGTCTCAATAAAAAATAAAATAGGCCCGGCACAGTGGCTCATGCTTGTAATCCCAGCACTCTGGGAGGATCACCTGAGGTCAGGAGTTGGAGACCGGCCTGGCCAATATGGCGAAACGCTGTCTCTATTAAAAATACAAAAATTAGCCAGGTGTGGTAGCATGCGCCTCGGGAGGCTGAGGCAGGAGATCGCTTAAGACCGGGAGGCAAAGATTGCAGTGTGCCAAGATTGTGCCACTGCATTCCAGCCTGGGTGACAGAGCGAGACTCTGTCTCAAAATAAAATGAAATAAAAGTTAAAACAAGAAGCAAGATCTCTATTTCCATACAAATTTGCAGCATATATATTTTCTGAATTCAGACTACAGTTCCAGCAGTAGTTTTTGGACCTTGAAACAAGTGCAAAGGATATTCCATATTCCAAAATCCATTTAACTGTGTAATTGAGCAGCTTTCACCAAACTTTCAATTGGAAGTGATTAACCCGCCATATAATGCTAAAAGGCACTATTAAGAGAAGAACAGAATTGTATTCCAAGCAATGAATATGCTCAATTAAAATCATATGTTTGTGTAACATTGATAATGTATGATGAGAATGTGGTACTTGACCTCTGCGGACTTCCTTCCAAACACATAATGCCAGTCTAAGCATAAAATTGAGGGTTTTTCAACAAAATGACTGACCAGTACTCCTTAAAACTATCAAGGTCACCAAAACAAAATAAGTCTGAGAAAGTGTCACAAGTCAGAAGAGGCTAAGGAGATACAATGACTAAATGTAATGTGGTATCCTGGATGGGACAGCATCTCTAGAGATAAACTAGTGAAACCTGAAAAAAACAAAAAAGCATGGGGTATAGTTAATAGCAATATACCAATGTGGGCTTATTAGTTGTGACATATATAGCACAGCAACGTAAGATGTTCATGATAAGAGATTCAGCAAATGGTGCTAGGACAATTTCTATATCCACATGCAAAAAAAGAACTTAGATTCTCACCTCACATCACAGAGAAAAAATGAACTCAAAATGAATCATAGACTTAAATGTAAGAGATGAAGTAATAAAGCTTTTAGAAGAAAACATTGGAGAAAATCACTGAGACCTTGCAATTAGGCAAAAACTTCTTAAGTACAACACCAAAAGAATGGTCCATGAAAAAAAAAAATGATAAATTGGACGTCACCCAAATTCAAAACGTTTTCACTTCAAAAGACACCATCAAGAAAAGAAAAAGGTAAGCAGCAGACTGGGAGATTATATGTGCATATCATATATCTCTCAGGGACTTGATCTAGAATATAGAAACCATCCTTACAACTCAACGCCAAAAAGACAACTCGATTTAAAAATGGACAAAAGATATAACAGACACTTCACTGAAGAAGATATATGAATGGCTAAGAAGCACATGAAAATATGCTCACCATATTATAAATTATAATTTATAAATTTATAAATTAAAACCACAATGAAACACCATTTCACACCCACTTAGAATGGCTATAATAAAAAACACAGTAAATAACAAATGGTGGCAAGGATGTGGAGAAACAGGAACTCTCATACATTGCTAATGGAAGTGCAAAATGTTGCTGCCATTTTGGAAAACAGTTGTGCAGTTTCTTAAGAAGTTAAACATATATTTTCCCTGTGATCCAGTAACTGCACCCTTAAGTATCTATCAAAGAGAAATGAAAAAAATACGTCCACACAAAGACTTACATACTAATCTTCTTAGCAGCACTAGTCATAGTAGCCAAAACTTGGAAACTGATGTACCTATCTAATAGTGAGTAGATAGACAAAAATGTGTTATATCCATAAAATGGAATACTATTTGGCAATAAAAAAGTAAGGAAGTACTGATACATACTATGATACGGATAAATCTCAAAAATATGATGCTAAGTGAAAAAAATCAGACACAAAGACTGCATATTGTATGATTTCATTTATATAAAATGTCCAGAATAGGCAAATTTATAGAAACAAAAAAGTAGATTAGTAGTTGTCTGGGGCTGGGAATGGGACAGAGGATTGATTAACTGTAAATAGGCAAGAGGGAATCTTACTGGAGAGATCAAAAAGTTCTAAAACTGATTTATGGTGATGGTGGCCCCACTTCAGTAAAGTTACCAAAAATCATTTAATTATGCACTTGAAATCAGTGAATTTTATGATGTGTAAAATGTACCTCATTTTGAGTGAGTGGTATACAGGAACTCTACTAACCTTGCAACTTTTCTATAACTCTAAAACTATTCTGAAATTTTTGAAAAAAATAATTTAAATAAAAATAAAAAAGTGTATGTTTATGAATTGATATCAGTATTTGACAGTACCTATCTGTGTAAAATGACATTTTCAAAGATTAAATAGGTAAAAATCTCATAACAGATCAGCATTAACAGATGAATATTTAAAATCAATTTTGACAGTACAGAACACTAATTCTGAGCTCCAATTAAGCAAAATATTATCCCCTAAAAAGAACTATATTCTTCTCATTGGTAGTCCTCCTGTATTACAAAAAAAAAGTACTCAATTAGTATTATATTTTGAATTTCATCCATAAAAATTTGTTGAAATTTGTTTTCTCTCTTGTCATAAAAGTACCAACAAAATATTCTTGATTTTCCCTTTTGACTTACAAAGCCTAAAATATTTACTATCTGGCTCTTTACAGAAAGTTTCCCAACTGCTATTCTACACTATAACAGGATAAACATAAACATAATCTCTTTCTTAAATGTATTCTTATCATTACCTAGTTGTGGCATAATGTCCTCTGGATATGCCCTATAAAGGGTCAGTCTTGCATTGCTTCTGCTATGGCACTATTTGGGATTTCTATAAAAAGAAACACTATTAGCTTAATAGTTGTAGCAAAGCCTTGACAACATAGTTAATATCGTGATATTAAAGTGCCAACACCACAGCCCGGTATCCTTAAGATGACCCTCATCAAGTTGTGATGTCACCAGGCTATGGACTCACCGAGGTCTCTTAGATATCAAGTGGCTCCCGCGGCATCACACGCTGCCTTTGGCATCACCCTGGCACATCACCTCAGTACGGTGCCATATGCTATCACTGCTGTGGCAGAACCCTGTCCAGATGCCACACCGCCGAGATGTCGGAGTAATTAACTCCCACTTCTTTCCACTCCCTGGGCGGTGGCAGGGAGGGGGAGGGTAGCCACCGTCACCGGTTCGAGCTCAGGAGGTAGTACTCAGCTCCAACCCTTGTCCCTTCCGCCTGCCACTGCAGGTCAGGAACCCCGAGGGACAGGACCTTTAGGCTCCCATAACTCTCTTGCCCTGCCCCCGAACCCATTTCATATGGCCGACTCAACGACCCGCCAGCGACTACCCACCCCGGCTCTTTCACACGGTTCCACTCAAAGCCGCTCCCCATACCTGACTCCATTCTCCAGCTGTCATCCTGGGCCAATTCCACCGGCAACTTGACTACGGGCGGTCGCTAGGAACCCTGGGACTTGTAGTTCCGCACTGCTAGAGGCCAAGTCTGGGAGGGCAGCAAAGGCGGCTCCCTGCCCGGAACTGCTCTCAAACTGCAACTCCCAGAGGCGTCGTGCGATGGTAAAGGAAAAGGGAACGAGGAAGGCCGGTGATTGGTGGAGCTCTAACGGCTGTTTTGACTGGCAGCCGGAGCCGGCGAAGTGAGGCGGGCGTTGCTCGCGCGTCGAGTAGTTGCTGGGATAGCGAAATGGAGGGGTGTGTGTCTAACCTAATGGTCTGCAACCTGGCCTACAGCGGGAAGCTGGAAGAGTTGAAGGAGAGTATTCTGGCCGATAAATCCCTGGCTACTAGAACTGACCAGGTAAAGCAACGCTAGGTCTCTTCGCAGCTGGGGACGTCGGCGAAGCCCTACGTGGCTTTCGGGGCCCGGCCCTAGCGGAGGCCCGGTTTCTGAGAGGAGCAGAACCCCGCCCCCGCCGCCCCAAGCAGTCCCCCGGGGTCACCTCAGGACTCGCGATAGGCCTGCGAGGGCTAGCCCCGCAGACCTCAGATATTTTCCCGTTGGTCCGGAGCTCCACTCCCTGATTTTTGGATAGTTCTAGAACGTCTACCGCATTTCTCAGAAATTCCCAATCAGTGAAAAGGAAGGCTCTTTATATGAATTTATTTACCTTTACTAGTAACTGTATTCAGTAACACATGTGTAATTGAACTCCCCTTCAGTGCCAGGCAGTTTGCTAGGAGCTGGGGATACGGTCGAGTGGAAGATGCAGACAGTAAAATAAGCATAAAAACATGTCCGATTACAAATTGTGGTAAATACTCGGCAGAGTTTACATGGTGCTTTCAGAACACGTTAATAGGAGAATCTGATGCTGAATATGGCTGTCATTAATTGGAAAAGTTTTTGCAAAGAAGGGAAGTTTAGACTTTGAAGCATGAGTGAGATTTCCATGGGGGAATGAGTGGACATTCTAAGCAGAGGCAGACAGAAGTTGAGAAGTGTTTCCTTCTGCCCTCCTGCTCACAGGACCCTCGCGCTTTCATCCTCAGTTTCTGGGATTCATGGTGCCCTCAGTAAGCCGACAAATATTTATAGATGGCCTTGGGTTTCGCAGAGAGTGTGCTAAGCACTAGTGAAACTGTCCTATACTTACAAATCTCCATTTCGTGTCTTTTGGGAGAGAATTAGAAATCAAGAGACTGTTGTCTCTTTTCTGGAACTTTCCTTTATTACTCAACCTGAAAATGGCCTTACCTTTACCTAGTTTACTTCATTATGGTCTGGTGATATTTAAGGATTTAAATTTAAATGTAATAATTTATATTAAGATTTAATAGCACTCCATTAGAAATTTAACCATTCTTCAAGTCAATGGCTTAAAAAGGGAAGGGAACTGTATCAAGAGATGTAAAAAACACGAAGAAATGCGATTTATGGATCTTGTTTGGTTCCTGATTTAAACAAACCAACTGCAAAAAGACATTTGGGAGACAGCTGGGGAAATCTGAATACAGACCGGATGTTAGACATTCTAAAGGAGTTAGTGTTAATTTTAGTAAGTGTAATAATGGTCTCATAGTTATATAAGAAATACCTTTATTTTTTACATACTGAAAGACAAGGGTGAAAACTCATGATATCATATTTAGGATTTGTTTTTGGAAAACTCAGCAAGGAAAAAACTAGATAAAGCAAATAGGGCAAGATGTTTGTTGTTAATTCTAAGCAGTAGGCATGTGGGTTTCTATTCTATTCCCTCTATTCTTGTGTGTTTGAAATTTTTTGTAATAGAGTTTAAAATACCATTTTCTATTCTGTGGGGCTAAGAAATATAGCAGTCACTGCAAATAGGGATTCCCTTTGACAAATAATGACTACTATAGCTTATTTTTATTTTTATGTATTTATTTATTTATTTTTTTGAGACAGTTTCGCTCTTGTTGCCCAGGCTGGAGTGCAGTGGCGCGGTATCAGCTCACTGCAACCTCTGCCTCCCGGGTTCAAGCGATTCCCCTGCCTCATTCTCCCAAGTAACTGGGATTACAGATGCCTGCCACCACACTGGACTAACTTTTGTGTTTTTAGTAGAGATGGAGTTTCACCATGTTGCCAGGCTGGTCTGGAACTCCCGACCTCAGGTGATCTGCCCACCTCGCCCTCCCAAAGTGCTGGGATTACAGGCGTGAACCACCGCACCCGGCCATAGCTTATTATTTTTTATAAAAAGTAATTTTCTTGTTCTCTGTGTGTTGGGTTTTCTAAATTATATTTCTATTTATGGTTTTAAGTTATAGATAATTTCAACTAGTTTAATGAACATTTCTTCCCCCGTCAGATTCATGTGTTCCTTCTACAACATCTAACTTGAGGTCAGTGTGGTAGTAGAGATTTCAGAGTCAGAACTTCACTGACAGTTGTGTCCCAGCTTCACTATTTAGTATCCGTATGACCGTCCACAAGGTGCTTACCTGGGGAGTTTTAGTTTCCTCATCTGAAAAATGGAGATAATAAGCACTGTGTAGAATGATAGGAATTACATGATACGATGCATGTAAAACTCCCAGCACAGTGCCTGATGTAAAAGTACGTAAATAATGTAATAGTAAAACAACCAAAGATGTATTTCGGTCAAAGCATTGAAATCAGTTTCTTGCTCTACTACTTTCCTTGTCGTATTCTGCCCAGAATTACATATGTTCATGAATGTCATTCTCCCCATGTTACTTAAACTTTCATCTGTCTTACACCAGTAAGTAATATAGTTTAAGGTTACCTACCTGAGGATCCAGTACTCTGCATTTCGTATTTTCAAACTATAGATTTGCCAGCACCAGTATCTTCTTTTCTTGCTCTTTTGCCTTCTGTTTCTCTTCAAGAATGTTTCTATTACTGCTTCTCTGTAGGACAGGAGAACTGCATTGCACTGGGCATGCTCAGCTGGACATACAGAAATTGTTGAATTTTTGTTGCAACTTGGAGTGCCAGTGAATGATAAAGACGATGTGAGTACTTTGATAAAGTTGAGTTGATAAATTTCTCAGTTATCTTTATACTCCAGACTGGTGTTTACTGAAGCCTGTGCATTAAGCTCATAAAGAAAATTGTAACCTTTGCAACTGGAAAGTTATAGCATGGCCCTTGTGATCAAGCGTGAGACTCATGGTTGCATTATTTTACAGTGTTATGTTTGCCACTCATACTCTGTGATTTAAGGTAAACATACAGGAGAGGCTGAGGTAGGAGGATTGCTGGAGCCCAGTAGTTTGAGGCTGCGGTGAGCCATTGTACTCTATCCTGGGTGACAGACTGAGACTTTGTCTTTAAAAATAAAAACAACAAAAATAAACGTACAGATCAGGGCTTGTTATGGTGAACCCTAAAAGACCATAAACTCTTTCTATTATGTTGGATTTTTTTGTTTTTTGGTGAATATGGCCTGAATAATGAGGACCTAGATAACTTTTTTGTTACATAAAGAGATTTATTCTAATGGTATGGTTATATTAGGATTAGATTTGTGAAGAGTAAGAATGGAACCTTTTTTGTAAGCAAATATTTTTTTACCTTTGTAAAGCTCCTTGTTAACCCTGCCTAAATGTTAGCACTAATCCTTGTGCCTTTTTCCCCTGGTGTTTCTACTGCCTACTTCTTTTATAGGCAGGTTGGTCTCCTCTTCATATTGCGGCTTCTGCTGGCCGGGATGAGATTGTAAAAGCCCTTCTGGGAAAAGGTGCTCAAGTGAATGCTGTCAATCAAAATGGCTGTACTCCCCTACATTATGCAGCTTCCAAAAACAGGCATGAGGTATGGTTCCATCCCTAGGCTACTTCTGTTGAGTTCTAAAAGTGTATACAAACACAGATAGATCTCTGCATTGTTTTCTTCTTTCTGCTCCATCTTTCCAGATCGCTGTCATGTTACTAGAAGGCGGGGCTAATCCAGATGCTAAGGACCATTATGAGGCTACAGCAATGCACCGGGCAGCAGCCAAGGGTAACTTGAAGATGATTCATATCCTTCTGTACTACAAAGCATCCACAAACATCCAAGACACTGAGGGTAACACTCCTCTGTAAGTGACAAGTAGCAGTCATTTGTATTCTACCTGACGTTAGCCCTCTTGCAATAATTCTTATACATCATTTCTTTTTTTAGTCTGCTTATAGACGCAATACGTGTTAATGGCAAAAATGTTAAATTGCACAAAATGTAAAGATAAAAATTGCCTATTATTTTGCCACTCAGAAATAACTACTGATCACATTCTTGTGTATTTCCTCCTGGTCTTTTATATTCAGATGTACATATTTTACATGTACATATTTTTTAGCAAAATTGGGGTCATACTGTGTATGTAGTTTTAGCTCTTGTTCTTTTCACCTCAATAGTATATTATAAACATTTTCCAATGTCATTAAATATGTTTAAAACTTTTTTAATGGTTATGTACAATTCTGCTGTATAGATGTGCGATAATTTAATAATTCCTCTATTACTGTATATTTAAACTTTTTTGAGTTTTTCACTATTATAAATAATGGTACATTGAGCCAGGCATGATGGCTCATGTCTGTAATCCCAGCACTTTGTAAAGCCAAGGCGGGAGGATCACTTGAGGCCAGGAGTTCAAGACCAGCCTGGGCAACACAGCAAGACCCCCTGTCTCTAGAAAAAATTAAAAACTTAGTCAGTCATGATGGCATGCACCTGTAGGACAGCTGCTCGGGAGATTGAGGTGGGAGGATTGCTTGAACCCAGGAGCTCCAGGTTACAGTGAGATGTGATCACACCACTGCACTCCAGCCTGGGTGGAGCAAGACCTTGTCTCTAAAATAATTGACCAACTTTGTACGGAAAACTTTTGGCCGGAAAACTTTTGGCCATATTTCTGATTATTACCTTCATATAGACTCCTAGAAGTTGAATTGCTGGGTCAACAAATACACACATTTTAAGACTTGCTATGTGTTGCCAGATTGCTTCCAGAGGAGTTGTATCATTTTACCCTTCCAACAGCAGTTTAAGAGTGCCCATTACCCCCTCACCAACACTAAATTATCCTTTTGTTATGTGAAAATGATATTTCATAGATGTAATTTACATTTTTATTAATGAATTTGAACTTTTTTTTAAATGTCCATGGCTAATTACATTTCTTATCTAATTGTACCTTTTTGTGTCCCTTTCTCTGTTTCCTTTTGGGAAATTAATTTATTTTCACAGGGTTTTAAGTGCTCTTGATTTGACATGGTAAAATATTAATGTTCTGCAACATTAGTTGAAAATATTTTTCCTAATTTATCTTTTCATTTTGTTCATAATTTCTTTTGCATAAGATAAGTTTTAAAATTTCTACATAGTCAAGCCGATTCATCTTTCCTCATGACTAGAAAGCTCTTCCTCACCCTGAAATTAAATATTCACCTGTCTTTTATTATAGGTTATTTTAGCGTTTCATTGGTTTTGATTGAGGGTTAGTGTTATTGTTTTGCATTTAACTCTTAAAATCCATCTGTAATTGAATTATATGTATGACCTGAAGCTGGCCTTTACCTTGATATGTTTCCACAGTACTTGGCCACTTTTCTTCTGTGTTGAATGGTGACTTTTTCTTGAACCAGAAGCTCTGTGAGTCTTCTTTTTAGTCCAGAGTGAGGTTCAACCTTTTCCAATTTGACTTTGAACCAACTTTTAAAAAGTATTATTTTCTTAACTATTAGTTTTTAAAATCTTTCCTGCATTCTGAGAGACCCTGTTTAGAAAGACCTGTATGCCCTACCTCTTTTCTCCATAAATAGAAAGGCAGGATGGCCTAGAGAAAATCTAGGAGTCAGAAAAGATAGAGTCCTGGGAAGAACATAGGATTTATGAATAGCTAGATGATGTTTACCCAATTCAGACTCTACCACTTGCTAACAATATTAAATACTTATATTAAACAACTTATAAAAGTTACTTAATCTTCCTTGAATCTTAATTTCCTCATCTGTAATATAAGGATAATAATTCCTTCCTTACTAGATTATTGTGAGGTTTAAGTAAAACAACATGTAAAGTGCCTCCTAATACCCTCCTGGCAGTCTTAAGTGCATGGCAAAAGTTGTTACCCTCTTCCACTCAGTTTACTGCCAAGACATGTCAGCATAGGTAGGAACTTTAACCTCTGTCACCATTTCAGCTGTAAAATGGTGATAATAATACTTTGCTAACTTACAAGACAGATATATGGATTATATATCCATATATATATGGATTAAATGATATAAAATCTTTTAAACTGCTTTTTCAAACTTTAAGCTGCACAAATTACTATTAACAGATTATGAACTGGGGCTTTTCTAAATTCTAACCCTGAATTATTACATGTAGTGTTTGAGGTAAACAATTACTTATCTCTGTAAAATAAGAAAAGTTGTTCCTTAGGCTGGTATTTAGATCCCTTCTTCTATTGTAAGTAGAACCAGAATTATGATTTACAATCTGGTATTACAAGGCTTTTTTTGTAGAATTTTAACTTAGTCTCCTCATGCAAACTGATGTTTCTTTCCGGATTAAATAACTTTCCAATGTTACCATTTCCTAATCATATGCACTTTAGACCTAGCAAGAAATCCTAACCATTATATAGAATTGGTAGTGATTAATTGGTCTTTGGTGGTCCCTGATTTCAGACACTTAGCCTGTGATGAGGAGAGAGTGGAAGAAGCAAAACTGCTGGTGTCCCAAGGAGCAAGTATTTACATTGAGAATAAAGAAGAAAAGACACCCCTGCAAGTGGCCAAAGGCGGCCTGGGTTTAATACTCAAGAGAATGGTGGAAGGTTAAACAGCTTGGATTTATTCTTACTTTGTACGTTGTGTTGTTGTTCCCAGTGTTCTGCAAACTAATGTATTTGTGCACAAGACATCATCTATGAATGATGAAGTTTTCTCACCTTCAAAGTCTTATAAACATGTTGACTCTTGTTCTTTCTGAGTTACTAGTTCGAAGCTTACAGCTTGTTTTCCAGGCATCAAGTAACTGTTGAGATTGTTCTACTGTTGTCATATATTCTTCTATATTGAATTCTGGTTAATTTTGAGTAACTAATTCTGTGGCTGTTGTGAGTCTTCAGCACCCTCCCACGTACCTTATATCCCTCTCTGAAACAGAACAGCTCCAATAGCAACAAGCCAGTTGTTCTGCCACATGTTTCTGTGTGGATTCTGTAATGTTCCTCCATACAGTTAAAACATCCTAACTTGCTTTTCAAGCTCACTCAGCCTACGCCAAACATCTCTGGTTTTTTTTCAACCATGAGGTTTAATTTATTTTTGTGATAGGAGGTATATTTACATATTTTAGTGGACCAAATTTTAAGTTGAATGGTGTGCTCTAAAATAATGAAAAACAATAGCCCATATACCTATGTATTTGTTTTTGATGGGTTGTTTACTCTGAAATAAAATGTATGGTTTTCTTTAAAGGAAGTTTTAAAGTACCTATTTTGAGTCATCCTGTATTGCAAAGAATGTCAAGCTTGTTAAAATGACATGTAGCAAAAATGTATTTTGATGTGTATTTCAGAAACTAAAAAATAAAATGTTGAAAGAGTCTTCTAATTTTTCTTTCAAATTAGCTAGAATTCACTTAAGCCTTAAAATCCTTAGTAAAGACATTTCTCAGTTTTTGGTAGCTTTAAGTCAATAAAATTAGTGAAGCTTGAATTGTAGCTAAAATCTTTTAAAATAGCCATCTTCTGAATTGCTAATTAAATGTAGAACAAAAGGAAATTAGTAAGTATAAACTTGAGCTCAATTTAGGGAAGCATCTTAAATGATACTAGTCATAAAATCTAATGAACTCCAAGTAACTTTCAGATTATTTTTTATTTGAATTTTATGCTGCAACTACTGCTTGAAATAAGTGATCCAAGTGAACGTACAAACTTGCATTAATTTTGGGTCAAAGTCTTAATGATCAGTAGCTAAAATGAGTTTCATAAACATCAACTGTGTTATTGATATAGAAACTCCTTTTACAGAAGTATTTTGAGTGCTAACCTTAAACATTAATCAGAGAAGCACCTTACGGAACAAAATTATTGAATGCTGGAGATAGAATTGATAGCAGGGGAAATAATATTTCTAGTATTTTTAGTGTGATCAGAGTAAAGCTTTGTCTATTACGACTAAAGACATTTACTTTTCATAAATACTGAGTTAATTGTCTGAGGTAATAGGTTTCATGGGTGTAAAAGGAAATTCATCCGGGTTCTTCAATAAGCAATACAAATGGAACTAAGCCACAGGTAATTTGTAGGCTTTTGGCATTTTAAATGGCATGACTTGTTAATATTTAGACCACAGATTTGTATAAACTGAAGATATTAGTGGCCTCAGATATTGATCGGATTGTTACCTGTGTCTGTGGGAAAGGTGATAGAGATGAAGCTGATTCAAGGTCAGCAGATTTTATAGTTCCAAAACAAAAAAAGATAATTTGGCTGGGCGCAGTCGCTCATGCCTGTTATGCCAGCACATTGGGAAGCCAAGGCGGGCGGATTACCTGAGGTCAGGAGTTCAAGACCAGCCTGGCCAACATGGTGAAACCCCACCTCTACTAAAAAGAATTAGCCAGGTGTGGTGGGTGCCTGTAATCCCAGCTACTCAGGAGGTTGAGGCACGAGAATCGCTTGAACCCAGGAGGCGGAGGTTGCAGTGAGCCGAGTTGGTGCCACTGCACTCTAACCTGGGTGACAGAGCGATAATTCATCTCAAAATACATAAATAAATAATTGTGAAGCTTAACTGAAAATATAAGATGGAAGAAAAAGGCCAATGAAAATAGTGAAAACATTTGCATTCTTAAATATCTGTTATAGAGAATCTACAATTTCAGTGAGGTTTTGTGAACCTCAAAGTAAATCTGTGTTTTTCTTCATAATCTTTGACTTAACATTTAACTGTATGACACTAGTGTTTGATTCCCCAATTTCTCAGCTATACCAATTACAATGAATTCCTTAGATAGCTGTGTCTGCTGCTTTCAGCTCCCATATTCTGTTACACTACAAGGCCTCCAAATCAATCTGTTGGCAAGTCCGATAACAGTATAAAGATTCTTTGTGGTTTACGGCTCCAGCTTCACAGTTCTATTGACTGCCTAAAATTGAAAGCAGAAATTTGTAATGTGAATTTCTCTGGGAAGAGGATTTATAGCTTACATCAAATTCTCAAGGGCATCTGTGATTCCCCCAAAAGGTTAAAAATCCCTGGTTGAGAGAAAAAAGAATACTGAATCAGTTGTCAGGGAGACCTCATTTCTCCAACTATAGTTCTACCACAGTTTTTTAATTTATAAGTTTTTACATCTATTCTCCCTGTAGTCTTTAAGAAGGCAGAAATCATCTCCATTTTACAGCTGAGAAAACACCCAGAGCTAGAGAAACAGCCAGTACCAAAAATCTAGCTTTCCTGGATTCTAATTCATTTTCTTTTCTGCCTCTATTCAAAAACAGTGGACCAAATGAAAGGTACTCTGGCATTTTGAAAATAACCAGTTAGTTGTAACACCTATCCTGGTGCTTTTCTTTAATTTGGCTGTGACATAGTAAGAAATACGTATTTGGTCTCAGCCCCCAGTACCTGAAACAGAGCTCCTAAAACCCCTGACAGTTCCTGAGTGATAGGAGTGTCTTACATAGAGCTCCTAAACCCCTTGGGATTTCCTGGGTGCTAGGCGTGCCTTTTGTTCTAATGATGCAACTCTTGGTGGGCTCCTGGATAGCTTTAGAATGGGAGCTATTAGTGACCAAGCCATGATTAGAGGATTAGAACTTTCAGCCCCATCCTCCAGGGAGGGAAGAGGGGCTGGAGATTGAGTTAACAGTTGATCATGCCTATGTAATGAAGCCTCCATAAAAATTCCTAAACTACAGGGTTTGGTGAGCATCTAGGTTGGTGACACACCTACATGCCAGAAGAGTGGTGCACCCCAACTTCATGGGAACAGAAGCTCCTATGTTGAGGACTCTTCTGGACCTCACCCTATGTACCTCTTCAGCTGGCCATTCATCTGTATCCTTTATAATAAACTGGTAAACAAGAGCGTTTCCTTGAGTTCTATGAGCCATTACAGCAAATTATCAAACTTAAGGTTGTGGGAACCCCCAACTTATACCCAAGTCAAACAGAAGTGTGGGTACCCTGGGCACCCAATACTTGTGATGTGTCTGAAGTTGGGGGCAGTCTTGTCAGACCCAACCCTGGGTAGTGTCAGAATTGAATTAAATTGTAGGACACCCAGTTGGTGTCTGCAGAGAATTGGAAAATTACTTGGCGTGGAAACCCCACACATTTGCTTTCTGAAGTGTTGTGAGTGGTGGAACAGTTTTTCTTTATTGGTACATCTTTCTATCGTTTCCTGGAGCCCTCATTATCATCTCTGAATTATTTGTTTTGTTTTTAAACCAAAGTTTCAAAGACAAGTGGGAGTATTGAGTCTTTATCGATTTGTTTAAACCTTTTATGAGGCCCACTGATGTGTTTTCCAGCAAGTAGACATTGTAACACAACCTTTTATTACTAAAGCTTGCGTTTGTTTCACTGAAATTAGTAGTTTGGTGCAGTTGAAAGAGCATTGCACTGAAATCCAAATGATGTGAATCTAGTTTTGACTTTGTGTAATCTCAGGCAGATTATTTTACTTCTCTGCACTCAGGGATTCTCCTCTAGGGGCTGGGTAGCAATATATAAGAGTGAACCAGCTTTTTTTTTTTTTTTTTTTTTTTTTTGAGACGGAGTCTTGCTCTGTCGCCCAGGCTGGAGTGCAGTGGCCGGTTCTCAGGTTCTCAGCTCACTGCAAGCTCCGCCTCCCGGGTTCACGCCATTCTCCTGCCTCAGCCTCCAAGTAGCTGGGACTACAGGCGCCCGCCACCTCGCCCAGCTAGTTTTTTGTATTTTTTAGTAGAGACGGGGTTTCACCATGTTAGCCAGGATGGTCTCGATCTCCTGACCTCGTGATCCGCCTGTCTCGGCCTCCCAAAGTGCTGGGATTACAGGCTTGAGCCACCGCGCCCGGCCGAACCAGCTTTTTAAAAGTACATTTACCCCTTCCTATCTCCCCCACCAAGAATTTATTGTACATCATCTCCAACCTCATCATTGTTAGGAGTGGCCCACTGTGTGTGTTATAACTCAGGTGTGCTGGGGTTGAAAAAGTTTGAATACTATTTATTTCAGAGTGCTCTTCTAGCTCTGATCAAACCTGAGTTGCCCAGAGCAGCTTGAATGGGTGGTAAACCACCTGGTTTGATTTGAGAGGGGCTGAGAAGTTTCCTTTTTTCAGAAACATCTCTTCTCTGGATTGTTTAGACTCTTCGGATTAAGGATTATCTGTGCTGGAGTCCTCTTTAAAAGGTAAATACTCCCAAGAAGACTCTCATTTATCAACCTAATGAGATCACTGAATGATGAAAGATCATGTTCACTGGACAAGAACGGGTTACAGAACAGCTACTTTAGGTCCTGCACAATGAGTCCTGCCCGAGAGAGGAAGAACTAAGCGGGTCACTGAACTAGTAGGAGCATAAGAATCCTGGGCGTTTGGAAAATAAAGTGCCACAAGGCCAGAAATGGCACTGAAAGGAGAGATCCAAAGGTACAAATCCAGATTAATCTCATGTGCTTCCTAACGTTGCCCATGTAGGGTTTCTGCCTGGGCAACATGTACTCCATGTTTTTAAATCCAGATTTTTCTATTTATTCCTGTCAAATTCATTTTGTTGACTTCAACTCCACTTTTGAGCTATCAATATCATTCTGAATTGTGATTCTGTCTTATAGCCTAGTGGCCATTCCCCCTAGGAGCAAGTCATCCACAAATTTATTAAGGGTACTTCGTGTGTTTTGATCTAAGTAACTGGTTCTCCATCTTGGATTCAGGGAGTCTGTAACTCACCCAAAACTATATGTGACACTTTGTGTGTATAAGCATTTTTCAGTGGAGATGGGTTTAGAGTTTTCAGCAGATTCCCAAGGTGATCCATGACCTCAGAAAAAGGTTACAAGCCACTGATTCAACTATTCATCAGTATTTTGAACAGAACAGTGCTAATAAGGACAGAGCTCTATAAGACTACCAGTAGTGCTTTCTTTCCTGGACTGCACTGATCTATCAAAAATTTTGGGGTGTAATTGTTGACTATTATGTGTCAGTCTCTTGTGATTTGCCTCTATAATAAAAATGGAAAGGAAAAGTGAGTTCCAGCTACTTGGATATTCTGGTAATTGAGATGTTTACACTGCTGTTTACTTTTTAATCTCTAAATATTAGGTCATTCTTAAGACCTTCATCATTTTGCTTCTTGCGTCCATCAGACACAATGTATATCATACTTTCATATTTAGTATGAATGAAATTATAGATGTGTCAGAAATCCCTGACATTTTCTGAAAATTGACACATCAAAGAAAATGCAGAAATAAACGCTTGCTATCTCTTCTCTTCATGGCTCTAGATAAGTGTAATGTTAATTTCCATTTTAACTCTCCTTAAAACCTACAGAGACTCTATCTCAATCTGTGTATGGTTATGATCCATATAGAAAGGAGTTTGCAGTTTAAGAAAATCTTTTACATGAAAATCTGAAAGTGATAAATGAGAAACTCACTACTTCATTTAAAAAGGATTCACCTTAGAAGGAAGTGAGACACAAAAAAGTACATACTGTATCATCCCATATGTATGAGGGCCAAGAAAAGGCAAAGTTAATCTCTAGTGATGGAAAACAATGAGTGATTTCCTAGGTCCAGGGCAATGGTGGATTTGCACAAAGGGGCATGAAGGAACATTTTGGGCTGATGGAAATGTTTTCTCTCTAGATGGGTGTGGTGGTTTCATGGGTATGTACTCTGTCAAAACTCATCAAATTGTGCACTTTAAATGTCTGGTTTATTATACATAAATGCTATGTCAGGAAAGTTGTTTATAAAAGGACTAGCCTTAGAAGTCATTAAAATGGGACATTATGAGTATTATTTATTGAGCCTTAAAGTAAGATTTAAATATGATTAATTTCACAAGTGAAAAGGTAAGTCTACCTGTAAGTTTCTTCAAGGCAAGATGTGGGTGAAATATGATCATGAGAAAGCTTTTTAACAGGGGAAGAAGAAGTGATATCAGTGCATTTTAGTAATATTTAGCATTCATATAAGATTGGTATCGCTTTATTAATGTGGTATGTACCGGCATTAAAACAGGTTATTTAAATAATTAGTTGAAATTATCTAAAATAGATCTTAAGTGTTCATTTAGAACACTTCTCTGGTCTGCCTTTCAAAGTAGATAACATCAGACACAGTGATAACATAATAACTCATTCAAAACTAAATTGTACATCACTTGTGATATCAACATTTTGTATTCACTGAAGGAAATTATATTTGAAAATGTTTGCCTGTACATTATTTGACAAAGTTGTGGGGATTTTTTGTTTTTTGTTTGCTTGTTTTCTGTTTTTGTTTTTGTTTTTGAGATGGAGTCTCACTCTGTTGCCCAGGCTGGAGTGCAGTGGTGCAATCTCGGCTCACTGCAACCTCCACCTCCTGGGTTCAAGTGATTCTCCTGCCTCAGCCTCCCAAGTAGCTGGGATTACAGGCATGCACTACCACACCCAGCTAATTTTTGTATATTTAGTAGAGACGGGGGTTTCACCATTTTGGTCAGGCTGGTCTCGAACTCCTGACCTCAGGTGATCCAGCTGCCTCGGCCTCCCAAAGTGCTAGGATTACAGGCGTGCAATTGTGTTATTTTTTAAATTTGCTGTGCTCAGATATTGGAAACCAGGGTGACTTCTTGGGAAATCTAATATGAGGAATGAAGCATTAATTATAAGACCTGATTTTAAATGCTATATACCAATTAATATATACCCTTTACATATTCTCTATTGTATTTGGAGAAAATTTTTCAATCTATGAGATAATGCTGATGAATTATTTTCTTAGTGGTCAATATAAAAATGAATGGGAAACTATTCCTAGAAATAATATTGAATGTAATTGATGCCACCTTGTCATATGTGCACGTGGAACATAAGAGTAGCTAAAAAGAGGCTGGGCGCAGTGGCTCACGCCTGTAATCCCAGCACTTTGGGAGGCCAAGGTGGGTGGATCATGAGGTCAGGAGATGGAGACCATCCTGGCTAACACGGTCAAACCCCGTCTCTACTAAAAATACAAAAAAATTAGCCGGGCATGGTGGCACGTGCCTGTCGTCCCAGCTACTCAGGAGGCTCAGGCAGGAGAATCACTTGAACCCGGGAGGCAGAGGTTGCAGTGAGCCGAGATCGCGCCACTACCATCATAGCCTGGGTGATGGAGCAAGACTCTGTCTAAGAAAAAAGAAAAAAAAAGCATAACTAAAAAGAGAGAAATAATATTTTCTGAAATAACAGGTACTGTTGCAAAACTCAACTAAGTTAGAAATCACTTGCCTTGTCAATTGTTATGCTTACATGTTAGTAAAATTGTTAGTATTCTGTATTGGTAATGCAGGAACGCTTGCACTGATTTAGTTGTTATCTTGGCGTGTTTATTCTGGATTCATAGTAGGAATGAGCACCTTGTTAGAAGAAGGTTGGTCAAAATGGAGGGAGGAGGTGGAGGTTGGTTAGGTTATTTGAATTCCAAATGGCACTAATGGGTTCCTTAATGATTAATGCTGTACTTAGGCCACCAGCCTATGCCTTAACCACTCCCTTTTCATCTTCACTTAAGGGCTCAACTGCAACCCCAGGCTCTGACTCTGGCTCTGGCTCTGGCTCCAATTCCGACTGCGTTTCTGGCTCTAGCTCCAGCTTGATGTCAAGATCAGGCACTGCCATAGGCTCTGATCCTGGGACAGGCTCTGGGGCAGGCTCCTGAGTAGGCTTTGGTTCATAGTCTGGTTCTTGGATGTTATTAGGGCCAGTCTCATGAATGGAAGGTGGTAGAGTTACTTCTAGATGGGTAGCGTCTTCTGTTGGCATTGCTTCGCTTTCTCCCCTGGGGTTTATCTTTGTCATTGGCCTGCAAGAAAGAAGGCCCAGAAAAGAACAAGTCAGGGAGATGCTAACTTTGAAATTACATGTGAAACCATATGCGCTGTAGGTTCAATGACCATAGGTCCCAGACTTCAGGAAATCTGTTATTTCTGATATTCTGACTTATTGTCAGGCCATATGTTATTTTGAATTCAGAAAGGTTAGGTCTCAACAATATAAGGAAAGTTTAAGAAAGACCAGTGTTTAAAGGTGGGAAAACTGATGTCAGAATGAAAGAGTCTAAGCATCTAATAAGGTCTTTAAGGTCCAAATCCATAGCTCTGATGCATCTCTGTTTCCCACTCCATCTAATACAATACTTGGCACCTGGTTGACACCCAATATATAGTTGTAGAAGCAAGGAGATGAAAAAAATGAATGAGTGTGATACACACTAGGGAAGAGATAGAGTGATTAAGAGCATGGACTGTGGGCTGGGCCACATTCTAACTTCTGTGTTCCCAGGGCACTTTTGTCCTTGTTCCATAAAAAAAAATTAAAATTATATTTTATGACTATGTTGGTTTAAAGACAAGTATGTTAATATTATATATGAAAACATTTTCTTGGACCTAAAATGGTTGTTGTGATGGCTAAATGAGTTGATGTACATAAAGTGCTTAGAACAGAGCCTGGCACACAGCCCTCAATAAATAGCAGCCATCATCATTCTTTTTCAAATTCAGTGAGAGTAAACAGAAAGATACCTCTGATATCTTATGCTCAAAGGAGTGCTTAGGAATTGATGACTGAAAGAGCCATGCCTGAGAAATGTTTGTATTCAAGTAAAGACAACAGAATGAGAGCTTACTCAAGTTCCGCGATGGTCTTAGAATTTCTTTCTTTTGCCTTTGCTTTTGCCTTATTCCTTGCGAAGCACACAACAGAGATGATGATGGCGGCACCTACCAGGCTACCGATCAAGGCCCCAACAATGATTCCAACTTCTGGATCTGAAGGACACAAGCAGCTGGTTAATAAAGTGGAATATATTGTCATTTTATAATGTGTGTTTGTGACTAGTGGGGAATATCAGGGCCATTCAAGTAGTGGGAAAATGACTTGTATAGGCTAGGGAAATGGAAACCCCAAGAACTGTGTCATTTGGACTCACAGTGGGAGAAGACTATTGACATTTATGCACATAAAGAATACAATGTGACCAACTTGGAGGAGGTGGGGTTGCTTTTGAAATGGGATTTAGAGAAAAGAGTCTTGAGACACCATGGAGTTGTGATCTGGTCACTAGAGATAAGCCTCTGTTACAGGCAGGGACATTTCACTAGGCTTTCCCAGAGCACAGGTGAAATGGGTCCCTAAAAACCTCCCCCACGGCATCCATGCTTACCAAGGAACCTCATGTACTCTGGTCACTGGGAAGTGATATGCCCATTTTGATAAATAGGCATCTGGTTTATTGTCTCAGTCTATGGACAAACTTAATGAGTGTGACACTATCCAGCTGAGCGCCAGACCTTCAAGCCCTAAGGTGTTGTCTCTGGAAGACCACATCTGAGTTATAAGCCAACGCATCCCCATCTGCCTCCCCTCACGCAAGGATGGACATCTTATATTTTGAGCTACCTGATAATAATTCCTTTAACTTTTTATGATTAAGAGCATATATGTGAATAGTTTAAAAAGTCAAATAGTTCTACTACATGTCTCACAGAAACAGCAGTTCCCTGCCCGACTCCTTCCCATTTCTGAGTCCCATTCACAAAAGGCAACCACTCTTAACTCTTTTTAAGAGTCTTCTTATTCCCATGTTTTTATTATCCTTGTTCTGATATGTCCTACTATTTTTCCATTTCCATCATTTTCTTTCAACTTTATACCCTAGAAGTTGGAGATTGAGCTCTTTTACACCACTCCGCTCACACCCACCACGTTCTTCCAAAATAGTTCTATCACAAGTTTTAGTTAAATCCAAGTTTGCCGTAGTATGACTATGTAAATATCGTTCACAGCTGAGGAACACAGTATGCTATGATTCTTTCTTGTACAACATTTACAAAAATTTTCCCGGAGGTTAATAATTGCCTCATTTGGGGATTAATAAGTGCATTATCACTCATCCCAAAATTTCCAACAAAACCATTAAACTTCTCTCAATTGATTCAAACATATCAGATGATATATCCGTTTCTTGTGATTTTTCCCTCAGAGACATGCCATGTGAAGCCCTCCATTCTCTTCCCCCATCATGACCTGGTTGCCCTTCTAAGCCTGCTGCTCTACCGTCATCCTTCAACTTTCCCATTTTATAGATAAAAAGGCTTTGCAAGTTCCTTCAAGATCCTGCTCAAATAGCACTTGGTTGGTAAAGCCATCCCGGTTCTATAAGCATAGTTGTTCCTCCCTTGGTGCTCTATCGACCCTGTTCAGACTTCTATTATAGGATTTAGCACATTTAAGTTGTCTGTGTTTGTCCCTCTAGCTGAACTGTGAGCTCCTTTATCTCTGTATCTCTATCACCTAGGACAGTCCCTGGCACACAGTAGATATTCAGTAACTATTTGAGGAAGGAAGGAGGAAAGAAGGGATGTGGGAGGGAGAGAGGAAGGCAGTGCTGGACATCATTGGAAAAAAGACTAGAAAGGAAGCAATGCTCAAGTCCAAATCCTACATATCTCACATCTGTAGTATGATTGTACCTCTGAGAAGGCAAAAAGAGATTGAGGGAATTCTAAAGAAAGATAACAGAAATGAAACAGGGAAAATAGCTGAAAGTGATATGAGAATGAAGGAGCAAAATTCAGGAGAAATAAAAGGAAGGAAGTTCAGCTGCATAGGAAAAGCAATAACCCACTGGAACTTGCCATGCCTGGATATGGCATATATTAAAACCACAAGTTCAAAGTAAGTTTGAAAAAAAAACAAGACCCTGAGTGTTATTAAGTGATCCTTGAGATGTTTGGTGAGATATTCCTTATGAGAGGTTGCCCCTGGGTCAGCTCAATTGGACAATTCCAGGAGTCTTAAATCTTATGCTCAGAGAGTGATAAGCACCTTTGAATAGGAAAATTGAGGTTTAGAGGCATACTGGCTCCGCCAGTTACTAACTGGATGACCTTGGGCAAGTCATTTACTTCCCTGAGCTTCAGTGTTCTTTTCAGCAAAATGAGGCCGACAATAGTCCACCTCCCTAGATAGGGGTGGTTGGGAGGAAAGAGTGAGATAATACTCAGCATAATTCGTGCTCCACAAATAGTAGCTACCGTGATTGTGGGTACAAGTGTTATTATTATAATACTATTATTATTAGTGGCAGATCTTTGCAAGGTATATGTTTGTCAGAGCTACAGTGTCACCTGGATTTACCAACAGCATCACAAAGAGAAATTCAGCCTGCTGCTATCAGAAAGCCTGCTGTTTTATTATTGAATAGTAATACCTACCTTCTAGCAATTTTGTGAAGCTTAAACAAATTGCTTTCTGTAAAGGATTTAGGCCAGCATATGGCATATATTATTATGTGAGCATTAGATATTAGGATGGTCATTCATCATATCAGCCTATATATAAAGCACACAAATCTCCAGAGAAGCAGGAAGCACTAACCAGGGATCCTAACTAATTTATTTGGCTGACAGGCCCAGACTACTAGATTTAAAGAGAAACTGTTAAAGTTGTATGGTAAACTCACATGAAGAAGTGAGATCGATTTCGCAGGAACTATTGCCAAGCCTGTTGATGGCAGTACACTGATAATAACCTTGTTCAAAATTTGTCAGATTTCCAATGACCAAAATCCCGGTGGTTGGGTCTGTTGAAACCAGGAAATAGACTTTTGAGATCTCTTCTGTGCATACAGATAACATCAGTGTAACAGATCATTCAATGTCCACCCACTCCCCCATATTGGCCTCTCTTTCTTGAGATGTTCAGGATTCAACCAGGCCCCTCAGGACTGTTCCAGTGCTAACTCACCTGGGACCATGCCTATTCCCTACATACTCACCATCTCTGAGCTGGCTTTTAGAATTTGGGGAGTAGACCAGAACACAGTCATCATATTGGGAGACAGACATTCTTTTTACATTACCCGCCCCCCACCCACCACCGAGAAAACAAGAAGATTGAACTGTAAGGTCAAGCAGCCAACCACACACTCCCGCTGTCATCCAACCACAGACACCAGGCCTTTCCAGGGTCGACTGTAGGTTACACTTACTGAAGTTTTCTTTCACTGGCACGATGTCTCTTCCCTCAAGTTTATACCAGTAGTACACAGGGGAAGGTGTTCCAAGCGCAGAGAGACAGGAAAGGGAAATAGTGTGGCCAGTTTCTGGTCTTCCTTGAATGCTACAAAGGGGCTTAGAAGGTTTCACTGTAAGGGAATGACAAAGAATAAAAATTCTTTAGGATGAATGGCAGTCTGTGACAATTGCAGTCACTTCCTCACTTTCATTTTGAAGAATATGTGTGTTTATTTATTTTTTAAAAAATCTCTTGGCTGGGCGCAGTGGCTTATGCCTGTAATCCCAGCAATTTGGAAGGCCAAGGCGGGCGGATCACTTGAGGTCAGGAGTTCGAGACCAGCCTGGCCAATATGGTGAAACATCGTCTGTACTAAAAATACAAAAATTAGCCGGGCATGGTGGTGGGCGCCTGTAATCCCAGCTACTTGGGAGGCAGAGGCAGTAGAATCACTTGAATCTGGAAGGCGGAGGTTGCAGTAAGCAAAGATGACGCCACTGCACTCCAGCCTGGGCGACAAAGTGAGACTGGATCTCCACCAAAAAAATAAAAATAAAAATAAATAAATGAATCTATTAAAATGTATTTTGGCAGTTTTCTGCTTGCACCACCAGGTGGGAGTAGAGCACTTCAGGTGCAGGGCCCTTCTAGTCAGGAGGCCATTAAGATTCAAATAGTGACTCCTCTGTCTGCCTCCTCCCCAGATTTATAACCATGAATTTCCGCATTGTGTCTTAAAATATGCCTTTATTAAAACAGCCAAATATAAGCAAATACTAAATGACTAGGAACATAGTTTATGCTTTAAAAGCACAGTTTTAAAGGAAAATAGAACCCTTAAATACTCTGAGATAGCCTATTATTCTTTTTAAAACATTTTAATGCTGTGTTTCTCTTTCCTCTTATGATTATTTTCTTTTTTTTTTTTTTTTGCATTTATACATCTGTGGGTGACACAAAATAGTTGAAAGGTTTGAATTTGCCTGTGTGCATCATCAGTAGGGGAAGCCCATTTTGGGGGTGCATGCTACCCAGCACTCAAATATTTATTCATCCCTCACTCGGCAAGCACCCATGCCTTCTGTGGGCCCGGCACGGGACTAGAGGCACCAGGAATTCAAAAATAACTTTGACACAGTTCTAAAGTGGGGTGGGAGAGGGATGAGAGATGACTTTAGAGAGGGGAAGAGGCCTCCAAGACCACAGCAGGAGAAGCAGGTTTTAGGGAAAGGGGTGACAAGGAGGAAGGGGTACTAATGAGGTCAGTTTGGGACATAGAGTTGTAGCTGCTTATGAAAACACGTCCTGTAATCCCAGCACTTTGGGAGGCCAAGACGGGCGGATCACAAGGTCAGGAGATCGAGACCATCCTGGCTAACCCGGTGAAACCCCGTCTCTACTAAAAAATGCAAAAAACTAGCCGGGTGAGGTGGCGGGGGCCTGTAGTCCCAGCTACTCAGGAGGCTGAGGCAGGAGAATGGCATGAACCCGAAAAGCAGAGCTTGCAGTGAGCTGAGATCCGGCCACTGCACTCCAGTTTGGGCAACAGAGCGAGACTCCGTCTCAAAAAAAAAAAAAAAAAAAAAAAAGAAAACACGTCAGGGGAGAAGTCCTGTGGGAAGCTGGGAATCTGAATCTCCTCATTCATCTTACTTTGCACGGTTTATTCTATCTTACATATCTTATACATTTATCTTATATATCTATCATATCTACATATCTATCTTATATCTCTTATCTATCTTACATATTTATTTTATATCTATACCTCTATCTTATATACCTTATATATCTATCTTATATACAAATAATGATATACATTTCTATACTTTCCAGCTCACCTTGCTTATCTTCATTTTTCGCTAGAACCATTCAAAGCTTAGGTTCTCTAATTTAAGTGAGTTAGACATGAAATGTGTCATAATGCTCAGTCCTACAGCTCTTACCTGAGACACAGTGGTTAAGGGCACAGCTCTGGATCCGCACAGAATACTGGCTCTGTAACTCTACCCTGGATCTGTGTAGGCAAGTTACCTAACTTAGCCAAACCTCAGTTGACTCATCTGTAAAACGTGACTAGGAGATTATCTAACCTCTGACTGATCCAAAGATTAAATACAATAATATATATAGGGCCTAGCACCTGGAATTTCTGTTGGCCACAGCAGGACTAGTTCCTGCTACTAAAGTTGCTCTCCCATTGACTTCTGCTCAGCTCAGTCATCCCAGACTCTCACTATCTGTACACAGGTGCGAGAAGACAGATGCATATAGCTATAATACTGAAACATTTCACTAGCCCTATCTTTTAAGCAGGTGTCTTTTGATTAAAAGAAGTATCCTTCTACTTAGTTCTTTATTCTCTCTTTCTTACCAATGACTTTCTCAGGTAGGAACAACTTGTTGGATTTGCCTATTCTAAACTCAGCTATTTTAACCAGAAGTCCATTGCAGCTATCACTAGATTTAGATACTGCTGTTTAAAACAGATGGCTATTTTATAGCCTTTACAGCAGAATAGAACAATTTGAACAGAAAATTAAATGGGGGTATTTCATCACAAAGTTGGACACCAGGACTTGAACTAAATTATGGCAAAAATCTGGAATGACTTGCACTCATTCATTGAGCCCAGAATCAAACCCAGATAGGGATTTTATTTTGCTTAGAATATTTTTCTCCTTTTATTTTTTATTAACAAAACATTTAGTGAATCACTTTGAACCAAGTCCCAAACCTATATATTTTCTAAAACTACTGACTCAGGATTGAACTGACATTTCATCCAGTTAAAGTCTCCAGTGGAACTTGGGTCTTTAACTGGCAAAGCCATTGATCTACCATTTAGCTTTATTGCTTTCAATAGAATTGAGGTGGGAGGAAAAGGCTCAGCTCACGAAAAAAAAAAAGAAAAAAGAAAAAAGAAAGTGCTTCAGTAGGTTCTTAAACCTTCCTTAAATCAATCATTTTCTTTTTATGTGCCAAATTGCAGAAGGTAGATGATGCTCATTCCAAATGCACACAAAATAATTATTCAAACTTGATCTGGGTATTTTTCAGAGATTAATTTTCCAAGGTTGTCATACCTAATGGAAAGCTCTCAAATGAATGGCTGTCCAAATCACCTGGTCCTTTGCCCATTGCTCTTTCCTTCACTTAAATTGTGCCTTGCCATCTCAGCCCCTCTTCTTCGTCACACACTCTTGCACACCCTTCAACATTCAGCACAAAAGTCACTTTCCTCAATAAGCCTTCTCCAATTCTTGATACAGCTTTTTGCCCTTTCCCCTGTGTCCTCATAGTTCTCGTCTCATACCTCCACTGAAAGCTTTTATGTTATGCATCTGTCTCCTTCACTAGACTGAATTTTGGAGGGCTAAGACCCTATCTTTTACATCTCCCCATGTCCATTGCTTAGCACAGTGACTGGCACGTGTGCTCAGGGTTTGTTAAATGAACTCATGCATGAACGAGTAAATGCATGGGATTGATGTTCACTGCTGGCTAAGAAAACATCTGAAAGATACATTGCTATGAGAGTCATCTTTAAGGAAATATCAACACCTCTCCCCACAATTAGCCTCTCTCTCTTACCCACCTGTCCCCACCTTGCCTCAACTTTCAGTCAGGGCAAGCAAAATAGGCAGTCGTATACAACGAGATTTGAGAACTGCAAATAGTCACTGCAATTTTTAGAGAAAATTAGCAGCCTCAAATTTTCCAAAAAGGCCAAATTTGGAGGAGGCCTTTGTTCTTTGCCCAATTAATAAAAACAATATTATTTAGAGTTCCCAAACAAACAAGGAAATCCACAGACCCTTCTGCCTTTTACCTTGAATGGATCCTGGCTGCTTAAGGAAAAGTCATGACACAGAGCTACCTGACCCAAAGACTCATGGGAAAAAACACCTCTGAGAGGAAGTGACCCTCAACTTCTTATGGAAATTGATTTGGGATCCTCTGAGCTTTAAATTTAAGAATATTAACCTTCTTGTCTAACTTTATCTCAGGGCTATTTCCAAGCTCTGAGATGAAGGGGCTTGGCTTCTTTAGATTGTTTCTGGTCAGAACATCCCAGAACCAGGAAGCAACAGAAAATCATAAGCAGATTAATCCCTCCAGTTTTTTAACAATTAAAAACCCTTTGATCTCCAGTATTTCATTTTGTAAGCAAAATAACAAAACTGTTCATAACAAATCTATAAAGAAGACAGGGCAGAAATTATAACCCCATCTCACAATGGTCAGAGAAAGGTGGATTGACTTGTATTAGGTCACTGAGTACAGAGTAAGATCTAAAACTCAGGTCTTCTGAGTGCCAGTTTGATGCTTTGGCATTTATAGCACACCACTTAGTTCCCATGTATATAACTAGTTGATATGGTTTGGATCTGTGTCCCCACCCAAATCTCATGTCAAATTGTAATCCCTAATGTTGGAGGTAGGGCCTGGTGGGTGGTGATTGGATCATGGGGGCGGATTTCCCCCTCGGTGCTGATCTTGTGATAGTGAGTGAGTGCTTATAAGACCTGGTTGTTTAAAAGTATGTGGCATCTTCCCCTCCCCTTCCTCCTGCTCCAGTCATGTGAGACGTCTTGCTTCCCCTTTGCCTTCTGCCATGATTGTAAGTTTTCTGAGGCTTCCCCAGAAGCTGCTATGCTTCCTGTACAGCCTGCAGAACCATGAGCCAATTACACCTCTTTTCTTCATAAATTACCGAGTCTCAGGTATTTCTTTACAGCAATGCAAGAATAGACTAATACACTAGTCTTCTAAACCGGAACAGAAACTCTCCCAGGAAAGTGCTTGAGTAATACTTCTCTTGTCTGTTCCTGTACCCCAATTCCTGGCACAGAACTCAGTAAGATAAAAACATGATTGATTAAGCTAACCCACTCTTAAAAAAATAGCTCTTAGGTACCTTTCCCTCTTTCCCAGGTGGGTAGATGCAGTGGCAAACCTCACAGTAAATGTCAGCTGGTTCCTTTGTGGCATTACCTGAGTGGCAAGCCAGGACAACTGTAAACAGTTCTCTTAGGTATGCACCTTGTTACCAATTGCTGCTTTTCCAAGCTACTCAATTATTAAGTCACTGATTTGATATAGTTCCTCCTTTCTTGTGATGTGTGCACACAGCTTGAGAGGAGCAATGACTCTTAGATCAGCTCCATTTGGGGCTACCTAGAAGTGGGAAAATGCTCATCTCAACTGGTCTGTCTGTAAGAGTTGAGGATCGGCAGTCCTTTCATCCCTTGCTTCGATACTTCCCAATCCCAGTCTACTGATGGGAGCTTAGCCCACATTGTCCTCTCAGACAGAGATTGGAAGGACTTCTAGAAATGACCAAAATTGAGAGCTTCCCAAGGGCAAAAACAACACCTCCATCACTGTGACTCAATAAATACTGAACAAATGAGATTCCAAATTCATTTTAAGAGCAGATATGGCTTGCCCAATATCATATAATGAATATTTGTATGTAAATATTTTGACTATCAACACTAGATTAATGTGCAGTCTTTTTTCCAAATTGCATTAGCATTTTTAAAAAAGGACTCTCCTGTCTTTATTTAAAAAAAATAATTTAATGGTGGGAATTGTGTTGCGCTTAAAAGGAATAATAAGTTGACAGTAGTCTCCCCCAGGTAGGTCTGGCTGTAAATGGAAGTTTCCTCTAAAAGAGTTGCTAGTGATCATTTTGTGGGACAGCGGATTGTCTCATCTGTTCTCATTCCTTCCCTCAGAGATAGGGATCACTGGAGGTTGGGTCATCTACTGCTGTCATTTTGGCAGCCCTTTTGCACAATTGTTTCTGCATGTTTTATGAGTGATTTCTCAGTGTTACTGTATTGGTTGGGCTAGTGGCTTGTCTCTATTTCCCTGATAATGAAAATATTAGGTAGTATATTTACCTACAGATACTTAATTGGCATCATAACTCACTGTCCTGGCTCATTCAGTGTCCTAACTTGTTCCAAGAAAAGAAAAGGCAGAAAAAAGTGCTCATACCTAACACACTGACGTTGAGGACGCCTTGGTTTTGGCCGAGAAAGTCTGGGGGGTTGTTAACATCACAGATGTAAATTCCACTGTCCGCTGGCTGTATATGTGAGATAGTGATAGACGCATTACCTGGATCGTTGGACCCTGTAATTCGATCTTTAAATTGTCCGATGGCTACAGCTTGTCCACCTTGATAAAAGTAAATCTAGACAGAAAAATAACAGAAATGAGAAGTGGAGAGTGTCCAGGACTAGGATAAGCTACCTGAAACACATTACCTTTGATAAAGAAATAGCATCTTCCCCCCACCAGGAACAGGTCCCTGTGGCCAAGGTTTCTCAACTCAGTGGGGCACTTTAATTTGCTCACAGCTGCGCATTTGGCCCTCAGAGCAGCTCTGTGATGTCATCAGGGATTAGTATGCCTGTCTTACAGAGGAGGAGGCAGCTGGAGCTGACAGGATTCAACACCTAAGCTTGGGCTATGAGATCGAGATGCTCACTTAATGAATCCACCTGAGAGAAACTCATTATGTAGAACATAAATATCTGATGGGAAACCAAAACTATCACTTTTTTAACCATTTTATAAACTTCTTAAAATTTCAATTTACCTTACCCAGTGAGACTATCTGGTTTACTTAAATGTTCAAATGTTCATGCTCCTTTTAGACACATCTACTCTTTTGGATAGACAAATTTGGGTTTGTTTTGTTTATTAGAAGCAAAGCAGAAAAGCATCTTAGAAATCATCTGCTCCCATCCCTTTATAGTGGTGTTATGAAGATGAAACAAAGAAATCTAGTAAAGGACCTTGGAAGTGCTCAGCCAGTGATAGCTACCATCTTTCTCTCCATGTGGCAGAAGGCAGAACTGGAATTCTGTCATTTAAACAAATAAGGCATCTCAGACCCAGAGAGACTAAATGACCCATCTAAAGCCACAAGGGCTCATTTATTATTATTATAACTTATTAAACTTAAGATCTGGATTCTAGTTCCATCTCTATTAAAGAGCATAGATACTTAGATCATAATGGCAACTGTGGGAGCAGCACGATGTGGTGGAAAGGGTCCTGGTCTAGGGGTCAGGTGGCCTGAGTTAGTCACAGCTCTGCCTCTCACTGTGACATAGTTAGGGGAGGTGGCCTCTAGTCATGCCTCCATGGCAACCTGCTTTTAGATAAGAAACAAAGTTATTTAATCTCTCCAACCTCTACTTTCCACATCTGAATGAGAAAAGAGAGTAATGTTTTACGTATGATATGTATTTACCAAGTATAGGCAGTTAAGTTGATTTTAGTTAGTACATAAATGAAAACTTACAAATTTGAATGTGTATTAGAAAGATAAATATCTAGCACATTAAATCTATGACTTCCTCAATATTGTTGCATAGGGTAGATTAAGGTAGATTTTTAAAAATTTTAAGAAAACAGGTCAATATGGAGAATAACATTAAATAATAAATAGTGCTAGTGATACACAAATATGACAAAAATTATGTAGATGGTACATCAGTGACTGAAGCTTGGTAATCACCGGATTAGGTAATTCCTGAGGTCCCTTCACAATACACACCTTCTATGTACATATTTTGTTAGTTTCATGTAAATGTATGTTATTCAAGTGATTGTTATTGTTCAATAAATTGTATTGTCTTAGTCTGGTGAGACTAATATTTTCATAAAATCTACTGGAAGGCCTTACAATTCATTTAATTCACTTCCCTCACTTTACAGAAGAAACCAAAGCCCAGAGAGGTTAAAAAATAAAAGACACAAAATTGACAGTTGAGACAAATCTGGGATCCAATTTTCCTAATTCCTTGTACTGTGGGCTTTACCTTAATAGGCCAATAAAAGAGGGAAAGCAATTAGAAAACCAAAAGATATTGTCTAGATGAATTCAAATGTATTTTCCTTTAAGCAGAAAGTCAATATATTTCAAAACTAAGGCAGAAAGCTGGATTTTGAGGGAAAAATCCCAGGAAAAGAGTACATTTAAAGAGAAAACTATTTGTTTCTCTCCCATTTTTTCTAACATCAACATGCTTTCTTGCCTGCATTATAAATGCAGCCATTTATAATTCATTCATTCACACGTATCGAAATCACAAACTCTTGCCCCAGAATGGTCTTGTTTGACTTCCAAACAAGAAAGCCAGGATTAACTCAAGGTATTCAAGTGGGACAGGAGGAGGTTCAACACATCAGAGGATTACTTTCATTTGAGTTGACACCCATGCTGTCAGGCTTTCACTTTCACAAGGCAGCATGGGGCTTATTTACTTTCTAATTGGCAGTTTGAGGTCTTGTTGTTTCTTACCTGGAGTTCAGCCTGCTGTCCATCAAGAGTGGCCTTTACAGCCTCAACATCTGGCCACTTCCCCTCCTCCCAAGGAGACTGTGGACAGTGTAAAACATCAGCCCTGTTTTATAGTGATGCTTGATGACATCACAATGAGATACAACATCAGTCCTGCCTGAGGCCTACAGCAAGTCCCAGAGGATCCAGGTGAAAAGGACCTTATTTCTGTAGAGATCACGAGGCCAAAATAGTGTGTTTTAGGCCAGAATTAGGATATGAAAAGAAGTAAAAGTGTTCACTGTATCCATGTGTCCATGCCCACTGTAAAAGTCCCACAATTGGGCATGAGTCAAGGTGAAATGAGTATGTAAGCAATGAGGCCCTGAAACCTTACCTATGAAAAAGACCTTTACTACCTTTTATATGCTAGCTCCTCATGCTGTAGTCTAATACATTTCGCCCTCTCACAATTGACACTAAAAGGTATTAGAGACAGAAATAAGGGTAGTGAGGGCTAACAGTGGAGACCTAAAAGAGCCAAGGCTTTGGCTTCACAGTTCTGTGTGAGAAGTAAAGTACCTGGGGGTAGACAGCAGCAGCCAGACACATACATGGAGGGGCTTTCTGTTAGGGGGAAGTCCACACAGTCACACTGTCCTTGTAAAGAAAAAAAGAAAGAAGTGTTTTCCTGAAACTGCTTATCTAATCATATAGGAAGGACTACAACTTGATTCCATTTTTCATAAAAGAATAACTCTTTTAAAAATCAAAGCTGAACAGTGGCCAAAGCCCGGCCCATGATCCTGTGTGGCTTGTATACTTTTCAAAGAAAGAATATTATCAATTTGGACATCAAAGCAATGGAGGTCCAGAAAAAGCCCCGGATCTTCAACGGGCCACATCTTTGGGTGGGAGTGAGGAGGAGGTGATTTTTTAAGGAAATCCATCCCAGTGTTCCCTTAAAGGGTGCTTGTTAATTTTTTACCCACTTGCACTTTGTGCTTGGGTTCATGGTAGACTGCCCTGCTTTCTCCCAAGGTCCTCTCTGCCTGCCCCCTGGGTGATGCTAGAGGCTGATGGGTGGAGTCATAATTGCACAGTAATTATAAGACCCTTGTGAGATAGTTTGGTTTGTGGTTTCTAAAGTTAAGGGGCCTTCAGGAGCCCGATGGATATTGGAAATATGGGAAATGGCTGGGAGGGGCTGGTAAGTAGTGGTAAGATCATAACAGATATGGGGACTGCAAGGAACTGAAAAGTCAACGTAAACAAGGCATTCAAACTGTTGAAACAAACAAACAAAGTATTGGGCAGGCTGACTGAAATACATCCACTGGCCAAATCTGACCCAGAGGGCTGCAGTTAGTGAACTCAAATTCATCCTTTTCTAATACAAAAAAGGACACCGAGGCCTCAATAGAGGGAGCAATTTTCCCAAGGTCACACAATTTACAGTCAGACCTGGAATTCAGACCTCCTGATTCCCACTGAATATATTAAGATGGCACTCATAGTCCTTCTTAAGGTGAGAAAGATGATTCCTGGGCAACCTTCCCTCTTTGGGGCCATTCCATTCCCTGCTCCAGCCCAACCTTCTCCTGCCAATTGCTGTTATTTATTGGCATGGTGCTTCCCATGCTGAGTATGTTCACCACATGATGCCCTCAACATTTGCCAGCTGCAATTGTAGGCCCCTCAGTTCTTTGCAGAGTAACCTTTCCCTTCCTACTGTGCCAAGCTCCTAGTCACACAAGGCTGTGCAGCTGGGAACCAGATTTGTCCTAAAAGACTTTTTCCTCAGCTTAGTGACACTGCTCTCTAACTAGAAGCATGGAGCATAAACAAGAAGGGTTGAAAGAATTCAGTTTGCTTTCTGTTTGAACCTGAGTTGGAGTTAGCTTCCAGAGCTGCTTTTGCAGATTCCTTCTGGGAATGTGGAGGACATGGACGTCCACAGCAAACCACACATTCTTTCCTTTCCAGCTTCTTGCTTTCTTGTACTGCTGATAGAGGGGCTAGCCATGGGGTAGGGAAGGAGTGTGCAGGTATAAGGTGGCAATGGTCACAAGCTCAGAATTTTATTCAGACTGTATTGGGGGTAGGGATGGCATGTGGAAGAAACAGGATACCAAAGAAAGACTCTCTTGTTTCCAAACCAACTCTCTTACCAACCTGCCATTTGCCTGGGTATCTACCATTTGAGTTGCTCCTTTTGGAAGAAGGCATGGAAGGTCCCTGATTCAATGCATTCTTTAGAAGAGACCAAAATAAGCTATCACTAGTCCCTAACACCTTACCATGAGATGAATTTATCAGATTTAGCAAAAAGTGAATGGGACACAATACATAAATTTGATGGTGGGGCAAGGAAGAACTTGCAGTATTTCTCAGTAGGGGTGACACTGGCATTTTGGGCAGACAACTCTTTGTTGTGTGGCTCTGTCCTATGTATTTCAGGTTGTAAAATCTGAGAAGCCAGAGAACATAAGAACACTAGGTCCTGGGAAAGAAGTTGTCCAAGTTGTTTATGAGGCTGGCAAAGGGTATTTTTCACTATGAACATTCTTGAAGAATAAGTATTGTCTGAGAGATTCATGCTAAGTAGAGTCAATGCATGCTCTGTTCATGGACAGGTAAGGTCTCTGTATGCAGTGTTAGCATTAACAGGCTGGATGGAAGATGAGGCCATCTGCATGACCAGAAAGGCACCAGACCACCCCAAATTTCCATGTTAGCCTGCCCATACCTGGCCTAGAGTTTTCAGCTGAGATTCCCTGCTGAGGGATTGACTATCTAAAGCTGTTCTTATTTTCTGAGAGGAATGTTTCTCTGAGAGAAGGACCATGTTAATGAATATCCTGGCCTTCTTAGTGGGAAGACCTGTGGGATACTTCAGTCTCTATTTGCCACAGGGGATAGTCAGTAAGAAATAACATCAGCCCCTGGGCATTGAGGAATACCAGGCCTCAGAGTCAATTGCTAATCTAACACAATGATTTCAGGAGAGGGAAGATGGGACTACGGAAAGAGCTAGCCACTGCCATGATCAGGGCAGTAATAGGATCCTGAGCCTTTAGGAAGAGGCAGAAGAACTCCAGACATGGATGCGAGAAGGTAAACTCAAGACTGTCCCAGTTTTGTCAGGGGCTTGCGCTGATCTTGATTGTTACCAAAGTCAGACCCTCCCATCCCATTCCTAAAGCTGGTGCCAGTGCCCTGGAGTCTCCAA
This sequence comes from Rhinopithecus roxellana, assembly GCF_007565055.1. Lineage (NCBI taxonomy): Eukaryota > Metazoa > Chordata > Mammalia > Primates > Cercopithecidae > Rhinopithecus > Rhinopithecus roxellana. The sequence continues at coordinate 95,024,426 of NC_044555.1, read as the reverse complement.
ACAATGAAGAAGTCCAGTAGTACACCAATAAGTGTTCTTACCTGAGAGGTCCAGCTACATCTTCCCCGAGCGTCTCTTGCATGCGTCATTTTTAGACACTGACTGACTGCCTTTTCCTCCATACCCTCAGTACTGAGGCACGAGCTGTGCTGTGTTTGAGCAGAAATGGGTGGATCTGAGAGCTGAATGCTATACAGTATACGGCCACATCAACCCAGGAGTTGAACTGAATCTCTCAGTGTGACCACTGATGTCTGGCAACATCTTAGTCCCATAAATCACAGAACTGTCTAATAGTGCAGCAGTCCTTTTATCCTCCCATAAATGTTCCACCAGCAATCCCTAGATTAACATACAACATGCTCCACAGAATTATGAATGTTTTCAAAGAGGAAACAGTCTTGAAATGGAGACCAAATCCCATTTTGAAAAGTACCACCTCAACACAGGATGTCTGCAACCTCTTGGTTGAGCAGGTTGTCAGTTCAGGGATAAGAAGCAGGCAGAGAAAGGGCCTGGGCCCTCCCTTTAGCCACAGTGACCTGGTGAACAGTGGAACTCGAAGCAGATCTTGGGCTAGGATGGCCCTGAAGAGCTCTTTCCCTGTTCAAGTGTATCTTCTTGAGCTAGGCTCCCTAGTGCCCATGACTCAGTCCCTCCAGATCACCAGGGGTATGGAGGGAACAGGGATTTTGCAAAATCGCCGTTTTGTAAGTGATGATGCCAATATTAAAAGCTCGCATTCACCGAATGCTTACTGGGTAGAAGGCTTCCTAGTGCTTCACAAGCATCATCTCATTTAATCTTCATATTAAACCTATGAGACAGGTAAGTAGCCCCATTTTAAAGATTGGGAACTGAACAACTGAAAGGTCAAACGACGTGTCTACCAGTCGTTTGATCACCCAGTCAATAAATAAATGGCAGAGCAAGAAGAACTGACATTCATCAGGAGGTTTCCACTAGGACTTCAAAACTACTCATCTGGTAAAGCAGTGAGAAGCCCATGCCAGCAGGATGTGGGGAGACAGGGGAAGGACTCCAGTTCTCTAGAAGTAGAGAGCTAAATATGGTTGTAATGGGGATCTGGCTAGCATAAGCTAAAGCAAGACAGGAAAATAGAAGGAAGATAAAATTTGCCTTTGGGGGATGGTTTTTATTGCTCCCAAGCTGTGGGAGCAATAAAAACACAAAAGCTTATCTTCTATGCGGCTAAGGCCCAGGCGTAACATAGGTATCATGCAGCTTTAAGATCAAAGAGCAGGTTTTGCCTGATCCAGCAGCTCAGTGCAGATGCCCTCCTTTAATGTGGACATTGCAAAAGAGTATATATCTTAAATTACTTGCCCCACCTGTAACTGACATTTTGGAGAATGAGGCAAATGGCAAGTAAATAAGCTACTCAATAAATATTTATTTGTGAACAGATTTTTTGTAAGTGCTTCTAAGAGATGTTCTGGGCTCAGGCCACACTCAATTCAATCACCATATCTTCTTCCCTTGCATTTCCTGGTATAGAAAAAGCTCACTGCTGGTCACAAGATCCTTCGGCTCTGCAGCTCCCTCCCAGTTCCTCACTAGACACACAGTTCAACCAAGAAGTGGCCTTGTAAATCCCAATGTCAGAGGAGGCATAAATAAAAATTTGTGGTTTTTGAACTGAGACTGGCCTTGCCCAGCCTTCAGGCAGTTGAGAACATCTTGATTTGAGTATCAAGCAGAAAGTATTTCAAAATACATTGGCGAGGTCTCTCTAAATCCAGCCCCACCTGGCAAAATGAGAAAGATTTCAAGCCTACAGATAAAGAATGTGTTGAAAAGACTATTCCGGAAATCGAACTTTAAAAAGGAAGAAAGGTCATGTGATTATTGTCATCCACAATCTAACAGAACATCCTGCAAAAGAAGGCAATAATTTCTTAGTTGACTCCTACATACAAGGCCTTGGGTCTGGACATTTTGGGTGATGCAAACTGGTAGAAGCACTGTTGGTGGTGGTGCTGCTGTGGATGATGATAATCATAATAGTGTTTACAAGGGATAAAACTTATAGGGCTTTATATTTTTCACATGCATTATGCCAGTTGATTTCCCACGGGTATTGCTGATCTACCATATTTTAAAGAGAGGTACAGAGTGATTCAGATACTTGTCCAAGGTAACCAGTATTGAGCAAAATTGTTTAACTTGGACTAGAGAGTGGCATTGATGCAATCTCCCCCTGTACGGCGTTTCCTGCTAAACAAATGCTCAGGATTTGTAAACAGAGGACTCAGCACCTCCGAAGGACTAGTGATGGCTGAAGTGACACTGGCCAACATGTGGTTCCTCTAAACTAATGCCTTCCTTCTTCTCCACCCCTGTCCCTAGGCCTCCCCCAGCCTCCTCAACTTGCTCTCCCTCTATCTTTCTACTAATCAAAACTTTTCCTTTCCTTCAAGGCCCAATTCAGCTGCATCCAACTACTCCAAACCACACTGACTTGTCTCTTCTCTAAACTCTGCTTTGGGTCATGCAACCTTTTGAGAACCTGAAGAAAGCTACAGACCTTTTCCATCAAGAGATATGTGTAGGCATGCATGGCATATGTGCTCACATAAACATGTGCGTGAGCACACAGGCACACACACGCACGTGTGCACGTGTGCGTGCGCACGCACACACACACACACCTTTGAGTATACAATTTGAATCCTTGGGCTAAAGAAGGAATTTCCCTCAAGGCCTGATGAAGGAAACCTGGGAATAGGCAGCTTGCATGTGAAATCATTCTCCTCCCCTGACTTTCAACCCACCCTTTTCTGGCAACCTCTTCCCCCAGACCCTATGCCTACCCAACTCCATCCCCTGTCCTCTATCCTTACGCTGTTCTTGATGAACTACACAGGGTTCATCACTACTATGGTCCTTCTTCACCCATCTGGGGAGTCTCGTTCTGTCAGGCCTCAGTCTAGCACAGTGAGCTAGTTCACTTGACAGTCAGATCCTAGATATTAAATTTGGCAGAGATCTGTAGATCAATCAGGACTTGCATTTGAACTAATTTCTTCTGGAAATAATAGGGAGATAAAGGCGGAGGGGGAGCCCTTTCAGAATTACTGTTCATTTCACCTATGAGAAGAACCATTTCCGTCTTCTCTAAAATACATGATCCACTTGATGTGGACCTACACAGACCTGAGATAATGGGTTATAACTAAATATGAAGAGAGGACAAGAGTTAAGTTACTTAGATGATGATCTTCTCTATACAGCTGTCTTCAAACGTTTGTATCTGAGATTCCTGCCACTACTGTCACTGGCATGCCATTCTTTCACATTTCACGTTTTTTCTACCCCAACAGTTTTCAGTCAGAACTACAAAAGGGGAAGAGTTTAGGAAAATGTGTGCTTACAGAAACTGGCTCCATCTCCTTCTTATGGAAGAAAGACCACTGGATGGAAAGCTGGTCTCGGGAGGCCACAGTGGTGGTATAGATGCAGACGAGAGTGACATTAGATCCAACAGTCACGTTCACGAAACTGTCTGGGACGGTCACTTGCACCACACTAACCTGACCTGAAAAGATAATCATAAAAAAATAGTACATACTCACATTCTGATAACACTGTTTCATCACAGAACACTTATAAAGACATCTTATTTGAAGAATCCAAGGTGAGGGGGAGAAGGCAGAATAAATCATACAAGAAAACTGAGCTTTTTTGGGTCTCGCTGGGGTAAGGGGAGGGGAGTTTCTAACAAATTATCATATGAAGATACTCAAATTCTAGATGATGGTGAGGTAATAACACCTAACTGAGAATTTCTTCTGTATTAAGGGCAGCCTTACACAGGTTCTTAAAGTCTGGTCCAGGGACCCAAAACTGTCTGGGAGTATAGAGAACAACTGACCCAGTTTTCCCAGTACCAAGGGAATTCCTTGAATGTGGGACTTATAGTTTTAAAATTGGGTAAATCTCAGGCAAAACATATCAGTTTCTTTTTGGGGTCCTCAATAATTTTTAATTGAAATTTTTATTTATATATTTGTAGATTCACGTGCAGTTCTAGGAAATAAGACAGATCTCATGTTTACTTTACCCAGTTCCCAGCAATGGTAACATTTTGTAAGATGATGGTATACTATCACAACCAGGATACTGACATTGATAAAACCTATCAACCTTATTCATATTTCTCCAGTTTTATATGTACTGCTGTGTGTGTGCACATGCACATTTAATTCTATATTCTATCATGTGTAGATTTGTGTATTCACCACCACAGTCAAGATACTGAACAGTTCCATCACCACAAAGACCCCTCATGTTGACATTTTTATAATCACACTCACCTCCATCCTGCACCTCATTCCTGTCCTAACCATGAACAACCACTAATCTTTCATTTCTAAAATTCTGTCATTTCATAAATGTTATATACAAGGAATCATGGTAACCTTTTGGAATTGATGACTGTTTTTACTCAGCATAATTATCTAAAATTTCACCCAAGTTGTTGTGTTTATCACTAGTTTGTGTTTTTTATTGATTTGTAGTACCTGATGGCATATATGTAATACAGTTTGTTTAACCATTCATCCATTTAAGGACATCTGGGCTGTTTCCAGTTTTGGGGTATTGGATAAAATTCCAGTGAACATTCAGGTACAGATATCGCATGAAAATAAATTTTTCTTTCCTTGGCACAAATGCCCAAGAGTGCAATTGCTGGATCATATGTCAGTTGCACATTTAATTTTATTAAGAAAAAACCAGCCAGGCTGTTTTCCATAACGACTGTACCTTTATACATACCCCCCTCCAAAAAAAAAAAAAGGATTCAGTTGTCCTGCATTCTTTTTGTTTTTTTTTTTTTTTTTTTTTTTTTTTTTTTTTATACTTTAAGTTCTAGGGTACATGTGCATAACGTGCAGGTTTGTTACATATGTATACTTATGCCATGTTGGTGTGCTGCACCCATCAACCCGTCAGCACCCATCAATTCATCATTTATATCATGTATAACTCCCCAATGCAATCCCTCCCTCCTCCCCCCTCCCCCCTCCCCATGATAGACCCCAGCGTGTGATGTTCCCCTTCCCGAGTCCAAGTGATCTCATTGTTCAGTTCCCACCTATGAGTGAGAACATGCGGTGTTTGGTTTTCTCTTCTTGTGATAGTTTGCTAAGAATGATGGTTTCCAGCTGCATCCATATCCCTACAAAGGACGCAAACTCATCCTTTTTTATGGCTGCATAGTATTCCATGGTGTATATGTGCCACATTTTCTTAATCCAGTCTGTCACAGATGGACATTTGGGTTGATTCCAAGTCTTTGCTATTGTGAATAGTGCCGCAATAAACATACGTGTACATGTGTCTTTGTAGTAGACTAATTTATAATCCTTTGGGTATATACCCAGTAGTGGGATGGCTGGGTCATATGGTACATCTAGTTCTAGATCCTTGAGGAATTGCCATACTGTTTTCCATAATGGTTGAACTAGTTTACAATCCCACCAACAGTGTAAAAGTGTTCCTATTTCTCCACATCCTCTCCAACACCTGTTGTTTCCTGACTTCTTAATGATTGCCATTCTAACTGGTGTGAGATGGTATCTCATTGTGGTTTTGATTTGCATTTCTCTGATGGCCAGTGATGATGAGCATTTTTTCATGTGTCTGTTGGCTGTATGAATATCTTCTTTTGAGAAATGTCTGTTCATATCCTTTCCCCACTTTTTGATGGGGTTGTTTGTTTTTTTCTCGTATATTTGTTTGAGTTCTTTGTAGATTCTGGATATTAGCCCTTTGTCAGATGAGTAGGTTGCAAAAATTTTCTCCCATTCTGTAGGTTGCCTGTTCACTCTGATGGTAGTTTCTTTTGCTGTGCAAAAGCTCTTTAGTTTAATTAGATCCCATTTGTCAATTTTGGCTTTTGCTGCCGTTGCTTTTGGTGTTTTAGACATGAAGTCCTTGCCCATGCCTATGTCCTGAATGGTACTACCTAGATTTTCTTCTAGGGTTTTTATGGTATTAGGTCTAACATTTAAGTCTCTAATCCATCTTGAATTAATCTTCGTATAAGGGGTAAGGAAAGGATCCAGTTTCAGCTTTCTACTTATGGCTAGCCAATTTTCCCAGCACCATTTATTAAATAGGGAATCCTTTCCCCATTTCTTGTTTCTCTCAGGTTTGTCAAAGATCAGATGGCTGTAGATGTGCGGTATTATTTCTGAGGACTCTGTTCTGTTCCATTGGTCTATATCTCTGTTTTGGTACCAGTAGCATGCTGTTTTGGTTACTGTAGCCTTGTAGTATAGTTTGAAGTCAGGTAGTGTGACGCCTCCAGCTTTGTCCTTTTGACTTAGGATTGTCTTGGCAATGCGGGCTCTTTTTTGGTTCCATATGAACTTTAAAGCAGTTTTTTTCCAATTCTGTGAAGAAAGTCATTGGTAGCTTGATGGGGATGGCATTGAATCTATAAATAACCTTGGGGAGTATGGCCATTTTCACGATATTGATTCTTCCTATCCATGAGCATGGTATGTTCTTCCATTTGTTTGTGTCCTCTTTGATTTCACTGAGCAGTGGTTTGTAGTTCTCCTTGAAGAGGTCCTTTACATCCCTTGTAAGCTGGATTCCTAGGTATTTTATTCTCTTTGAAGCAATTGTGAATGGAAGTTCATTCCTGATTTGGCTCTCTGCTTGTCTGTTGCTGGTGTATAAGAATGCTTGTGATTTTTGCACATTAATTTTGTATCCTGAGACTTTGCTGAAGTTGCTTATCAGCTTAAGGAGATTTTGGGCTGAGACGATGGGGTTTTCTAAATATACAATCATGTCATCTGCAAACAGGGACAATTTGACTTCTTCTTTTCCTAACTGGATACCCTTGATTTCTTTCTCTTGCCTGATTGCCCTAGCCAGAACTTCCAACACTATGTTGAATAGGAGTGGTGAGAGAGGGCATCCCTGTCTTGTGCCAGTTTTCAAAGGGAATTTTTCCAGTTTTTGCCCATTCAGTATGATATTAGCTGTGGGTTTGTCATAAATAGCTCTTATTATTTTGAGGTACGTTCCATCAATACCGAATTTATTGAGCGTTTTTAGCATGAAGGGCTGTTGAATTTTGTCAAAAGCCTTTTCTGCATCTATTGAGACAATCATGTGGTTCTTGTCTTTGGTTCTGTTTATATGCTGGATTACGTTTATTGATTTGCGAATGTTGAACCAGCCTTGCATCCCAGGGATGAAGCCCACTTGATCATGGTGGATAAGCTTTTTGATGTGCTGCTGAATCCGGTTTGCCAGTATTTTATTGAGGATTTTTGCATCAATGTTCATCAGGGATATTGGTCTAAAATTCTCTTTTTTTGTTGTGTCTCTGCCAGGCTTTGGTATCAGGATGATGTTGGCCTCATAAAATGAGTTAGGGAGGATTCCCTCTTTTTCTATTGATTGGAATAGTTTCAGAAGGAATGGTACCAGCTCCTCCTTGTACCTCTGGTAGAATTCAGCTGTGAATCCATCTGGTCCTGGACTTTTTTTGGTGGGTAGGCTATTAATTGTTGCCTCAATTTCAGAGCCTGCTATTGGTCTATTCAGGGATTCAACTTCTTCCTGGTTTAGCCTTGGGAGAGTGTAAGTGTCCAGGAAATTATCCATTTCTTCTAGATTTTCTAGTTGATTTGCGTAGAGGCGTTTATAGTATTCTCTGATGGTAGTTTGTATTTCTGTGGGGTCAGTGGTGATATCCCCTTTATCATTTTTTATTGCATCTATTTGATTCCTCTCTCTTTTTTTCTTTATTAGCCTTGCTAGCGGTCTGTCAATTTTGTTGATCTTTTCAAAAAACCAACTCCTGGATTCATTGATTTTTTGGAGGGTTTTTTGTGTCTCTATCTCCTTCAGTTCTGCTCTGATCTTAGTTATTTCTTGCCTTCTGCTAGCTTTTGAATGTGATTGCTCTTGCCTCTCTAGTTCTTTTAATTGTGATGTTAGAGTGTCAATTTTAGATCTTTCCTGTTTTCTCTTGTGGGCATTTAGTGCTATAAATTTCCCTCTACACACTGCTTTAAATGTGTCCCAGAGATTCTGGTATGTTGTATCTTTGTTCTCATTGGTTTCAAAGAACATCTTTATTTCCGCTTTCATTTCGTTATGTACCCAGTAGTCATTCAGGAGCAGGTTGTTCAGTTTCCATGTAGTTGAGCGGTTTTGATTGAGTTTCTTAGTCCTGAGTTCTAGTTTGATTGCACTGTGGTCTGAGAGACAGTTTGTTATAATTTCTGTTCTTTTACATTTGCTGAGGAGTACTTTACTTCCAATTATGTGGTCAATTTTGGAATAAGTGCGATGTGGTGCTGAGAAGAATGTATATTCTGTTGATTTGGGGTGGAGAGTTCTATAGATGTCTATTAGGTCCGCTTGGTGCAGAGATGAGTTCAATTCCTGGATATCCTTGTTAACTTTCTGTCTCGTTGATCTGTCTAATGTTGACAGCGGAGTGTTGAAGTCTCCCATTATTATTGTATGGGAGTCTAAGTCTCTTTGTAAGTCTCTAAGGACTTGCTTTATGAATCTGGGTGCTCCTGTATTGGGTGCATATATATTTAGGAGAGTTAGCTCTTCCTGTTGAATTGATCCCTTTACCATTATGTAATGGCCTTCTTTGTCTCTTTTGATCTTTGATGGTTTAAAGTCTGTTTTATCAGAGACTAGGATTGCAACCCCTGCTTTTTTTTGTTCTCCATTTGCTTGGTAGATCTTCCTCCATCCCTTTATTTTGAGCCTATGTATGTCTCTGCATGTGAGATGGGTCTCCTGAATACAGCAGACTGATGGGTCTTGACTCTTTATCCAGTTTGCCAGTCTGTGTCTTTTAATTGGAGCATTTAGTCCATTAACATTTAAGGTTAATATTGTTATGTGTGAACTTGATCCTGCCATTATGATATTAACTGGTTATTTTGCTCGTTAGTTGATGCAGTTTCTTCCTAGCCTCGATGGTCTTTACATTTTGCCATGTTTTTGCGATGGCTGGTACCGGTTGTTCCTTTCCATGTTTAGGGCTTCCTTCAGGGTCTCTTGTAAGGCAGGCCTGGTGGTGACAAAATCTCTAAGCATTTGCTTATCTGTAAAGGATTTTATTTCTCCTTCACTTATGAAACTTAGTTTGGCTGGATACGAAATTCTGGGTTTAAAATTCTTTTCTTTAAGAACGTTGAATATTGGCCCCCACTCTCTTCTGGCTTGTAGAGTTTCTGCCGAGAGATCTGCTGTTAGTCTGATGGGCTTCCCTTTGTGGGTGACCCGACCTTTCTCTCTGGCTGCCCTTAAGATTTTTTCCTTCATTTCAACTTTGGTGAATCTGGCAATTATGTGTCTTGGAGTTGCTCTTCTGGAGGAGTATCTTTGTGGCGTTCTCTGTATTTCCTGAATTTGAATGTTGGCCTGCCCTACTAGGTTGGGGAAGTTCTCCTGGATGATATCCTGAAGAGTGTTTTCCAACTTGGTTCCATTTTCCCCCTCACTTTCAGGCACCCCAATCAGACGTAGATTTGGTCTTTTTACGTAATCCCATACTTCTTGCAGGCTTTGCTCATTTCTTTTTCTTCTTTTTTCTTTTGGTTTCTCTTCTCGCTTCATTTCATTCATTTGATCTTCAATCGCTGATACTCTTTCTTCCAGTTGATCGAGTCGGTTACTGAAGCTTGTGCATTTGTCACGTATTTCTCGTGTCATGGTTTTCATCTCTGTCATTTCGTTTATGATCTTCTCTGCATTAATGAGTCTAGCTGTCAATTCTTCCACTCTTTTTTCAAGATTTTTAGTTTCTTTGCGCTGGGTACGTAATTCCTCCTTTAGCTCTGATAAGTTTGATGGACTGAAGCCTTCTTCTCTCCTCTCGTCCAAGTCATTCTCTGACCAGCTTTGATCCGTTGCTGGTGATGGGCTGCGCTCCTTTGCAGGGGGAGATGCGCTCTTATTTTTTGAATTTCCAGCTTTTCTGCCCTGCTTCTTCCCCATCTTTGTGGTTTTATCTGTCTCTGGTCTTTGATGGTGGTGACGAACTGATGGGGTTTTGGTATAGGTGTCCTTCCTGTTTGATAGTTTTCCTTCTGACAGTCAGAAGGACTCTTTGTTGGTCTGTTGGAGATTGCTTGAGGTCCACTCCAGACCGTTTGCCTGGGTATCAGCAGCAGAGGTTGCCGAAGATAGAATATTGCTGAACAGCGAGTGTACCTGTCTGATTCTTCCTTTGGAAGTGTCCTCTCAGGGGTGTTCTCCACCCTGTGAGGTGTGGGGTGTCAGACTGCCCCTAGTGGGGGATTTCTCCCAGCTAGGCTACTCAGGGGTCAGGGACACACCTGAGCAGGCAGTCTGTCCGTTCTCAGATCTCAACCTCCGCGTTGGGAGATCCGCGGCTCTCCCCAAAGCTGTCAGACAGAGTCGTTCGCGTCTGCACCGGCTCCCGCTACTTCCCCTGTTGGTCTTCAGCTGTGCGCTGTCCCCAGAGGTGGAGACTACAGAGACAGGCAGGCTTCCTTGAGCTGCTGTGAGCTCCACCCAGTTCGAGCTTCCCAGCGGCTTTGTTTACCTACTTAAGCCTCAGCAATGGCGGGCGCCCCTCCCCCAGCCTCGCTGCTGCCTTGCGGATAGATCGCGGCAGACTGCTGTGTTAGCAGTGAGGGAGGCTTCGTGGGCGTGGGACCCTCCCGGCCAGGTGTGGGATGTATTCTCCTGGAATGCCTGTATGCTTACAGCGCAGTATTGGGGTGGGAGTTACCCGATTTTCCAGGTGTTGTGTGTCTCAGTTCTCCTGGCTAGGAAAACGGATCTCCTTCCCCCTTGCGCTTCCAGGTGAGGCGATGCCTCGCCCTGCTTCAGCTCTCGCTGGTCAGGCTGCAGCAGCTGACCAGCACCGATTGTCCGGCACTCCCTAGTGAGATGACCCCAGTACCTCAGTTGAAAATGCAGAAATCACCGGTCTTCTGTGTCGCTCGCGCTGGGAGTTGGAGACTGGAGCTGTTCCTATTCGGCCATCTTGCTCCGCCCCCCCCGTCCTGCATTCTTACCAGCATTTGGTGTTGTCACAGTTTTCTACTTTAGCCATTCTGGCAGATATGAAGTAATATAATCATCGTGGTGTTAATTTGCATTTCTCAAATAGATAATGATGCTAATTATCTTTTAATGGGATTATTTGCCATTTGTACATCTTCAGCAAAATATTTGTTTATATCCTTTGATTATTTTCTAATTGGATTGTTTAGTTTTTTAATGATTGAGTTTTGAGAATTCTCTGCATAATCTAGATGCAAGTCTTTTGGGGATAGAGAGTTTTATTTCTTTATTTCCAATTTGTAGGCCTTTATTTATTTTTGTTGCCTAATTGCAGTGGCTACAACTTCCAGTACTATGTCAAATAAGAGAGATGAGAGTGGACATTCTTGCATTGTTTCCAATCATAGGGCAAAAGCGTTCAGTCTTTCACCATGAAGTATAATGTTGACTGCAGGTTACTTGTAGGTGTTTTTATCAAGTTGAGGCAATTCTCCTCTGTAGGAGGTTAAATTGTGTCCCCCAAACAGATAAGTTCAATTTCTAACCTCCAGTATCTGCGAATGTGACCTTATTTAGAAATAGGGTTTTTGCAGATGTAATTAAGGATCTTGAGATGAGATCATCATTGATTTAGAGCAGACCCTAAATTCAATGACTGTTGTCCTTATAAGAAAATGGAGAGGGAGTCTTAACACAGAGACACACAAAGGGAAAGGCTCAGTGAAGACAGAAGCAGAGATTGGAATGATGCATCTATAAGCCAAAGAATACCGAGAATTGCCAGCAGCCATCTAGGCAAGACTTATGGCACAGATTCTCCTTCAGAGACCTCAGAAGAAACCAACAGTTTGATTTAAAACATTTGGCCTCCAGAACTGTGAGAGAATTCATTTCTCTTGCCTTAAGCCACCCCGTTTGTGGCAGTTTGTTACAGCAGCTCTCGGAAACAAATACACCCTCTATTCCTAACTTGCTGAGTTTTAATGATGAATGGGTATTGGATTTTGTCAAATGCTTTATCTGCATCAGTTGATATGATCATATTTTTTTTTCTTTAGCCTGTTGATATGGTGGATTACACTGAATGCTTTTTGAATGTTGAACCAGCCTTACAAAACTGAAATAAATCCCATTTGGTCATGGTGTATAATTCTTTTCATACATTGTTGGATTCAATTTGCTAGTGTTTTGCTAAGGATTTTTGTGTCAAGGTTCATGAGAGAGATATTGGCCTGTAGTTTTCTATTTTTGTACTATTTTTGTCTGGTTTTGGTATCAGGATAATACTGGCCCATAAAATGAGCTGAAAGTGTTTCCTTCTCTTCTATGTTTTGGAAGAGAATGTGTAAAACTGATCTTAATTATTCTTTAAGTGTTTGCTGGAATTGTTTGCTGAAGCTATTTAGGCCTGGAGATTTCTTTTGTAGGAGCTTTCAAAATTATGAATTCAATTTCTTTAATGGTTATAGAGCTATTCAGATTATCTATTTCATATTGGGTGAGTTCTAGTAGTTTGCTGTTTCGGAGAAATTGGCCAATTTTTTCTAAGTTTTCAAATAAATGAATGTATAGTTGTTCATAATATTCTCTCATTATATTTTTAATGACTACAGGATCTATAGTGTTATTCCATATTTCATTTCTGATATTAGTGATTTGGATCTTAACTCTTTTCATTGGTCTTGCTAGAAGTTTGTCAGTTTTATTGATTTTTTTTCAAAAAAAGCAAATTTTTGTGTAATTTATTTTTCCCTATAGTTTTTCTATTTCAAGTTCATTGATTTCAGCTCTTTATTATTCCCTTCCTTCTGCTTGCTTTGGGTTTGTTTGTTTGTTTGTTTGTTTGTTTTTGAGACGGAGTATTGCTCTGTCGCCCAGGCTGGAGTGCAGTGGCACAATCTTGGCTCACTGCAAGTTCCACCTCCCAGGTTCACGCCATTCTCCTGCCTCAGCCTCCCAAGTAGCTGGGACTACAGACGCCCGCTGCCACGCCCAGCTAAGTTTTGTATTTTTAGTAGAGGCAGGGTTTCACCATGTTAGCCAGGATGGTCTCCATCTCCTGACCTCGTGATCCGCCCGCCTCGACCTCCCAAAGTGCTGGGATTACAAGCGTGAGCCATCACACCTGGCCCTATTTTGGTCTTCTTTTCTAGATCCTTGATGTAGAAATTTAGATTACTGACTTAAGACCTTTCTTTATTTCCAATGTAAGCATTTAGTGTTATAAATTTCTCTCTCAGAATTGCTTTAGCTACGTGGTACATATTTCAATATGTTGTGTTTTCATTTGCATTCAGTTCTATGTATTTTTTAAAAATTCCTTTTGAGATTTCCTCTTTGATCCATGGATTACTTAGAAGAGTGTTGTTTAATTTCCATGTGTTTAGATACTTTTCTGCTACTGATTTCTAGTTTCATTGAATTGTGGTCAGAGAATACACTCTGCATGATTTCAATTATTTTAAATTTGTATAGGTTTGTTTTATGGCCAAGCACATGATCTATCTTGGTGAATTTTCTGTAGGTGCCAAAAAAAAGTGTGTCCTGCTGTTGTTGGGTGGAGTGTTCTATACAAATAGATATAATTTAAAACCACTGTGGATAAACCAATATAAAATCATAAAAATATTCAATAAATATTCAACATTAGATAAAAATATTCAATTAGATCAATTAGTTGTCTTTTTCAGATCTTCCCTATATTCACTGATGTTCTGTCTAGTAGATTTATCAGTTTCTGAGAGGGAGTACTGAAGTTCCCAACTATAGTTGTGAATTTGTCTCTTTCTTCTTTTAGCTTGATCAGTTTTTGTTCATGAATTTTGAGACTTAGTTGTTTGGTGTGTACCCATTAAGGATCATTATATCCTCCTGCTGGGTTGATCCTTTTATCATTAGGTAATGTCTCTCTTTATCTCTTTTAACTTTCTTTGCTCTGAAGACTACTTTATCAGATACTAATGAAGCTTCTCCAGATTTTTGAAACATTAATACTTATGTGGTATGCCTTTTTCTATATTTTTACTTGCAATCTTCCTATGTCATCAAATTTAATGTGAGTTTCTTGTGAGTAGCATATAGAGTAGTTCCCCCTTATTCCAGGGAGATACATTCCAAGACCCCCAGTGGATGCCTGAAACTATGGATAGTACTGAACCCTATGTATACTATGTTTTTTTTCCTATACACACAAACCTATGATAAAGTTTAATTTATAAATTAGGCACAGTAAGAGATTAACAATGATAACTACTAATAAATAGAACAATTATACCAATGTACTGGAGTAAAAATTATGTGATTGTGTTCACACAGTCACACTCTTTCTCACAAAATATCTTATTGTACTGTACCATGGGTAACTGAAACCTCAGAAAGTAAAACCACAGATAAAAGGGGACAACTGTAATTGTATTAACATTCAATATAATTGTTCAATGTAATTATTGATATATTAATTCTTGTTTGCTATTTTATTATGTTTTTTGTTTGGTTCCTTCACTTATTATTCTTCTGTTTCCCTTTTCTTGCTTTTCTGACAGTTACTTGAGCATTTTTTATGATTCCATCTTGACTTATTTGTAGTGTTTTAAAATATATATCTTTGTAGAGTTTTTCTAGTGGTTTCTCTGGGTATTCAACATTCATATGTGAGTCATAACAGTCTACTTATATCAATATTTTACCACTTTGATTGAAGCGTAAAAACCTCACTTCCATTAGGTTCCTTTACCTTCCCCACTTTTAAATATCATTGTCTAGAGTGTAAAATGGTGTTATAATTTTGTTTCAATTATCAAATATGATTTATAGAACTCATGAGTTAAAAGATAGTCTACTTTATGTACTTACATTTCTGCTCTTTCTGTTGTCCTTTCATCCTTCCTGATTGCTCTTTATCATTTACTTTCTGTTTGAAGAAATCCCTTTAGCTATTTTTTAACAGTATTATCTGCTAGCAACAAATCTTTTTGTTTTCCTGCAACTGAGAATTTAATTATTTCCCCTTAATTCCTGAAGGGTAGTTTCACCAGATATGGATTTTATTTTCTGTCATCTCTGCTCTTCTATTGAGTCCATCAGCAAGTTTTTCATTTTTGTTATTTTATTTTACCATTCTATAATTTATATTTTTTTGGGGGGAGGGGACAAACAAGCCAGTTTTATTAAAAAAATAAGTCCAAGGGGGGAAAAAAGAAAATTGAGAATGAACCTGTAGATTATAAGGGTCTTTAGAAAAATAGTAGACAATCACAAAGTATGTATTTTTTTAAATTCTTGTTTTTAACTTAATTTTTATTTTTAATTAACAAATAATTATTGCATGTATTTATGGGGTGTAATGTGATATTTTAATATATGTATACACTGTGCAATGATTACATCAAACTAATTAACATATTCATCACCTCACATTTTCATCTTTTTTTTGTTTTTTCTTTTGTTTTGTTTTCAGACCGGGTCTCACCCTGTCACCCAGGTTGGGGTGCAGTAGTGTGATCTTGGCTCACTGCAACCTCTGCCTCCAAGGCTTAAGCAATTCTCCCATCTCAGCATCCCGAGTAGCTAGGACCACAGGCGCGTTCCACCAGGCCTGGCTAATTTGTGTGTGTGTGTGTGTGTGTGTGTGTGTGTATTTTTGGTAGAAATGGAGTTTCACCACGTGGCCCAGGCTGTTCTCGAACTCCTGAGCTCAAGTGATCCGCCTGCCTCGGCCTCCCAAAGTGGCAGGATTACAGGCATGAGCCACCACATCTGGCCTACTTATCTTTTTATTTGTTTTTTTTTTTTTTTTTTTTTTTTTCATAGCAAGAACATTTAAAATCTATTCTTTTTTTGAATAGGTTTTTGGGGACCAGGTGGTGTTTGGTTACGTGGATAAGTTTATTAGCGGTGATTTCCGAGATTTCGGTGCCCCCATTACTCGAACAGTGTACACTGTACCCAATGTGTAGACTAAAATCTTATGCTTTTAGCAGTTTTGAAATGCACAATACATTATTATCAACTACAGTGAGCTTGCTGTGCAATAGGTCTTAAGAACTTATTCCTCTTGTCTAGCTGGAACTTAGTACCCTTTGGTCAACTTCTCCCCATTTCCCACTCCCTCCAAGCCACAGTCCCTGGTAACCATTCTACTCTAATTCTGAGTTCACCTCTTTTAGATCTCGCATATAAGTGAGATTATGTGGTTTGTCTTTCTGTGTCTGCCTTGCTTCACTTAGCATAATGTCCCCCAGGTTCATTCATGCTGTAGCAAATGACAGGATTTCCTTCTTTCTTATATTTTTATAACTTCTTTTTCTTTTCTGCAAGTTTCCTTTTTTTTTTTTTTTTACTTATTATAAGATAATGTTAATTGATTGTTGAAGCATTTTTATAATGGCTACTTTGAAATCCTTGTCAGATAATTCCAACATCCGATTCATCTTAATGTTGGCAGTAGTTGCCTTTTCTCAGTTGAGTTGTGATTTACTTGATTCTTGGTATGACAGATGATTTCCGATTGAACATTTTGCCTATTATGTTAGGAAACTCCTATTTGCATTTTTTATTTTTGCAGTCAGTCACATTATTTATGCTTCACATGCAGGTGTTGGCTTACTTTTGTGGTCTGCTGTTCTAACAGCAGTTTAATTTTCAGTATTGTTTTGCTCTTGTTTATCGGGTATCACTGATGCTGACATTTGTCCCAGATCATATCGCCTGAAGGAGCAAAAAGGTTTCCCTAGGTCAGGCTTCCAGGTGTCTCTCAGTAAGGGTAGGTATGGTGGGACACTTCTACTGGTGCCCTGCACTGTTGGTGTCTCTATGGGTAGGGAGGACAGTCATACACCCACTGAGACAGAGCCTTCCCAGACTGGGCCGCTTGCCATCACTTTATGCCTTGTGTCTGTTCTACCTTCTCACCTCGATATCTCTAGGTGAAAGTGGGGCATCTCAGGCCCAGGGAGAAGGCGAATGCTTCTTTCGTCCACTATTGTTGGTGGGGTTTCTGAAGATCCCCCCTTACCTGTGGTGTTGGGCCCACCTGATGTTGTCAGAGGAACTCCAAGGGAGGAGTAAGCTTACCTGGGCTGCCCTCTGTTGTTCAGTTGGGTATCAGGAATGGCCAGGACTAGGTTTTTTTCTTCTGCTGGGTGGGAAACAGGATACCCTTGCTCTTTGCTTTTCCCTGGGTCTCAAACCAGTTTGCCTTCTTCTTACAACATTTCAGAGTTCTCCCCTGGTTGTCTCTTGCATTATTTCCAGGGTTTATACTTGCGCTTAGCAGGGAGGAACAATGAAAAACAGGTCTGTACCACATGTCCAGACCAGAAATCTCCCTCAGTTTTTAAGAGTGTAAAATTGTCCTGAGACCACAAATTCTGAAAACTGTTGGCCTTACAGAAAGGTGAAGTAATTAAGCTTCCCATAGGATTTGGAGGACCACCGAAGGGCTCCCTACCCAAATCCAGCCTGCCACTACACTAAAATTCTCAGTTCTATATGAGCACTTTCCAAAGGGCTATTTTAGGTGATGGCACTTTGGGGAGCACTATACAGTCACTGGCTCATCTTATTAACTGGTTACTATCCATTGCAATGTCGAAGACTATAAAAGTTCTCCAGGATGGGACACAGGATTGGCAGGCAAGCACTGGAAGAGAAAGTCAAGTTCAAGAGACGATCTCTATGCTGCCCCAGCTGCCTGCAGGGTCTCAGAGGGTGGTGGAGGATTGAGGGTGAAGGGATGAGGATACAGAAATTATGAGAGATTCAGAGGAAATTTCATAGAGGGACTAATTCCTGTCCATTTTCCCAATTTTGCATACCCCAAAACTTATTTATTTCATATTTTTCTTACTTAAAGACAGCAGTCAGACAAAAAGAACTTAAAGGACTGATAAACACTTTTAAAAAGTAAAAGAAAAAAAATGGTTGTACTGATTACTCTTGGTTTCATAGATTCAATATCTGTGTTCTCTGTCACAGCCAGGCCACCTGATCCAGCTACTTTCCTGCCAGAAGCTGGCTGTTTACATGGCAACCAATGCACTGATAAATTAAGTAAAGTGCCTGAATGCAGACACGAATGCAGCACTTTTTAACTCCGTAGTTTCCCACTTCCCAATATTCTCCTCCCCATGCTTTCCTGGTTTCCATAATGCCTCCTCCAAAAAGGAAATTGGCTTTCAAAAAGCAGCTAATCTTTCCAACAAAAACTTCATTGGAGAAAGATGGTTCCATCCCACTCTCAAATAATCCATTTCATTTATCCTGGAAGTTAGCTACATCTCTGGCTGTGCTTAAATGATGACTTACAAATGTCTTTAA
The DNA here is from genome assembly GCF_007565055.1 of Rhinopithecus roxellana. Taxonomy (NCBI): domain Eukaryota; kingdom Metazoa; phylum Chordata; class Mammalia; order Primates; family Cercopithecidae; genus Rhinopithecus; species Rhinopithecus roxellana. The sequence goes on along the minus strand of NC_044555.1, from coordinate 95,006,054 downwards.
AGTGTCCAAAATAAAAATGATAAAACTGGGGATTTGGTAGCCCTTAAAGTTCCCAGACTTATTCCCTAAAAACAGAGATTTTAGAGATATTATTTAGCCATAAATTCTGTTCTCTAGTTTGGGACCCAGTATCTGTTAGGAGATTGGCTAAAGGTGAGAGTTTATGAACAGATAAGGCAAAACAATAAACAAACCCCCACAAACCCCCTTTGAAGACCACACTTGGAAAAAGTACTTGATGGCAGAGTACACACAGTACTCACACAAGTCAAGCCATGGAAGAGGCTGTGGAGCCTAGCAACAAATATCAGTTGAGCACCCATTTTGTGCCACAAACAGTGCTAAACACTGGGGAAGCAATAATGAACACGACAGACACAATCTCTGCCATCCCTCAGTGCAGCAGGAAGCCATTTATAGCACAGATGAGAATAGAGGTGAATGAAAATCAAGGATTTGGGAAATATAAATCTGACTCGAACATTTCCAATATTTTAAATATAGAAGATATATAAATGTGTATCTAATTAGAAATCTGCAAAAGTTTAATAATATCATCTTAGAATTAGGATGGTAATTTCAAATTTTAAAGTGAGATAATATTTTTTGAGGTATTACACATTGTCATGTAAATAAGTAACAACTGGCAAAGCAAAACCTCCAGACCATTTTATCGCCCAGATTCCCAATTCTTAGCACATAACCAATTAAATTCTGAAGAAAAGATGGGTTTCAGACATTGTCCAACCATGATATAGTGATGATACGCTTCAGAGCTAAAAGTTATATATTTCCAGATGAACCTTTTTAAAATGTCACATTATTCAATTAGTGCACATTACCTAAAACCTCTGAGCTCACCCTTACAGCACTGTCCAACAGAACTTCCTGTGATGATGGAAATGTTCGATCTCTGCACCATCCAATTCAGTAGCCCAAACAGAATTATTGAACACCTGAAATGTGACTAGTGAAACTGAGGAACTGACTTTATAATTTTCATTAATCTAAAGTGATTTAAATTTCGATAGCCACATGTAGACAATGGACAGTGCAAATTTAGTCCTAAAGTGGAGGTGATTCTCTGAGTGTCAGGGAAAGAAGTTCTCTTCCTTTGGATTAAGTCAGTCTAAGTTGAGAAATTATTTAAAAATTGAATAAGTCAGAAAAATCACTATATCAACAGGACTATGAATAAACAGCAAAGTAAAGATTAGTATATGATTTCAACAAAACCCACGAATGCAATGTCCCTCTCTGACATGACCAAATTTAAAAATAAAACAAAAATGCATATGTGATTGAAATATGTGTAATCTCTTTTAAAAGCCAATGCTTATTACTGAAGAAAAATAATCCAAGATGTACACACTTAATCAACATTTAAAAATATTTTTAGGCTGGGCGTGGTGGCTCATGCCTGTAATCCCAACACTTTGGGAGGCCAAGGCGGTGGATCACCTGAGGTCGGGAGTTTGAGACCACCCTGACCAACGTGGAGAAACCCTGTCTCTACTAAAAATACAAAATTAACCGGAGATGGTGGTGCAAGCCTGTAATCCCAGCTACTCAAGAGGCTGAGGCAGGAGAATCGCTTGAACCCGGAAGGTGGAGGTTGCAGTGGGCCGAGATCACACCATTGCACTCCAGCCTGGGCAACAAGAGCTTAACTTCGTCTCAAAAGTATATATATATATATATATATATGTAAAAAAATACATAGTATATAATTATATATATAATATATATTATATAATTTTTATTATATAATTACATATAATATATAATTATATATACTATTTTATTATTGTTTTTATTTTTATTGTATATTAGATATATCATATATAATATATGGTATACATAATATATGTTATATATTATATATGTTATATGTCATATATATTATGTTATATATGATATCATATATTATATATGTTATATCTATTATATATTATATATAATAAAACAAAAGCAATAATATATTTATAATATATCATATATATGATATATGATATATAATTATATATAAGATATATTATATAATATATAAATAATATATATAGAGAGAATGTCTTGCATTTTGGTAGTGATTGTTCATTCATTTATTTAATGCCTACAATGTGGCAAGCATTTTGTTTATAGAAGGATATTATTCTCCTAATATACCACAGCAAAATATCCCCCAAATAGCCATATTTAATCTGATGCATTTGAAGTGATTTAATTTCCAGCAACTTCATGCATAATTGCTTCATTTTGAGTTAGGAAATAATATAATCAAATGATCACTGACTTTTTTGGATTTGACTGCAAACTCAAAGTTCAAATACATTACTCCTTTAAAATGCATAGCATATACCTCCAGAAAATGAAACCCACATTAACATATCTTTCTAAGAGGTGACGAATACATATTTCAAGTGCCTAAAATGATATGCATAATTTTTTTGCAGAAGAAAAGTTTGATTAAAACTCATTTTCCTGAATTAGAATTTAACCTAAGAATTCCTAAGAAGTCATTGATAATATTTTGATTTAAGCAAAATCTGACCTGTTTAGTTATACCAAAATCGATTTTAAATATGTATGTGAAAATCGTGTCTGGATGTTTGGAATTTGGGAAAGTAATTCATTCTTTCAACAAACATTTACTATGCATCCACTATGTGTTAGGCACCATGCTTAACACCAAAAAGTGACATTCTCTCCAAAACAAGTCCAGGAAGAGCATCAAATTGCACATTGATGGAAACGTTATCTGTTGTCCAGATCAACTGATGAACACTGCTAATGACAGATGTAGATTACTAAAGTGATCCTTTCTCTGACTTCAATACATATGTAAGCACAGCAAACGACAATAGAGCATACCACAATTTGCTGTACTGACACTGCCATATTTTGCTTTGGGCCAACTAGATAATATGTGTATAGATATATAGTGTACACTATATATCAACAAAATCAGTTATATAGTAACTTAGGCAAAACACTCTTAAGTATTTATTGGTCACTCTGATTGGGCCTTGTTCTAAAAGTCACAATCAAATAAAATTCCTGACATCATGCTAAACAATGTTTTAAACAATAAAAAAGTATACAAGGAATAAACCCAATTTTTAAAATGTAATATATACACCTGCAAATAAAAGAATGATATTTCACCCAAATCTGAGTGGTAAAATTGCAGACGATTTTTATTTTATTTTAAATTTCCATATTTTGCAACCTTTCTGCAATGACCATGCATTACATTTATAATCAGTAAAAATTACATGTATGTTAGGTATGGTTAAAAAAAAAAAAACTGTTCTTGCAACCGTTCCAAACCCTATGTCTAGTAGGGGCCAGGGCAAGGCCTCACACAGGGAAACACGTATGATCTCAGAGGGCTGATGCAGAAGGCCCAGGGGTCAACCCAACTGGCTAATGACTGGAAACCCTTTAAGAAGAGACAAAAACTTTCATATCTAAAGTTAAATTTAAATTAATATGCCTAGGGAGAAGGGAAAATAGGAACATGTGTTTCCAGCTCTAGGGCCTAGTTAGGTCACTGAACTAATGGAGTATTGCCTTCTGGTGATGTTTAAGTCCATAAAACATCTATGCTTAAACATTTAGTAATGAACATTTAAGGAACTATTTCTAAACATGAGATCATTTTGAAAAGTAACACTTTTTTCTAATTATAAAAGTAGCATAATGTTCTTCGTAGAAAACCCAGGAAGTATGAAAAGCTGGGAAATAAAATTAAAATTATCTATAATTCCATCACCCAGAGGCAACCACCATGGTACTTCAGTATACAACCTTCTAGTAATTTATTCTAGGCATATGTGTGTATCCTGCGTTTTCACTTAATATTTTATCCTGGGCATTTTCTTATGTCATTAAATATGCCTAGTAAACCTCATTGTAACGACTGCCTAATATCACTAATGGCTTAAAAATCCTGTTTTTGGATAAACAATATTATTGTATTTACTATGGACCTAACTTATAAGAACAGATGCAAAATGTATCTGATATTTGAAAAAACTAGCCAAGGGATTTTCGGAATTAATGATCTCTCCTGGATCTAACTAACATCAGTATTTTGATTCCAAAATTGATTTTCTTCTGTTCAGATCCCTAAAATCACCCATATTGTGCACCATAAATCACTCACATATTTTGCAAAATACAGTCTTAGGATTGGAAAACCACAACTCCCTAAGAAATATTAGACAGTAAAGCACTCAGTAAATTTCTGTTCTTCCCACGTGTAAGCCAGGGCAGGCCCTCCAACCCAGGCTCTGCCTGCTGGAGCAAGGCAAGTCAGTCACTGAGCTTAAAGGAAACACTAAAGTAAAACAGAGACAAAACTATCCCTAGCACAAACTTTGGTTTCTGAGTAAATTCATTTGCTCACCTTTCAACCTAAGTGAAGTAATAAACTATATTTTTTTTTCTGAGAAAATTTTCATTCAGAAGCTCCATAAAACAATAATATTACAGGCTTACGCCCCTAATATATCAGCATGGCATATGTTTGCTAAGCAAAAGTTCTGAAAATTATGTAACTCAGTATACTAATCACAATTCATTTGAAGTACAGGAGGGGAAAATTCTATGTAAAAATGTGGAATTTTTGTTTAAAAGGAAACTCTGTTTCCAATTACCTTTGGTGGTTCGGAGATCCTTTCCTTACCTGCAAGGCAGCTTAGGATCAGAAAGACCTTCCAAAATGCGAACACCATTGTGTGGACGTTAGTTGAGAGCAGCAGGTGCCAGTAGCTTGCCTGGACTAGGCTGAGTCTCAAATTGGCTTCTTCGATCACACCGAGGTTTGCCAGACTTATCTGCCGGGCATCACCAAGCAAACATGCCTCTTTGGGCTTACTTATTGCATATAGACCTTTCTCAGAACAGATTTGTGTTTCTTTGAAACACTTTTCATGGGGCGTGTTTCTTTGATATATTTGCTACTGTGTTAATAATAAACCCACGCATTTAAATTATTCAAGCTCCTTGTACACAGATTCTCTAAGTCTCATTGTTTAAAATCAGTCTTGCTAAAAAGTTGCACTTGGACTGGGGGATATGGTTGAAAGACAGCCTATGCAAATAAAAGCTGACAAGGCTAATTAATTTCAAATATTTCCACGAGTCTTATAGAATTGATTCACTAACCTCCTTTTACAAATTAAGTTATTAAACTGGTGCTATATCGTTTCCTGGGGAGATGAGGTTCATGGGAAAGGCACAGGGGTGAGGAAGCTAAAAAGCATTCATTTCTGCGTGAACAAACTCTGGACATGTTACTCTTTTTTGAAACGCTGACAATTGTCACTACCCTCCACCAAAACTAGCAGTAGAATGATTTACATGCTTATGTCTGTCGGGTTGGAAACCTTATAGCACATATTTGCTAACATAATTTTGCAAAATCAAGTTAGTGAATACATGCTTAAAGACTTCCATTGGAGACGTCTGAATTTTTGCAGAATTAAATTACTCAATAGATGCTATAGGGTTTCCTTAGAAATGGAGGTTCACCCGGAGGGAATGGGAGGCTCCACAGGTAAGGAACTTTCGTGGGAACACGAACTTCTAATAGTGTTCTTATTATGCTTAAGTTACCCAGAGAAACCTAAGGACTTTCTGTGACTCTTCCTATGTGATCTCTAAGTCCTATCATTTCCATCTCCACAGAGACTTTCAGATGTGTTCTTTCTCCAACCTGCTGCTTCCATCTTGGTCCAGGTACTCAGCTCCTCACTCCTGGCCTATCATAGCAGCTTCCTAAGTGGTATCCCTGATTTCTTCCACCTTCATCTTGTGTGCCAGCCACAGACCAATGCTCCAGCCCTAATGAAGTATTTCCGATAACACCATAAACGGACTATTTCATCAAATCCAAAGTCCTTAATACGGATTCCCGTTCTTCCAAGATCTGATCCTCACCTCATCTGAACTTTAGCCACATTAACTCATGCCCCTGAAAAAGTATGTCAAGATTTTCTGCCTCAAAGTGTTCAGTCACATGAAATGTGTGCAAATTTCAAGTGATATGTTTTATGGACTTTAATTTACAGGAAATATTTGACCCCATCTTACTTTAGCCATGCCAATCTCCCACTGCTTCTTAGAAAGCCATTATGCTTCCATCAGGCCTGATTCATCCTTGCAGCAGCCTATCCTGTCCATGCTCATGTCTGATGCCAAACACTGGCTCCAGGTGATTTCCATCATTATTTAGAATTTTCTTCTTCCTCCTCTTACTATCCAAGTATATCCTTAGCATAGATCAGTCATACTGTCCTATGTGAGAATTTCAATGAACCGACATACCACCCTAGCATAAACTTGCATTTTACTTAAAACCAATATCCTACAGCTGACCATTGATTATTCTCCAGTAGTTTCCTATTTATTAACTGGTCTCCCTTAAATCTAGTCACTGTGAATCCCTCCAGGGCAGTAACCATGTCTTATACAGGCAGTTCCCAACTTTAAAATGAGTGTGTCCCAAGATGTAGTGGTAAACTCATTGACCGGAAGCAAGAACTCTTGCAGAAGCAATGTCTCACTGTCAGGCATGTAGCATGTAATCTAGCACTGGTTTGTATTCTGCGTACTGGGCCATATAAGGCAGTGCAGGGTGAAGAGGAACAGCAGGTGACAGAGAAAGAACATTCCTTTCATTTCCCAAGATATGAGTTGTGCACAAATCAACATTTTCCCCCAAATAACTACTGCGTGTCTCTGACATCCGCCTTCTCTTCTGCCTCCCACCTTCATGGCCCCCTGGCTCCTGGGTCCCTAGTTTGCCCTAAGGGAGAGTCTCATTCCCCAGAATATCTCATGCTCCAAAATTACTTTTTCCTTTTCATCCCTATTCCTCCCAGAAACCCTACCTTTCCCCTGTATAAGCAGACAGCAGCTTCATGTTAGGAAGGGGAAAAAAAATCAGTTTCATGGAACATTCCCCAACCTGTTTGTGCTATTAAAAAGACAATGCTGGCCGGGCGCGGTGGCTCACGCCTGTAATCCCAGAACTTTGGGAGGCCAAGGCAGGTGGATCATGAGGTCAGGAGATCGAGACTATCCTGGCTAACACAGTGAAACCCTGTCTCTACTAAAAATACAAAAAATTAGCCGGGCGTGGTGACGGGCGCCTGTAGTCCCAGCTACTCCGAGGCTGAGGCAGGAGAATGGCGTGAACCCGGGAGGCGGAGCTTGCAGTGAGCCCAGATCACGCCACTGCACCCCAGCCTGGGCGACAGAGTGAGACTCCGTCTCAAAAAAACAAAAACAAAAACAAAAAAAAACAAACAACAACAACAAAAAAATTGCTTATTTTCCTCAAATAAATCTCTGACCAGGAGGATTAGGCAATGCAATAAAGAGAAATAGTCTGAGGGAGAAGATTTTGCAAAGAAGGACAACTTGTAGGTTGGGCCTCTGGCGATCCATACCACCTCTTCTCAGGCTTGGTTCTGCCTTGACTTCTAAGTCTACCAAGTCTCTAAAAGACCCCCAGTTTTCACAATGCCCCCCACCCTGGAAGTAATACCCGCATTTCCAGTGGTGAGGAGCTGGAATGGGGAGCGAAGTTTGTAAGTCTGGCGTTTGTAAGCCAGAGGCTTCCTGTGTTTCCTTCCATGCCCCATAGGTGATTATAGTAGAGTGACCATTGATCATTAAAACTAGGACACTTTTGAAAGTGAAAGGGGCACTATTAGCAATTACCTGGGAAAGACAGCATAAACAGTGACAGTGCCAGACAAACCTGGGTGTCTGGTCACCTACCCACAGGGGATTACTAGGCACAAAGTAGGTGCTAGGTAAGAGCTTGCTAATTAATTCAGTATGTCCGAGCTGGTTGGCCCTAAGATGAGTGCAGTAGAGGGTATGATTTAAGGATGTTGCCCAAACCCATCTGCACCAAAATCTCTCGTGCAAACACAAAACACTCTGGAATATTTAAGTAAAATACCTATACTGCTGCTATGTAAGACTAACCAGGACAGGAAGAATTCTGTTATAACAAACTCTAAAAGAGAATTCAGAATTCTCTGTTTGGACCTGAATTTTTGATGTTAACTATTGCTTTAAAAAGTGGGTCATTAACTAGGACATGAAATGTTAAATATCCTTTGCAGTTTTACAGAGCTTTGTAATTTTTAAACTAATTTTCCATTTTATCTTTGCAGCTTTCCAATACAACAAATAAGTCAGGTATTACCTACATTTTCTATATAAGAAAACTGAGGCTAAAAAAATGCTGTGCCTTTGCCGAGGTCATAGCACACATTAGAAGCTGTTCCTATCACACCACACAATGGCACAGTGTGATTGTAATGTAACAAATATGCTACTGCCCCCAGTATTCTTCCTTGGGAACTTTCAGAAATATGTGATATCTGATTTGTCCCTACTTTTTAACTTAAAAATTACAAAAGTAATACATTTTGATAGTAAATGGTTTTCAAAGGACAAACAAGGATACAGAGGGAAAAAAGTCCCATTCATTCACTCACACATGTAATCCCTTTCCCAGGCTCACAAGGAACAGGAGTTTAGCATTTTCTCAGACCGTTTTCTATGCATGTACACATGCACAAGCACACACACACACATACACACATGAGGTTTTTTAAAACATAAAGATAATACTATATGTTTTGTTCTATAATTTGCTTTTCTCCCTTAAAAAAAGTATTTTTATTCTTTGTCACTATGTCCAACTGCATCTATAGATCAACCTTGTCCATGTTAAGGCTGCATGGTATTTCATGATATGAATGTACCTCAATTTATTTAATAATTCTCTTATTGGTAAATTCTTAGATGGTTTCCAGTTTTTCAATATTATTGACAATGGTGCAATGAACATCCTTTTGTCTAGATCTGCCCACTTGAGTGATTATTATTGTAGATTAGGTCCCTAGAAATGGAATTGCTTGATCAAAGGGTATATAGTTTACATTTTTGGTAGACTGCATAATTGTCTGCCAGAAATTCTTTACAAACCATACCTCCATTAAGAGTGTATGAGAGTGCCTTCTTCTCCACAGCCTTGTTGGCAATGAAAATTATCAGTCTTTTGTTTATTCATTTTTTCTGTAAACCTCCTCTGTGGTCCTCAGCCTTTTATTTTTACTACTATCATGGGTGAAAATTGGTATCGCGTTGTTGCTTTTATTTGTATTTCTGTAATGTGGTTGGGCATCTTTGTAGAGGTTTATTGGCCTAACTGGTATTCCTTTCCCTGTGAATTGCTTGTTTACAACCTTGGTCCATTTTTCCACTGGGTTATCTGTCTTCTGATATTATAGAAGTACCATTTATATATTATGAATCTTACCCTGGGTTTGGTGTCTATGTTATAAATATTTTCTTCTGATCTATCACTTTCCTTTTTAATTTTATGTTTTTCACCATAAAGAAATTTTTATTATGTTTTAATCTATCAATTGTTTACTTTGCAGCTTCTGAGTTTTGTGCCTTCCTTAGGCAAGCTTTCCCCAATCCAAGACTATGAAAATGTTATTCTATATTATTATTATGTAATATATGATATTATATATTCTGTTAATGCTTCCATAATTTTATCTCTTGCAATCTCAGTTATGCAATTCTGTTCTTCTAGTTGCTCAGGACAAAACCTTGGTATCATCCTTGAGTCTTCTCCTTTTCTCGTATAAAACATCTAATTCGTCAGCAAATTCTTTGTGCTCTGTGTTTCAAGCCTATCTAGACTCCGAGTGCTTCCCCCACCTTTGCTGCCCTCCTCTTCATCTGAACCACCAGTGCCCATTACCTGGATCGTGGCAATAGCCTCCTAACTGGTCTCCCTGCTTCCACCTTTGTCCTTCTCACAGTCTATTCTTATCACAGCAGGCAAAAGGATCCTTTTAATATGTAAGTCAGATCACGTCTCACCTTTGCTCAGATTCTTCCAATTTGGTAGAAACCAAAGCATTTAAAATAGCTACAGGTTGCGTGCGGTGGCTCTCGTCTGTAATCCCAGCACTTTGGGAGGCTTAGGCGGGTGGATCATTTTGAGGTCAGGAGTTTGAGAACAGCCTGGCCAACGTGATGAAACCCTGTCTCTACAAAAAAAAAAAAAAAAAAAAAAAAAAAAAAAAAAAAAAAAAAAAAATTAGCTGGGCGTGTGGTGGTGCACACCTGTAATCTCAGCTACTCAGGAGGCTGAGACAGGAGAATCGCTTGAACCCGGGAATTGGAGGTTGCAGTGAGCCCAGATCGGGCCACTGCACTCCAGCCTGGGTGACTGGGGAGCAAGACTCTTGTCTCAAAAACAAATACAAATGAACAAACAAAAAATTACCTAGAAATTTATAGCCCATATGTGAAGTACCTTAGTTAACACATTCTAGGTGGTTGATGGGGGGCAATTATAAGCCCCTAAATTTGCTAAAGTCAATTCCAGTGCCTTTTGTATTTCTCTTACAGTTGTGCTGTCCAATGTGGCAGCCACAAGCCTCAAGTGACTTTTGAACGCTTGAAATGTGCTGTAAGTGTAGCAAGCACATTAGATTTCAAAGACTTAAAATGGAAAAATATCATTAATTCTTATGCTGATTATAGAAATAATAATATTTGGGATATATTGGGTTAAATAAAACATATTACTAAAATGTAAAAAAATAAAATAGCTTAGAAGACGCTAAAATGATCTGTCTTATCCACACTACCACCTCTCTGACCTCATCTCTTAGCATATATCCCCCCCTCACTCTGCTCTAGCCATACTGCTCTCCTTGTTGAATCTTCAACTAGCCTGGCACGTGCCCACTTTTAAAAAAGCATTTATGGCTGCATGGTATTCCATGGTGTATATGTGCCACATTTTCTTTATCCAGCCTATCATTGATGGACATTTGGGTTGGTTCCAAGTCTTTGCTATTGTAAATGGTGCTGTAATAAACATACGTGTGCATGTGTCTTTATAGTAGAATGATTTATAATCCTTTGGGTATGCACCCAGTATTGGGATTGCTGGGTCAAATGGTATTTCTGGTTCTAGAACCTTGAGGAATTGCCACACTGTCTTCCACAATGAGATCATGTCCTTTGCAGGGACATGGATGAAGCTGGAAGCTATCATTCTCAGCAAACTAACACAGGAACAGAAAACCAAACACCACATGTTCTCATTCATAAGTGGGAGTTGCACATGGACATAGGGAGGGGAACACACACACCAGGGCCTGTCGCAGGGTGGGGGGTCAAGGGGAAGGAGAGCATTAGGACAAATAGCTAATGCATGCGGGGCTTAAAACCTAGATGACTGGTTGATAGGTGCCACAAACCACCATGGCACATGTACACATATGTAACAAACCTGCACGTTTTGCATATGTATAATGGAACTTAAAGTAAAATTTAAAAAGAAAGATGAAAAAAGGCATTTATATTAGCAGTTGACTCTGCCCGTGACACTTTTCCCCTGGGTATCAGCAGAAATGACTCCCTCATCTTCTCCAGATCTTTGTCCACTTATCAGTTTTCAGCAAGGTTACACAATTTCAAATTTTAACTGTCCCCACTCCAGCCCTCCCAATCCACCTGCTTTTTCCTTTTTTGATAGCACTCATTACTTTCTCACATAATACACAATTGATTTATTGTTTGCTTCACCACCCAGCTAGAATGTAAGTTTCAAGAGAGTAGGGATTTCAGTCTGTTTTGTTCACTATTTATCCCGAAGGCATAGAACTGTGCTTTACACACAGTAGGTACTGAATAACTATTTGTTAAATTGGTGAATTTATGAATTTGGATTTAATCCATTTGGATTTTTTTTTGTGTGTATTGTGTGGGATAAGGTGAAATGTTTTTTAAATGTCCTAAAGTCTGAAATAGTGGCAAATCATTACCCTTTGATGAAGATTTGCTCTTTGGAAACAGCTAGGTCACTTGAGGCAAATTCTAATTAATAAGGTGGTAATCAAGTGCAGTAATGCTGCTTCATGGTCAAGAAATGAGGTGTAATCATAAAGTAAAGAGACTACTGTCTTTGCAGGCCTTGGGAGCTGACTTAGAAGGCAGTCTGGGGTTTTCGAAAGGCAGTCCAATGTCATTCTTATGGCATCAGCATGAGAGAGAAACAGAAACAGGGTAGATGGGGAAAATCTGAGGCTAAAGCTTTTTCGTATTTTTTTTTTTTTTGATCATCAAAGTAAGCATCAAAGGAAAATCAGAATTTATTGATTGAACTTTCTTATACATATTTTGCGGTTTTGCATAATTTTTTAAAAATCTGAATTACATATGGAGAGGTGAAATCTAGTCAGTGCTTAGAGTCTAAAGATTTTAATTCATTTATGTTGGAATGGTTCTAAAGAAGGTGTTTCAAAAACCCCTTGGGCAATAACAACACCATTGAGGCTTCATTACTTTTTCCAACTGCCTGCCATGCATCTCCTCTTAAAGGTCCCCCTGGCACTTCAAATCCCACCTCATACAACTCTCTCTCTCTCCAAACTGGCAAACCTGTGCAACTTTCCAAACACTGTTGCTGGTGCCCTCATTATAATAACTCTTCACTGCAGTATTCTTTGACTCCTACTTTTATTCACCCACCATTCCACCAGTATCAATTCCTACTGATGATAGATCTGAAACTTCTCTTCAGTCCATCATCTCCTTTCCATCTCATCTGCCATATTGTATAGTTCGGCCCCTGTTATCTCTCATTTAGACAGTTGCAGTAGCCTCCTGGTCCATCTCCTTGCCTCCAAACTTCCTCCCTTTCATTCATCCTTTATAATCATACCAGATTATAAGTTTTCCTAAAGTCCAATCATACCATCCTTATACTAAAGAATCTTCCATGACTCCCCATCATCCTTTTCCTTAGACATAAACATTTTAATCTAGCATTTAACTGGTACCCAACCTGCCTTTCCCATCTATCTTCTGCTATTTGTAACAACAACAACAACAACAAAAGTCAGAGCTGGCAGAAGTCTTACAAATGGTCTCCAGACAAAACTGAATACACTCTGTTACCTGAACGTATCCTCATTTTTCCACCCTTGTGCCTTCACATAGGCGATTCCATTCCCTTCTCCTAGATTACTCACCCCAAGTCGAATTGTCAAAAATTCTACTCATCCTGTGAGCCTCACCACAATTGTTCACTCTTCCATGGATTGTCTACTGATTCCTACAGGATGTGACCTCACACTTACAGCATAATTTAATACCTCTCACACAGCACTTAGAGTAAGCTGGGCACAGTGGCATGTGCCTGTAGTCCCAGCTACTTGGGAGGCTGGGGCAGAAGGATCACTTAAGCCCAGGTTTGAGGTTACCATGGGCAACACAGTGAAACCTCCATCTCTAAAAAATCAGGCGAAGTATAGTCCAAGCTGTTCATGTACTGGCCGTCTTCGTGGCTCTAAGATTGAAAGCTTCTAAGGAGGATAGGGACAGGGTTTTAGTGATTTTACATGCACATATGCGCATGTGCTTATTTTGAGCCAGGTATTGTGCTAAGTGCTTTATATGCATTACCTCGTTTAATCATCTCAACAGCCTTATGAAGTACGTAGTTTCAACTCCATTTTTTAGGTGAGACAGTTGAAGCACAGATAAATTAAACAATTTGCAGAAATCTCATAGATAACAGGTAGACTCAGGACTCATATTCTCATCCCTCTTAACTCACCTCAGATATTCCCATTATGTAGCCCATGTCCTACTTCAACCACGCAGTTAGGTAGTGTTCCCTTCAGTGGATGATACCTACTGGCTCCGCCTCCCTGTTCTTTATTGCATATGTCTACAGTGAGCAGCTATTTTTATCTTGTTTTACCAGTTCCCAGTTGTGCAATGGCTGCTGGTCGTCCTCCTCACAAGTATGGCTGCTGTTGGTCAAGGCTTCAGTTCCCAGTAGCCACCTTATTGCTAAAACTGAGGCTTATAAAAAATTTTCAGAAGATGACATAAACACCAGGGCCAGGACCTCAGCCCAAGTCAGTAGACTCCAGAGGCTGCGCTCTTAACTTATGGTTAACTTACTGTGGCTTTAATGACCTGGCATGGTATTGGCACATAAAAAGTATTTAAGAGATGTTTGGTGAATTCACGTTTTCAAGTTCATGATCTCTCAAAGTGACTATTTTGAAGGGTAACCCTCATTTGGATGTGCATAATCTGGTATATTTGTTGAAAAACAAACCCCAAATTGTATCATCATCACCGTCAATAACAACAAACTTTCTTATTCCATATTAAGACTGAATTGCTTTAGAAACAATAAAAGAAGAGGAAGCAGCACATAATTCTACAATTCTCTAAACCAAGAGTTGGGAGTCCCAGACTAGGGACTCTCACAGTAAGAGAAACCCAAGTGAACTCTGTGATGTTGTTATGCAGTGCAAGCTCCTCTTCTCCCTACCATCCTCATGCATAAGGACAGGAATTTTTCTCAGCGATGAACCTAGTATGACCACACGTCCCTAAATGTGCCCTCTGGACACCTTACTGGGAGTCCTCCAGAGGCCTTTAGAAAAGTGCCAGAAGTGGATCTCAGTAAGGCTGTGAAGCAGGGGAATTTCAAGGATGTATTGAAGGAGGGCCATGGAGGTTCCTGTCTTCTTGAATTTGGAATAGCTTTGTTTCCTGTTTTAGAGGGAAGAACCATGCAGAAAGCTCTCCTTTGGCAAGTCATGTTTTAACAATAAGTATGAGTCAGCTTGTGTTGAGTAGCCTGGGATTGCTTACCTTGTGATAGTAGGGAGGCTGGAGTGGGTTAGTACCAGGAACTCTATGTTAACCGATAGTGTGACTCAACCTATTATGTACATTGAACTGTTTGGGGAAGCCTACTCCTAGGCAATTTGTGTTGACGCACTGTACAAACACATGTCATAGATTGCCTGGAAAAAATCACATGCATGTGCAGTTGCAGCTCCCCCAACTCCTATTCAACACAAAGAGGTCCTAGACCCTCCAATTCTTTCAATTCTGGAGAGGTTAAACTTGACCAGAGCCACAAAAAAGTCACATTCTATTTCTATAATTGCAGTGCCTTGCATTTTTTAACTGGTCCTATCCAACACTTCCTAAAAATGCCATACCCGAGTGAAATTAACTCTAAAAAACAGACATCTTTTTGGAGCCAAGAAATTGAAGCATTTCACAGACACCAAAGCTGATTAATGGTACCTGTGACACAGTGATAAGAGCTACTAAATGCTGATGACACACTAGATGACAGTAAGGCCCTGACTGAAGCATTTCTTATGCATTCTGTTTCACAATAATCATATGAAGGAAGTATTAGTTATACTCCTCATTTTACAGATGAGGAAAATGAAGTCCAGAGAGGTAAATGACTTGCCATTGGTCACACAGCTTGTAAGCAGAAGACCAAGACTTGAGCCCAGGTGGGATGGCTCCAAAGCCCATGCCCTTACCCATTATGTGATATGACCTCCCGACAGTGGGCAAGGGACAGTATAATACATAGTCAACCCAATTCTTGCTCCCCAGGGTCACACTCTTGCTGGAAAGATAAGACAAATACACACAAAGTAGAGATTAATACTAAGAAGTATTATGATTATGAATAGCTGCATTATGCAACACAGAAAACAAATAAATACAAGTACAGGAAAAAGACTGTGGGTCATTGCATAGGATGTCTGTGAACCTTCAAATACTCATTGCTCATTGGGGTCCACCTGGCAGGGGAGATGAATTCGGGGAAGATTTGACCATGAATTTTGAAAGTGAGAATCTAGAATGGACAATAAAAGAAAGAAAAAGAAAGAGAAACAGACAAGTAGCATTTCAGAGACCAAGAATGGCAGAAAGGCAGGTGGCAAGATTGGTTGTATGTAATGGCTGGAAAATATCAGTGTTGGAAATATCTTTAAAAAAAAAAAAAAAGAACAAAAGAATTGTTACTGTAATCCCAGCACTTTGGGGGGCCAAGGCAGGCAGATCACTTGAGATCAGAAGTTTGAGAACAGCCTGTCCAACATGATGAAACCCCAGCTCTACTAAAAATACAAAAAAATTAGTTGGGTTTGGCGGTGCATGCCTGTAATCCCAGTTACTCACGAGGCTGAGGCAGGAGAACCGCTTGAACCCAGGAAGCAGAGGTTGCAGTGAGCTGAGATCACGCCACTGCACTCTAGCCTAGGCAACAGAGCAAGAATCCATCTATAATAATAATAATAATAATAATAATAATTGTTAAGACGGGAGTTAGGCATGAAGGAGTGTACAAAGTAGACACAAAAGCAGGAGAAAATGACACAGGTGGTAAATTTTGTTTTATTAGGTTAAAATCATAAGAAGCAAACAAAAGGTCTGGATGTGTGTGTTTTTTATTGTTGGTCATTTGTCTGTTTGGTTTTAGTCCTGTACAGTGTTTTGCATATGCTTTGTTTCCACTGTCTTTGGTTTTAACAAGAGGCAGCATAGCCTAGTGACAAAGAGTATGGACTCTAGAATCAGGCAGCTTGGCTTTAAACTCAGGCTTTGCCACTTACTGCCTGGGGGAACTTAGGCAAATTATTTAATTTCTTTGTGCTTCGTTTTCCTCATCCACAAAATAAGGTACAATAAAACTTACCTATAAGACTGTTATAAAAACTATATAAGTTACTATTTGTGAAGTGCTTAAAACAGTGCCTGCAGACAGTAAGTGCTCTCGATATGCTTGTGGTATAAATGCAAAAGCAATTCATTTCTAACACTGAAATGTGGGAAATTTCTAAAATCATTGTGTAAAGATCTTTCTATCAAAAAATAAAAATAAAAAATAAAAAAGAACGCCTGGTAGATGTGGCCATCCAGGCAGATGGCACCATGGCAACAATTGACAATATCAGAGTAGTGGCTGCTGCCAGCTCCCACAGTCCCCTTCACTCCCTGCTGCTTATGCCTGGCCCACTTTCTGTGATCTTGTGACTCCTAGTTTAAAGTGAAAGGAACATCTTGGTTCCTAATATGCCTTTATATTTTCAAAGAGAGCTCATAAAGGAAGCAATCTGGGTCTGGAACCCAGACCTGGCTGAGTTCACAGGATGCTCTAATCCTCAGAATTCATTAGAATTCAAGATAAAATATCTGTCCTCCTCTCCCAGCCAGGGTCCCCCTGACCTGAGATGCTGGGTCACTGGGCTATACAAGCACCTCCATCCCCAAAACTTCCTCCACTGCCTCAAGTCTTCCTGCCCAGTTCAGCCCTTCTGATAAGAAGGAAGACTTAGGACTCCCACAATCCTTTGCAGCAGCAACTCGGGGAAGGCCAGAGCCGAGATTAGCAAAGCAAGAATGTGCAGCCTTCCTCTGAGTTGCCAGACAAATAAATTTTGTCCTCCTTTTTCTGCTTGTTTAGTGGATTCAACTTTGCCTCACGATCTAAAAAAAATCCACAGCTGAGGAGTTATTTACACAGCAACTAGCCCTAAATGAAACCATGAAATTAACTAAGTATTTCTTCAGAGCCCTCATCTGTTAAGGCTTTTTTTCAGGCAGTGAGCTTTCTAATTTCCCCTAGCTCTTCGTGGTCTGGAGCTGCTTGGGAACACTCAGTAGTGAGCCCTAGATCAGTCACCCCCAGTGGTTTTTTAACAGTCTCAGCTCCTGTGTCACTCCCCCGTTGGAGAGATGCCTTTCCTTTCTGCTCTCCAAGAGGATGACTGAGCCCCGTCTGGGTAAGGCAGACAGTCAGGCCTGCTGGTTCGTTTATCCCTGGAGACAGTCTCCCACCTTTGTGGGGAATGACTAATGGCAGAAATGTCAGGACATGCAGGAGAAAAGTGTGGAAGGAGACGTTCAGGAGAAGAGACATCGGGGCTTCAGTCAAACCCCACTATCTGTACTGCTTTTGAATAAGCAGCCCAGCTGTGCTTACACCTGGGTACAGTAGCATGAGGAGGGTCACAAAAGACCTACTGCCAGGATTAGAATTCAGGTGGCCCACCATGCAGAAAGCGTTAAGACACAGAGGTGACCTAATAGCGCTAGAACAAGTTCAAATCCTTCATTTCACAGAGCCCCAAACCTGTCCTGGATCTCACCGCTCATTGTAGCCACAGAGCAGAGAGTAGAACATGGGTCTCCTGACTCTTTTGGTGTGACTTCCTGGGAGAGGGAGAGATGCAAAGGAGAGAAACTTGAGAATGGTTTCACACAGCAGCGTATCTGATGAATAACAGCCCCAGAACCCTTTCCAACTGGGCGGAGGTGCACAGCCTGGTCCCAGCTCCAACCAGCAGGAAACAACTTTGGCCAATTTCCACCAGTTCATGACCCTCCCAAGGCAAACAGTGCCTGGTCTCCTGTAGGACCTGCATCTGAGAACCTTGTGGGAAGGGCTCTGAGTAAGGAGAGAACTAAGGAAAGCATCTATCTGTAGGGAAAGCTGTTTTGTCCTACATATAACTCCTTGAAACTGCCACCACTCACCCCAGCAATATTGAAATTTCTTACCACATTATTCAGCAAGGGTATGTGTTCAATGGGTGGTTGGATAAGTTGATGGCATACAGTCTAGACCTCCATTGCCTCTATGACCTTATCTCCCACCACTGTTTGCTCAGCCCTCTGTAGCCACTCTGGCCTCCTTTCTATTCCTCAAACATGGTAAAAATGCTCCCACTTCAGGGCCTTTGCATTTGCTGTTCTGTCCATTTGGTATGCTCTTCTCCAGTTGTCTGTAGGGTTTTGCTCCCTCTCTTCCCTCAAATATTTGTTCAAGTATCACCTCCGCAGAGATAGAGATCCCTTCTCCAGTTGCCCTATGCACCTGTCACCCTCAAACCTGTTGTCCTACTTTTATTTTCTCCATAGAGCATTTATCATCATGTTACATTACAGTACATATTGTGCTTAGTGTCTTTCTGCACTAAAATATGAGCTCTGTAATGGCAGGGACTTTGTCTGGTGTGTTCATTCCTGCATCCTCATCACCTAGAACAGGGCCTGGCACATAATAGGTGCTCAATAAATATTTACTGAATAAAAGGATGCATGGATAGAGAAGCGCATAGATAGGTGCATGTTTACATAGACAAAAGTGGCTTTGTAAACATGTATTCAGTCCATTTATTTATTTTCCAAAGAAATACTTCTTGCATTCTTTTATGTCTCAGCCTTCCCACCCAGTCTAGTGGAAAACAAAGATGAGTTGACATGAAATGTCAGTACAGCAGAGTAAGTACTATCCAGGGTTTGTAGAAGCACAAGAAGAAACTGGTGAAAGCTTGTCAAAGGAGATGGCTCTTGAATAACAGAAGATGTTAGTCAGGAAAAGAAAATTGAAGTGGGGATGTGGAGAAGGGCACTTGAAGCAGAGGGAACAACATGTGCAAGAAAAAGGCTCCTCTGGGCAACAGTTTTACCATATGGGGCCAGAGAATGGCAGGGAAGGAAAGATGTTGGTAGAAGCAAGGCTGAGAACGAAGCAGAGGCCCTAGTTTGAGAGCCTTGCCTGCTGTTATAAGTATCCAGTTAAGCCTTTAAGTCAGTATGGCAAACTTGCCAAATGCAGAGATCCAATTGTACACCATGGTGAGTATACTTAGTGATGACATACTTTAAAATATCATGTTGTACATGATAAATATACACAATGATATCTGTCAATTTAAACAACAAAAACACTATAAACATTTAGTATACAGATGTGTATAGTTTGACCTATAAAATTATTCCTTTAAATTTGGTGGCCAATTTTTTTTTTTAAGCTTTGTCTGCTTTATTTCACTACATTAGGTTAAGCAATAAGGCAAAACAGTAACCTGTCATTCATAAAGATCAAGGAGTACCTCTCTGTCCCAAAAGGGACCAAAAAGGATGTTTCTTCACAAATATGCACGACACCTAGCTCATTATGCTGATAAGCATTTCAAACAAAAGAAAAGGTCAGTAGGTGAATCAAATAACAAATCCAAATTAACTTAGCCTAAGTTTCCAAAAGTATAGTTTCAAGTGCTAATGGGATCTAACTTTCCTGTGATAGTGCATACTGACTAGCATTAAAACGTTTGCACCTCATCTAATATAAAAAAGGCAACAAATACAATTCCTAATTCACCAGCTGCAGGTGTTGAACCATTTCTACGGACACACAGAATACTAGCTTGCACTAAAACCTACCTTGAGGAAACATTAAACCAGTGGCTCTATTATTCTGCAAGTTAGTTTGGCTTCTGAAGAAACAAGTTTACGATTGAAGTGTTTTGTGTTTCTGTATATGGGAATGATGCCACCCATACTTCAACATTATTATTTTTGGGAACAAATGCCAGCTGCCTGCCATAAACGCATGACGTGTGTGTAGTCTATGCAAACGTGTAAACATATGAAGTATTCTCTACTCTGATGTCCATTTCCTCCACTGGCAAATATGGAGCAGTGATTTCACAGTAGTCTCTAGCAGGTAGTGAAATAAAAATTTGAGACTCTGTGGGGTCACAAAAAAATGAAACTTTTCCTATAGTCTGCAAATTTGTAATTACCCATCCCCCTGCTCCAACTCCTAAGAGGCTAAATCTTATTATTACCATCATGTTAGAAATGAGTATTTTCTTTCTCACACTGCATCACATATATTATTACTCTGTGGGACTGTTTCATAAAATTGGCTTGATCTTTGTACAATTAGTACAATTTAGTGTCTTTTAGAGTACAATTTAGTGTCTTTTAAAAGCTTCCTAAATATTTAAAACATTTTCAAGGGAAGCTTACAAGGACTATGTCCCATCTGTATTCTACACTATAATGTAACTTTAATTTTTTAAGACTTAAAACAAGACCAAGGTAAACAAAAAATCTGTATTTTCCTCAAGTCTCTTGGCCACTTACTAACAATACTTTTACAGAAAACACGGTGCAGCTGGTGGTCTACTTTGTCAAGTTTCATTTTAGAAAACATCATAGAAATTAAGGTTAGCAACCCAACTCCAGGATACCAAGTGAAAACAGCATGTCTGCTGTTAGGCCAGAATTGTGGGCTACTTGCTGAACTATTTTATGGTTTACAATCAAAATGGTCTTATATGACTCACCATATGACAAAAGTCTTAAACTTAGTAAGGGGGAAAGTTCTTAATATCCAGTTTTGGATTCAAGAGATTATACTAGTTAATTTCCCCCTCAACTCACTGGAAAGAATGCTAGTTGAGAATATGCTAAAAATCTAACCTTTAAAATGTTTTCTGCATTCCAGAAATGAACCTGTCCACTCACGTTTTCTTTGGGTTCTTTTCCAGGTCCCAAACAGAACAACTTAACTGAGTTACAGAGGCAGAACAGGGAAGGGGTAGGGAGTAAGACAAATAAAGATTGTCCCCCTGTGGCAGCATTAATCCCTGGGTATTGTGGCAATATTGAAAACGAATGGAATTTGCTACCCCCTTGACATGACATGTAATTACTCGCTTCTCAAATTCTTCTTAAAAGATCCATATTTTATTGGGAAAAAGTGTCCCATATTCACTTAGAAAAAGGGGGCAAATGATAGTGCCTTAACAACTTCATAGGTTTTTCCAATCTTCACAATACTAAAGATAATGTGACAATGCAATTTTTCGGTTATATGGAAATCTATGGCAAAATGGCAGCCATTATGGCAAGTGAAGGGATATGTTTTAGACTGTTAGATGATATTTAATGGAATGCAGAAAGCAGTTGGTACATTGTGACCAATGCTGGATCATTAACAGCAGGTCCACCTTTGGGTTATTAAGTTTCATCTGTGACACTGTGATCCTTAGTGAGATCAGATCAAGAGACAGTACAGTCAGTTTCTCAGGTGGTAAATACAATGCCACTCCAAGGAACACCCATCCCCTTTCCTAGACAGAATTATGCTGCTGTTATTCAATGTGCAGGGCTCAGTGAGGGAGACACAGACTTACTGGTGTCAATAGAGGTGAGAGCAAGAGCAATAGCAGCTACCCTGTGTTCCCAATGTCTTGCCTATGCTCCCACTTTCTTAGCAATAGAATTCCATAGTACATGGGTACATCGTTATAAACAAGGCCTAATGAAGCAGCAGCTTCTGCATTTTAACGCAGGTTTATGGTGATACTGTCCTTTGGGATCTGCCCTCCAATGGAACCTTTTAAGGAAGAAGCGGGCCCAAGCTAAGTTCCACATGCTGGGTGAGCCAGATGACTTCTGTTCCCTGGTCACTTTCTTCAATGGGGCGAATGGGGGCTGCCAGGTTTTTAAAATCGTGCTTCATCTTGAAGCACACGGTCACTTCACCCTCCTCACGTTGTGGTGTAACTTTGATGAAAATACCCACTTTGTTGGCCTTTCTGAAAGCTATAATGTCGGGATCGTCCTGAAAGTCTTGAGGTTCTGCCAACTCATCGTACTCTGCTGCTGCATCCTTGCCAGCTAAAATGAGCTCTTTGGGAGGCACCACCACCTTAGCAGTGCTGTTGATATCATCAGGGTCCCCCTCCTCACACTCCAAGAGAGTCACATGGGTGAGGTTCTCAACTGGATTCGTAAGAGTCAGGAGGACCTGGCTCTCCTTCATGTAGCGAAGGTTGGGAATTGACATGATTCTCACTTCTGGAATATAATTGACAGCAACCAGTTGGATTTTGAATTTGATTGATGTTGGGTTAAATTCTGGCTTGCTCAAATTATGTTCACATTTACGGCAGCGCAGGGACCGTTTGATCAGAAGATGTTTGTGGCGAGGATACAGCTGTGAAGCACAGACTGGCTGGAAGTCAGGCTGTAACAGACGCTGCTGAAGGGTGGTTACTTCTGTTAAATTTACTGGTCTTGTATAATAGTCTTCAGGTAGAGGTTCCACTTCATCCACAGCCTGAGCTGGCTCAATCTTTATCTCTTTCTGGTCCTCTCCTTCTTTAAGGGAAAGTCCGGCAAGGGTACTGATGGATGCACCAGCTCGTGGTCGCTGAAGCCTGGTTCCAAGACCATATTTGTCCGAAAAAGCCAGAGGCATATAGTTTCTACGTCGTGCCAGTTTCTTGCGATCTCGCTCAACCTTCTCTTTCTGAGCAAGCTGCTGGTAATATTCAATCAATTTGTTCATCCGTTGTGTGTGAGGATTTTCAGGTTCCTGCCAACCGCCACTAGCTACAGATTTGTCTGCCATGCCCACATCTCTAGACGTCCAGCGACAAAATCCGCATGCCAGGTAATAGGCTTTCTTCATGGTGGTCTTGGCTGGGTCATCTGGAAGCTGTGTGGAGATGTTTGTGGCCCGGGTAGAGAGGGTGTGCATGCAGCCAGGACAGTCAAAGCAATTGGCACATCTATTCTTTTTTAGTTTGGCTTCAGCCGACGGCATATTTTCTAAACAACTGGGACAATAATGGGAGTCCACCTCGTGGGATACACAATCCAAGGATCGCAGCTCACTACAGTAGCGGCAGAAGTAGAGCTGCGAGAGCGGGGCCCGAACCTTCTTTTCTCCCTGGACTAGATAGAGAACCCGGTCCGACTGCAGCAACGACGCCATCTTGGGGAGGGAGCGGTGGCCAATATTTTAAACACTAAAATATTTCACATAAAAATCCAAAATTCTTGCTTTTCTTGAAATACCAGAATATCACACCCAACCACGCCCACATGGCTATGATTGCTAACATCTAAGCAGGAGTTATCTCCACTAAACCGAGCTCTGGCTCTCCAGTTTGTCAAAGCCCCAAACTAGCCTTTTTCAGTGATTATGTTATGGCTGATCCTCAAGCTCTGGTATGGCCAGGAAGTGGGAAAGCTTGGGATTTGAGCCTTTCTCCATAAAGCCCATACTCTTACCCAGTACATGATTAATGATTGGCACACACAAAAAAGACACTCCATAATACTGTATTTGAAGAAGGAACACGCTCATTCCATTGTCTCCTACTGAAAAGTATTTGCCTCCGTTTCTACCCTGGCAAATCCTGCCCTGTCTCTCAAGGCCCAGCTCAGGTGCAGCCTCCTTCATGAGGTCTTCCCTGATTTCATGCTCCCCACCCCAACAGGTGTGGCTAAGGGATGGAGGACATAAAGGCAACAAAACAGGGATGTGGAGGAGTATTTGAAGGGCAGATCGTTGGGATCATTAGAGCTGGGCTGTAGGTAGAAGAAAATATTGGAGGTTTGAACTTTGGAATTTGTGCATCTGAGTGGGGAGTGCATACATGGTGGAAGCTGAGAGACAACTGTAAAAGAATTAAAACAGACCATAGTTTTTCCTTGCTTGAAACTTTGTCTCCTTTTGCTTTATCTTCTTGTCTTCCTTTTTTTCCTTCCTATGTCTCCACTTCCTGTACCTTAATTGGTATTAGACAACTCACCAGCTTACAAAGATTACGTTTGAAAGAACTGTTCTAACAGTAGCCAAAATGAGATTGCACCAATGATCCTGAGAAACCAGAACAATTTCCAACCATTCCAGCTGGAAGTTTTGCAGCGGTTACAGATAAAGAAAACTGCAAGCTGGGAAAAGACCACAGTCACAGAAGAGATGAGGAGTCTCCTCTGCTTGTCCTATGAAAACCCGATCCTATTTTGGCTCAAAGAGTTACTTACCATTGAGTTGCTTGTTCCCTGATGCACATCCACTGAATAAAGCCTCTAACCTCTATTTGAGTCACTTTAACTATTTTGGTCCTTAACAGTTTTGTTACTGACTCCGATTGGGTCTGAATAGACCCTTGAGCCTACTGAGGTTTCAGATAAAGACAGGATAAACTGAGGGACCTTCTTCCTCCCTTCTTGGAGGGCCCTATTGGGTCAGATAAGTCCTGTTCCCACTCAGGTGCTCCAATTTTTTGTTGTGTCAAGGAAGTTCCATGTTTTGATTCTTTGGAAGGGTTAACCTATTTTCTGACTAAAGTCATTGCCTCTATTTTCCTTTTGTCTTCCAGAGTTGTCTGGCCTTTCAGGTCTCCAAGAACAGAGAATTAGATGATGATCATAATGTAGGACCAGGCCCTTCTCCTTTCTTCTGCATTGAACCTTTTTTGTTATGAGCTAAGTGGTATGACCTCAAGGAAGACAATTTTTAGCTGCAGTGGTTCATTCGGGACTCTTGGGACATGTCACAGCGCAAACATTTGCATGATTCCTTAGAGCAAAAGGAAATCAGATAACATATTCACAATGGACAGCTTTCCTTAAGCCGTAAGAAGAAGCTGAGGAAAGAAACAATTCAGAAAGATTCCAATCTGTTGAGTCTTCTTTTAAAACATCCTCAGCTGTCTCTCCTCCAAAGATCTCCTCCTTTCTATCTAACTCTATTTCTTCCCCTTACAATCTGACTTTCTCCTGGCCTCCCTCCTCTTCTGCTTTCTGTCCTCTGCTCTCCTCTCTTTCTCCTCCTTTTCCCCTTTCTCACCTTCCTCTCACCTTTTGACCCATACCTTTACCCTCTCTGGATATGCAAAAGCCAAATAGAGAGGAGAAAGTCTTTTAAAGGCAATTGGTGAAGGTTTTCACTCTTCCATCGACTAAGGAATAATCCAAACCTGTCAGCAAGGGTGTGATAAGTCTGTTTCCAATTTTAGGGACCGATAATAGAAAGCACTTTTAAGGAATGCTCAGGGTTGGGCATTAACACTAACACTCCAACAACAATCTGCACCTTCTTTACTAATGGACTTAATCCTGATATATCAGATACTATTCAGAAGCATAAAACAGGCTGGCAGACCACATCCACTCATGATTTACAACACTTTGAGTTTGGCAGACTTTAAACCAGTATTTTGTGGAAAGCATAGTAAATAAGGTGAAAATCACACCGCAAACTTATGTCATTACAACTTGAACAGCCTGGGGGAAATAAAAAGGCCCTCCACAATTAAAACACAGAGAGACACAGACACTTGCAGATATTGCAGAGAAAAAGACACTGGACCTGCAATCATCCTGCTGTAACAAAGAAACAAGACACTCAACTAGAGTTGCTAGATTTAGCAAATAAAAATGAAAAATATATGAATTTCAAATAAATAAGTAATATTTTAGCATAAGCATGTCCCATGAAATGTTGAGTACACACTTGTACTAAAAAATGATTCATTTCTTATCTGATATTCAAATTTAACTGCACTTCCCATATTTTATCTGGCAACACTATACAGGTTACTCAATCTGAAATAAAGCAATTCTCCTTCTCCAAGGAAGGTACCCTTCAAAATCCTCGATTGTCTTTGGATCAGTAAGGAGAAATAACTCTATTTATTTGTGAATGACTATCCAAGCTCATTTTTAGTAGACCCTGGAGACACACTCTCCATCATTAATTCCTTCTAGTTTCCTACCATCCTTCCTCAGAATAATTTTAAAAAGCTCAGTAGTGGGACTTATCTGTTGAACATATTCACTCCCTCTCTCTAACCATTTGCTTATCTCTTTGGGATACTTAACCTCTCAATATATCTTTCTCTTCTGTCTTCCACCCTCCCTCACCTATACAGATGGACCTTTTGGCTCAATGGGGAACTACTATTAGATGTATATCCAAAGGTCTTTTTCTTGATCTCTCAGTCTCTCGTGACCCAGTACACCATCCTATGGTGGCTTCCCTCAACTCCTATGCACTCATTCTTAAGTCCTCTATTCACCTCATTCACTGCATTCAATGAAGCCACCTCGTACGTCTCTCAGCTTCTCAATCATAATCTCAAAGACTTACAATTTCCCTGATCCTCTGCCTTGATCAAATTGTAGGTAACTTGCTCTTATGTTCACCTGATTTAACCTCGTCTCAAGAAGACTATCTCAGAAACTTTGTTTATAAAAGGAAATATTGTAAGGACAAATTTGTAAGAATAATTTACTGTTCAAATTACTATATAAAAGGACAAATTTGTAAAAATAAATTACTGTTTCCTTAGGCCCAAGTTCACTATCTAAGCCATGGTATATCCTAGGGAGGCAAATTCCTCCTGGTGGATAGGAGTAGGGTCATTCAAAATTGCCCTTGCCCTATAACCAAAAGACAATTTAGAGGATTTCTGTGACTTATAGGATATTGCAGGTGGTAGATTGCCAACTTTTCTGAATTAGTTGGCACCCTCAGTAATATGAATTAAAATGGTATTCCTGAGCTTCTTCTGCCTTGGATGGTCACTACAGAGTTAGCCATTGACCAACCCAAGGCATTTCATTTTGGGTCACCCCAAAATTATACTATCATTTTTTGGTTTATATATAAAAGGGATGGTCAAGATCTTGGAGTTTTATCTTAGAAACATGATGAAAATCGGAGACTCATTGGGTATTACAATATTGCTCTCCATCCAGTAGTTAAACATATCCCTCTTGCCTGGGGGCAGTAGCTGTCACTGCATTTAATCTTCGGGTCACCTTTTCACCTAATGGTACCTAAAGAAGCTCAGACCCTTCTCATCACCAAAGCACCCAGCATTTCTCTGCTTCTAGACTCATTTCTTATGAATTATTGTTTCTGTCCTCAGCTCATACCACCATCTATATTAGGTGTCTATAGGAATACTGTACTTTTTTTAAGAAAATTGAGATACGATTCACATACCATAAAACTTATTCTTTTAAAATGTACAATTCCGTTGTTTTTCATGTTTTACAATGTTGTGCAACCAACATCACCATCTAATTTCTGAAGATTTTCATTTTCTCCCAAAAAAATCGTTAAGCAGTCACTCCTCATTCTCCACCTGGCAACCACTAATCTTCTTTCCATCTTTATGAATATTCTTATTCTGAACATTTTATGTAAATGAAATTATATACTATGTGGCCTTTTGCATCTGGCTTCTTTAACTTAGCATAACATTTTCAAGGATTATCCATGTTGTAGCATGTATCAGTACATTATTTCATTCTTTTTTATGGCCAAATAATATTCCATTATATGTTTATCCATGCATCAGTTGATGGACAAGTGGGTTGTAGCCACATTTTGGCTATGATGAATAATGCTGCTTGAACATTTGTGCATAGGATTTTCTTTGACGATAGCTTTTCAGTTCCTTTAGGTATATATTTAGGAGTAAAAATGCTGGGTCATATGGTAGCTCTATGTTTAACTGCTTGAGGAACTGCCAAACTGTTCCACAATGACTGCACCATTTTACATTTCTACCAATAATATATGAGGTTTCCATTTTTCATATCCTCACAGCTGTTACTACCCAGCTTTTTAAATTATATCCATCCTACTGGGTGTGAAGTAGTATTCAAATGTGGTTTTGATTTGCATTGCCCTAACGACTAATGATGTTGAGCACCTTTTCAAGTGTTTATTGGCCATTTACGTATCTTCTTTAATAGTGTCATAATCTTAATGCAGCTAATTTATTTCCTCTTTCAGAGAAGGTGAAGAATCTCATGATTATTTAACTTGAGAAATTTATCTGCCTCTCTCTGATCTTCTTGAAACTCCTCTACAAAACTCAGACTTAGAATTACTTGTAGATTGGTCATATATTGAGACTGAACAAGTGTATTTTCAAGTTAAGTACGCTGTCACTACTTCCCAAGAGCTTTTTTAATATGACCACCTTCTTGAAGTCAAGTTAGCATAACCAGCTGAATGTACAGGCTTAACGCTAGTCTACCAAGCTAGCAAAGAATAAAAGGGCTAACATATACACAGACAACAGATATGCCTTTGGTATGGTTTATGATTTTAGCATGCTATGGAAACAACACAGCTTCCTAACAGCTTCTGGTACTTCAATAAGCAGCATGAGCACATACAAGCTTTACTAGATGCTTCACTACTCTCTCAAGGAAGTGACTATAATTAACGTCAAATCTCATACTAGGGAACAAACCCATAAAGCAAAAGGAAATGCCCTGTCTGACCAGTGTGCTAAACAGGCTGCTCTCACCACATTCAATTTGTTCAGCATATTATAGATAACCTGGTTACTGCAGATTACTTCCATGAAACTTTTAGCAAATTGCAGTTAAAGCACCAGACTCTGAAAAAAGATACTGGGAGAAATCTGGGTGTTCTCTCCAATCAGATAGGTTCCTATGAAGACACCAAGACTACACCTGGTCTCTCTAGTCTCTCTGAAACAGAGCTTGATGAAAATTTTGCAGGTTATGATTCATAACAGTAAATAAACTTGAAAACTATTCTCAGACAACATTGTTGGGAAAATTTTAAACAGATAAGAGCTGAAGTCTCTAGTGCATGTTCCATCTACAAGATTCATAACCCTGGAAAAACTGCTAAGGTGAGACATAGACAGGAAGGAACCACAGCCTTGAGGATCCTTCGAACATTTACAAGTGAACTTTGTATAACTTCTTTTATCACAAGGATTTGAATATGCATTCATTACTGTCTTCCTTCTCTCTGGATAGCCAGAAGTTGTTCCTTTTAGCCTTCCTTGTGACAGAGATACTCATTTTACCAGGACTATAATCAAGAGAACTTGTAAGGTGTTGCCTGATGGCCAGAAATTACCCATCTCAGCCATTCAGGAAGAACGTAAAGTGCTAATGGTATTTTAAATAATGTTTATTTTTGTCTAACTTTTATAAGTGAATATGTACATTATTGAAAAATTTAAAAACACAGAATCATCCACAGTCACACCCAGCTTACAGCTTGAAATATCTATCTAAATCCTTATGTGTGTACACACACAATCGAGCATGCATTTGTATGTGGTTGAGACCATACAGTATGAATCTTTACTAGTTCAAAGAATATCATGAATTTTTATCAATTCAATGTCCCAAAGTCATAAATATTCTGAAAATCAATAATATACAACACCAACTCAATCGGGAAAGAAATGTAATCCTGCCTTCCATGGGGACAAAAATTTCATAAAAGGCAAAAATTAACTGGATAAAGATTTTGGCAGACTTACAATTAAACTACTTTATTCCCTTAATGCTCTACTTAAAATGAGACAAAAACAATAGTGAACAATAAGTATAATGCTTCTAAGGGAATTCATTCTTAGATCTATACTACTAAAATATTACCCAAAAGATATGTTTCCATTGAATTATTCGACAATGTTTGTTTTATATAACAAGTATAAACATAAATTCCTCTAATTTAGAGCCTGAAAATACATGAAGCAAAAATTGATAGAATTGAAGTGATAAATACATAGTTCTACATTCATAGTGGGAAACATCAATATCCCACATTCAACAATGACTAGAACAAATAAAGAGAAGATCACCAAGGAAACAGAAGTCTTAAACAACAACATGAGCCAATTTGACCTAATAGATGTCTAGAAAGCAATCCACCCAACAATAGAAGAATAAACATTCTTCTCAAGTACACATAAAACATTCTCCAAGATAAATCACATAGTAAGCCACAAAACAAGTTTCAATGAATTTTAAAATATTAAAATCACATTAAGTATGTTCCTTGGTCACAATGGAATTAAATTAGAAATTAGTAAAAAGAGGAAATTTGGAAAATTCACAACTAAGTTAAAACTAACCACTCCTAAATAGCTACTTGAGTCAAAGAAGAAACCACAAAGTAAACTAGAGAATACTTTGAAATGATGATGATGAAGATGAAAACATAACATACCGAAACTTGTGGGATGCAGCAGAAACAGTACTCAGAGGGAAATTTGTAACTGTAAATACTACGTTATAATAAGAAGAAAGATCTGTAATTGATAACCTAATTTTGTACCTTAAGAAACTAGGAAAACAGGAGGAAACTGATCTGAAAGCAAGGAGAAGGAAAGGAATAATAAGGATTAAAGCACAAATAAATGAGATAGCGAACAGAAAACAATAGAAAAAAAACAGTGAAATGAAAAGTCAGTTTTGTAAAAGAACAGTAAAAACTCACAAACTTTTAACTAGACTGACCAAAAACAAAAGACTCAAATTACTAAAATCAGGAGTCAGACTCAGGACATTACTACTGACCTTACAGAAAATTTTAAAAATGTACTATCAGAAAATACTATGAACAAATGTATGTCAACCAATTAGATAATCTAGATGAAATGGAAAAATTCCTAGAAACACACAAATTATAAAAAATGACTAAAATTAGTTAAAAATCTTAATGTAAAGGAATTGAGTCAGTGTTCTAACTGTGTTTTTACAGATTCTGTATTTGTCTGTTTGGCATCCATTAATTACATTAATTACAGGGCCAAACTAGTGGCCAAGTTATCTACATCTCCCCTGCAATCCAGAGCCTATACTCGGAACTACCTCCTTAGCTACCTCTCACATATCAAGCCAGCATTTCCCCTGCCCTAAATCAATCCAGGGTCAGGTACCAGACAACTAGAGAGCGTTCCTATGTCCCAAAACCCACCATAATTATTCAAAGTAGCCAACCCTAAGCTGTTTCTCCTGCCTTGCCTTGCTTTTCCAATGGAAACTCCAATACAGGCTCTGACATAAGCTTCCCTCATTTCTTTCTGCCTCCTATGCTTCCCCATGTGACCCTGTGCGGCATGGTGCATTCCCTTCTCTTGGGAAATGTAATTAACAAAACTTTTTCAATGGGATTAGCATCTCTGTCTGTTGTCATTTTTTCAGCTCTATAAATTAAAATCCTGTGGGTACAATTGAGACAGTCAGTAAAAAGAATTTAAAAAATGCCAACAAAGAAAAGCCTAGGACCAGATGGTTACACTGCTGATGGTTTAACAAATAATTAAATAATTAAAACCAATCCTTCTCAAACTCTTCCAGAAAATAGAAAAGCAGTTAACATGTTTCAATTCATTCTATGAGGCCAGCATTACCCTGATACCAAAGTCAAAAACTACAAACCAAAACTCCTTATGAATATAGACACAAAATCCTCAACAAAATGCTAGCAAACTCACATGTTAACAGACTATACAACATGACCAAGTAAGATTTATCCCAGGAATACAAGATTAGTTCAATGTATGAAAACAAATTAATGTAATACATCATATTAATAGACTGAAGGAGGGGGCACATGATCATCTCAATAAACACAGAAATAACATTTGACAAAATCTAACACTCCTTCATAATAAAAGCACTGAAAAACTAGGAATAGAAAGGAACTTCCCTAACATGATAAAGAACATTATTTCAGTCCACTTTGCATTGCTATAAAGGGATACACGAAGCTGGGTCATTTATAAAGAAAAGACGTTTATTTGGCTCACGGTTC
Organism: Rhinopithecus roxellana; assembly: GCF_007565055.1. Taxonomy (NCBI): domain Eukaryota; kingdom Metazoa; phylum Chordata; class Mammalia; order Primates; family Cercopithecidae; genus Rhinopithecus; species Rhinopithecus roxellana. Next base: position 94,973,932 of record NC_044555.1, on the reverse strand, counting down.
TGCAGGCTGTACAGGAAGCATAGCACCAGCAACTACTTCTGGTGAGAGTCTCAGGAAGCTTTTACTCATGGCAGAAAGTGAAGTGGGGGCAGATGTGTCACATGATGAGAGAGGGAAGAAGAGAGATGGGTGAAGGTGCCAGGCTTTTTTAAACAATCAACTCTCACATAAACTAATAGAGCAAGAACTTACTCAGTACCACCTGGAGGGCACCAAGTCATTCATGAGTGATCCACCCCTATAACCCAAATACCTCTCACTAGGCCCCATCTCCAATTTGGAAATCAAATTTCTACATGAGCTTTAGAGGGGACAAGTATCAAAGCTATTTCAGGCATCTACAAAAACCCCACAGACAACATCATGCCCAATGATGAAAAACTGACTCATTTCCTGCAAGATCAGGAACAAAACAAAGATGTTTACTCTTGCCATTCCTATTTAACATTGTATGGGAAGCTCTAGCCAGGGAAATTAGAAAAGAAAAAGAAAGAAATGACAACCATATAGGAAAAGAATAAAAAGTACTGCTGATTACAAATTACTAGGTCTCATATATAGAAAACCCTGAAATATCCACAAACAATTAGAGCTAAAAAATGAGTCCCGTGAAGTTGTGGGATATAAGATTAATACTTGAAAATCAGTTATATTTCTTTACAATAGCAATGAAAAACCTAAAAATAAAATTTAGTAAATAATTTCATTTACAATAGCATCAAAAAGAATAAAATACTTAAGAATAAACTTAACCAATGAAGTGAAAAAACTGTGCACTGAAAACTACAACACTTGTTGAAAGAAATTTTTTAAAACCTAAATAAATGGAATGGCATCTCATGTTCATGGGTTGGAAGACTTAATATTGAGATGGCAATATTCATTGAATTGATCTACAGACTTAAAGAAATTCTTAATGAAATTCCAGCTGCCTTTTTTAGAGAAATCGACAAGCTGATTCTAAAATTCATACAGAAATACAAGGGACCTAAAAAAAACCAAAGCACTCTTTAAAAACAGCAAAGCTGGAAGATTAACATTTCCCAATTTCAAAACTTACTAGAAACCTAGATTAATCAAAACAGTGTGATACTGTCATAAGGGCAGACATATAGATCAGTGGAATAGAATTGAGTCCAGAAGTAAGCACGTAAATCTATGGTCAACTGATTTTTGACAAGAGTGCCAAGACCATTCAATGAAGAAAGAATAGTCATTTCAACAAATGTTGCTGGGACAAATGAATACCCACATGCAAAAAGCATAATTTTTGTTTTTGCTCCTATTTCATACCATATGCAAAAATTAACTTAAAGTGGGTCATATATCTAAATGTAAGAGCTAATATTATAAAATTATCAGAAGAAAACATAGGTGTAAATCTTTGTACTTTGGATTAGGCAATGTTTTCCTAAATATGACACCAAAAGTATAAGCAATGGAATTAAAAATAGATTGGACTTCACCAAAATTAAAATTTTTTGTCTGTCAAAGGACATTATCAAAAAAGTAAAAAGACAACAAAGAGAATGGGAGAAAATATTTGCAAATCATATATCCGACAATGGTCTAGTATCCATAATATACAAGTACAATTACAGCTCAATGATGAAAAGACTAACAACCCAATTTAGACTTTCCACTTCAAAATGCTGGCATAGAAACAAGCTGGTTCTACTTTCTACCCTCAAAACCAAAAACAAATATACGGCATTGAGATTATCACCAGCAACATCCCATAACTCAAATATGAGGATGAGACAGTTCCCAGAGCAACAGAGAAGTGAAAAAAGCTATGAGCAGAGGTTAGAGGATCAAACTTCCCTATTTGTAATACCCCTTCTCCCAATCTGCCCAGCACTAAGTACAAAGAAAAATTTTCCCCAATTCATAGTTTCCACACTGGAAAAAATGTGATTGAGGTAAACAACAGCTTCCCATCATCTTAGGTTACCTGACAGGAGACCTGTCTCTGCCTCAACTCATGAGAAGCATTGGGAGTACCTGAAGAGAGGAATATTCCTGTAGACAGCCATAGACAAGTAGGGGAAGTGGGACTGCCATCCTCAGCCCTGGAAACTCTGCTGTGTAAATAAGCCAAAAGAGATGCCAAAACAGATTAGCTGTTCAGCAGCACTATGCTGTAAGAGGTTCATTCCACAGATCTCCAGACATGAACCTCTGACCAGCCTTCCCGTACCAACAGGATATCTTATTTGGGACCTTCCCCATTTCGGACTGGTGGCACCCTGATTGAGTACCAAGAACTGAGGAGGCAAACCTGGACTTAATTAAGGCGCCATCTAGTGCAAAAAAAGAGGCAGTGACCTAGTGGGAAAAAAGAACAACAGGTAAATTGCTAAGAATCTCCAATCAAACGCATCTGATAAAAACCAAAACAAGCCAGACAGAGAAGACTGGTATAAATAACTAATCCTTCACTGCACAGACAGAGAAGACTGGTATAAATAACTAATCCTTCACTGCAAAGACATAGATGTACATACACAAGAAACAACAGAAAACACAAAACCAAGACCTCCTCAAATAGACAAAGCAAGCAAGCAACCAGTGATTTACACCATAATTAGATGATGATACTTAACCTCTCTGACCAAGAATTCAAAATAGTAGCTTTAAGGAAACCCAGTGATCTCCAAGATAACACAGAAAAGCAATTCAGAAATTTATCAGAAAAATTTAACAAAGAAATTGATTTTTTAAAAAAATCATACAGGAATCTTGGAACTGAAAAATACTTTTGTTGAAATGAAAAATTTATTAGCAGCTTCCAACAGAAGAATGGATCAAGCAGACAAAAGAATCAGTAAGCTCAAAGACAGGCTATTTGAAAATACACAAATGGAAAAAGAAAAAAAGATAAAAGGAACAAAGATCACCTACAAGATGTAGAAAACTACCACCTGGTGAGGGGTTCAAGATGGTTGATTAGAGGCATCTCTTACTTGCCTCCTCCACTAGGAAAAACCAAAATAGTAAGTAGATAATCATACTTTGAATAGATCATCCAAGAGAATACTGAAATTCAACACAGAAGTGGCAGGAAACACCCAGAGCAAGAAAGGAGAGGGAAGCAATGTGCCCGCTAACCAAGACTGGCTGGTAGCCAGGAGAGACTCTCCAGTGGGGGAAAGAATAAGTGAGAGACTCCCAGTGGTTCCTGCTTCAGGCTTCTAAAATCCTAGCCGTGGTAGAGTCCCCCAACCCTTGCTGGCCGAAGACTAACACAGAAAGTTCTCTGGAAACTGTGTGAAGGCCTTGTTTCAGAGGGAAAACTCACGCTGGGTCCCACAAACCCACAAGTTCTAAGCAGAGTCAGCATGGCACCATTTTGAAAGCCCAATCCACACCAGACTACATGCTGCCTTGCAATTAGGGCTGAGGCAGAAGCCACAGAAAACAATTCTAACCTCCCCTGAAGAGGGGTGGCTGCACATTCTCGTGCGCAAAGGACAGATTCCACTGCCTGCAACTGCTGCAGCTGCAGACACTGTGGGCCAAGGTACAAGTGAAGTCCATGCTCCTCGACTCTCTGCCTATGGCTGCTCCCAGGGAAGGCAACCTCAACCTGTTCAATAGCAGGGCTGCAGCACAGCCACGCAACCTCCACCTGATCATTCCACTGGTGGCATAGGGCTCACCCTGCCCATGCATACAAAAGCCAACACTTGTATGCAACACGGCGGGGGGCCTGAGGCACAATTTGGCCAGGCTACCTCCACCCCAGTACACAAGCACATCGGACTCTGCAGATCACACAGCTCAGTTCACCATCGTGGCACCTGAGTAATCCTCCTGGAGTCTGAAGTCAGGCACACTCAACCTCTGCTATCACCACAACTGGCACCCACTTGCACATGCCACTTGCAGGTCTGGGCACCAGCCCTCTCAACTCATCACAGCTCCTGCCAATACCGGAGCGGAGCACTTACATCCCAAAGGGTTGTCTCACCACTGGTACTGACATTGCCCATGCTCTGCTCACTGCCCAGGGTCTTGATAACCTGTTCACCTGCCTGGCCCACTGCTGCCACTTCCGGCACCCAATTAAGCCACCTGAAGGCCCCAAAATTAGCTGAACTGGACACGCTAACACTGGTGCCAGCATATGCTGCCCTGAGGCCCAAGAACAGGAGCACTCAGTGCACCGTTACCACCACGAGGGCCCAAAGACTAGCTTACCTGTCATCCCAGTCCCCAGCAGAACTTCACTGTAACTTCCACTAACAACCACACCCTAAGCCACAAAGGAAATGACAGACACCACTGATGTTGTTTACAGACAAAGAAATCATACAGAGACTACACTACACTTCATGCACCCAGAATCAAAGACAAAGTGCCCTACTCAAGTAACACCACAGGTACACCTTCAAAAAAATGTCCTCCTCTGTGAAAGCAAATTCTAAACATTGGAACAAGCAACTCTGTAGATGTAGCAAAGATTTCTTTTTTACTTTGGGGAAAAAAAAGCTAAAAGCAGCCTTTTCAAATTATATACAATACACTAGGCCCTCTTAAAGGGAACAGAAAATCTTTCCAAAGTGTATTGGACACTTTCTATTGGCCAAAAGTGGCTCTTTATTTTACTTTTTCTGTCTTCCATTATCAAAGTCTGGTAGAATAAAGACAAAGCATTGGTCACTAGATCCCTGCACTTGTGTTCGTCCAGGGCTCCACACAACTGACTGGTCCGGCAAGTCCTTTATTTATTGTTGCCAGGGCCAGGTGGCATCTTATCCAAATGGGACACAGCAGTGACTCCAAATCCCCAGACCTGAGTGAGCCCATTGTCTAAAGCTGAGGTGACCCAGCTGGCATCCACACTGACCCACCTTCTCAGACCTCAAGGCCCCTCAAAGCCCTCCTAAGCATTTGGGCTGCGGCCATTCTTCCTGCCCCACCATGTCTGCTGCCCAAAGACACCACATCCTTGATGGCCTGACCAGGCTGGGCCAAGAAACAAGCAGCAGCAGGCACTGCCTGGGCCTCGGGAGGCCACCGGAGCCATCAGGTCACTGAGAAGGGAGTGGGTGGGGTCGCTGCTATCTCAGGACGAAGACTAGCCTGATTGTGGCAGCGAGGGTTCTAGGTCACCAAAGCATCAAAGCCACTGGTCACCCCCAGGCATCCAGCTCATAGGCCAACCGGGTTGGGTGTTCTCTGGGATTAGAACTCCAATTCTCACCTTGCTCTCTGCTGGAGCTGACTCAAGCTAATAGAATTTTAAAACCAAAACTTCCTAAACTCTTTAAATATTGACAACTACCTTGGCTTAAGGTATTCTAATCGACCCTAAGGACAATCTAATCCTCTCCCTCTGGCAAACATTGGTTGTCACCTCATGAATACATCACAAGCAGACCAGTGAGACTAGGCAATACCCCCAGATTTTAGACTCCACTCTGTTGCAAGCGAATAGGACCAATACTGTAAAAGGCTAATACAATATACTCAGACTTAGCACCAAAAGGTTCAAACTGCCTTCTGGGCCAGGTCGCTGCTTACACAGAAAAATCTTTACCCCTGATTTTGCACCCTAGAGTTAATGCTTCTATATGAGTATAAATAAGGTGACTATACACCACGGCTTGCCCCAGACAGTTCCGTGACTTACTTTCCTGAGGTGCAAGTCTTAATATACGGTCACTCTTGTCACAGTGTAATGATTAATAGTGCCACTTTTACAGCCTGGCCAGCCAGGGACAATAAACTATGGGGTCACCACAGCTATAAACCTCATACTAATACTGATGGGTTAAAGCAGCAAATCTCACAAGTACATCCGTGCAGACCTCTGGGGAGGAATTGTGGAGACCATGTGTGCACACCTCACAAAAAGAGAGAGAACATGACTATCATAAGCCACTGCACATGTGCAATGAAGCTTGGGGAGGGGGCACAGAAATGTGGGCAAACAGGCCAAGAGGGCTTTCCCTGACCAGAGATTAGGGGTGAACAACTTGGGGTTTTGCAATTGAGTTTGTATACTTTAATTGAAGTTGTTACAGACAAATCTCTAAGTCACCAAAATGCATCTCCAATGTGTCAGGGCAGGGGAGACCAGCCCCCTAGAAAGTATATCTGGGGAGCAGAAATTTCATGGAAAGAGAGGCAACATGGCTACCTATTAGACAACTGCACTTGAGTAGTGAGGGTAGGAGTGGGCCACTCCAGAACGGGAGGTTGTCATTGGCAGTAAGAAGAGAGTTGAATGAAAATAAAACAGGAATTTGAAGACCAAGTCCCTCTGACTCTGAAGCCTGTGCCATTCCTCACCTTGCTCTTAGAGCCTGGCACATAGTAGATACCAGTCAACACAGTTTAAATAAATTAATTAACACCATAGCTTCTTTCTGGAAAGTTCTTTCATCCCATATCTGGGGAAATTGTGCCCTATCCCTCAAGACCCAGACCAAATGCAGCCTCCTCCATGCAGCCTTCCCTGATTCCATGCCTTCTTTTAACCCCAACAGTTGCAACCTCTTCTATAACTAGGGGGTGGGTAGGGGAAGACTATGGAAAGCCATTAGTGCTGGAAGTGCAGAGGAATGCCCTTCTAGGATGGGACAGAGCAGGACTGCAGAAGAACTCTGAGTTGTAAAGATGGAGATTTTTGCTCTTGAGTTTATCCATTGGAGTTAAGGTTGATACAGGGGATTTTAGGTTGTTAAATCCATGACATGATAAACCATACTGAACCCTACCTTGGAGAAATGCTTGGAAATTGTTTTTTTTAACAAGCAGTTCTGGTGATTGATATAATCAGGCATATTCCGAAAACTGTGCTAAACTAACCCTCTCAATTTCCAGAGAGGAAACTAAAGCACAGAAAATGTAACTGACTTAATCTAAGCTCACACAGCCAGTTACTGACATAACCAGGACAATGATTAATCAATTATATCTCCTCTGATATAGCCTTATATTAAATTCTCCATGGACAATGCTGTGTCTCAAACATACTAGCCATTCGACAAATACCTATATGAATGAATGAATAAGATTAGCACTTGTCATCCACCAGGATTCAAGGGAATGGATGCTAGATGGGTAAATTCTGACAGAAAAAAAAGTAAGTGAAAAATTGTTCTGGAACAAGAGACAGTGAGCAGCTAAGTAAATAAGGCAGAAGGCACAGGGGAAAATGTAGCACTGTATAGTCCTTCAGAATCCTCAAGCTTTGAATATGAGAATAGAAATGACATTCAGAAGGTATTCTGAATAATCGTAAGCAGGCTATATAAGTTTGGAGTTTGAGAGATCAAAGTCTTGCCTGGAAATATAGATTTGGAAGTGATCAACATATATGTTGAATTTGAAGCTAAGGGACAAGGTGGGACCACTCAGGAAGAGTTGTTGATGAGGTAGAGATGAGGGCAGACACTGAAGGGACAGCTGTTTAAGGAACAGATACAGGAAGAAGAGTCTACAAAGCAGGCAGAGGAAAAGCAGCAAGAGGGGTAGAAGATAAACAAGGAACAAAATAGAATCAACAATCGCTCTGCCTCTAAACCCCTCTTTGATCTTAATCATGTCAATTTCTTCTCTAGACCTAAAGGTCCATGTTCATCATCACTCGGAGGCCCCTTACAAGAATGTCAGAGCTGGGCCTTTAGAGATTACTTATGCCAGGGTATCTCAAACTCGAAACTATTGACTTTTAGGGCAGCACCATTCCTTGCGTATGGGGCCGTCCTGTGCATTGCAGAATGTTTAGCAATATCCCTGGCCTCTACCTATTAGATGTCAGTAGCAGCTTTCCCTTCAAGTCATGACAACAACAACAACAAAATAACTCTAGATATTGCCAAAAGTCTTCTGGGGGGACAAATGATCCCCAGTTGATAACCACTGATCTACACAATCCTCCCAACTCTGAATACCAAGTGGTGATTAACCCCAGGCAGATGCTTAGAAGGATCTAGAACTCAGGAGAGAAATCTGGATGGAAGTACCTATTTGGCAGTTTATCAGCATATGGTGGTAGCTGAAGCCATGAGCATGGATGGGATCACCCATGGAGATCATAAGAGAAGAGGACCTAGGCAAGAACCCTAGACAGCACTGACATTTGGGGAAAGCTGAGAAGAGAATTCAGAGAATTATCTTCTATTAATAATAATTCTACTAATGCTACTACTATCATTTACTAGCACTCACCATGTGCCAATAACTCTGCTAAGTGCTTTATAAATATCATCTCATTTAATACTGAACGAAACTTTATGAAGTAGGCATTATCATTCCCATTTTCCTGAGAAGGAAGCTGAGGCCCAAATACATGAAGATAACTCTGCCCAAGTTTATCCTGCTAGTCTGCGGCCTAGCCAGGATTCAAACTTGGATTTGTCTGCCTTTGCAGTTCCCATGCTTGCTGCCAAGAAACCTAGCAAAGAGTGGGGTACTGGGAACCAAGGGATGAAGGAATATAAAGAATAATAGAGCAATTGATAGTATAGTATCAAATCCAGTCCAACAGTTTGCTCAGGTCAGATAAATACAGAAAAATATCCAGTAGATCAGCAACAAGGATGTCATGGGTGTCCTTGGTGAGGACAGTTTCAGTGGGTGGTGGGAGCTCAGGCTAGATTGCAAACAATTGAGAGAAAGGGGAGGAAAGAAGTGGAAACAGTGCATGGAGACTATTCAAAAAGTTTGGATTTGAAGTGAAAGAGAGATAAGGTGGTAGCACAAGAAGGGCATAATCTAGTATCTAAGAAGGCTAGTTTTTTTCTTATTACAAAAGTTACATGTTTAATGCAGAAGAAGATATTGGTTAATAAAAGGTATCCCACAAACCAGAAATAATCAGGGGAAACATTTTGGCAATTATCTTTACGGGCCATTATTGTCCTATAAAAGCAATGCACACATTTTACAAAAATATATTAAAGCATAGACCCTGTTTGTAACTTACTTTTCAATTAAAATACATTATAAGCACTTTGCCCTATTAATAAATGTACTGTGTAAGCAACATTCTAATATCTACATGGTATTCCTACAGGCCATATTGAAACATCATTTCTTTCCTTGTCAGCATCTACCCTCTTCTGTCTTCCTTTCCCATCCCTCCCTTCCCTTTCCTCCCTTCCACCCCTACACAAGCTATTGTGCATTGGAAGTGTAATTAATTCTGTCAAAATAGACTTAATAACAAATGAAGAAAATATCAGAGAAACACTTGTGTGAAAATATATTTGTCTTTCTTTTCTTTTGAGACAGGGTCTCAAAGTGCATTTGAGATGAGGTCTCTAGCACTCCAGGCTGGAGTGCGATGATGCTATCTCACCTCACTGCAACCTCTGCCTCCAGGGTTCAAGCGATTCTCCTACCTCAGCCTCCTGAGTAGGTGGGATTACAGGCGTGGGCCACCACGCCCAGCTAATTTTTGTAGAATTTGTCTTTTAAGCTGAATGACACTTGAACATATTTGTACCTAGCAGGTGTGTGCATGTGTGTGTGTGTGTGTGTGATAGAGAGAGAGAGAGAGAGAGAGAGAGAGAGAGAGAGAGAGAGAGAGAGAGAGAGAGAGAGAAAGAGAGTAGAGACAAAGGTTGAAAATACAGCTGGGGGGCAGGAAGGGAACGTTGTCAAATAATGGCTGAAGGTTTCTAAGAAGGAAGGAGGATACAGAGCATAGATGCCATGATTAACCTTAGATGCCTATAAGTTTGTGAAGGGTGTATCAGGTTGGGTGGCAAGAAGTTTAGGTTACTTCTGGACTCTATATTTATAGTTAAGTGGGAGTCCAGGTTATCTGCTGAGAGACAGGGGCAAAGGAACTTAGGAAAACAGGTGAAGCGCTTAAATAGCTTCTTGGGTGAAGGAGAGAGTGAGAGAATGTACTAATAAAGGGCACATGGGTTCATAGCACTGTTGAAAACCCAACTGAGACTAAAGCCAAACCCCATACATAGAAGGTAGACATTTTGGTGTGATCTAGGTTCAGGATTCAGCTATTATACAAATACAATGAACGGACTAGGGGCAAGACCATTGAAAACATTGGTAAGATGGTTGTCTGGGCTGGAAATGAAAAAGACAGCTTATAAATTGCTTAGGAGATAATGGAGAGATTGAAGAATAAGAGAGTTAAATGAGCTAGAATAGCTGTAGTGACAATAAAGACATAAAAACTAAAGAGATAGAAGGATTTGGTCAGAGAAATAGAGCTCTTGCTACCAAAGACACCACTACAAGAGGCTACAAGGATCAAGACTGAAGCCACCTCATCTGGGACAAGTGCCATTCCAGAGCATACCAGTGCAGAAACTATAACTTCTGGGTTTACCACCATGTTAGTTCAAATAGGCAAAGACTATAGATGCTACATTGAGGAAACTCTGGCCATTAGGGCTAGTTTCCATTCTCCTATAACAGTCTGTTGAGGCTAAATCCACAGACTCCTGAAGAGTCTGTTGAAGCTAAATCCAATTGGTTATCACTTCTCCTACAACTGACATCTAGCCTCTATTCCACTATCATCCTTATAATGCCATGTACATCCTTACTCCTTATCCAGCACTCCATTCCTCTCCCAGCCCAAGAAATTGTTCTCTGTGCCCTCTAGAATTGTCTCACTGTATCCAGCAAACCCTCCTATATCCTCAGCCTTGTTGTCAAGAGTTCCCTTCATCCCTGACCTTAAGTGAAACCTGGGCCATCACTGCAGCCCTTTGGAGTAGGGCTTTTCTTTTCTGTACTCAGAGCAAGAGGGAGGGTAGGGTTGGTGTCCTCCTTGCCTCCATTTCTGCTTTCAGACCATTACCTTCCTATGCTCCTGAAATAAAAATGTAAACTATAAAACCCAAACCTGATGCTTTGAGTTCATTCAATTATATCCCCTCTTTCACTTCTAGTCATTCCTAGATTTACCTTTAGGCCACTCCTCTTCATTTATCAATTACTTTGGCCCCTGTTTACATCCTTTCTTCCTACCTCAAGATCTGGCACTATCCTCAGTGATTTCAACATCCCCAAGGATAACCCATGCAACATCTCACTACTTAGTTATTTGAAATCCTTACCTCAAATGCCTTTTCTCTTTCACCTTAACCACACACACTGATAGTCATACCTGAGATCCTATTATTATCTGAAACCACTTCACTCCAGAATTACAAGTTAGTTTAAATCATGAATTGTGCCATCCAATACTCTAGCCACAACCTCCTATTCACAGATTTTCAACTACTAACACTATAATCATTCCTCAGTTCCTATAGTTTATGGATCCTTCTACTTCCTCTAGCCTATCAAGGATCTCCTTTTTTATTTCCCTCATTACTTAACTTAGATCCCATGCTTCATCATTTTGATAACACTCTTGACAGTATTCTAAGCTCCCTTGCCTTGAAGTTGTTTTGTAAAACTTCTATCTTGCTAAACACAATTCAGTGTGATATGGTTTGGCTCTGTGTCCCCACCCAAATCTCATCTTGTATCTCCCATAATTCCCAAGTGTTGTGAGAGGTACCCAGTGGGAGATAATTGAATCATAGGAGTGGGTCTTTCCTGCGCTGTTCTTATTATAGTGCATAAGTCTCACAACATGTGATGGCTTTAAAAATGGGAATTTGCCTGCACAATCTCTTTCTTTGCCTGCCGCCATCCACGTAAGATGTGACTTGCTTCTCCTTGCCTTCCACTGTGATTATGAGGCTTCCCCAGCCACGTGGAACTGTGAGTTCTCCATTAAACCTCTTTCCTTTGTAAATTGCCCAGTCTCAGGTATGTCTTTATCAGCAGTGTGAAAACAGACTAATACACTGTGTTTTCGATACCTGCCCCTGAGCACTGCTAGAGAAATTCACAATAGGGCATACTGGTTTACAAGAAGTTTAAGATCATCAGTCTGAAATAGGTTGCCAACACTGCTGGACAATCAATTTTCCAGAAAATATTTCAAACTTTGTCAAATCCCGGTTCTCCCTGACACACCTCCTCCTTCTCTCACATCCTCCTCTGCTCTCAGCAGTTCTTCCTACATCACAGAGAAAAATATCTGCTTCCATTCTCATCTTATTCTCTTCTGTTACACTAGAAAAACTGTTACTGACTGGGCACTGTGGCTCACTCCCAGGACTGTAATCCCAGAACTTTGGGAGGCTAAGGAGGGTGAACTGCTTGAGTCCAGGAGTTTGAGACCAGCCTGGGCAACATGGTGAAACATCATCTCAACAACAACAAAAAATACAACAAATTAGCTGAGTGTGGTGGCACACACCTATGGTTCCTGCTACTCAAGAGGCTGAGGTGGGAGGATCACCCGAGTCCAGGGAGGTTGAGGCTGCAGTGAGCTGTGATCGCACCGCTACACTCCACCCTGGGCGACAGAGTAAGACCATATCTCAATTACTGGGGAAAAAAAAAAAAAAAAAAAAAAAGAATCGAAAGGTTGTTACTATGTCTCTCCAATGGCAATCCCCCATGCATACTTTGGATCTTCTTTCAGGAGCCTTGCACTATTGGTGGTCCTTTACCTTTCCTGATTTTTAACATTTTCTGCTCCATTAGATCTTTCCCAATAGGTTTGAATATGTTTATGTATCTCCACTAAAACAAACGAAAACCAAAAGACTTACTGAACTCCACACATTACTCAAATTACCTTCTCCCCTTCACAGCCAAACTTCTTAAAAGAATTGTATCTTCCTAGTGTCTTACTTCCAGGCCTCCTGTTTACCCCTCAATTCACTACTTTTTCATATAATTTCAATTTTAATTTTAGATTTAGGAGGTATATATGCAGGTTTGTTACATGGGTATATTGCATGATGCTGAGATTTGGGATACAAATGATCCCTTCTCCCAAGTAGTGATCATAGTACTCAATAGTTTTTCAAAATTTGCCAGCCTTCCTCCTTTCCCCTCCAGTAGTCCCTCGTTTCTATTGTTGCCATCTTTTGTAAGGATGTGTGTGTGTGTGTGTGTGTGTGTGTGTGTGTGTGTGCATGTGTGTGTGTGTGTTTTAAGACAGGGTCTTATTCTGTCACCCAGGCTGGAGTGCAGTAGCGTGATCTCTGCTCACTGCAGCCTCGACCTCCTGGGTTCAAGCAACCCTCCCACCTCAGCTCCCCAAGTAGCTGGAACTACAGGCGTGTGCCACCATGCCCAGCTAATTTTTTTTTTCTTGAGATGGGGTTTCACTATGTTGTCTCCAATTCCTGAGCTCAAGCAATCCATCCACCTCAGCCTCCCAAAGTGCTGGGATTACAGGCATGAGCCACTGAGGCTGGCCTTTATTGCTGCCATCTTTATGTCCATGTGTACCCAATGTTTAGCTCCTGTTTATAACAAGATATGTGGTATTTGGTTTTCTGTTCCTACATTAGTTCGCTTAGGATAATGGTCTCCAGCTGCATCCATGTTGCTGCAAAGGACATGATTTTGTTCTTTTTATGACTGCACAGTATTCCATGGTGTATATGTACCAAAGTTTCTTTAACCAATTCACCACTGATGTGCATCCAGATTGATTCTATGTCTTTGCTATTGTGAATAGTGCTGTGATGAACACATGAGTTCATGTGTCTTTTTGGTAGAACGATTCATTCTCTTTTTGGACTATACCCAGTAAAAGGACTGCTGGGTCGAATGGTAATTCTGTTTTTACTTCAAGAAACCTCTAAACTGCTTTCCACAGTGGCTGAACTAATTTACATTCCCAACAACAGTGTATATGCATTCCATTTTCTCTGCAGCCTTGCCAGTATCCGTTTTTTTAAACTTTTTAATAATATTCATTCTGACTAGTGTGAAAGGAGTTTGATTTTCATGTCTCTAATAATTAGTGATGACAAACATGCTTTCATATGTTTATTGGCCGCTCATATGCCTTCTTTTGAGAAGTGTCTGTTCATGTCTTTTGCCCACTTTTTAACGGAGTAACTAGTTTTTTTGCTTCTTATAATTGCTCTTTATAGATTCTGGATATTAGACTTTGTCAGACGCATACTTTGTGGATATTTTCTCCCATTCTGTGAGTTGTCTGTTTACTCTATTGATGGTTCCTTTTGCTGTGCAGAAGCTCTTTATTTAAGTAGACCCCACTTGTCAATTTTTGGTTTTGTTGCAATTGCTTGAGGACTTAGTCATAAATTATTTCCCAAGGCTGATGTCCAAAAAGGTATTTCCTAGGTTTTCTTCTAGGATTCTTAATTTGAAGTCTTACATTAAATTTTTAATCCACCTTGAATTAATGTTTGTATTTGGTGAAATGTAGGGGTCCAGTTTCTTTGTTCTGCATATGGCTAGCTAGCTATCCCAGCACCATTCATTGAATAGGAAATCCTTTCCTCATTGCTTATATTTGTCAACTTTGTAAAAGATCAGATGGCTGTAAGTATGTGGCTTTATTTCTGAGTTCTCCATTTTGTTCCATTGGTCTATATGCTGTTTTTATACCAGTACCAGGCCATTTTGGTTACTGTAGCTTATAGCATACTTTTAAGTCAGGTAATATGATGCTTCTGGCTTTGTTCTTTTTGCTTAGGATTGCTTTGGCTATTCAGGCTCTTTCTTGGTTCTGTAAGAAGTTTACAATATATTTTTTTAATTCTGTGAAAACTGATGTTGGTAGCTTGATAGGAATAGTGTTAAATCTATAGATTACTTTGGACAATGTGGTCATTTTTACAAATATTGATTCTTCCAATCCATGAGCGTGGAATGTTTTTCCATTTGTGTCATTTATGATTTCTTTCACCAGTGTTTTATAGCTTTCCTTGTAGAGATCTTTCATCTCCTTGGTTAAATGTATTCCTAGTTTTTGTTTGTTTGTTTGTTTGTTTTGTGGTTCCTGTAAATGGCTCTTGGCTTGAGTGTTATTGGTGTGTGGAAATGCTACTGATTTTTGTTTGTTTGTTTGTTTGTTTGTTTGTTTTGAGACGGAGTCTCGCTCTGTCGCCCAGGCTGGAGTGCAGTGGCCAGATCTCAGCTCACTGCAAGCTCCGCCTCCCGGATTTACGCCATTCTCCTGCCTCAGCCTCCCGAGTAATGCTACTGATTTTTATACAACGATTTTGTATCCTGAAACTGTGCTGAAATCTTTGATCAATTTTATAGCCTTTCACTGGAATTTTTAAGATTTTCTAGGTATAGAATTGTATCATCAGTGAAGAGAGACAGTATGACTTCTTTTCCTATTTGGATTCTGTGTTAGTCTGTTTTTGTGTTGCTATAAAGGAATACCTGACACTTGGTAATTTGTAAGGGAAAAAAAGGGTTTTATTTTGACTCATGGTCTGCATGTTGTACAGGAAGCATGGTGCCCGCAAATGCTCCTGGTGAGGACCTCAGGAAGCTTACAATCATGGTGGAAGGTGAAGGGGGAGCCAGCACATCACATGGCAAGAGAGGAAGCAGGTGGAGGGTGTCCTAGACTCTTTTAAACAACCAGGTCTCACATGAACTCATAGAGTGAGAATTCTCTCCTTACCATGAAGACGGCACCAAGCCATTCATGAGAGATCTGCCCCCATGATCCAAACACCTCCAACTGGGCCCAACCTCCAACATTGGGGATTACATTGTAACATGAGATTAGGAGAAGGCAAATATTTAAACTATATCAGATGCATTTTCTTTCTTTCTCTTGCCTGACTGCACCAGCTAGTACTTTCAGTATTATGTTTAATTGGGGTGGTGAGAGTAGGCATCCTTTTCTTGTTCCTACTCTCAAGGGGAATGCTTCCAGCATTTGCCTGCTCAGTATGATTTTGGCTGTGGGTTTGTCATTGATGGTTCTTATTATTTTGAGGTATGTTCCTTCAATGCCTGATATATTGAGGGTTTTTATCATGAAGGGTATTGAACTTTATCAAAAGCTTTTCTTGCATCTATCAATATGATCATATGGTTTTTGTTTTTAATTCTGTTCACGTGGTGAATCACTTTTATTGCTTTGCTGAACCAACATTGCATCCCAGAAATGAAAACTACTTGATTATGATAAATTAACTTTTTGCTGTGCTGCTGGATTCAGTTTACTAGTATTTTCTTGGGGATTTTTGCATCTATGTTCATCAGGAATGTTGGCCTGTAGTTTTCTTTTCTTGTTGTGCCTTTACCAGGTTTTGGTATCAGGGTGGTGTTGGCTTCATACAATGAGTAGGGAGCAGTTCCTCCTCCTCAATTTTTTGGAATAGTTTCAGTAGAATTGGTACTAGCTATTCTTTGTACATCTGGTGGAATTTGGCTGTGAATCCATTTGGTCTGGGGCATTTTTAATTGGTAGGCTTTTGATTCCTGATTCAATTTCAGAACTCTATATTGGTCTGTTCAGAGTTTCCATTTCTTCCTGATTTAGTCTTGGAAGGTTGTGTGCTTTCAGGAATTTACCCACTTCATATAGATTTTCTAGGTTGTGTGCATAGAGGTGTTCATAATAACCTCTGAGGATCTTTTGTATTTCTTGGATCTGTTATAATGTCACTTTTGTCATTTATTATTGTAGTTATTTGGATCTTCCCTCTTTTTTCTTTGTCAATGTAGCTAGCATTCTTTCAATCCTGTTTATCTTTTCAAATAAACTTCTGGTTTGTTATTTAATGCTTTTTATGAAATTTTGGTCTCAATTTTTCTCACTTTTTCCCTGATTTATTTTCTTGTGCTAGATTTTCAGTTAGTTTGTTCTTATTTTTCTAGCTCCTCTAAGTGTGATGTCACATCATTAATTTGAGATTTTTCTAACTTTTTGAGGTAGGCATTTAGTGCTATGAACTTTCCCCTTAACACTGCTTTTGCTGTCTCCCAGAGATTTTGGCATGTTGTATTTCTGTTATTACTTATTTCATTTTTTAAAAAATTTCTGCCTTAATTTAATTGTTTATCCAAACGCCATTCAAGAGCAAATTGTTTAATTTCCATATGACTGTGTGGTTTTGAGAGATCTTCTTGCTATTGATTTCTATTTTTATTTCACTATGTTCCAAGTGAATGGTTGGTATGAGTTTAATTTTTTTTTTTAATTTATTGAAACTTGCTTTATGGCCAAGCATGTGGTCTTTCTTAGAGTATATTTAGTATGCAGATGAGAAGAATGTGTATTCTGTGCAGTTAATGGATGGGGTATTCTGTAGATGTCTATTAGATACAACTGGTCAAGTGCCATTTTGGTTTCAATTATCAAGTCCGAATGTCTTTGTTAGTTTTCCGCCTTGATGATCTGTCTAATGCTGTCAGTGGGTTGTTGAAGTCCCCTGTTATTATTGTGTGACTATTTAAGTTTTTTCATAGATCTAGAAGTACTTGTTTGATGAATCTGGGTGTTGCAATGTTGGTGTGTGTATATATTTAGGATAATAAAGTCTTCTTGTTGAATTGAACTTTTTAACATTATGTAATGCCCTTCTTTGTCCTTTTTTACTGTTGTCGGTTTAAAGTCTCTTTTATCTGATGTAAGAATAGCGACTCTTGCTCTTGCTTGTTTCCCTTTTATGTGATAGATCTTTCTCCAACCCTTTACCTTGAGTCTATGAGCATCATTAAGTGTGAGATGAGTCTCTTGAAGACAGAAGATTGATGGATCTTTTTTTAATCCAACTTGCCACTCTGTGCCTTTTAACTGGAGACATTTAGACCATTTACATTCAAGGTCAGCATTAATATGTGAGTTTTTGAGCCCAGTGTGAAGTTGTTAGCTGGTTTCTTTGTAGTTTCTGTTGTAAGGTTGCTTTATAGGGTCTGTGAGCTATGTACTTAAGTGTATTTTTTGGTAGCAGGTATCATTATTTCATTTACATGTTTAGAACTCACTTAAGGATCCCTTGTATGGCTGGTCTAGTGGTAGTAAATTGCCTTAGTATTTGCTTGTCTGGAAAAGATTTTATTCCTCCTTTGCTTATGAAGCTTAGCATGGCAGGATATGAAATTCCTGGTTGGAATTTCTTTTCTTTAAGAAGGCTAAACTAGGCCCCCAACCTCTCCTGGCTTGTAAGGTTTCTGCTGAGAAGTCCGCCATTAGCCTGATGGGGTTCCCTTTGTATATGAGCTGACCTTTTACTCTAGCTGCCTTTAAGATTTTTTTCTTTAGTGGTGACCTTGACAAATCTGGTGATGATCATTTTGTATAGTATCTCACAGGTGTTCTCTGAATTTCTTGTATCTGGATGTCTGTTTCTCTAGCAAGATTTAAGAATTTTTCTTGAATTATTCTCTCAAATATATTTTCCAGGTTGTTTACTTTTTTCTCCATCTCTCTCAGAAAAGCCAACAATTCATAGTTTTGGTCACTTTACATAATCCCACATTTCTCATAGACTTTAAAAAAAATTCTTTTTTATTTTTGTCTGACTGGGTTAGTTCAAAAAACTGGTCTTTAAGCTCTGAAATTATTTCTTCCGCTTGGTCTAGTTTATTGATAAAGCTTTCAATTGCATTTTGAAATTCCTTAAGTGAGTTTTTGTATCCCAGAAGATTTGACTGATTTATTTTTAAGATGTTTATATCTTCCATTTCCTGGATTGCTTTAGAAGTTTCTTTGTATTGATTTTCAGTCTTGTCTTGGATCCCATTGAGCTTTCTTGCAATCCATGCTTTGAATTCTTTATTGTTTCTGAGTTTCCATTTTGATTAGCGACCATTGCTGGAGAGCTAGTGTGATTCTTTGGTAGTTTCACTACATTCAGGTTTTTCATGGTGTCAGAATTCTTGCAATGGTTTCTTCTCTTCTAGAGACACTAGCATTTTCTAATTTTTAATTATTCTTTACAGGTAGGATTTTTTCTATTTTCCTATAATATTATTATGTTTTTTCTTTCCCTTTTCCTTTCTCCCCCTTTCTGGGGTGTGTGACTGGTGGGTAGGGTCTTTTGGCTTTGCTCCTACAGCCCTATGCACTTCTGCAAGCAGATTTTATATTGGGCTATGCGGTTTGACTTGTAAGCCAGTAGATGGCGCTTATAAGTAAGAGCCAGCTGCCGTCAATGCAGCTGGGTATATATTTCATCTTTGTTTACTGGGAGTAGCTGTATATTGCTTCAGGCGATGGGCTGATCCACGGAGTGCACAGTGATCTGAGCTTCCTGTTCAGCCCCGGGTTGTCAGGGGGCAAGATGGCCAGGCTAGGCCAAGCAGGCCCACTTACAGGTTATCCTGATGACAGGTACAAGAACCAGCACCAATGGAGAATCCAGTCAGCGGTTACCAAGTGCCCAGAGGTGTGCCTAGGCATGGAGCTGGGAAACCTCTTATGTCACAAGTTCTCTGCGCGGGGGAGGAGATGGCCTAAACTCCAGATTCCTGGAGATCTGCCTGGGTGTGGAGTGCAGAGGGCCCCACTGCACCACTACGTCTGCACAGGAAGGGCGGGCAACTCAGACTGCTGACCCTGGCAAATGGGTGCTCCTAATACCTGGTGATCTGCCTGGGTGTGAAGTGGAGAGGGCCCCCCTGCACCATGATCTCTGCATAGGAGTGGGCCCCCTGCACCATGATCTCTGCATAGGAGTGGGGTGTCAGGCTGCTGTACCAGGCAAGCAGGTGCTCTGCATGCCTGGAGATCTGCCTGGGCATGAAGCAGAGAGGGCCCTCTGCACCTAGATCTCTGAACAGGAAGGGTGAAGTGACTCAGGCTGTCAGTCTGGGCAAGCAGAAGCTTTGTGTGTATGGAGCTCTGCCTGGACATGAAGCAGAGAGGGATCCATTGCACCACAACCTATTCCCAAGAGGGATGGGGCAACTCAGGCTGCCTGTCCATGTGAGCAGATGTTCCGAATGCCTGGAGTTCCACTTGGGGGTAGAGCAGAGAGGGCTCCTCAGGGCAGCAGGCTAGGAAACCCAGCAATGACACATGCACACCAGTTCCAGGTTGCCAAGCCAGCCCTGGCAGCAAGACTCATCACCCAAGAGAAATTGTAGCTGTAGCAGGTCTTCTATTGTCCCAGGCTCTTATCAGCTGGACAATGTCATGGGGACTGTTTGCCCATGTCCTTCTCCCTAGGATCTGGGGTATTCATCATGATTCCAGGGAATTTCCATTTTCCTTCTTGAATTAAAGCTCACAGAGTTTATCTTTACACACTATTTTGCTATTTCCAAGTGGCCAAGTCACACTAAAAGCCTCTCATCCACCATCTTAACTTAAAAGTTCACGTTTAAACACCATGAATGTTGGAATCAGCTTTATTAATGGAAATTGCATTACCATTAAAACAGTGATTCTGGCCAGGTGTGGTGGCTCACACCTGTATCCCAGCACTTTGGGAGGTTGGGGCAGGCAGATCACTTGAGGTCAGGGGTTCAAGACTAGCCTGGCCAAAATAGTGAAACCCTGTCTCTACTAAAAATACAAAATTAACTGGATATGGTGGAGGCTGCCTGTAATTCCAGCTACTCAGGAGGCTGAGGCAGGAGAATCGCTTAAACCCAGGAGTCAGAGGTTGAAGTGAGCCGAGATCTCAATCTCAACCACAGCACTCCAGCCTGGGTGACAGAATGACACTCTGTCTCCAAAAAAAAAAAAAAAAAAAAAAAAAAAAAATATATATATATATATATATATATTATATATATATATATTTAATTTTAAAAATAATGGTTCTGCAGGCTGTACAAGTAGCATGGCACCAGCATCTGCTTCTGGTCAGGACCTCAGGAAGCTTTCATTCATGGTGGAAGGCGCAGGAGGAGCAGGTATATCACATGGCGAGAGAAGGAAAGCTCAGTCTACTTCTACCTGCTCTCCAGCTCCTTTACTACAGCAAGAAAAGCTCTTGTTCATGTCACAATAACCTCCATATTGTCAAACTATTTTTTCATTTTTCAACTTACTTGACTTTTTGGCAACCTTTGAACCAGTTAATCATTTCCTCTTTCTTGAAATGTTCACCTCCCTTAACTTTTTAAAATTGAATTATTTTGAAATAACTGTAGATTGATATTCAGTTATAAGAAATAACATGGAACCATCTCAGGCAACCCCCACCTAGTTTTTCCCAGTGGTAACATCTTAGAAAACTATAGTGTAACATCATACTCAGAATATTGACGTTAATACACTCAAGGTATAGAACAGTTTCCTCTATTTTTTTCCTTTTATACACTGTTCTTTTGGTGTCAAACCAAAGCACTTATGACTAGGTCTAGATCCTAGAGGTCTTCTCCCATGTTCTACTCCTCTGTTTGTCCTAATGTTTTACAGTTTTACTTTATTTATTTATTTATTTATTTATTTATTTATTTATTTAGAGATGGGGCCTTGCTCTGTTGCCAGGCTGGAGAGTGCAGTGGTGCAATCTCGTCTTACTGCAACCTTCACCTCCCGGGTTCAAGCAATTCTCCTGCCTCAGCTTCCCAAGTAGCTGGGACTACAGGCGCACACCACTCCACCCAGCTAATTTTTGTATTTTTAGTAGGGATGGGGTTTCACCATGTTGGCCAGGATGGTCTCGATCTCCTGACCTCATGATCCACCCGCCTCGGCCTCCCAAAGTGCTGGGATTACAGGCATGAGCCACCGCTCCCGGCCTACAGTTTTACATTTTACATTTAAGTTCATGGCTCAATTTGAGTCAGTTTTTGTATGAGGCTTAGGCTGGGGCTTTTTGTTTTGTTTTGGCCTATGAATGTCCAATTGCTCCAATACCATTTGGTGAAAAGTCTACCCTTCCTCCATTGAATTACTTGTGCAAAAAAGTAGACATACTTATGCAGGCCTATTTCTAAGTTCTCTATTTTGTTTCAATGATCTATGTGTCTATCCCACCACTAACACCATACTGTCTTGATTATTACAGCTATATAGCAACCTTAATAGATAATGTCTGTTTTGTTCACAACAACTTCTCAACTCCTTGCAAGGTGCCTAGCAAATTGATACAAAACACATTTTTTTCTTGATTCATTTTTTTTTAAATTTTTTATTTCAATAGATTTTTGGGCAATAGGTGGTGTTTGGTTACATGGATAAGTTCTTTAGTGGTGGTTTCTGGAATTTTGGTGCACCCATCACCCAAGCAGTGCACACTATACCCAACGTGTAGTCTTTTATCCCTCATCCCCCTTCCACCCTTTCCTCTGAGTCTCCAAAGTCCACTGTATCATTCTTATGCCTTTGTGTCCTCATAACTTATCTCCCACTTAAGAGTGAGAACATATGATGTTTGGTTTTCCATTCCTGAGCTATTTCACTTAGAACAGTGGTCTCCAATTCCATCCATGTTACTGCAAATGCCATTATTTCATTCCTTTTTATGGCTGAGTAGTATTCCATGGTATATATATACCACATTTTCTTTATCCACTAGTTGACTGATGGGAATTTGAGCTGATTCCACATTTTTACAATCGCAAATTGTGCTGCTATAAACATATGTGTGCAAGTATCTTTTTAGTATAATTACTTCTTTTCCTCTGGATAGATACCCAGTGATGGGATTGCTGGATCAAATGGTAGATCTACTTTTGGTTCTTTAAGGAATCTCCAAGCTGTTTTCCATAGTGGCTGGACTAGTTTACATTCTCACCAGCAGTGTAAAAGTGTTCCCTTTTCACCACATCCACACCAACATCTATTATTTTAAAATTTTTTTATTATGGCCATTCTTGCAGGAGTAAGGTGGTATTACATCATGGTTTTGACTTGCATCTCATGGTTATTAGTGATGTTGAACATTTTTTCATATGTTTGTTAGCCATTTGTGCACCTGTGCATCTCCACTGGCGGTAGCAAGGGAGTAAGGTGGACTCTATGAGGGTCCTTTGTTGTAGTTTTGTTTAGTGCACTGGTTTTGTGTTGGTTAGCCTCCAGCCGGGAGGTGGTGCTTTCAAGACAGCATCAGCTGCGGTAGCATAGGGAGGATATAAGCTTGCCTTAGGGTCACGTGGATAAGTATTTGGGGTGTCTCAGGCAGAGGGTGGGGCCATAGAGCTTTCAAGAGATTATGTCCTTTTTCTTCAGCTACCAGGATGGGTTGAGAAAGACCATAAGGTGCTGGCAGGGTTGGTTGTGTCTGAGCTCAGAATCTCCTTAGGCAGGGCTTGCTGTGGCTGCTGTGGAGGATGGGAGTGTGGTTCTCAGGCCAATGGAATTACGTTCCCAGGGGGACTATGTCTGTCTCTGCTATGTCATACAGGTCACCGGGGAAGTGGGGGAAAGCCAGCAGTGACAGGTCTCACCGGGTTCTCACACAGCCCAAAAGGCCAGTCTCACTTCCACCATGCCCCAGCCAGCTGCACTGAGTTTATTCCCAGGCAGCTGGTGAGCAGGGCTGAGAATTTGCCCCAGGCTACAAACCTCCCCACTGAGAAAGCAAGTAGGGCTTTCAGGTTTCATGCTTCCCTGCCTGCCACAGTTACCCTGCTTGTATCCACACTACCCGTTTGCTCCCTCCCGTGGATTCTGTCCAGGAAACTTTGCATTCAGTCGAAATTGTTACGAAGTTCAGCTAGAAGTTTCCTTCTCCCTGTGGGCTTTCCCCAATTCCACTGACAGCCCACCCCATGGATTCCTGTGAGACAAAGTCAGGAATGGCTTCCCTGGGGACTGAGAGTGCCCACAGGGTTCTTCCCATTGCTTCCTATATCCCTGTATTTTGCTCGACTCTCTAAATTCATCTCAGCTCCAGGTAAGGTCAAATCCTTCTCCCGTGATCTGGATCTTCAGGATCTCCAGTGAGGATGTGTGTCTGGGGGCAAATGTTTCCCCTCTCACACTTTGGGCACTCACAGTTTTTCATCTGTCTCACAGAGCCTGCAGCAGCAAGTCACTTCTTTCAAAGGATCTGTGGATTCTCTCAGCTTTCCTTGTATGTTCATGCAGTAGTTCTTGGAGCAAAAGTTCACAATTTGAGTCTCCGCACGCTACCCTGTCCATCCAAGTGGGAGCTGCAAGTTAGTCCTTCCTCCTACCTGCCATTTTTCCTGATGCAGTATTTTTGTGCCTTTAAATTTGGGGACACTTATTTCTTTATTGTTTGTTTTTGTGTTTTGAGACTGGGTCTCACCCTGTTGCCCAGGCTGGAGTGCAGTGTTGTTTTTGTTTGTTTTGTTTTTTAAGAGACAGAGAGGGTGGAGTACAGTGGCTATTCACAGGAATGATCATAGTGCACTACAGCCTCAAATTCCTTGGACTCAAATAGTCTTCCTGCTTCAGCCTCCTGAGTAGCTGTGACTATAGGCACATGCTACCACATTTGGTTACATTTTTTAATATTTCTTCAGTGGAGCAGAAATATATATTCTGGGTGAGGACAATGTTGGAAGCTGTGCTATCTAATAGAACTCTCCGCAGTGATGGAAATTTTCTCTGTCTGCACTATCTGATATGTTCGCCTCTAGCCACATGTAGCTATTGAGCACTTAAAATGCGGCTGGTGCAAGTGAGAGCTGATTTAAACAATTTATTTAATTTCAGTTAATTTAAATTTCAACAATCACCCATGGCTAGTGGCTACTATATTAAGCTGCACAAGTCTAGAGAGCGGACATGAAAGAGGACGACTAAAATGGAGGCAGGTCAAGGTCATTATGTTTCAAAAAGTCAGGAACTACTAGGCCAATGGTTTGGAGTAATAAACCATTTGGACTTTGAAACCCCCCAAGACAATGACATGAATATTGGCAAGGAAAGATATGTGTTAGAAGCCAAAAAGCCTGGATTACTTTGGGGGCATGACCAGTGGCTAGGCAACAGAGATGAGCTCTAGTAAGTGATTGATTCATCTGGCATGGGTTAAAGTGGTGGTTCCAGCAAGGAAGACAAACAAATGGCCCAGAAGTGGTGCACAAGTAGTATTTGGTGACAAGGGTGAGCATGTAAGAGAGCTTGTTCACTACATAACAAAGAATCTGGGGAACATAGTAGAAATATTTATGAGGAAAGGAAGACATGGAAAGAAAGGCTGGGATAAGAAGCACAACCTTTAAGAATATGAGAGACAATGGAAGCAAAACTGCTCTCCAAAAGTCTGCCCAGGTGGCAGCAGAGCTGGTCTGTTGTTCTCCTTGGAAAAAGGTTCTGTTGCCCTAATTATATAGCTTTGGAAACTTTTTGGCAGGAAGATAACTTTTTGGAAGCAAGCAATGTATATTAAACTTTTCATAAAAATTAACATTTTGTTTAACAAATGTTTTTTATTGTAAAATACACATAACATGAAATTCACTAATTTAACCATTTTAAAGTGTACCATTCAGTGGCACTTAGTATATTCATAATTAATAAATGGTTTTGAACCTAAAAAGGAGGTGGGGGGCTTTTGTAGTGGTAGCCAGTGATAGGACTGTAGTGGGCTTCACTGTTCTCAAGGTTCCAAATGAAATGAAAGTATAAGGTCAAGATACTTCAGATTCACTGCTGGCTGAGGTACAGGTGATACAGAAGCAGATGGTGATTCTGGTTTATAGGCATTGAGCTGGGTGCAAATACTTTGTTCACTCAAAAATGTTGTATAAGTGAATATTGAGTACACTTCTCTCCTTT
Source organism: Rhinopithecus roxellana (assembly GCF_007565055.1). Classification (NCBI taxonomy): domain Eukaryota; kingdom Metazoa; phylum Chordata; class Mammalia; order Primates; family Cercopithecidae; genus Rhinopithecus; species Rhinopithecus roxellana. Next base: position 94,948,482 of record NC_044555.1, on the reverse strand, counting down.
TGCTTCTGAAGACCATAGTAACACATTATTCTGAGCCACAGAAGTTAATTAACCCTCTATTAGTCTTTTCTCATGTATAAGATTGACTAATATTAATAGTTCCAGAACTGTCATGAAGATTAAATATATGTAGAATGCATTAGCACAGTGCCTGACACATACTATGCTCTTAATAAATGGTAGCTATTACCATTATTATGTTATGGTACTGATCCAACTCTGCCTTTTATTAGAGCTATTAGAACAACGGTCATATCCCCTCTGCTGAACTAATCTCATTCAGGGCTGGGACAGTGCACATTGATCTTTTTATACTCCATAGATTCAACACATAGTAGGAAGTACAGACACATTTGTTGAATGGAATAATTCTTTTATGTCTACCTCCTTCTTCCTCCATGCCTAGCTGAAGTCTATATCAAGAGGTTTGGTTGTTAACAGCACAGATTTTAGAGTCAGATATAGAGTTGAAATTTGGCTCTGCCACTTACTACCTGTATGGCCTTTGGCATATTACTTGATGGCTCTGACTCTTACACATAACATCAAGAAAATAAATATCTACTTCATAGAATTAGATAACAAACTTTAGTAAAATACGATGCCTGTACAAATATTAATAGCTTCTTGAACAGTAATAATTCCTATTGCTATTATTATTATTGATATGGTTTGGATCTGTGTCTCTGCCCAAATTTCATGTCAAATTGTAATCGCCAGTGTTGGAGGTGAAGCCTGGTGGAAGGTGATTGGATCATGGGGACAATTTCTCCTGAATGATTTATCAACGTCCCTCTTGGTACTGTCCTCACAATAGTGAGTTTGTTCTCATGAGATATGGTCATTTAAAAGTGTGTGGCACCTCTCCCTTCACTCTCTCTTCCTCCTGCTCTGGCCAGGTGGCATGCCAGCTCCCCCTTTGCCTTCCACCATGATTGTAAGTTTTCTGAGGCCTCCCTAGAAGCCAAGCAGATGCCAGCATCATGCTTCCTATACAGTGTGCAGAACCATAAGTCTGGTCTAGGTGAATGGTTCATAAAATCTCTTTTCTTTATAAATTGTTCAGTCTCAGGTATTTCTTTATGGCAATACAAGAATGGACTAATACAATTATTAGTATCTGTTTCTTTTGGAAAAGGGGGCATACCCCCAGCTCATTCTAATGGGGATTAAGGAGTGGTTTGGTGAGGTGGGGCAAGATACCTTCCCACTAGGGAATGGAACATGTTACTGCACCTCCAACTCATTCAGGGAAGATTTCCTAGAGTTAGAAATGCAACAAAGACACAAGAGAGTAAGAGAAACTGAATCAACTATAAATAAAACTGGCAAGTGGGTGACATTTGTTAGTGGTGTACACCTTCTTTCCCCAGGCCATTACCTCCTTCTCCAGTTTAAGCACTTACTGATATGCCCAGACCAAGCCTGCCATGTTGTCTACCAAGCTCCAGAACCTCCTCTTTCCCTCTCCTCTTCTAACCACTAAAAGTCACTTGTTCTGTAAGTTCTAGACTCCTGGGAACCAGTCAGGAGCTAATATGCTAACCTAATTAGAGGTCAGGTGTTAACAGGCTGCTAATAGTTTCTTATTTCTTCACTATGCAGTGCTTTCAAACACCGTATCTCATGAGAGAGACTTGTGGTGAAAACTGAAGGCCTGGGAATGGGGAAAGGATCAGGTCTTTGGACAAAGAAAACTTTCCCATATAGAGTAGGCAACTGCTTATTAAGCCCTTGGGTAGAGTGAGCCTTGAACAAAAGAAAAAGAATATGAAGTGAAATGAGCAGGCCCTTCCCAGTAAACTCCTTTGATGTTCTCAAAGTGGTAACAACCACAATAAGCACCTCAAAGTTGCTGACACCCCCGTTAGTGTTTACACATTACTCTTGTTGACAGTATCTTTTCTGATCTTTTCTCTCTTAAGGATTTCCTAACCCCTGCTTGCCTCAGATCCAGAGTCACTGCCACCTGCATTTGCCACCAACTGGTAGACCAGCGTTTCACTTTCTATCATCTTTGAGACTCAATTCCAATGGTAGGCTTGCCTTTCACCAGCCATCTATCACCAATGAACATTTATTGAACACCTAACATGTGTAAGGCTCTGTCTTTCCTTCTTGGCTACTGTTGAGACTGTATAATGAATTGAATATGTGGAATTTTATTCACAAATGTGCCACTAGTTATCTCACAGATGGAGACATGTTTAGGCTATTTTTTTCCATGAAAGTATGCAACTTTCAATTGATTTACCCACCTGGTTCCTTTTTTTGAAAAGTGTACAAACACTAGAGTAATCAATCAGCCTGCTTTCCCAGAACTGAGGGGTTTCCAGGGATGTTCCATGTTAAGGGTCCTGGGCAAACTGGGATGGTTGGTTACACTAGAACATTTAATGATTGCCCACTGTTTACCTAGCATGACTTTAGGCACTGATGGGTTGTATTCCAGACCAGCCTTAAATGAAAGCCAGGGCAAGTGATGCTTTAAGGCAGAAATGTGCTGGTAAGTGTTTCTAACAACCAGTTCTCTGGGTGAGGGTGAGGGGTATCCCTGAATTGTAGCATTTACTAATTTCTATGGTATAAACACACCCACCATGGCTAATTTCAAGCTAACAAAGTGATGTCATTAGAGAAAATATGTAGAACACCATTATTTAATATTTCCACCACACAGATAAAATCAACGTGAATAACCTTATGAGCATAGATAGTAAAATGCAGCAAAATAATTAGAAAGTGATGAGTTTTGAGTTTGTATTACCTTTATTTTAATATAATTTATTTAATTGTAAGTTTATGATTTAATTTTTAGTAATGGCTTTGTTTAAATAATCAACTTGCAAAATTCCTGAAAATTTAACCATCAACTTTCATGAGACAGTACTTCAGTTCCAGCACATCACTGAAAGGATCCTGGGAAAGTCACCCCTTTTCATCGTGTTTATGTCTCTTTTCCACTGGTTTGCCACAAAGGCCTGAAAATCCACCAACTGAAATTTATTTCCTCGGTCTGAGCTCTGTCTTTAGTATACTAAGAAGTGCAAGGCCACAAATAAGGACACTTATGTTCCAATCTAATCTCAGTCTAATAAATGAATCAGTTGTGTGACCTTGACCTATTAGGACCCCAAGTTCCTCATCTGTAGAATAAGGGGGTTAGATAAATAATGTTCTTAAATGACTCTTTCAGGCATGTTTGTGTATGTGTGTGTGTGTGTATGTGTGTGTGTGAATGTGTGTGTTTACAGTTCCATTGCAGTACAATTCACATACAACAAACTGGAAACGTTTATATAGTACAATTTGATGAGTCTGGATGGAAATCATCACCAAAAACAAGATAATGAGCATAACCATAATCCCCCAAAATCTTCTTTTGACATTTTGGAGAGCATCCGTTCCTTTCCCCAGTCCTGTCCTCAAGTAACCACTGATCCATTTTCTGTCAATAATAAATACTTCCAATTTTCTAGAATTTTAAAAAAATTGAATCATATAATATGTGTTCTTTTTGTCTAGCATCTTTCCCTTAGCACATTTATTCTGAGATTCATTCATATTGCTGCATGTATCAATAGTCTGTTCCCTTTAATTTGCCATATTCCATTCTATGGATGTAGCACAATTTGTTTATCTATTCACCTGTTGATGGACATTTGAGTTGTTTCCAGGTGTTAGCTATTAACAAAGCTGCTGTGAACAGCTTTTAGGCATTGTGTAGACAAATGCTTTCATTTCTGTTTGCTACATATCTAGGAATGAAATAGCTTGGTTGTACAGTAAGCATTTAACATTGTGAGAAACTGACAAACTTTTTTCAAAGTGAACCTAAGACTTTACATTCCTATCTAACAGTGTATGAGAGTCTCATGACTGTAAATACTTATATGGCCAATCCTGTTTATTTTATTCTTTCTAGGGGTGTGTAGTGGTATCTCATTGTGCTTTTAGTTTACATTCCCCTAAGGAATAATGATGTTGAGTGTCTTTTCATATGCTTATTTTTAAATATATATCTTATTTGATAAACTGTTCACACTTCTGCCATTTCAAAAATTGTGTTGTCTTTTATAGAGTCGTATACATTCTTTATATATTCTAGATACAAGTTCTTTGTCAGATACATGTTTTGTCAATATTTTCTTCCAGTCTTTGGCTTGCCATTTTAACTTTGCAGTAGGGCCTTTGGAAGAGCAAAAGTTTTAAATTTTGATGAAACTGAATTGATTAATTTCTTTCGTTTTATAGTTCATGATTTTACCTGTCTTACTAAATAAATATTGCCAAGCCAAGGTGACTAAAACTTTCTCCTGTGTTTTCTTCCAGAAGTTTGATAATTTTAGCTCTTACATTTGGTTTATAATCCATTTTGAGTTAATATTTGTGTATGGTGTGAAGAAAAGGTTTGAGAACCATTCTTTTGCAAATGGCTACCCAATTGTTCCAGCACCATTTGCTGAAAAATATTATCCCTTCACAGTAGAATCTGCTATGGCACCTTTGTTGAAAATCAATTGTCCATATGTATAGATATATTTCTGAATTCTATCCTGTCCGTTGTTCTAAGTCTATCTTTAATATAACACTGTTTAGATTACTATAGCTTTGCAGTAAGTTTTTGATTCGGGTAGGATGAATAAGTTTTGAAATCAGATGGAATGAGTCCTCTGTTTTGTTTTGTTTTTGAGGTAATATTTCACTCCGTTGCCCAGGCTGGAGTGCAGTGGCACGATCACAGTTCACTGCAGCCTCAACCTCCCAGACTCAGGTGATCCTCCCGCTTCAGCCTCCCAGGTAGCTTGCACTACAGGCGTGTAGCACCGCAGCCAGCTAATTTTTTTTTTATATTTTTTGTAGAGACAGGGTCTCACCATGTTGCCCAGGCTAGTCTTGAACTCCTAAGCTCAAGAGGTCCACCTGCTTTGGCCTCCCAAAGTGCTGGGATTATAGGGATGAGCCACTGCGCCTGGCGAGTCCTCTAACTTTATTCTTATTTTTCAAAGTTGTTTGAGCAATTCTAGATTCTTTGTAGTTTCATATGAATTTGAGATTCGGGTTGTCAATTTCTACTAAAAAAATGCCTATTGGGATTTTGCTTGGGATTGCAATGAATCCAGAGACTAATATGGGAATAATTGATCTCTTAATATTATGTCTTCCTATACGTTAACATGATATATTGCTCCATTTATTTAGGTCTTTGATTTACCTCAGCAAGCCTTCATAGTGCTCAGTGCACAAGTCTTACACATCTTTTGCCAGATTTACCCTTAAGGATTTCAAATGTTTGATGCTATTATAAATAGTATTTTAAAAAATTTCCATCCCTGATGGTTTGCTGCTACTATACAGAAATACCACAATTAATTTTTGTATATGTATCTTAGCCTGCAAACTTGTTAATCCCACTTAATAGTTCTAGCAGCTTTTTTGTAGATTCCTTAGAATTTTCTGTACAGAAGAACAAGTTATCTGGAAGCAAAACCAATTTTACTTCATTCTAATCTTTATGATTTTTCCCCTTACGGCAATGGCTAGAACCTCCAGTGGAATATTGATCAGATGTAGTGAGAGAAGACATCCCTGCCTTGTTTCCAAACTTAGGGAGTAAACCTTCAACATTTCACCAGTAGGCTGGATATTAGCTGTAGCGTTTTTTGTTTTTTTTTTTCTTTTTTTTTTTTTTTCTTAAGTAAATCCCTATTTATAGGCTAAAAAATTTCCTAAATATTCTTAGTTTTTTTTTTTATCAGCAATGAATGTTGGAGTCTGGCAAATGATTTTCTTCTGCATCTATTGATATAATCATGTTTTTTCTTCAGTTTGTCCAAATGATAAATTATACAAATTTGTGAATGTTGCATCATCCTTGCATTTCTAAGATGAAGCCCAACCATTCATAATCATCAATTATATATTGCTGGATTTTATTTGCTAAAATTTTAAGTTATTTTTGCATCTATCTCTATGATAGATATTGAGGTATAGTTTTCTTTCCTTGTAATATCTTTTTCTGGTTTGGGTAGCAGGGTAATGTTGACCTCATAGAATGTCAGGAAACGTTTACTTCAAATTTCTCAAAGATTTTGTGTAGAAGTGGCATTTATTTTTTCTTCCTCTTTGTGTAGAAGTGGTGTTTGGCAGAATTCACCAGTGGAGACATTTATGCCTAAAGTTCCTTTTGTGGGAAGGTTTTCAAATAAAATTTAATTTCTAGATATTGGGCTATTTAGGTTTTCCATTTTTTTTTCCTGAGTTAGCTTTGGTAGTTTGTGTTCTTCAAGGTATTTTTCCATTCAATCAAATTTATAGAATTTTGATATAAAGTTATTCATAATACTGCCTTATTATCTTTCTAATGTCTGTAGGATTGGTAGTGGTGGCCCACTCTCATTCCTGATATTGGGAAGTTGTGTCTTCTCTTCTTTTTTTTTCCTAATCAACTTGCTAAAGGTTTATGAATTTTATTATCTTCTCAAAGAACCAGCCTTTGGTTTCATTGATTTTTTTCTATTCTTTTTTTATTGTACTGATTTCTTTTTCTATTTATTATTTCCTTTCTTCTACTTACTTTGAATTACACTTGATTTTCTTTTTCTAGTTTCTTATTGTGGAGCTGAAGTCAATGATTTAAAACCCTTTTTTACTAATATAGCTGTTTAGTACATTTCCCTCAAAGCACCTCATTGCCTATATTCTACAAATACATGCATCTTATGGTTTTTCATTCAGTTTAAAATACTTTATAATTTCCCTTAAGACTTTATGAGCCATTGATTATTTTAAAATGTGTTATTTATTTCCAAATATTTGGGGAATTTCCATATATCTTTCTTTTATTTTTTTAAATTTAATTCCATGTAGTCAGAGGACATACTTCATGTGACTTTAATCCTTTAACTTTATTGAGACTTGTTATATGACCCAGATATGGTCTATCTTGGTACATTTTCAACACACACTTGAAAAGAGCATGCTTTCTGTTGTTTGGTTGAGTATTACCTAAATGTTAATTAAATCAAGTTATTTGTGTTGTTCAAGTATTCTATATTCTGACTGATTTTCTGTCTCCTTGGTCTAACAATTAGTGAGAGAGAGGTGTCAAAGTCTCTGCCTACAATTGTGTATTTGTTTACTTCTTAGGTTCAGCCAGTTTTTGCTTCATGTATTTTGAATGTCTGTTATTAGATACATGTATAATTAGCATTGTTGTGTCCTCATGATGAATCAGCCTATTTATCATTATGAAAAGCTCTCTTTATCTTGATAATATCCTTTGCCTTGCAGTCTGCTTTCTCTGATAATTATATAGTCATTCTGGCTTTTTTAAAATTAATGTTAAACATCTTTTATGTTTAACCTATTTGTGTTTTTATGCTTAAAGTATGTCTCCTACAGGCAACATATAGTTGGGTTTTAAACAATATTTTTTCCATTCTACCAACCTCAGCCTTTTAACTGGATTGTTGTGAGACCATTAACTTTAATATGATTATGATATGGTTCTTTTTAAATCTACCATCTGTTTTTTTATTTGTCCCAACTCTGCCTGTTATCCAATGTACAAAAATTGTTGTTTCATATATTTTGCTCATTTTTTGAGTTGTTAAGATGGCAGGCTAAATCTAGTGACTGTTACTCCATCACTGCTAGAAAGTGGAAGCACTCCAAGTTTTGTGGTTCTCATACTGATTTGTTGTTCTTTACATTATGGATATTAGCCTTGTGATTTATATGCGTGCCAAATAAGTATTTTCAGTTTGTCACTAGTCTTTTAATTATATATAGTGTACTTTTTCATAAAGAGGTTTTACGATGTTATCAAATCTTTCGTTCTTTTCCTTTGAGTTTTTAATGTCATGCTTATAAATCCCTGCTCCTATATTTTCTTCTAAACCATCATGTTTTAAAAGAATAAAAATGGCATTGTGATTTTTAGCTCTAGATTAACTGCAAGAACAACCCAGTAATCTTGAAAGGACCCACAGACCCTCCGAAGGAAGTGGACTGCTCCTGCAGGACCCAGGAGACACCCCAAATACTGTAAGTGCCCCATCTGCAGAAGTTGGAAAGGGAGACCCTCCTCTTCTAAACACACATCCCCACTGGAGAAGCTGAAGATCTGTTCGTGGGAGAAGTTTCTGATTTTACCTGGAGCTAAGTCAAGTTAGAGAGCTGAGCCAAGCAAAATACAGGGGTAGAGGAAGCAGCAGAAAGGCCCTGGGAGCTCACTGGGTCCCCAACAAGCCCATTCCTGCCTGGCACCATAAGGATCCATCAGGAGGGTGGCCAGAGGAGCAGGGGGTAAAACTCCACAGGAAGAAGGAAATCTCTAGCTGAACTCTGTAACAATTTGAATGGGGTGAGAAGCCTCCTGGCCAGAACTCAGGGAGGGTACAAACCCAGCTTACAGACTTCACAAGTGGTAGAAGAACTAAAGCCCTTTTCTTTCGCAGCTGGGAGGCAGAAAGCCTTGGACAACTTTTCAAGCCTGTCTTGACCTCTGCCTGGAAACAGACTCAAAGCTGTGGCGGGTGGCACGGTACGAGTGAGACTGGCCCTTAGGTTTGCATGGGAGCTGGGCGAGGCCTGTGACTGCCAGCTTTTCCCCACTTCCCTGACAACCTGCATGACTCAGCAGAGGCAGCCATAATCCTCCTAGGTACACAACTCCAGTGACCTGGTAATCTCATCCTCATCCCCTGCAGCCACTGCAGCAAGACCCCACCCAAGGAGAGTCTCAGCTCAGACATGCCTAGCTCAGCCTGCACCTGATGGTCCTTCCCTACCCGCCCTGGTAGCGGAAGACAAAGGGCATATAATCTTGGGAGTTCTAGGGCTCCGCCCACCGCTGGTCCCTCTTCACACTACTACAGCTGATGTTTTCTGGAAAGTGCCACTTCCTGGCAGGAGGCCAACCAGCACAAAAATAGAGCATTAAACCACCAAAGCTAAGGACCCTCATGGAGTCCACCGCACCCTCTGCCACCTCCACAGGAACAGGCACTGGTATTCATGGCTGAGAGATCCATAGATGGTTCACGTCACAGGACTCTGTGCAGACAACCCCCGGTACCAGCCTGGAGCCGGGTAGACTTGCTGGGTGGCTAGACCCAGACAAGAGACAGCAATCACTGCAGTTTGGCTCACAGGAAGCCACATCCACAGGAAAAGGGGAAGAGTACAATATCAAGGGAACACCCCATGGGACAAAAAAATCTGAACGACAGCCTTCAGCCCTAGGCCTTCCATCTGATAGAGTATACCCAAATGAGAAGGAGCCAGAAAACCAACCCTGGTAATATGACAAAAAGAGGCTCGTCAACACCCCTCAAAAATCATACTAGTTCACCAGCAATGAATCCAAACCAAAAGGAAATTCCTGATTTACCTGAAAAAGAATTCAGGAGGTTAGTCATTAAGTTAATCAAGGAGGGACTAGAGAAAGGCAAAGCCCAAAGCAAGGAAACCCAAAAAATGATACAAGAAGTGAAGGGAGAAATATTCAAAGACCTAGATAGCTTAAAGAAAAAGCAATAAAAATTTCAGGAAACTTTGGACACACTTTTAGAAATGCGAAATGCTCTGGAAAATCGCAGCAACAGAACTGAACAAGTAGAACAAAGAAATTCAGAGCTCGAAGACAATGTCTTTGCATTAACCCAATCCAACAAAGACAAAGAAAAAAGAATAAGAAAATACGAACAAAGCCTCCAAGAAGTCTGGAATTATGTCAAATGACCAAACCTAAGAATAACTGGTGTTCCTGAGGAAGAAGAAATTTCTAAAAGCTTGGAAAACACATTTGGGGGAATAATCAAGGAAAATTTCCCCACCCTTGCTGGAGACCTAGACACGCAAATACAAGAAGCACAAAGAATGCCCGGGAAATTCATTGCAAAAAGATCTTTGCCTAGGTACATTGTCATCAGGTTATCCAAAGTTAAGACGAAGGAAAGAATCTTAAGAGCTGTGAGACAGAAGCACCAGGTAACATACAAAGGAAAACCTATCAGATTAACAGCAAATTTCTCAGCAGAAACCCTACAAGCTAGAAGGGATTTGGGACCCTGTTTTCAGCCTCTTCAAATAAAACAATTTTCAGCCAAGAATTTTGTACCCAGCAAAACTAAGTATCATATGAAGGAAAGATACAGTCGTTTTCAGACAAACAAATGCTGAAAGAATTCACCATTACCAAGCCTCCACTACAAGAACTGCTAAAAGGAGCTCTAAATCTTGAAACAAGTCCTGGAAACACATCAAAATAGAACCTCTTTAAAGCATAAATCACACAGGATCTATAAAACAAAAATACAAGTTAAAAAGTAAAAATAAAAAGCAAACACAAAAAATCAAAGTACGCAGGCAACAAACAGCATGATAAATACAACGGTACCTCATATTTCAATACTAACATTGAATGTAAATGGCCTGAATGCTCCACTTAAAAGATACCGAACCGCAGAATGCATAAGAGCTCACCAACCAACTGCTGCCTTCGGGAGACTCATCTAACATATAAGGACTCACATAAACTTAAAGTAAAGGGGTGGGAAAAGGCATTTCATGCAAACAGACACCAAAAGCAAGCAGGGTGGCTATTCTGATATCAGACAAAACAAACTTTAAAGCAACAGCATTAAAAGAGACAAAGAGAGACATTATATAATGGTAAAAAGTCTTGTACAGCAGGAAAATATCACAATCCTAAACATACATGCACCTAACACTGCAGTTCCCAAATTTATAGAACAATTGCTAACAGACTTAAGAAATGAGATAGATAGCAACGCAATAATAGTGGGGGACTTCGATAGTCCAGTGACAGTACTAGACATGTCATCAAGGCAGAAAGTCAACAAAGAAACAATGGATTTAAACTATACCTTGGAACAAAAGGACTTAACAGATATATACAGAACATTCCATCCAACAACTACAGAATACACATTCTATTCAACAGCACATGGAACATTCTCCAAGATAGACCATATGATAGGTCATAAAATGAGCTTCAATAAATTTAAGAAAACTGAAATTATATCAAGCACTCTCTCAGACAACAGGTGATTCCTGGCTTGCTCATTTTTAAAACTTCCATCTTTCTAAATGTATCTTCACGTAAATGATCTGTGTCAAGGCTGTGAAAAAGGGAAAAAATCTTGCATTAAGTCAAGCCAAGAGATGCCTACAGTAGCTTTCCTATTCTCATGGATAAGATTCCAATTCACACTTGCTCCATGGCACCACTGAGTTACTTCATCCACTCAGTTACCTACCTCCTCCTCCAGCCTTAGCACCTTTCCTTGAGTCTCAAAACATAAAAGATAAAATTCTTAACTCTTTCTCTTGAAATATCACTCCTGTCCCTCCCTGCCTTGTCCAAGGTCCTGCTCCATTAGTCCATTAGTTTTTACTCCTATAGCTGCAACCTCTTCCTCTCTATGGGTTCCTTTCTATAGGCCTACAAATCTGCCTGTCTCAAAACAAGGCAAAAAAGGAAAAAAACAAATCCCTGCTTCTTCCAGTCCCACAATTTCCTCTAGCTACAGCCCCGAATCTATTCTCCTTTTCATAAACTTCTTTTAAAAGTAATCTCTTCTCTCTTTCTCCATTTGCTTATTATCTATCTCTTCAAGTCACTACAATATGGTTTCCAGCCCTACCACACTACTAAAACAGCCCTTGACAAGGTCTTCCATGACCTGCTAATTGCTAAATCCAGTGGACACTTCACAGTGCTCATCCTATTGGATCTCTCTGCTGCATTTGATACTGTTGAGCACTTCTTCCTTGAAATTCACTTCTTCTTTAGCTTTCAGGACACCATTCTCTCCTGGTTCTCTTCCTAAGTTTTCCTTTCCATATCCATCTCTTTAAAATTGGTGTTGTCTAGGGCTTATTCCCCAGAGAGGTTTTTCTCTTCTCACTTTTCCTAGTAGATCTCATGCACTTTCACAGATTCAGCTATCACCTCTTTGTGGATGATCACTTCCCAGAGCACACTCCTACATCCAACTACCTACCTACTAGAAAACTTCTTGAGCATCTGCCCCCCACCCCACCCTTCAAACTCAGTATGTGTAACCATGATTAAAACCCACTGACTACAAAAGAATGTACAAGCTCTTTCAAGTGTGTAGCAAGGTATCACTTTTAGTTTTTAGTGGATAGAAACTAATCTTTATCTAGCAAAGTGAAATGAGTGACCCTGTTAGTTATGTAATTGTAGGGTAAGTAGACATTTAATGCCATTGAAGTGTAACAAGACCTTTAGAATTTTTTGAGCGATTTAGCAAAAGTTGCCTTGCTTCCTGATAAGTAGAACTCACTGTTGGAGAAAAAGTGGATCAATTTGCTTAGGAAGCCCAGAGGTCTTTTGGGAGTTAAGAGACCAGTTACCCACAGCCTCTTCTTTCCAAATTTAGAATTAGGAATATGCATCAAGATGAGGAACAGCGTTTCATCCAAAGTCCTGTGCCTGGGACGGCACGAAGACCCCGAAATAAAATTACCTTGAAGAAGAAGACTTAAGTAGTATCCCTGGCTCAAATCAAGAGCCTACACCTCTATGGGCAAGGCCAGGCTTCACCACATATGTACCTGTGGCTGATGAAAGGAGCTTCTCTAGACCCAGCCACCGTGACATATATGGTACGTCATAGAACAACAGCTGCACATTTGGGTGAAGACTAAGATACCTGTAACTCTGCAGCCCAAGTGTAATGCCACTGCAGGCAGGGCTGGCAGGGATGCTGGACCAGCCAGGGCATCTCTGTCCAGTCACCAAGCTTCTGTTGGACTGTGTAGGGTCAGTTCTCAAGATCAACCCGATGTGGCAGTGAGAAATAGCAGCAACAGTAGAATGCTTCTCCATCTAGCTTTGAAAGCAAAACTGGCCCCATCTTTGGGGCCAGTTTAGAAAGTTGGGGTGAGGAGATGCCTCAAAATGTACTACTACTGGAGCATGTGAGAGAAAAAGAGATGATTGAACTTGTATTGAGAATTCTGCTAACAGGTCTTACTCATCACACATGGCATACAAGGTCCTGACTAACTCCCCAGTCTCATTTCTTGACATACTCTGCTTTGCACTTTGTGCTCCAGCAATTTCAAACTTCCTAGAGATACCCCAACCTTATCCCCATCATCCCCATCAAGTACCATAAACCATGCTATTTATCGTCTGCGTACCTTTGCTCATGCTATCGCCTAAGTCTGGACTACCTTCTCCACTTTTACCCCCGTTGCCACTAGCTACAGACCTAAGACTCAACTCAGGTGGCTCTTCCTCCAAGAAGCTTTCCCTCACCCTCCTGGGCTAGGTTAATTGTACCCTGCCATGGCTCTCTTAATAGCTCATGAGTGTGTCATTGCATTAATCAATTTATGTGCCTGTCTCTACTACTAAGACCACTGGCCCCTGAAGAGCACAGGTCATGTCTCCTATCTTATTTATTCTTGTCTCCCCTGCACCTGGCACATTTGTCTGGTACATAAGAGATATTCAGCAAGTGAAACAATTATGGAATGAATAAACATTAGGGGTTTTTTTCCCCTTTAAGGCAACCTCCTCTTCTTTTCACTTGACCTTCTGAATGTCAAAAAACCTGCTGTTGCTTTTTTTTTTTTCTTTTTGAGACAGAATCTCACTTTGTCGCCCAGGCTGGAGTACAGTGGCATGATCTCAGCTCACTGCAATCTCTGCCTCCCGGGTTCAAGCGATTTTCCTGACTCAGCCTCCCAAGTATCTGGGATTACAGGCATGGGCCACTACGCCCTACTAATGTTTTTGTATTTTTAGTAGAGACGGGGTCTCACCATGTTTGCCAGGCTGGTCTCAAACTCCTGGCCTCAGGTGATCGCCTGTCTTGGCCTCCCAAGGTGCTGGGATTACAGACACGAGCTACCGCACCCAGCCAAGACACCTGCTTTTTTTTTTTTTTTTTTTTTTTTTTTTTTTTACGTATCATTAACTATCTCCTTGCCTTGACCCCAAATTACTAACTGATCTTCTATATGTACTTACTATATGCAAAGCACTGTGCCAGGAAGTTTACAGGGGAAAATAAGGTGAGGAATAGGATTCAGACCCTGCACTCAAGCAGGTCTTAGAAAATAACCTTCCTCCAACCTTTCCAATGTTCAGATACGACTACCCCTTCTAGGAGACTCTCCTGGATTTATTCCTGTCCAACTCACCACACTAAATGATCTATATATTCTACTCGCTTTACTTGGGTAAGCATATATTTATATTGACTTCAGTTTTGTCTGATATACACTCTAACATTTAAAATGTATTTGAAGTCAGCAAATTGTGTCTACTTTGTATGTGTGTGTCCTTTATTTTGTACTCAGAGCTATTATTGCACACTGCTATCAACTGGATTGACAATTTATAAGGGTTTGAAGGCTGGACTGAAAACACAATGGAAGTGTATTGGCTAAAAGACAAAGCATGAGCAAAATAAAAAATGGCACAACAACTTACAATAAAAAAATGGCATGCCATCACTGACAAAATTATTTCTCCTTTCTGCTACTTAGGAACTTTATTATAGCATCAACACTGTGGAATGCTACCACATTAAATTACTCTACATTTAAAGAAACATTAAGGTTGATTGTTGAGCTTATTTCAGCCTGTTGATAATAAAGATCCCATCCACTTCTTTCTGAGAAAGACACCACAGACATTCCTAACCTCTGAGGCTTATCATGTTGTAAATAATTCCCTTTGCTTGGGTAGTAATCACCATACTCTTGGGCCTTCAAAACTAACAGACTTCACCTGGCTAGTAGATAACCAGCTTCTGTTTTAGCCAGACTCGTAATCAGGCTTTTATGCTGTTCTCCTTTATCCATCAAATTGGCTTTGGAATGTAGAATTTTTGCACTCGGCCTTTACTTTCCATTATATGTTCCAGTTCTGAATGCCAGAAACGAATGGCCATTTGGTCACTGGTTAGCTGCCAACAGAGCACTGTTGTATTTTAATTAAGAATTACTTTGTGTATTATGCCAGCCTGCTGAGCTGACAGACAGACACTGACCAGAGAGGGCCAAGACCTCCATCCTCTGTAACTGCACCATTATAGCTTCATCACTTGAGTGTTGGAAGACTCTCAAAATGTATACCTCAAGTCCTCTTGCAGTTAGAAGTGGAAATGGAAAGAGGGCAACATTTATAAAGTACCTCCTATGTGCAAAGGGGTTGTACTAGGCACATTCATAATTGCAGTCTCAATTCAATGCCCATGTTAACCCCAGATAGTCAAGTACTAACATTATCACAATTTTATAGACAAGGATACTGACATTAAGCAAGCATGGTCAGATAGCTAGTAGATGCTAGACCTAGAATTTAAGCCAAACCTAGCAAATCCTAAATCTTATGTTCTTTTTCTTACACCATGTTACTTCCTTTAGCAGGTTGATAACAGAGAAGACTGTCCTTTGCCTCTCCCTGATCATGTCCAGGGAGGATAGGCCTATTGGTAATTTCACTTACTTTACTAGTAAGGTAAAGTAGGCTTGGCCTGCCCTCAGTTTTTCTTCTCTTTCCTCACTACAATGGGCTATGACCAAACCCAATATGCCTGTCTTGACCCCTTCCCTTCTACTTCCCTTGCCAGTGACTTACTAGAATGTCTAAAGTTTACATATTGGATGAATCAGTGCATCACATAGCACCTGCACTCCAAAATCCTTGAGGTCGTTTCCAGTTAAGTTTAGCAATGTTAGGTTCTCATCTCTGTTGAGGACAGAGGTGAGGGCTCCACAGCATGCATCTGTGAGATGACATTCTGCTAACTTGTGAGTGATCAAAGATTCAAGAAAGTAATTGCTTTTATCACAAGTTCCCAGTGGCCCTCCCTTTCACATACAGTCTAGAATAGAGGCCCAGTAGACAGAGTCCCTGTGCACATACCACAAAGTCTGTAGTTTACAACAGGGGCGTTTCAGCCCTTCATACAGCACCTGCATGCCCTCGTCCCCTAAGGCATTGTCACTGAAGTCAAGGTCTCTCAGGTGTTCCTTGGTGTAGAGTGCATTGGACAAATCCTGACAACATGCCCCAGACAGGTGACAGGTCCACAACCTGCCAGGAAGTAAGGTAGAGAAGGCTGACATCATTGCATCTGCACTGGGTCACTTTAAGAATTGTGTTTGCCCATTAGAAAAAAAAACAACTTAAGAAATCAGAGAGTCATGCAAAAAAAATTCCCTTGGGCCAAGGCCAGGGAGAGACTGTGGAGAAAGAATGATTTATTCCTTGTAAATTATTCGGTTCTTCATTTACTGCTTCCTTGGAGATTTATTCGCCAGGCCAAAAAATACTCATTAAATTTTGGGAGTTGCTGAAACATCAGGAAACTTTGCCCGTGGCTATAGTCCACGATACTTACACCAGATCTTTTAAATGACAGTCAGGTTGTTTTAATCCTTCACACAGCAATTTCAGTCCCATATCTTCAATTTTGTTATTAATCAGAATCAGCCTTGTCAGGCTCCGGGTGGAGCTCAGGACTTGGGCAAGGGGTTCACAACAAGCTGCAGAGAGGGAATATTCAGAAAGCCTAGAGGGATGAGGAAGACAAGGTGGCTGTTATCTATGGCAGCAGGGTGTCCCACTGACTCTCAAATCCCAAGGCCCATGAGAAGGACAAGGACAAGCAGATACTTACACAAGATTCTCAATTATACCCTTTGTGTGCTGCAGACCTTCACAGAGATGCTGTACTCCTGCGTCCCCCAAGACATTGGCAAACACAAACAGCTCTTTTAAAGCCTGACTCACTTGTAAGAAAGAAGAGAGCTCCACACAGCTAGCATCTGTGAGGTGACAGGTGCTCAAGCTATCCAGAGAAAAAGAAAAGAAAAATCAGCCTCTGCCATCATTTTGGCTTCCTGGAAATGTTCTGCCCATCTGCCCACTTAGCTAAGTCCTTGCCATCCTTTAAGTTCTAGCCCCTGCCCTATTTCCTCTCAGAACCTCCTTCTGAGGTGTCTAGCTCACAGTGACCTTCTCCTCTCCCCTGGGCTCATCTAGGATTTCAAATGATTCCGTGGAATTTGACACACATCTGTGTCCTAAGAACAGCCTTGTCATTTGCAGAACTTTTGATAACTCCACTCACATCTAGCCCAATGTTGGGTACATAGTAGATACTCTTTATATAGTTAATATTTAACTGTCATTCCTGTAAACATACACAGCTGTGGTACACTAGATAGACCACAAGATTTGGAGACAGATTTTGGAGTCACATTCTGACTTATTAGTAGTGTGACTGTGGAACAGTCATTTTTCTCCCTGAACCCCAGTTTCCTCATCTGTACAATGAGGATTTTAAAAATCCACCTTATATGGTTATTGTAAGGAGGGATTAAAGTGAGATAACTTCTAGCAAGCACCAAGCACATAGCAGGCACACAACAAGTTCAATAGTCATTACATAAAACCAGATAAGTTCTAAGAAACTTACTCCAGTTTCTCCACTTTGCAGTTGGAATGTCTGAGACCCACACAAAGATACTTCACCCCTATGTCCCCCAAGGGATTTTCACTCGGGTCCAGCTCAGTGAGGTGTGGGTTGCAAATAAGAACACAAGCAAGATACCTGCAAACAGCTTCTGAGCCTTCTGGGAGAAGGCTAGCACATAACCTGAAGGGAAGGATGTACAGAGACAGAATTGACCACTTTTTAGTGTCCTATTCACTCCCTATAAACAATATTGCATGAACACAGAAAATCAAGACCCACAGATACAAGATGCCCAATCTCGAGCATGTCACAGCCCCTTATCCCCATGGCAAGGACATAATTTCATAACAATATGTCCCACAGTGGAAACTCAGTAAATGTTGACTGCCCCATAAAAGGTTGAGAGAAAATATTAAGATGATCTAATCTCATTTTAAATCCCTGTATGAATTTAACACTCTATCTCATATCTTCTTTCAAATCCCAGGAGATGAATCCAATAATCATAAATTTTATAAGCAAAAGGTCTTTCTTGTGGTTCACGTCTATAATCCCAGAACTTCAGGAGGCCGAGGTGGGTGGGCTGCTTGAGCCCATGAGTTTGAAAGCATCCTGGGCAACATGGCAAAAGCCCATTCCTAAAAAAAAAAAACAAAACAAACAAACAAAACTAGCTAGGCATTGTGGCGCATGTCTGTAGTCCCAGCTACTCAGGAAGTTGAGGTGGGAAGATAGATTGAACTCAGGAGGCAGAGGTTGCAGTGAGCTGAGATCATGCCACTGCACTCCAGTGAGACCCCATCTCACACACAATAATAAGGTCCTTCTTTTCCTCTTATCTAAACATCATTATTAATTTGCGATCTTTAGAGGCCCAGCTCATAATATTATTTCTTTGTCACAAAGAGTGGTTCTTACTGACGTCCTTATCTTCTTAATCTTTGTTTCTCCATATTAAGTAGTCCAATTCCTTGAACCTTTTTCCATCAACTTTTTCTCCTATCACTTTCAAGAATTTCTAGATATACACTACAACCTTTAAATCTTTGAATTGTTTCTTTTCTTTTCTTTTCTTCTTCTTATTTTTTTGTTGTGGAGGGAGATGGATTCTGGCTCTGTTGCCCAGGCTGGAGTGCAGTGGCACGATCTCAGCTCACTGTAACCTCTGCTTCCCGGGTTCAAGCGACTCTCCTGCCTCAGCCTCCTGAGTAGCTGGGACTACAGGTGCATGCCACCACACCCCGCTAGCTTTTGTATTTTTAGTAGAGACGGGGTTTCATCATGTTGACCAGGATGGTCTCGATCTCCTGACCTCATGATCTCCCCGCCTCAGCCTCCCAAAGTGCTCGGATTACAGGTGTGAGCCTTACCGCATCTTTCAATTTTTTCTAAATACTATAAACTCAATCTGAAAGAGAGCTCATACGGAGATGCATTTATATCTCCCCAATTTGGAAATGTTAAATAGAGGTACTTTGCATAAAATGAGTTTTCAAAGTGGATTTCAGAACACTCGAATGCTAAAGAGCTTTTGCTTAAAGAAAATCCCACATACATATTGTGATGATTAATTTTATACGTCAACTTGGCTAGGCCATGGTACCCAGATATTTTGTCAAGTATTATTCTAGATGTTTCTGTATAAGTACTTTTCAGATGAGATTAACATTTTAATCAGTACATTTTGAGTAAAGTAGATTATCCTCCATAACATGGTTTGGCTTCATCCAGTCAGTTGAAAGCCTTAATAGAAAAAGACTGACTTCCTCAGAAAAGGGAATTCTACCACCAGACAACCTTCAGGCTCAAACCACAACATTGACTCTTTCCCAATTCTCTAGCCTGCTGGCCTACCATTCAGATCTTGGACTTGCCAGTCTTCATAACCACATAAGCCAATTTTGAAAAATAAATCTGTTTCTGGCTCTGGCTCTCTCTCTCTTTCTCTCTCTCTCTCCACACACACACACACACACAATTAGTTCTGCTTCTCTGGAGAACCTTGACTAACATGTATAACACTTTTTTTAAATTAATATGATTATCATGGACTTGAAGTCAGACACATCTGAGGTTTGAATTGGGCCTTTGCCATATTTTTTTTACCCTAACTACATTGGACCTCCTCCATTTCCTCATCTGCAAAAATATGAATAATAATCTGGACCTCTCACAGTTGTTGTGCAGATTAAAACAATTTGTGCATACTCAGCACAATGCTTAGTACTCAATAATTGCTAAACATGAGTTATTATTATTGTTATTGATAATATTTCCACTTAAAATGAAAATTGTCTTCCTAAACTTGTTACACAGAAACAACTTTAGGGACTGCCACATTTATTCCTCCTCTTCATGACTCCTTGAAATGTGTTTTGATCCTGAGACATCCGTCTTGAGTTGCATATTTTTCAAATATTCTTGCAGAATGAAAACTAACAGTTACAACTTACTTGAGCTTCTGTAATTTGCAATATGTATCTTTTAAGCCTTCACAGAGCAATTTCAAAGCTGAAGCTTCCAGTTTTGTCTCACTAAATTCCAGTTCAGTGAGCCACTGATTGGTGCTAAGAACAGCTGCTAGAGCCCCACAAGAAGAAGAGACAAGGCGTCGGTACAACCTTTAGAGAACAGAAGAATGAACTCATTACCATATTCACGCTCTCCCCCAACAGAAATAGAAATTGACCCCCAAAATAAGAATATCAAATAACAAATTATCCTGCTACAATTACCTCAATGTCTGTAATACACAGTTGAGCTGTTTTAATCCTTCACACAGAAGTTTCATTCCTGAATCTTCGAGGGTATTTTTTACAAATTCTAAATCTGTCAGATGCTGGTTAGTTTCAAATACTAAGGAGAGGTCCCTACCACAAGAAGCTGTGAGGCGACAGAAAATCAGTCTGAGTGGAGAAAAAGTACATTTCAGAAACAAACAAACAAAAAATAGGATATCTTTAGAGATACTTGTTAGCACCTTGCTGATGTAATAAATTATTTCAATTCATTCAATAATTAATATATTGGGTGCTTAGCACAGTGCTAGATGTTGAAAACACAAAGATAATTAAGACACAGACTAAACCCTCAAGGAATCCCCAGTTGATGGAGAAAAATGACAAGAAAATCACAGATTACAATACAGTGTGAAAAGTACTGCCAGACATATGCACAAGTTGTTATGGGAACATAAAAGGGTTGTACAGTTCAGCCTAGCTTGAGGTGGGGTCTGCAGAATCAGGACATACAAGAGGAAGAAATGTTTGAACACTATCATGAAAAGGGAATAGAAACTGTATAGGAGTTAGGTGAATGAAGAGAATGGGAGTGGAGAGAGCAGGAGGTGATGAGGAGCAATCCGTACATGCACAGAGCAGCCTGTGCAAGGGCCACAGAGGAACACAGAAGATGATCCGTTTGAAAAACTAAAAACTACTTGCTATGGCCTATCTTAAAAGACTATATAACTATTAAGAGGGATTATCACCCAGGTTGAAGGAAGGGTAAGATTATAGAAGTACTTTCCAAGTACTTAAAAATTATTTACAATGATCAGCTGTTACTGGGAGAAACATTTTTTTTCAATTTTGAAAAACATAACACATGTTTATTATAAACAATTTTATAATAGAGAAAAACGTAAAGAATATTTTTTAAAGTACTGTATTCCTATTACCCAAAGATAGCCACTGTTAAAATGTTAGTATATAACTTTCCAGATTTGTGATGTATGCATACATATAGTCAGTTATATGCTCTTTATAACAAGCGAAATTAGAGAAAAATGTATTTTAAAAAGTTAAAAACTTTTTTCTAACCTCCAGTCCAACCTCACTTCCCAGAGATAACTAATGTTGAGTCTGCTATATATCCTCCCTCATTCTGTTCTCCAAGATTATAGAAACATAAAAACATATGCAAACACACATACATAATTTCTACATTTTACAAATATGGGATCATAGAAAACATTACTCTTACAACTTTACATGCCCTTTTGTCATTGGCCATCATCATAGACCCATAGGTAGAAACAGATTCAGTTACACTACGATGTCATATAATAAGTAGCAACGTTGGACTCGACCTGAGATTTGTCTGGTTTGTCTTGTGGGTCTCAGAAAGTCATCCAAGTTTTTTTGGTTTGCTTGTTTGTTTGTCTGAGACGGAGTCTCACTCTGTCGCCCAGGCTACAGGGCAGTGGTGTGATCTCGGCTCACTGCAACCCTTGTAGGTTCAAGTGATTATCCTGCCTCAGCCTCCCGAGTAGCTGGGACTATATGTGTGTGCCACCACACCCGGTTAATTTTTTGTAATTTTAGTAGAGACGGGGTTTCACTGTGTTAGCCAGGATGGTCTGGATCTTCTGCCCTCGTGATCCGCCCACCTCGGTCCCCCAAAGTGCTGGGATTACAGGCATGAGCCACCGCGCCTGGCGGAAGGTTTTAAGAGACATATTCATATCCCTTTGATGGAAGATCTCTGATATTTCAGGTTTTGGTATAAAGGTGTATTTGTGCTACTCCTAACCCTCTCCCACAGTTGCTTCAAGATTCAAAGCGTTTCAGTGGGAGAGGAGTGGGAGAAGCGGTCATGGGAAGAGAGTGGGGAAAGAGCAGCCGGGGGGGGGGGGGGGGGGGGGGGGGGAAGAAGGGCGGGCCAGGATTTGTTAGGGTGTCTGGGATGTTTAGCCCTGAACAAATAGAGAATAAGCTCCGCCCCTGGCTCCACCCTCTTCCCCCAAGGGCAACTGAGGGATTGGGGCTGTTTCCTGCTCTGGAATATTCCAGTTGGGGGGCGAAACTCCCCTGGCATGGGACAAACCATTATGGTGGGGAGGGATGAGTCTTCAACTTGTTCACAAATACTTTTTTTGGTTCTAAGTCCTTCCGGACCACTCCTGTTTCTTTCAGCCTTCAAAGTCTCCCAACCATGTGGCGGGTTCCCATACGTCCCAGTGGAGTGGCAGAGGCCATCCTCACTCACTCCCTTTCACCCCTACAGTCTCTGGAAATTGGAACAGTCCCAGAGTAAAAGCCTCCACGGTTGGCCCTGAGGGAAAGAGGCCACCCTCTCTTCAGGCGTGTTAGGCAGCGAGGTTGACCTGTACTTCCCCTGGCCCTTGGCTGAAGAGGTGAGGCCTGGTGGGAGGTGCCCTAGGGTAGGACAAGCCTGTCAGAGGGTCATTAGGAGGGTCTGTCAGAGGGTGGAGGGTGGGGGCAAGAGGGTAGGAGAAGACGGATGAGGGGAGGGGCTAAGGGGGAAGAAAGGAACCTATTGGTTGCTCCATCCACACAGGGCTAGTGAAACCGTTAAACCCCTAGGCCATCATGGCCTTGAGACCTGAGGACCCCAGTAGTGGGTTCCGGCACAGCAACGTGGTGGCCTTCATCAACGAGAAAATGGCCAGGCACACGAAAGGCCCCGAGTTCTACCTCGAGAATATATCCTTATCCTGGGAGGAGGTGGAAGACAAGCTCTGGGCCATCCTGGAGGACAGCGAGGTGCCCAGTGAGGTCAAAGAGGCCTGTACCTGGGGCAGCCTGGCCTTGGGCGTGCGCTTTGCCCACAGGCAGGGGCAGTTACAAAACCGCAGGGTGCAGTGGCTGCAAGACTTTGCCAAACTGCACAGATCAGCTGCGATGGTCTTGGCCTCAAACCTGACAGAACTCAAGGAACAGCAGGAGATGGAATGCAATGAGGCGACCTTCCAGTTGCACATAACCCAGACCAGCCTTGCGGAGGTGCAGAGAGAGCGGGACATGCTGAGATGGAAGCTCCTCCATGCTGTAAGATCCCCCGAATAGCCCCTGCCCAATGCCCCTGCCCTGTCCCAACCTGCCCGGACCCCCTGCCCTGTCCCCAGAATGTGTTTCAGCTCTGCCTACTTCTCTCCAGGAGCTGGCATCTCCCCAGCAGCAGGGCCAGGCTACAGTGTTTCCAGGGGGATTGGACAGAAGGAGCGGGTGAGCAGGAAAAGGAGGCGGTGGCTGCTGCTGGTGCTGCTGAAGGAGAAGGAGAGGAGAGGTATGCAGAGGCGGGGCCTGCCCCTGAGGAGGCCTTGCAGGGGCTGGGAGGAGGCTTCAGGCATCCTCTGGGAGCTGTGGAGCAGGCAAATTACACCTTTGGGGGGTAGAGGGAGCAAGATCTCAGGTCAGTACAAACAGCCCTATCTTACTTCTCTGGGCCTGGGTCCACAGCCTCACTGGAGCCTCTTCCTGTCCAGCTCCTTACCTCATTCACATACTCATACCCATGCCCTTTGTCCGCCTTCTCAGCCATACCCACTATACCCCCTTCACCAGCAAAGGTCACAGCACCGGTTCCAACTCAGATGCCTTCCAACTGGGGGGCCTCTGATGCTAGCCTGTAGTCTGATGTGGGGGCCCAGGGAATAGACCCTCAAGAGCCCCCAAGAGACAGGAGAGACTCCGAACCTCATCAGCAGAGAAGACCTCCAGTGTATTGCAGGCCAGGGGACTGGGACTGCCCGTGGTGTAAAACTGTGAATTTTTCACAGAGGGAAAATTGCTTCCTCTGTGGGAGGCGAATCCGGCTGCAAAGGCCTCAGTAAATTCAGAAATGTAAAATAGAACAGAAATGTATCTCAATGGGAAATCAGTCTTTGGGGGGAGAGGGGAGGGGTGGGAGGGGGACTGGGTGAAGTGGGGGAAAGGGGATGAGTGGGAAGATCGGACATGGGGTGGGGGGAGGCGGGGTTGTGGGTGGGAGGATGTAGATGACAGGCAGGGAGAGACATGTTTTAATGACTCCCTTTGTATTTCAGAGTATTAGTAGTCAACACTCCAGAACTACTGCAGTTTTTATTTGTGTGTGTGTCTCTAGCTCCCTATCTTAAGTGTCTGGTGGACCTGGGCAGTATGTAACACCTCCACTCCCACCCTTCATGTAGGCCTTAGATAATTGGAGCAGGAGTGGATATTTGACCAATCCTGAGCCAAATGCATTTTTTACGTTAGAAAATCTGAACAGACAGGCAGATTCCACAGTCAGAATGGTGTTGGGCAATGAAGCAGTGGGTCACTTGGAGTTGGGGCCAGGGTCAGAGCCATGGACACCAAGGCCATAGCTGAGGCCTGGCCCTGGCTGTGGGGAAACAGAACTGGATGCTTTACAGAGTCAAGTGTCTTTTAGAGGATGCCAGTATGAGGTTTCAGGGAGCAGACAGACATAGAGGAGTTCATCCTGTGACTCCAGAGAGAGGGAGAGAGTAGTGGTGGCCCAGTCACTTTTCACTTCCTGTGGTTGTGCTACATGAAAATCTACTTTACACAGATCCCCTTTACTTTAAACTAATTTGAGTGAGTTTCTGTTCTGAGCAAGATTATTTCCAAGTCAGACGTTTGTACCAGAAGAGCAATTTTGAACAAGAGACCATTAAAGAAAATGGTGGGACTTGCTGGGGAGTTGCATCAAGGTGTGGTGAGCAGTGGAGATTCCTGAATCCCAAGAGTTTCCATGAATGAACTGGATAGGAAGTTTATTCATGCTCTGAGTGAGTTATATCACAAGAAACAATCAAAACAGGCCTGTCCTCCAGGATGACCCAGAGCTTGTCTTCCACCTCCTCCCAGGATAAGGATATATTCTCGAGGTAGAACTCGGGGCCTTTCGTGTGCCTGGCCATTTTCTCGTTGATGAAGGCCACCACGTTACTGTGCCGGAACCCACTACTGGGGTCCTCAGGTCTCAAGGCCATGATGGCCTAGGGGTTTAACGGTTTCACTAGCCCTGTGTGGATGGAGCAACCAATAGGTTCCTTTCTTCCCCCTTAGCCCCTCCCCTCATCCGTCTTCTCCTACCCTCTTGCCCCCGCCCTCCACCCTCTGACAAAAACAATCACAACTCAAATCAACACAGCAGAGATTTACCACTCCTAAGAGAATCCCTTAGACCTACCTACAGAAGACACTAGCATCATGCAGGTGCAGACTGCTGTGACTGTATGGCCCCATGATAGGAGAATCCTTTCCAGTAGCCAGTGAGTAGAACTTGAGACAGTCAGATCTGAAAAGAGAACCGCCACTGCCAAGGAGGTGAGTCAGCAACTGATAAGTGCTCAGAGGGTTTGCTGGTCTAGACTATGAACCAAAGCATGGTGCCATCTTGAGAGATTCTGTCCCCCAACCCACCACCACAATGATAAATGTGGGAGGGAAATCTGGCTACAAAGCTCTCAGTGAATTCAGAAATGTAGAACAGAACAGAAACATATCCCAATGGGAAATCAACTTCCAGAGGGAAGGGGTGAGGTGGAGGAGGATAGGAGTGGGTAGGGTAAGGGGGTAGGTGACAGGTTAGTCTGCTTCTCTCCCTCTGATGACTAAGTTTTGTTGATGAGGGCTACATGTATGTTTTAGCCCACAGGTGGAAGGATGAGAAGGAGCTACACCTGGACCAGACTGAGACACAACTGAAGGAGCCCTGGACATTGCCCAGGACCTGTGGACATAGAGACTAAGAAGCTGTCGTGGCCCTGGGATATCTCTGCTGCAGCTAAACTTGATTTTTAGGTTTTTTCCTGTTGGGGATGAACAATAATCAGGATTGAGGGCCAGGTTCCTAGCCTGCAGTTTTCAGAAATGTCTTTGAGTTTCTTTATATATCTCTAGGGCAGGGTTTCCTAATCTCAGTACTCTTGACATTTGGAGCTGGATAATTCTTTGTTGCAGGGGGCTGTCCAGTACATTGTAGGATGTTTAGAAGAATTCCTAGCCTCTACCCACTAGTTGCCAAGGGCATCCACCCCTCAGAGCCCCTGTTGTGACAGCCAAAAATGCCTCCAGATACTGCCGCATGTCCACTAGAGGGCAAAATTGTCCCTGGTTGGAAAATGAGGTACTTAGGAGTAGTCAGAAAAGGGGAACAATTAGGAGAAAAAGGTCAATGAAGTTGAGTGGCCCTCTCAGATAGGAGCTGAAAAGTATCCATTGGGTCTGGCATTTACTTTGGATCTTCCAGCAGATCTAGGGGAGTGGCAGGGGCAGAAGCCAAACTGCAGAAGTGAGGAGTGAGTGAGGATGATGTGGAGTCAGTGAGGGAGGCTCTTCTTCAAGGATTCTTGGCTGTGAAGGGAAGGATTGAAGTGGGATACTCAGTTGAGAGAGGATTTTTTTTCTTTTTTTTTTTTTTTGAGACAAAGTCTCGCTCTGTTGCCCAGGCTAGAGTGCAGTGGCGCAATCTTGGCTCACTCCAACCTCTGCCTCCCGTATTCAAGTAATTCTCCTGCCTTAGCCTCCCGAGTAGCTGGGACTACAGGCATGTGCCACCACGCCTGGCTAATTTTTATAATTTTAGTAGCAATCATGTTAGCCAGGCTGGTCTCGAACTCCTGACCTCAGGCAATCCACCTGCCTCAGCCTCCCAAGTGCTGAGATTACAGACGTGAGCCACCATGCCTGGCCTGTTCTTTTGAATATGGGAGAAATTTGAGCCATGGAGAAGGAGATAGCTGAAGAAAGCTTGAAAATGCAAAAAACATGTGAAAGAATGTGGTAGATTTTGCATACTGTATCAGAGGCATGGCCCTTGTATTGTTAAATGAAAAAAAAAAATCATGTGACAAGGTCGCATTTGTTTTTGTAAAAAAAAAAAAACCCCAAAGTTCTGTGTGTATATGAATGTTATAAATTTATGTATTCATGTTTGTCTTATGTTACAGTTTCATGTTTGTGTAAGCGTATAAAATGCTCTGGAAATACATTTAGCAAACAAGGTACCTGGCGGGCTCAGGGTCAGGGGATAGGAGGCAGCAGAGTATAGGGATATAGGGTGGGATGGGGTATGGGGCAGTTGGGTGGAGGGCTTTTCTTTCTTTATATACTTCTGTGTTATGAAAGTAAAATAAGTATTCACAAAAATACACAAATAAGTGAATTTACTGGCTTGGGTGGCTTGGAAGGGCTGCCTTTTCCTCTGGGACTGGAGGAAAGAAGAAGAGCAGACATTGATCTATAAGGCAAAGGGGTGTTAAAACAAGGGGGCACCTGCTTGTATGTGTGTTGTGGACAAAGTACTCGGAAGTAAGTGAAGATGGAAGGGCAGGGCAGGGGTGGGATCCTCTTCGGGGACTTTGGGGAATAACTAGTGGGTGAAGGTGGGAAATGGAGGGAGAGAAAAGGATCGTCAAGCTGCATAGAGTAGGATAGGACCCAACTGAAAGAAAACTAAGGGGGAGAGAAGTGGCAGTCTAGGAGGAAAAGGGGTGGCAGATCCAAGTGGGGCAGCACACCCAAATCTATCTCTCAGGTGTTAAAACTGTCCACTTACTCATTACAGAAAATAGTACATACAAAAGGGGAAAAGGCAGGATGGGCGGGCAGAGATCTGTGCCTGACTCCTTCCTGCCCCTTCTAGGCCTGTAGCACATCTCTTCATTTGTTGCTCCACTGTGGAGAGGCTGAAAACTAGCTATATTTTATTTTCAGGTCCAGTCAGCTGGGAGTGCAATTTCTAGCAACCTAATCTTTACCTGCAAATACCTAAGAGTTTAAAGCAAAGTTCAACTTACCTCAGGTCTTTGATTTTACAGTATGGATTACGCAGTGCTTGGCAGAGCAGGTGTAGCTGAGACACTGGCAAACTGTACAGCTGAAAGGACCTAAAAGAGATGAGGAAATAAAAAGTAATTTAAAATAAAAGTCTAAGTAAAAGGCTTATTTGACTTTTGTTACTTTGCTAGTGGTACTAATTTACCCCTTCCCAAAACCTTAAGAAGTATTACCCCATTTTGCAAATAAGGAAATTAGGGCACAAAAAGTAATCTGCACAAGGTCACATAGATAGGTACAGAACTGAGGTCATTACTCAGGTCTGACTCCAAAACCATGTTACTATGTGCCAGGCACTGAGGTATGCACTTTATTTTCACAAATTATCTTATCTGGCCCTTAATCCAATAACAAGTATTATAATCACCATTTTGCACATGCTCTGAGACATCAAGTGACTTGCCCAAGCTAACTTTACAATATAACTGGTTCTTGGTTGTTGGTACTAATAGAAGAATTAATAACAATAATTAAAAACCAGGAAAGCTCAATAGTAAACTTTTACATAGCCAATACGCTTGGGAAAGAAGAATGTTGGGTTAAACTTTTGATAAGAGTTTAAACCCTCTGACAAAGGCAATAAGGGTTATGGGGGAGGACTCCATCTAAGGTTGACTTTCTGGAAATCCAGAATGAACCAGAAGATGCTTTGTTTCCATCAGTGTTTCAACTTTAAATGTATCTGTCCATTATTTTACTTTATAATATACAGCTGGAATAAAGCTGTATATTATATACATACACAGAATTGGTCAAGGCCTTGTAGGCAAGGTCTTTCATAATTTTGAGTCCATTAAACCTCCCCCTCTCGTTCCAAACACAAATTTTTGTTAATGCCTCCCTCCCTCTCATTTCCCTCAAACACACATACCCCATGCTCATTTCCACCTTTATGCTATTGCCCACTCAAGAAATACAACTATAAGTGATACAACTTGAGTTATTTCATTCCTCAAGTGGAGCTTTCTTCTGACCCCTCTCCTCCCAGTCCCCTGCCCCTCAACTGGCCTGAAGACTAAGGGAGAAGCATTATCAATCTTAATCCATATTGAGAACCGACTTACAGCATTTTCTAGATAACACAGGTATAAGTCTTCTTTGCTTCTTTAGTCAATAAGCCAGTGGGACTGTATTTTATGGTATACAGAGTCCGTATGATAAAAGTAATTTACCTAAGCCTCTTTCAACTTCAGCTCATGACCTTCTGTGAAGTTGCAAGCTCTGGTGGAAATAACCAGAATTTATAGCAAGATCATACAGCAGTGTACCTCTGCCCCTTACTAACCTGAAGTTCCTTGAGGCCTTAGTGATGAAGTATATGTAGAGGAGAGTGACAACCAATTGAAAGTTAGGTTTTATACCTTTTTCCAGAATGGTCATTACACCAAAATAGCAGAGTCCTGAATGATCAACTTGATGACCTTACATCCTCATAACACTTTAGAATTATAAACCACATCCACACAGTGACAATGAATACTAATACACACACACACACACACACACAGAGTGACTAGTACAGTCCCCATTGTCTGGGAAGGCCAAAAACTGGAGGAAAGACATGGATATACACACTGATTAAGTGTCAAGGCTGGTGGCACGAATGTTGAGGCTCGCTCTTCCTCTTCAAATCCAAGTAGGTGCTGACACTTCAGAGACACTTGACAGGTGACTGTGACTGCTTTTTACACAGAAGGACATAGCCAGAATGTCCATTTTTGGTCCATAGGTAGGTTAAAGCAGTATAATTGACTGTAAATCATCAATTATCCTTTTTGCATTTTCTTCTTCCTGAATCTCATACAGTGAAACAGGTCCACCGGCTCAATCTGTAACCTAGAAGACTTATCCTTTATTTCTCTCTCAGTCCACTTCAGTAACCCCTCTCGAAGTCCTGGGGAAACTTTTCTTCCCAAAGTAGTTTCCACAGCCTTTCCTCTCCCTTTATGTAAGAGGCCAAATAAGAATTGCATCATTAGTGATGAAAAACCTTTTCCATATTGTTAGAACATTTCTTGCCACATTTTCTCTGCTTGATAAAAAAAAATCCAACTATTGTCATTCTTCAGGGCATGGAAGACAGCAGTCAAGAACTCTTGGAAACTGAAGTGAAGGAAAGTAGAGACACTGACAGCTCCTTCAGCCTTTTTCAAAAATCGACTGAGAAAAGTGCAGTTGGTATCACACACTCCTATCCCATGTCTTCTGAGGTCACTGACTGCAAACAAAACCTGATGGTTTTGCAGACCCTCTGCAGCCAAACAGCAAAGACCCCACAGGCAACTTTGTCCCTCCCATACTGAGATGCCTGTAAGGGTTTTGAGACACTTGGAAAAGTAGAATAAATACACATCAGTCATGGTCTGAAGTGACCTCAAGAGAGTCCTGTCACCATCTCCCTGTGACTGCAGGACATTGCGTATCATCCAGGAGACGATGGGAAGTGAAGACATAAAGTCAAGGTCCTCATTCTCTCAAAGATCGTAGAAGACTTTCATTGATGTATTAGCACCTGAAAACTGTTGGCTCAGTAAATATGCTATCTTTTCAGTATCTGTAAACCATAAGATCTCTGCCTGGATAGGTTGTTTTAACAGAGAGTGGAGCTTCATGGTTGTAGGCCGGGCAGTTATCAGGAGGGAGGAATCAGGGAGCAGTTTTTTCCTCACAAAACTGCACAAGAGACCCTCTACTGGCTTCCTCTCCTGGGGGTGAACACTAAGATCCTCTTCTTGGTCACCAACAGGGTCCTGCAGCTCAGGAAATCCATCGAGAATGAACAGAATCTTCTCTGGATATATGAGAATAGTGTCCAAGATTGGTCCATTTATATCTTGAAAAGTGTTAGTGATAAGGTCAGCAGCACTAAGGTTAGCAATATGGCTGATTTCTCTCAGTTGACATAGATGAGATAGTCAAACCTCCCTGGAGTAACCGTTCCTGCTGCCCAGTCAAACATGAACTTGTGCACCACAGCCGTTTCCCAGTCCCAGCACATCCCTGAAGCACCACAGTTCGGGATGAGCTGGAGCCCTCTTCATTAGGATCAAATACATGTTCCATGTCAATAAAATGATCTTGTTGAGGAATTCCACATGGTGTCTCTTCTGATATACCATGGTCTTTTACAAGAAGCAGTTGTAATTCTATATGCTTGCCATGGTGATAACATTTATCAACTCCTATCTTTAGGTATTTTTCTTTTAGATGTCTTCTGAATATTTCCCAGTAATCTAATGTGGTGACAGCAAGAGTTAGTAATTACAGAATCCCAGACAACAACTCTAACTAGTACCTCCATCACCACCATCTCCACTTAGATGTCTCAAAGCATCCTCAACTTTACATGTCTAAACCTGAGTTCTTGATTTCTGTACTCCTCTGTCCCCGCACACAAAACCCTCCTCAGGCATCTTGTCTAAGTTAAATGGTGCTATCCAGTTGCTCAGAAAAATGTTATGAGTACTTTTCCTTCAATCCTCTACATCCAATCAATTAGCAAGGCCTAACATTTATACTTTCAAAATAAGCCTCAAATCCATTTATCTACCACTATATCCTCAAATACCACCCAAGTCTAGGGCACTGTCACCTCTTTCCTAGACTGACCAAATAGCATCCTACTAATCTATTCTTGCCCATCTACTGGTTCCTTCCTATGCAGCAGCCAAAACAATCTTCTACAGATACCATTTAGATCATGTCACTTCCCTGCCCAAAATCCTTCAAGAGCTTTTCATTGTTCTTGGTATAAAATCCAAAATTCTTATCCTACAAGGTATTCTCATGATCTGGGCCCTCTCTACCTCCCCTCCTCAGCCTCATTTTTTATCATTCTCCTTTTTGCTTTCTACGTTAAAGACACACTGGCCTACTTTCAGTTCTCAAAATGCCATGTTCTCTCCTACTTCAGGGACTTTGCACTAGCTAATCTTTCCACCTGGAACATTCTTCTTCCTGCTGTTCCCATGAAAAGCTCCTTTTCATCCTTCTGATCTCAAATATTACTTCCTAGAAGAGGATTTGTTTGACCACCCAATTTAAAGGAGATCCTCTCTACTATTTCCCTTACTGGCACCATATTTTTACCTTTATAGCTCTTATCACAATTTATAACTGTCTTGTTCATTTACTTTTTCACTGTCTTTTCTACTATACAATAATATACCTGAAGACAGGGGCCTTATCTGTCTATCTCCTTTACAATAAGTACCCTGAGTACCTGGCACCGAGCCCGGCACATAACAGACACTCAATAAATATTTATTGAATATGGATTACAAACAAGTTACTATTGCCTATTCTGTGACAGACACTGTTAGGACCTTTATGTACATTTCTGATTTAATTCTCACAATAATCCCATGAAATAGGTATTACCTATATTTGATAGTTGAGGAAATTGAAACTTATAACTAGGGCCACCTTCATGAGTGTGCAGTCTGTGCAGTCACACAGGTCTCCACGTTCAGAAGGATGTATACTTGGTTTAATGCTCTGCTGTTGCTGTCTTGAAATTCTTAATATTTGACCAAGAGGTTTTGCATTTTCATTTTGTACTGTATCCCACAAATTATGTAGCCAGTGCTGTTTTACATAGCTTTAAGGAATTTGTCCAATACTAGTAAGTGACATCAAGTACAAACTTATGCTAAGTGAATGTCTATGCCAGCATTTCCCAAATCAGGGTTCCCTGGAAAACTGTCTGAAGAAGGGAGTGCACCCTCTAGTCTCTTAGAGTTTCTCAATGCTTATAAGCATATGAAAGGCTCTTGTACTAGCATATGAAACATTCTTTAACTCTCCTACAGTTGAAAAAGGCTGTTTAACTGTGTTTAACCCAAAGTTTTCTGGTCTTAAATGACTACAGAACCCTTTTCTAACAGCAAAGTCATTAATTACTGCAAAACTGTTCCTAGAACTCAGTTTGGGGAATGCTAATCTAGATAAGGGTTGGCAAACATTTTCTGTAAAATTTCTTAAATAGTTTAGGCTTTTCAGGCTCTGTTGCAATTACTCAACTCTGCCATCTTACTGTGAAAGTAGCCATAGATAATATGTAAACAAATAGCTGTATTCTAATAAAGCTTTATTTACAAAAATAGGCAACTGGTTGGGTTTGACTCACTAGCTATAGTTTGCTGGCCCTGATCTAGATAATTCCAGAAGAGGACTGGTCTTTTCTCAGAATAAAAGTTTCTACATCTAGCTCTTGACCAGTATTCGAATAGGTATTTGAATATATTCTATATGATAGAGAAGCCCTGTTTGTCGTGACAGTTTGGGGCTTTATAGTTGCCAAAAAAAAGCAATGATTGTTGCCCCAGTGGATAAGGGGGAAAAGTTAGAGAGAAGCGGGGTGGGGCAAGGATGGGTAGTTGGATTCTTGGAAGATACTATTCTCAAAACAGAAAAAGACAGTAAAATAGAAAAGACATCTACCTGTAAGCTCTTTACATGAAAATGAAGCCAGAGAACTTGAAGCAACTGTGGAAGAAAGAGAGTTAGGCCGGGCGCGGTGGCTCAAGCCTGTAATCCCAGCACTTTGGGAGGCCGAGACGGGCGGATCACGAGGTTGGGAGATCGAGACCATCCTGGCTAACAGGGTGAAACCCCGTCTCTACTAAAAAATGCAAAAAAACTAGCCGGGCGAGGTGGCGGGCGCCTGTAGTCCCAGCTACTCGGGAGGCTGAGGCAGGAGAATGGCCTAAACCCGGGAGGCGGAGCTTGCAGTGAGCCGAGATCCGGCCACTGCACTCCAGCCTGGGCGACAGAGCGAGACTCCGTCTCAAAAAAAAAAAAAAGAGTTAGAGTTAGGAGTAGCACAAATACACCTTTATGCCAAAACCTGAAATGCACAGAAATTTTGCCACACTGCAACAGCCATTCATGCTGCTCCCCAAATAGAAATACAACGAAGAAAGTAAATCATCTCACATCTTCTCTAACTCACCCACAAAGGTATTTTATAGCTAATATGCAACATAAAATAAAACATAAGAATTTCCCAGCTGGGCACAGTGGCTCACACCTGTAATCCCAGGGCTTTGGGAGTCTAAGGTGGGAGGATCACTTGAGCCCAGGAATTTGAGACCAGCCTGGGCAACATAAGGAGACCTTGTCTCTACAAAAAATAAAAAATCAGCCAAGTGTAGTGGTGTGCACTTGTGTTCCCAGATACTTGGGAGACTGAGGCAGGAGGATCACTTGAGTCTGGGAGGTCAAGGCTGTAGTGAGCTGTGATTGCATCACTGCACTCCAGCCTGACTGACAGAGTGAGACCCTATCTCTTAAAAAAAAAAAAAAGAATTTCCCTTATGCATATATTTAGCTGTGGATATTTTAATTTATATCATCAATAAGGAAAATTTTCAGCATGAGCTTAAAGATACATACATTATTTGAAGCTATTGTTTTCTGCTATTTTCTTTCCACTGAATATTACCCTTTTGCTTCTGTTGTGGTTTCCATTGAGCCTAACTCGTTAAAGAACAGGCCTTTGCTGATTATTAATTTGATAGATATATAAGATATATATGATGACCTACATTCAAATTCATATTTTACACACACTCAATCCAGATACTTTACATATAGATATATAAATAATAATACATAGCACACACACAACTCCACATTCCTATAATTTTTTTACTACTTGCACACTTTTAAAAGCAAGAGTAAGACTTAGAGTTGGGAAGAAGTTGTGACTAGATGGGTGCTAAGAGGTGAATGGGAAGAAGCAGGGTGTGGATGGGCAGACATGAGACTGTCACAGAAATGAGCAGGCAAGTGAGTGGTCTGTTGAGAATAACTGGTTTCTATTCCCCACAACTAAACATTCCTTGGATTTCAGGAATCAACCACAAGAGGAAGGACTCCAGCAGTCTTCACTCTTTGTTCTTTTGTGCTGTGTCCTTTGAAAAGCTATGGTTACATTAAAGGAAGAGACTTGGAGTCTTTTATAACTGTAAATGTTTTGGGGGATTATGGAAAACAACGGAAACCACAGTTGCCTCTTCTCTTTCTTTATCCCTATTTTAGGCAACATAAAAATTGTGGAGACAGTTTCAAGAGATTAATGGGTAAATACTGTATCCAAGTAATTCACATCTAACAAAATTTTAAAGTTTCAGAAGAATCTCAAAGGGTATGAGGAAAAGAAACAAGAGAAAGACAATGAATAGGCTTACCTAGTATATACCCTCTCTTACTTCAT
Organism: Rhinopithecus roxellana; assembly: GCF_007565055.1. NCBI lineage: Eukaryota > Metazoa > Chordata > Mammalia > Primates > Cercopithecidae > Rhinopithecus > Rhinopithecus roxellana. The sequence goes on along the minus strand of NC_044555.1, from coordinate 94,913,188 downwards.
TCAGTTACTCACCATTCTCTCCAGACAATAAACTCCAGGTACAAGCAAGTTCCATATATTTTCTTTTCTTCTGATTGTTCATCCTGGCAAATCAGGAAGACTGTAATCCAAAACAGCAACGATGACTATAAGGCCTAGTGGATGTTCAGAGTAAAAAAGTAACTCAAGAAAGACTCTTCATTCAAGGCATTAGAGAGCTGGAGAAAAGAGAAGGCCCAATAACCAAGCAGACAGCTGAGGTAGGACCCTGGGGAATCACATGAGGACAGACCAAAACGAACAGTCTTCAACTTGAAGAGAAAAAAAAAGGCTGAAAGAGGATAGAATGTGTATAAAGTTTTGAAGGGTACAAATATGAAGAATGTCAAATTGGGCTCTGAATTGAGTCACTAAGAGAAGTATAGGAATTAGGTAGCATATCCCTAATGTCTGAGATCAAGAGAAGTAAGAATGACGATGTCCTTCCACAACTTATTTTTGGTGCCATCAATAAAGGGAGAATTCTAAGACTACAGATTGGAATACTGTGGAATAAGAGAAATAGTCTAAAGAATCAGAAGACCTGGGTCCTAGCTCCATTTCTATCTATCCATGGACCTCAAATAAGATTCTTCTCCTTTCTGGGAGAAGGGTTTGCTTTACTATTTTGAAAATGGTTCAAGGAATGTTAGACCAGGTTTCTTTCCAGGTTTAACACTGTAAGATCAGTAGTTCTCGGTCCTAGCTACACATTAGAACCTGAAATATTACTTATCACCTTCTAATATATTTGATAATTTACTTATGTATTATGCTTATTGTTCTTTGTTAGTCTTTCCCACCTAAATTGAATTACTGGCCCCTTTCTCGACCTTTGTCATGAACTTTGCAAATCCACACGCCAAAAAATGGAGCTTATTTTCCCACCTCCTGTCTTTGAGCTCAGTCATGAGACTTTGGTTAATGGAGTGAACCCAGAGTTGGACATGTCATCGCTTATGATTCATGAAGCCACAGAGAAAGGAGACCCAGCTAGTTCACTGGTCTAAGGAGGATGAGAAATACATGAAGCAGAACTATCATAGCTTACCCACAGTACTGCAGCAGGAAAGCACAGTGACCCCAGCCTGAATAAAGTTACCCAACAGAGCCCTCTTTAATCATCTGAGTCTCAGTTGCCCTCCAGATCTGTGAAGATAAATGCTTAATAAGTGATTAATTTTTCATGCCATGGAAATTTTGTGGTTGTTGTCACACATCACTGTGGCAATGGCTAACTGATACATCCTGCTAGAATGTAAATGCCTAGAAAGTGTTTGGCACAGAGTAGACATTCATTAAATATTTATCAAATAAATTGAATGAGTGAATAGCTTTTTAAAAACCCTATGACTCGTCCACATTACTGTTAAATTATATCAGAATCTTTGATGATAAGGCTCAGCATCATTTTTTAAAGCTTCCAAGGTGATTCCAGTGCAAAGCCAGGGAAGAGAGCCACTGTTAAAAGATTTGGTTATTTTTGTTAGAGAAAAGTGTGTGTTGGTGAAACATACAGGCCTTAGAATCAAGTAAATGTCTTCAAGTACTGACTCTACCACTTACTGACTGTGTGACAACCAGGAAATTAATATTTCCAGGTCTTAGTTTCATCAGTTAAGGAGGGATACTTTCTGTATCATGTTTTATTAAGATTAAATAAGATAAAGTAAAGTATTCAGCACATTGCATGGTACACAGTAGGGGCTCAAGAATCGTAAACCATAGCTAATGTTTTTGTTGCTGCATCATTTTATATAGAGTAGAAATTTTTTAAAATTCTGGTAGACCTTACTTAAGTCCCATTTCTACCCTTTTTAGCAACATGACCTTGAGTAAATTACTTAAACTCTCTGAGATTTCAGTAACCGAACTGTAAAATGTGGTTGATAATAATACCTACCTCATTAATTTGTTGTGAGGATTAAATAAGATCACACTCATAAAACACTCAACACAGGCCCAGGTGCAATATAAATGATAAATGTTACAGAAAAAATAAGATGGCATTTATTGTAACTTTGAGAGAAAGATGTTACATTCCATTAAAATCTCCACATAACAAGTTCATTCTTATGAAACAGAATGTTCTCAGCACAGTGTTATAGTCCCATACCCTACACTCTTCCCAATCTCTAGGAATATTTTTTTGCACTCCCCCAAATAAGAACACTCCTCCAGCTACAATTACTGTGTAGTAAGCGCTCCTGCCCTCGGGCAACAGAGCTGGAAGGCTGCATGGCCTCTCACTCTCTTTCTGGGCAATCTACACCATGCCCATTATTTCAGTTATCTTTATGATTCCCAATCATTTATCCAGTCTGGCCCTCTCTTTTGAGATTCAGACTTATATATTTAAAGGTTTACTCAACATCTCCACTTGGATGTTGACACCTTGTTTTTTTGTCTCCTTTGGTAACTATTGCTTGGTTTGTCCAGAATTCTTTCACTGACCTTTGTTCTGATGAAAGATCCCATCCCTCTTAGTGAAATAATCAGATTCCCCATCCTTGAATGTTTAAACCTGACTGGGGACTATAGAGACTGAGGTTCTGCTACCTAAATATCTCAAGCTCGTTGGTTCCTGACCTCCCTGAGGCCTTGTTTTTCAGCATTTGAGAAATTCCAATATCCTTCTAAATATTCCTTTTTGTTTAAGTTATGCAAAATCAATTGCTGTGGTCTGCAACTGAAGAATTCTGATTTAAAAATTATACCACAGACCCGGTTACAATCACCAGACCTTTGGAGGGAATTATGAGGGGCATTTTATAACTGGTTATTAGTCTCAGCTAGACTAAAGGTTGTGAGGTGGCCCGAATTCCAGGATAGGAAAATAGTATCCATTGTTCTAGGATTTCCACCAATACATATCAGGTATTTATACAAAGTACTAAAAGGTAGCCTCTTCAAGAAGACAAATCATACTAAGATGTGTCCTCTAAGTAGCTGAACTACAAAATGGTGAAAAGGTGCTCTTTCCTCTTGGATGGGGCGGGACCAAACTAGGATATATAAGTTAGAGAGCAGAGTATGGGTTAATTGCAGTCCCCATTCACACTCTTGGTCCTGTGCCTTTTAAGTCAACAAACTGAAAAACTTTATATCATGACTCTACATGGTATGCATGCAGCCAAAAATAGGGGAAAGAAATGCTATAATTTTTTTCCACCTTTATTAAGATATAACTGAAAAATAAAAATTGTGTATATTTAAGATGTACAGTGTGATGATTTGATATATATACATACACATTGTGAAATGATTACCACAATCAAGCTAATTAGTTCATCCATCACCTCACATGATTACCATTTGATATGGTTTGGATGTTTGTCCCGTCTAAATCTAATGTTGAAAGGTAATCAGCAGTGTTGCAGGTGGAGCCAGGTGGGAGGTGTTTGGATCATGGAGGTGGATCCCTCATGAATGGCTTAGGTCCATCCCCTTGATGATAAATGAGTTCTTGTTCTGAGTTTACATGAGATCTGGTTGTTCAAGAGTGTGGCACCTCCCCCTGTCTTCCTCTGGTTTTCACCATTTGATGAGCTTGTTCCCCCTTCTCCTTCTGCCATGATTAGAAGCTTCCTGAGGCCCTCATCAGAAGCAGATGCTGGCATCAGAAAGCTGGTACTGAGGGTGGGGTATTAATATGAAGTTACCTGAAAATGGGGAAGCAGCTTTGGAACTGGGTAATGGGCAGAGGCTAGAAGAGTTTGGAGGTCTCAGAAGACAGGAAAATGAGGGAAAGTTTGGAACTTCTTAGAGACTGGTTAAGTGGTTGTAACCAAAATGCTGATAGAAACATGGACAGTGAAAGCCAGGCTGATGAGGTCTTAGATGGAAATAAGGAAGTTATTGGGAACTGGAGGAAAGGTCACCCCTATTACACCTCATCAAAGAGCTTGGCTGCATTGTGTCCAAGTACTAGGGAACTGTGGAAGGCTGAACCTAAGAGTGAGGACTTAGGGTACCAGTGGAAGAAACTTCTAAGCAGCAAAGCATTCAAGAAGTGGTGTGGCTGCTTCTAGCAACCTGTGATCCAATTTGGGAGCAATGGAATTACTTAAGGTTGGGACTCACATTTAAAAGCAGAGTCCAAATGTTTAGAAAATGTACAGCCTGGCCCCGTGGCAGAGAAAGAAAAGTATTTTCAGGGGAAGAATCCAAGCAGGCTGCACAGCAACCACTTACTGGAGAGATTAGCATGACTCAAAAGAGAGCCAAGTGGTAATATCCAACACAATGGGGAAAAGGCCTCAAAGGCATTTTAGAAGTCTTTGGGACAGTCCCTCTCATCACAGTCCCAGAGGCTTAGGAGGAAAGAATGGTTTAGGGGGCCAGGCCTGGGGCACCCCTGGCTTGTGCAGCCTCAGGACACTTCACCACCCATCCAGGCCCCTCTAGCACCAGCTCAAAGGGCCCCAAGTACAGCTCCAGCCACTGCTTCAGAGGGTACAAGCCATAAGCCTTGGCAGCTTCTATGTGGTGTTAAGTCAGCCTGGGTGACAGAGTGAGACCCTGTGTTAAAAAAAAAAAAAAAAGGAATGAAGTACTGACACATGTTACACACAGGTGACACTTGAAAACTTTATGCTAAGTGACAGAAGCCGGAAACAAAAGGCCACATATTGTGAAATTCCATTTATATGAAATATCCAAAATAGGCAAATCCATATAATCAGAAAGTAGATTCGTGGTTGCCAGAGGCTGTGGTAGTGGAAGGAAGAATTGCTAGTGATTGCTAACAGGTATACGGTTTCTGTTTGGGGTGTTGAAAATATTTTGGAACTAGATAGTTGTGATAGTTCCAGAGCATTGTGAATATACTAATATCACAAAAAGGTACACTTCAAAAAAGAGGTAAATTTTCAGGTATGTGAATAGAATCAAAAAATATCAAGTAAATAAATCCATAAAAATGCAATTGTAAAAGAAAATGGGAAAGTGGAAACAACCCAAATGTCCATCAGTGGAGGAATGGATAAACAAAATGTGGTTTATATGTATAATAGGCTATTATTCAGCCTTAAAAAGAAGGAAATTCTGACACATGCTACAACATAGATAAACTAGAAGACACTATGCTAAGTGAAATAATCCAGACACAAAATGGGAAATTTTGTGTGTTTACACTGATATAAGTTACCTAAAATAGTTAAATTCAGAGACAGAAAGTTACGAGTGGCTTGAGGAAAAGGGTAATACAGAGTAATTGTTTAATAGTTGTGAACTTTCAGTTTGAGAAGTGAAAAGGTTCTGGAAATGGATGGTGGTGATGATTGAACAACAATGTAAATTTACGTAATCCCAATGAACTCTACACTTAAAAATGGTAAAAATATCAAATTTTATGTTATGTATATTTTACCACAATAACAATAATAGGCAATTGAAAAAGAAACGAAAAAAATCCAATTTACAATAGCCAAAAATAAAACTAAATACCTGGAATTAGCCATTCAATTACAATGAAAACTATAAACACTGATGAAAGAAAGAAATTGAAGAGGACACCAAAAAAGGGGAAAATATTCCATGTTCATGGAGTGGAAGAATCAATATTGTCAAAATGCCCATATTACCCAAAGCAGTCTACAGATACAACACAATCCCTATCAAAACACCAATTACATTCTGCACAGAAATAGAAAAAACAAACCTAAAATTTATATGGAGTCATAAAAGACCCAGAATAGCCAAAGCTATCCTGAGCAAAAAGAATAACACTGGAGGAATCATATTACCTAACTTCAAATTATACTGCAGAGTTATAGTAACCAAAAGGGCATGGTACTGGCAAAAAAACAAAAAACAAAAAACAAAACAAACAACAACAACAACAACAAAAAACAGACACATAGACCAATGGAACAGAATAGAGAACCCAGAAAAATATCCATTCACCTACAATGAACTCATTTTCAACAAAGATGCCGAGAATATACATTGGGGAAGACAGTCTCTTCAATAAATAGTGCTGGGAAAACTGGATATTCATATGCAGAAAAATGAAACTTGATTCCTATCTCTTGCTTTATACAAAAATAAAATCAAAATCAATCAAATACTTAAATCTAAGACCTTAAACTATGAAAACACTAAAATAAAACACTGGGGAAACTGTTCAGGACATTGATCTGGGCAAAAAATTTCTTGAGTAATACTCCACAAGCACAGGCAACCAAAGGAAAAATGGGCAAATAGGATCACATCAAGTTAAAAAGCTTCTTCTGCACAACAAAGGAAAAAACGAAGTGAAGATACAACTCACAGAATGAAAGAGAATATCTGCAAGCTATACATCTGACAAGGGATTAATAAGCAGAGTGTACAAGGAGCTGAAACAACTCAATAGGAAAAAAGATAAAATAATCTGATTTTAAAATGGCTAAAAGATCTGAATAGACATTTTTCAAAAGAAAACATACAAATGGCAAATAGGCATATGAAAAGGTGCTCAACATCACTGATCATCAGAGAAATGCACATCAAAACTACAATGAGATATCATCTCACCTCCATTAAAATGACTTCCATCCAAAAGACAGGCAATAACAAGAGCTGGAGAAGATGTGGAGAAAAGGGAGTCCTCGTACACTGTTGATGGGAATGTAAATTAGTACCACTAACGAAAACAGTTTGGAGGTTCCTTAAAAGTCCAAAAATAGAGCTACCATATGATCTAACAATCCAACTGCTTGGTATATACCCAAAAGAAAGGAAATCAGTATATCAGAGTGATATCTGTACTCTCATGTTTATTGCAGCACTGTTCACAACAGCCAAGATTTGGAAGCAACATTAAATGTCCATCAGCTGACGAATGGATAAAGAAAATGTGGTACATATCACAATGGAGTCCTATTCAGCCACGAAAAAGGAATGAGATCCTGTCATTTGCAACAACATGGATGGAACGGAAGGTCCTTATGCTAAATGAAATAAGCATTATTTCATTATGTTAAATGAAATAAACCAGGCACAGAAAGACAAACATCACATATTCTCATTTACTGTGGGATCTAAAAATTAAAACAATTGAACTCATGGAGATAAGAGGGTAGACGAATGGTTACCAGAGTCTGGGAAGTGAAGGTGGTTAATGGGTACAAAAAAATTGATAGAATGAATAAGATCTAGTATTTGATAGCACAACAGGCTGACTATAGTCAATAATAATTTAATCATACTTTTTAAGATAACTAAAAGAGTATAATTGGATTGTTTATAACACAAAGGATAAATGCTTGGAGTAATGAATACCCTATTTAATCTGATGTGATTATTAAGCATTGCATGCCTGTATCAAAATATCTCATGTGCCTGATAAAAATATACACCTACTATGTACCTGCAAAAATTAAATATTAAGAAAAATAAATAAAAATAAAAATAATTAAGATGAAATTAATAATTACTGAAGTAGAAAGCAAACAATAATAGAACCATGGAGTGGATCAATAAGAGGAAATAATATTTATTTGAAAAGACTAATAGAATACAAAAGTTTTTGGCAAGTATGATTTCAAAAATAAAGAAGGCATAAATTAACATTAAAACATGAAAGGGTATAATGTGGGTGGGCCTAATACTATCAATTGAAGGCTTTAATGGAACAAAGACTAATCTCCCCCAAGCAAGAAGGAATTTTGGAGTACAGGCAAGATGGCCAAATAGGAACAGCTCCAGTCTGCAGCTACCAGCGAGACCAACGCAGAAGGCAGGTGATTTCTGCATTTCCAACTGAGGTACTCAGTTCATCTCACTGGGACTGGTTAGGCAGTAGGTGCAGCCCACAGAGGGCGAGCAAAATCATGGTGGGGCATCGCCTCACCCAGGAAATGCAAGAAGCTGGGGGACCTCCCTCCCCCAGCCAAGGGAAGCCATGAGGGACTGTGCTACCCGGCCCGGATACTACGTTTTTTTCCCCATGGTTTTTGCAATCTGCAGGTCAGCAGATTCCCTCATGCACCTATACTACTAGGGCCCTGCGTTTCAAGCACAAAACTGGGTGACTGTTTGGGCAGATGCCAAGCTAGCTGCAGGAGTTTTTTTCATACCCCAGTGGCACCTGGAACCTCAGTGAGACAGAACCATTTACTGCCCTGGAAAGAGGGCTGAAGCCAGGGAGCCAAGTGGTCTCTCTCAGCGGGTCCCACTCCCATAGAGCCCAGCAAGCTAAGAACCACTGGCTTGAAATTCTCGCTGCTGGCACAGCAGTCTGAAGTCATCCAGGATCTAGCTTGGTGGAAGGAGGGGTGTCTGCCATTACTGAGACTTTTGTTATTCGGTTTTCCCCTGACACTGCTAAGGAGGCTGGGAGATTTGGGCTGGGCGGAATTCACCACAATGTGGCAAAGCAGCTGTGGCCAGACTGCTTCTCTAGATTCCTCCCCACGGGGCAGAGCATCTCTAAAGTAAAGGCAACAGCCCCAGTAAGCGGCTTATAGAAAAAACTCCTATTTCCCTGGGACAGAGCACCTGAGGGAAGGGGTGGATGTGGGCACAGTTTCAGCCGATTTAAACTTTTCTGGCTACTGGCTCTGAAGCGAGCAGCTGATCCTGACAAGGAGGATTCTCCCAGCACAGCGCTCAAGCTCTGCTAAGGGACAGAACTGCCTCCTGAAGTGGGTCCCTGATGCCCATGCCTCCTGACTGGGAGAGACCTCCCAACAGGGGTCAACAGACACCTCATACAGGAGAGCTCTGGCTGGCATCAGGCCTGTGCCCCTCTGGGACAAAGCTTCCAGAGGAAGAAGCAGGCAGCAATCTTTGCTGTTCTGCAGCCTCCACTTGTGATACCCAGTCGAACAGGGTCTGAAGTGGACCTCCCACAAACTGCAGCAGACCTGCAGAAGAGAGGCCTGATTGTTAGAAGAAAAACTAACAAACAGAAAGTAAAAGCATCAACATCAACAAAAAGGACCCCCACACAAAAACCTCATCCAAAGGTTATCAACCTCAAAGATCAAAGATAGAAAAATCCACAAAGATAAGGAAAAACCAGCGAAAAATGTTGAAAATTCCAAAAACCAGAATGCTGCTTCTCCAAATGATCGCAACTCCTCTCCAGCAAGGGCACAAAACTGGATGGAGAATGAGATTGATAAACTGACAGAAGTAGGCTTCAGAAGGTGGGGCATAAGGAGCATGTTCTAACCCAATGCTAGGAAGCTAAAAACCTTGATAAAAGGTTACAGGAATTGCTAACAAGAATAAGCAGTTTCTGGAAGAACATAAGTGATCTGATGGAGCTGAAAAACACAGTATGAGAACTTCATGAAGCATACCCAAGTATCAACAGCTGAATCAATCAAGCAGAAGAGAGGATATCAGAAATTGAAGATCAACTTACTGAAATAAAGAGTGAAGACAAGGTTAAAGAAAAAAGAATGAAAAAGAACAAACAAAACCTCCAACAAATATGGGACTATGTGAAAAGACCAAACCTACGATTGATTGGGGTCCCTGAAACTGATGGGGAGAATGGAACCAAGTTGGAAAACACACTTCAGGATATGATGGTGGAGAACTTTCCCCACCTAGCAAGACAGGCCAACATTCAAATTCAGGAAATACAGAGAACATCATGAAGATACTCCTCGAGAAGAGCAATCCCAGACACATAATCATCAGATTCCCCAAGGTTGAAATGAAGGAAAAAAATGTGAAGGGCAGCCACAGAAAAAGGTCAGGTTACCTACAAAGGGAAGCCCATCAGACTAACAGCTGATCTCTCTGCAGATACCCTACAAGGCAGAAGAGAGTGGGGGCCAATATTCAACACTCTTAAGGAAAAGAATTTTCAACCCAGAATTTCATATCCAGCCAAACTAAGCTTCATAAGTGAAGGAGAAATAAAATCCTTTACAGACAAGTAAATGCTGAGAGATTTTGTCACCACCAGGCCTGCCTTACAAGACCTCCTGAAGCAAGCACTAAACATGGAAAGGAACAACCGGTACCAGCCACTGCAAAAACACACCAAATTGTAAAGACCATTGATGCTAGGGAGAAACTGCATCAACTAACAGGCAAAACAAACAGCTAGCATTATAATGACAGGATCAAATTCACACATAACAATATTAACCTTAAATATAAATGGACTAACAGACTGGCAAATTGGATAAAGAGTCAAGACCCATTTGTGTGCTGTATTCAGGAGACCCATCTCACATGCAAAGACACATATAGGCTCAAAATAAAGGGTTGGAGAAATATTTACCAAGCAAATGGAAAGCAAATAAAAGCAGAAGTTGCAATCCTAGTCTCTGATAAAATAGACTTTAAACCAACAAAGATCAAAAAAGACAAAGAAGGGCATTAAATAATGGTAAAGAGATCAATTCAACAAGAAGAGCTAGCTATCCTAAATATATATGCACCCAATACAGCAGCACCCGGATTCATAAAACAAGTTCTTAGAGAACTACAAAGAAACTTAGACTCCCACACAATAATAATGGGAGACTTTAACTCCCCACTGTCAATATTAGACAGATCAATGAGACAGAAAATTAACAAGGATATTCAGGACTTGAACTCAGCTCTGGAACAACTGACCTAATAGACATCTACAGAATTCTCCACCCCAAATAGACAGAACATACATTCTTCTCAGCACCACATAGCACTTATTCTAAATCGACCATATAATTGGAAGTAAAACACTTCTCAGCAAATACAAAAGAACAGAAATCATAACAAACAGCCTCTCAGACCACATTGCAATCAAATTGGAACTCAGGATGAAGAAACTCACTCAAAACCACATAACTAATGGAAACTGAACAACCTGCTCCTGAATGACTACTGGGTAAATAATGAAATTAAGGCAGAAATAAAGAAGTTCTTTGAAACCAATGAGAACAAAGACACAACATACCAGAATCTCTGGGACACCACTAAAGCTGTGTTAAGAGGGAATTTTATAGTACTAAATACCCACATTGGAAAGCTGGAAAGATCTGAATTTGACACCCGAACATCACAATAAAATAACTAAAGAAGTAGCCAAGCACGGTGGCTCATGCCTGTAATCCCAGCACTCTGGGAGGCCAAGGTGGGCGGATCACGAGGTCAGGAGATTGAGATCATCCTTGCTAACACAGTGAAACCCCGTCTCTATTGAAAATACAAAAAAATTAGCCAGGTGTGGTGGTGGGCACCTGTAGTTCCAGCTACTCAGGAGGCTGAGGCAGGAGAATGACGTGAACCCAGGAGGCGGAGCTTTCAGTGAGCCAAGATCGTGCCACTGCACTCCAGCCTGGGTGACAAAGTGAGACTCCATCTCAAAAAAAAAAAAAAAAAAAAAAAAAAAAAAAAGAACAAAACCTAGAGGAGCAAGAGCAAACAAATTCAAAAACTAGCAAAAGACAAGAAATAACTAAGATTAGAGCAGAACAGAAGGAGATAGAGACACGAAAAACCCTTCGAAATATCAATGAATCCAGGAGCGGGTTTTTTGAAAAGATTAACACAATAGACTGACCACTAGCCAGACTAATAAGGAAGAAAACAGAAGAATCAAATAGACACAATAAAAAACGATAAAGGGGATATCACCACTGATCCCACAAAAATACAAACTACCATCAGAGAATACTGTAAACACCTCTACACAAATCAACTAGAAAATCTAGAAGAAATGTATAAATTCCTGGACATATACACCCTCCCAAGACTGAACCAGGAAGAAGTAGAATCCCCGAATAGACCAATAACAAGTTCTGAAATGGAGGCAGTAATTAATAGCCTACCAATGAAAAGAAACCCAGGACCAGACAGATTCACAGCCTAATTCTACCAGAGGTACAAAGAGGAGCTGCTACCATTCTTTCTGAAACTATTCCAAACAATGGAAAAAGAGAGACTTCTCCCTAACTCATTTTATGAGGCCAGCATCATCCTAATACCAAAACTTGGCAGAGATAGAACAAAAAAGAGAAAATTTCGGGCCAATATCCCTGATGAAGATCAATGCAAAAATCCTCAATAAAATACTGGCAAACTGAATCCAGTAGCATATTATGAAGCTCATCCACCACGATCAAGTCAGCTTCATCCCTGGGATGCAAGGCTGGTTCAACATATGCAAATCAATAAACGTAACCCATCACATAAATAGAACCAATGACAAAACCCACAATTATCTCAACAGATGCAGAAAAGGCCTTTAATAAAATTCAACATTCCCTCATGCTAAAAACTCTCAATAAACTAGGTATTGATGGAACATACCTCAAAATAATAAGAGCTGTTTATGACAAACCCATAGCCAATATCATACTGAATGGGCAAAAGCTGGAAGCAGCCCCTTTGAAAACAGGCACAAGACAAGCATGCCCTCTGTCACCACTCCTATTCAACATAGTACTGGAAGTTCTGACCAGGGCAATCAGGGAAGAGAAAGAAATAAAGGGTATTCAAATAGGAAGAGAGAAAGTGAAATTGTCTCTGTTTGCAGATGACATGACTGTATATTTAGAAAACCCCATTGTCTCAGCCCAAAAACTCCTTAAGCTGATAAGCAACTTCAGCAAAGTCTCAGAATACAAAATCAATGTACAAAAATCACAGGCATTCCTATACACCAATAATAGATGAGCAGAGAGTCAAATCATGAGTGAACTCCCATTCACAATTGCTAAAAAGAGAATAAAACACTTAGAAATACAAACGTGAAGGACCTCTTCAAGGAGAACTAAAAACCACTGCTCAAGAAAATAAGAGAGGACACAAACAAATGGAAAAATATTCCATGCTCATGGATAGGAAAAATCAATATTATGAAAACAGCCATGTTGCCCAAAGTAATTTATAGATTCAATGCTATTCCCATCAAGCTACCATTTACTTTCTTCACAGAATTAGAAAAAAACTACTTTAAATTTCACATGGAACAAAAAAAGGAGCCTGTATAGCCAAGACAATCCTAAGCAGAAAGAACAAAGCTGGAGGCATCACACTACACAACTTCAAACTATGCTACAGGGCTACAGTAACCAAAGCAGCATGGTACTGGTACCAAAACAGATATGTAGACCAATGGAACAGAACAGAGACTTCGGAAGTAAGACCACACATCTGCAATCATCTGATCTTCAACAAACCTGACAAAAACAAGCAATGGGGAAAGGATTCCCTATTTAATAAATGGTGCTGGGAAAACTGGCTAGCCATATGTAGAAAGCTGAAACTAGACCCCTTCCTTACATCTTATACAAAAATAAACTCAAGATGGATTAAAGACTTAAATGTAAAGCCAAAAACCATATAAACACTAGAAGAAAACCTAGGCAATACTATTCAGGACATAGGCACGGGCAAAGACTTCATGACTAAAACACCAAAAGCAATGGCAACAAAAGCCAAAATTGACAAATGGGATCTAATAAAACTAAAGAGCTTCTGCACAGCAAAAGAAACTATCATCAGAGTGAACAGGCAACCTATAGAATGGGAGAACATTTTTGTAACTACCCATCTGACAAAGATCTAATATCCAGAATCTACAAGGAATTTAAACAAATATACAAGAACAAAACAACCCTATCAAAAAGTGGGCAAAGGATATGAACAGACACTTCTCAAAAGAAAGCATTTATAAGCCAACAAACATGAAAAAATGCTCATCATCACTGGTCATCAGAGAAATGCAAATCCCTGCAAAGGACATGAACTCATTCTTTTTATAGCTGTACAGTATTCCATGGTGTTTATGTGCCACATTTTCTTTATCCAGTCTATCATTGATGGGCATTGGAGTTGGTTCCAAGTCTTTGCTGTTGTAAATACTGCTGCAATAAATATATGTGTGCATGCATCTTTATAGTAGAATGATTTATAATACTTTGGGTATATATCCAGTAATGGGATTGTTAGAATCCCATTAGAATGGCGATCATTAAAAAGTCAGAAACAACAGATGCTAGAGAGGATGTGGAGAAACAGGAACGCTTTTACACAGTTGGTGGGAGTGTAAATTAGTTCGACCATTGTGGAAGACAGTGTGACGATTCTTCAAGGATCTAGAATCAGAAATACCACTTGACTCAGCAATCCCATTACTGGATATATACCCAAAGTATTATAAATCATTCTACTATAAAGACGCATGCACACATATATTTATTGCAGCAGTATTTACAACAGCAAAGACTTGGAACCAACTCCAATGCCCATCAATGATAGACTGGATAAAGAAAATGTGGCACATATACACCATGGAATACCATACAGCTATAAAAAGAATGAGTTCACGTCCTTTGCAGGGACATGAATGAAGCTGGAAACCATCATTCTCAGCAAACAAACACAGGAACAGAAAACCAAACACCACATGTTCTCACTCATAGTGGGAGTTGAATAATGAGAACACATGGACACAGGGAGGGGAACATCACACACCAGGGACTGGCAAGGGGTGGGGGAAGGGGAGGGAGAGCATTAGGACAAATACCTAATGCATGTGGGGCTTAAAACCTAGATGACAGGTTGATAGGTCCAGCAAACCACCATGGCACATGTATACCTATGTAACAAACCTATACGTTCTGCACATGTATCCCAGAACTTAAAGTAAATTTTATTTTAAAAAGAATTAACGGAAATGCAGAAAAGATCAGTGAAAAATATGAACTGGCGTCATTATCAATTTGATTGCCAGATATGTCTTCTAACTGTTTCACTTTCTATTCTGCTACTACAAAAGTTTGTGCCAGAATCTATTTAAAATAAATACAACACATAATCTCCAAAAAATGAAAGGGGACCAAACTACAGAAAGAGACTATATTAAAAAAATTATTTTAAGAATACTGTATAACTTTTACACCAATAATTTTGAAAATCTGGGTGAAATGGATAATTTCTAGGAAAATTAGTGCAAGAATTGGCCTATGAAATAGAAGACTTACATAAACCTGTTAATCACTGAAGAATGTATAATGATAATCAAGAATCTACCTTAAAAGTCACCATTTCCAGAAATTTTGTGGGTGTTTGACAAAGCCATCTAGGAACTGAATAATGAAACTTTTCAAACATTTGTTCCATATTAAAAAAATGGTAAATGACACCACACAGCTATAAGGCTGGTATAATCTTGATACCAAAACTGACCATTAAGGGAAAGAAAATGATAGCCCACCTCACATATGAACCTTGATATAAAAGCATATAACCTTGATACAAAAATTGAACAAGCACAAGAGAACTACAGGCCAGCATTTTTCACAGGAGTGCTAATAGCATTTTTGTTGAGACAGTTCTTTATTTAGCATCCCTAGTCACCATTTCCTCAATTATAGTAGGACTCCCCCAACTCACACACTCAGTAAACTGACAACTAAAAGCACCTCCAGATATTTCCAAATGCCTTCTTGAGGGGTAGTTTTGCCCAATTGAGGATCAATGCTATAGGCAATCTCATTTATAAACACAGATTTTTAAAATGCCAAATAAAATACTAGTCACTCAAATCCTGCAGTAGATTTAAAAGGATACATTATGCCCCAATAGGCTAATCCTAGGACTGCAGGGAAGGTTTAACATTTAAAGATGTGTCAATGTGGAACAGGGCACTAACTCCTTACTTAGAAAACTGGCAATTAAAGGGAAAGAGTTAAGAATTTACTGTGTCTTTCCCATAGAAACTGGGTTTTAGGCTTACCAAATAACCCTAGTAGATGAGGGATAGTTCTTCTTACAGAGGAATTCTAGCTGATGAATGCTGAAAGAATGATAGAATTAGAAAACCATTACTTTGAAATCCCTAATGAAATAATTGATTTGAATAACAATTATCAAATAAATGGTAAAGCAATGCAAAAGGTGAAAGGATGATGGAGAACTTTACAATGAAAGGGATCAGACTATCACCACCTCAATCCATTTTTAGTATTACTAAAAGTGAGACAACTGCAAATTACATAAAAGGAAGTATAATAATTTTAAAAACCTGAATCTAATCAAATCTTTTTTTTCTTTTTTTGAGACAAGGTCTCACTCTGTTGACCAGGCTGGACTGCAGTAGCATGATCACTGCCCACTGCAGCCTTGACTTCCCCAGGCTCACGTGATTCTCCTACCTCAGCCTCCCAAGTAGCTGGGACTACAGGCGTGGGACACCACAGCAGTTCATTTTTGCATTTTTTTAAAGACGAGTTTTCACCATATTGTCCAGGCTGATCTTGAACTCCTGGGCTCAAGCGATCCGCCCACCTCCCAAAGTACCTCCCAAAGTGCTGAGATTACAGGTATGAGCCACACCACTCAGTCTAATCAAGTCTTTAGCTTTACATTCCAGTTTACAAGAAACAACAGGCAATACAGAAACAAGTAAAGTAACACCTCAAGGAAGTAATCAGTCAAATCCAGAATATGCGACAGTCTAGAGGACAAATGCCAAGTTTCTTCAACAAGCCAATGTCATTATGATAAAAGAGAGGAGGTACTGTTTGGTTTTAGCTTTTAAAATTTTTTAAAGAAACTTAAGAGATATAACATAATACAATAAGGTGACCTCAATTGGATCCCGATTCCAACAAACCTCAATGGCAAAAACATTTTCAGACAATTAGAAAAATCATATTATTCACCAAGTATTAGTGTGATAATGGCATTGTGACTATATGAGAAGATGTTCTTTTTGCTATAATTCTTTTGCTATGCATACTGAAATATTTAGGAGTGAAATTACATGATATTCCTGATTAGCCTAAAATATTCCAGCATAAAAGAGGGGAACAGCATAGTTGAAACAAGTACGGCAAAATGTTGATGGCTATTGAAGCTGAGTTATGAGTATGTAGGGGGCTTTATTGTGCATTCTACTGTTATGTACATTTGGAAATTTTAATAAAAAACTGTTAAAGCTATCAATGCAATTTTATGCATTAATAATGTAAAGGGAGAAAACTATATGTCTGACTTACAGGTGAAAAAACAATGGATAAAGTTTTCCTTTTTCATCCATTCTTGTTTTTTTTGTTTTTTGTTTTTTTGTTTTTGTTTTTGTTTTTGTTTTTGAGACATGGTCTCTCTCTGTCGCCCAGGCTGGAGTACAGTGGTGCAGTCACAGCTCATTGAAGTCTCAACCATCCCAGGCTCAAGCAATCCTACTATCTCAGCCCTTACCAAGTATCTTGGATTCTGTACAGGCACATGCCACCACACCTCGCTAATTTGTTTTTATTATTATTTTGTAGGGACGAAGTTTTGCTATGTTGCACAGGCTGGTCTCAAACTCCTGGACTCAAGTGATCTACTCTCCTTAAGCTCCCAAATTGCTAGGATTACAGGCATGATCATTCTTGCTTTTAAACAGCCTCGAAAAGGCAGAAATTCAAGAGAGTTTATTTGACTTAATAAAGGGTAACTGCTAGACACCCACAGCAAACATAATACTTGATGAAATTTTAGAAGCATTCCCATTAAATGGAAGGATAAAATAAAGATATCTGATATTGCTATGATTCAAATTTAAATCGGAGGTCCTAGCCAATGCATTAAAACACAAAAAGTACACATGGTATACAGGCTAAAGACAAAGAGACAAAAACTATCAGTATTTGTAATCATCTGTTTTCCTACCAAGAAAATCCAATAGAATCAACAAAAAATCTATTCGAAAGAAAAGAGAATTTATTAGTAAAGTTGCCGGCACAAGACAACATACAAAAACCAATAGCTTTCTTATACTCCTATAGTAATTACAAAATGAAAGAAAAAGTTCTATTCACGGTAGCAACAAAAATGAAGTCATCTAGAAATAAAGCAAACAAGATATGTTCAAAATATTTACAGAGAGAAGTACGAAGTATTACTAAAGGACTTAAACATTTGGATAAATGGAAAGTCATACCATATTTATTTATATAAAGACTCATTCATGTAAAGATGCTAACTCTCCCTGGTTAAACCTGTAAACTCAGTGAAATACCAAATAAAAATGCTAATAAGATCCTACATGGGTATGATAATCTGCATTTAAAATTCATTGAAATAGTAAATATGTAAAAATAACCACAAAAATGAAAGGAGGCTCTTTCAATGCCAGATAACAAACATATTATAAAATATAAAAATGAAAAGTATTATAAAAATATAAAAATGAAAACATATTATAAAAATATAAAAATGAAAGGTGTGGATGCAGGTATAAATAAATGGATCAACAGAATCAAATAGAGAATCCTGAAACAAACCCAAGTATTCATAAGAATCTAATATTGATTAAAAGTAGTATTTAAAAGTCAGTGGAGAAAAGAAAGAGGCGTATAAGATATTCATTACAGCAGGTTTTACACTGGCAAAAATTTAGAAATAACCATGTCAGTGGGGAAATGGCTACACAAATTATAGTCTATTTATTCTAGTAGAATATCCTAGTATTTATCCTAGTATTCATAGTAGAATACTATGCAACCAAGAAAATGGTAGATTTATATGTATTAACATGAAAAGCTGTCAGACATTATGTTGGGTGAAAGTAGCAAACAGCAAAACAATACATATAGCATAACACAATTCATATTTTTAAGGCCACTAAATAATATTATATATTACCTACACATACAGACGTGTTTGCAAATGCTTGTGAATGAATTTTAAAAAGATGCAAGAGAGATTCCGTTCCAAGATGGCTGAATAGGAACAGTTCCAGTCTGCAGCTCCCAGCGTGATCAATGCAGAAGAAGGTGATTTCTGCATTTCCAACTCGGGTACCTGGTTCCTCTCATTGGGACTGGCTGGACAGTGCGTGCAGCCCATAGAGGGTGAGCCAAAGCAGGGCGGGGCATTGCCTCACCCAGAAAGCACAAGGGGTGGGGGGATTTCCCTTTCCTAGCCAAGGGAAGCCGTGACACACTGTACCTGGAAAATCAGGACACTCCCACCCAAATTCTATGCTTTATCAACGGTCGTAGCAAACGGCACACCAGGAGATTATATCCTGCACCTGGTTCAGTGGGTCCCATGCCCATAGAGCCTTGCTCACTGCTAGCACAGCACTCTGAGATTGACTGGCGAGATAGCACTGGCAGGGGGAGGGGCGTCCACCATTGCTGAGGCTTGAGTAGGTAAACAAAGCGGCTGGGGAAGCTCAAACTGGATGCAGCCCACTGCAGCTCTGCAAGGCCTGCTGCCTCTGTAGACCCCACCTCTGGGGGCAGGGCATAGCTGAACAAAAAGCAGTAGAAACTCCTGTAGACTTAAACGTCCCTGTCTGACAGTTCTGAAGAGAGCAGTGGTTCTCCCAGCATGGTGTTTGAGCTCTGAGAAAAGACAGACTGCCTCAAGTGGGTCCCTGACCCCCATGTAGCCTAACAGGGAGACACCTTCTAGTATGGGATGACTGATACCTCATACAGGCAGGTGCCCCTCTGGGGTGAAGCTTCCAGAGGAAGGATTAGGCAGCAATAGTTGCTGTTCTGCAATATTTGCTGTTCTGCAGCCTGCACTGGTGATACCCAGGAAAATAGGGCCTGGAGTGGACCTCCAGCAAACTCCAACAGAACTGCAGCTGAAGGACCTGACTGTTAGAAGGAAAACTAATAAACAGAAGGGAATAGCATCAACATCAACAAAAAGGACATCCACACCAAAACCCCATCTGTAGGTCACCATCATCAAAGAGCAAAGGTAGACAAAACCACAAAGATGGGGAGAAACCAGAGCAGGAAAGCTGAAAATTCTAAAAACCAGAGCACCTCTTCTCCTCCAAAGGATCGCAGCTCCTTGCCAGCAATGGAACAAAGCTGGACAGTGAATGACTGACGAGCTGACAGAAGTAGGCTTCAGAAGGTCGGTAATAACAAACTTCTCTGAGCTAAAGGAGGATGTCTGAACCCATTGCAAGGAGGCTAAAAACCTTGAAAAAAGATTAGATGAATGGCTAACTAGAATAAACAGTGCAGAGAAGATGTCAAATGACCTGATGGAGCTGAAAACCATGGCACAAGAAGTATGTGATGCATGCACAAGCTTCAACAGCTGATTAAATCAAGTGGAAGAAAGGGTATCAGTGATTGAAGATCAAATCAATGAAATAAAGCAAGAAGAGAAGTTTAGAGAAAAAAAGAGTAAAAAGAAACAAACAAAGCCCTCCAAGAAATATGGGACTACATGAAAAGACCAAATCTACGTTTGATTGGTGTACCTGAAAGTGACAGGAAGAATGGAACCAAGTTGGAAAACACTCTTCAGGATATTAATTATCCAGGAGAACTTCCCCAACCTAGCAAGGCAGGCCAACATTCAAATTCAAGAAATACAGAGAACACCACAAAGATACTCCCTGAGAAGAGCAACCCCAAAACACAAAACTGTCAATTTCACCAAGGTTGAAATGAAGGAAGAAATGTTAAGGGCAGCCAGAGAGAAAGCTCGGGTTACCCACAAAGGGAAGCCCATCAGACTAACAGCAGATCTCTTGGCAGAAACTCTACAAGCCAGAAGAGAGTTGGGGCCAATATTCAACATTCTTAAATAATTTTCAACTCAGAATTTCATATCCAGCCAAACTAAGCTTCGTAAGCGAAGGAGAAGTAAAATCCTTCACAGACAAGCAAATGCTGAGAGATTCTGTCACCACCAGGCCTGTCTTACAAGAGCTCCTGAAGGAAGCACTAAACATGGAAAGGAACAACCAGTATCAGCCACTGCAAAAACATGCCAAATTGTAAAGACCATTGATGCTAGGAAGAAACTGCATCAACTAATGGGCAAAATAACCAGCTAACATCATAATGACAGGATCAAATTCATACATAACAATATTAACCCTAAATATAAATGTGCTGAATGCCCCAATTAAAATACACAGACTGCCAAACTGGATAAAGCTTCAAGACTCATCAGTATGCTGTATTCAGGAGACCACCTCACATGCAGAGAAACACATAGGCTCAAAATAAAGGGATGGAGGAAGATCTACCAAGCAAGTGGTAAGCAAAAAAAGTAGGGGTTGCAATCCTACTCTCTGATGAAACAGACTTTAAATCAACAAAGGTCAAAAGAGACAAAGAAGGCTGTTACATAATGGTAAAGGGATCAATTCAACAAGAAGAGCTAACTATCCTAAATATATATGCACCCAATACAGGAGCACCCAGATTCATAAAGCAAGTCCTTAAAGACCTACAAAGAGACTTAGACTCCCACACAATAATAATGGGAGACTTCAACACCCCACTGTCAATATTAGACAGATCATTGAGACAGAAGTTTAACAAGGATATACAGGATTTGAACTCAGCTCTGCACCAAGGAGACCTAATAGACATCTACAGAGCTCTCCACCCCAAGTCAACAGAATATACATTCTTCTCAGCACCACATTTCACTTATTCCAAAATTGACCACATAGCTGGAAGTAAAGTACTCCTCAGCAAATGTAAAAGAACAGAAATCACAACAAACTGTCTCTCAGACCACAGTGCAATCAAATTAGAACTCAGGATTAAGAAACTCACTCAAAATCACACAACTACATGGAAACTGAATAACCTGCTCTTGAATGACTACTGGGTAAATAAGGAAATGACGGCAGAAATAAAGATGTTCTTTGAAACCAATGAGAACAATGAGACAACATACCAGAATCTCTGGGACACATTTAAAGCAGTGTGTAGAGGGAAATTTATACCACTAAATGCCCACAAGAGAAAGCAGGAAAAGATCTAAGATCAACACCCTAACATCACAATTAAAAGAACTAGAGAAGCAAGAGCAAACAAATTCAAAAGCCAACAGAAGGCAAGAAATAACTAAGATCAGGGCAGAACTGAATGAGATATAGAATAACTAAGATCAGGGCAGAACTGAATGAGATATAGAAACAAAAAAACCCTTCAAAAAAATCAGTGAATCCAGGAGCTGGTTTTTTGAAAACATCAACAAAATTGATAGACCGCTAGCAAGACTAATAACGAAGAAAAGAGAGAAGAATCAAATACACAATAAAAATGATAAAGGGGATATCACCACCGATCCCACAGAAATACAAACTACCATCAGAGAATACTATCAATACCTCTATGCAAATAAACTAGAAAATCAAAATCTAGAAGAAATGGATAAATTCCTGGACTCATACACCCTCCCAAGACTAAACCAGGAAGAAGTTGAATCTCTGAACAGACCAATAACAGGCTCTGAAATTGAGGCAATAATTAATAGCCTATCAACCAAAAAAAGTCCAGGACCAAACGGATTCACAGCTGAATTCTACCAGAGGTACAAAGAGGAGTTGATACCATTCCTTCTGAAACTATTCCAATCAATAGAAAAAGAGAGAATCCTCCCTAACTCATTTTATGAGGCCAGCATCATCCTGATACCAAAGCCTGGCAGAGACACAACAAAAAAAAGAGAATTTGAGACCAATATCCCTAATGAACATTGATGTGAAAATCCTCAATAAAATACTGGCAAACCGAATACAGCAGCACATCAAAAAGCTTATCCACCATGATCAAGTGGGCTTCATCCCTGGGATGCAAGGCTGGTTCAACATATGCAAATCAATATACGTAATCCATCACATACACAGAACCAATGACAAAAGCCACATTATTATCTCAATAGATGCAGAAAAGGCCTTCAACAAAATTCAACAGCCCTTCATGCTAAAAACTCTCAATAAACTAGGTGTTGATGGACCGTATCTCAAAATAATAAGAGCTATTTATGACAAACCCATAGCCAATGTCATAATGAATGGGCAAAAGCTGGAAGCAGCCCCTTTGAAAACTGGCACAAGACAGGGATGCCCTCTCTCACCACTCCTATTCAACATAGTGTTGGAAGTTCTGGCCAGGGCAATCAAGCAAGAGAAAGAGATAAAGGGCATTCAATTAGGAAAAGAGGAAGTCAAATTGTCCCTGTTTGCAGATGACATGATTGTATATTTAGAAAACCCCACTGTCTCAGCCCAAAACCTCCTTAAGCTAATAAGCAACTTCAACAAAGTCTCAGGATACAAAATTAATGTGCAAAAATCACAAGCATTCCTATACACCAAGAACAGACAAACAGCCAAATCATGAGTGAACTCCCATTCACATTTGCTACAAAGAGAATAAAATACCTAGGAATCCAATTCACAAGGTAAGTGAAGTAGCTCTTCAAGGAGAACTACAAATCACTGCTCGACAAAATAAAACAGGACACAAACAAATGGAAGAACATTCCATGCTCATGGATAGGAAGAATCAATATCATGAAAATGGCCTCACTGCCCGAGGTAATTTATAGATTCAATGCCATCCCCATCAAGCTACAAATGACTTTCTTCACAGAATTGGAAGAAAACTACTTCAAATTTCATATGGAACCAAAACAGAGCCTGTATTGCCAAGACAATCCTAAGCAAAAAGAACAAAGCTGGAGGCATCTCGCTACCTGACTTCAAACTGTACTACAAGGCTACAGTAACCAAAACAGCATGGCACCGGTACCAAAACAGAGAGATAGACCAATGGAACAGAACAGAGGCCTCATAAATAACACCACACATCTACAACCATCTGATCTTTGACAAACCTGAGAAAAACAAGAAATGGGGAAAGGATCCCCTATTTAATAAATGGTGCTGGGAAAACTGGCTAGCCATATGCAGAAAGCTGAAACTGGATCTTTTCCTTACACTTTATACAAAAATGAATTCAAGATGTATTAAAGACGTTAATGTTAGACCTAAAACCATAAAAACTCTAGAAGCAAACCTAGCAATACCATTCAGGACATAGGCATGGGCAAGAACTTCATGACTAAAACACCAAAAGCAATGGCAACAAAAGCCAAAATAGACAACTGGGATCTAATTAAACTAAAGAGCTTCTACACAGCAAAATAAACTACCATCAGAGTGAGCAGGCAACCAACAGAATGGCAGTAAAGTTTTGCAATCTACCCATCTGACAAAGGGCTAATATCCAGAATCTACAAAGAACTTAAACAAATTTACAAGAAAAAAACAATCCCACGAAAAAGTGGGCAAAGGATATGAACAGACACTTCTCAAAAGAAGACATTTATGTAGCCAACAGACACAAAAAAAAATGCTCATCATCACTGGTCATCAGAGAAATGCAAATCAAAACCACAATGAGATACCATCTCACACCAGTTAGAATGGTGATCATTAAAAAGTC
Source organism: Rhinopithecus roxellana (assembly GCF_007565055.1). Taxonomy (NCBI): domain Eukaryota; kingdom Metazoa; phylum Chordata; class Mammalia; order Primates; family Cercopithecidae; genus Rhinopithecus; species Rhinopithecus roxellana. The sequence continues at coordinate 94,889,006 of NC_044555.1, read as the reverse complement.
AGGAAACAACAGATGCTGGAGAGGATGTGGAGAAATAGGAATGCTTTTACACTGTTGGTGGGAGTGTAAACTAGTTCAACCATCGAGGAAGACAGTGTGGCGATTCCTCAAGGATCTAGAACTAGAAATACCATTTGATCCAGTGATCCCATTACTGGGTATATACCCAAAGGATTAAAATCATGCCCCTATAAAGACACATGCACACGTATGTTTATTGCGCCACTATTCACCATAGCAAATAGTTGGAACCAACTCAAATGTCCATCAATGATAGACTGGGTTAAGAAAATGTGGCACATACATGCCATGGAATACTATGCAGCCATAAAAAGGATGAGTTCATGTCCTTTGCAGGGCCATGGATGCAGCTGGAAACCATCATTCTGAGCAAACTATCACAAGGACAGAAAACTAAACACCACATGTCCTCACTCATAGGTGGGAATTGAACAATGAGAACACTTGGACACAGGGCAGGGAACATCACACACAGGTGCCTGTCATGGGATGGGGGGCAGGAGGAAGGATAGCATTAGGAGAAATATCCAATGTAAATGACGAGTTAATGGGTGCAGCAAACCAACATGGCACATGTATACCGATGTAACAAACTGCACGTTGTACACATGTACCCTAGAACTTAAAGTATAATTTTTAAAAAAAAGATGCAGGAGAAGAGTCAAATAGTGAGTAGAGACAGAGGAGGTAGAGAGGAAATCAATGATGATCAAAGGAAGTGTTCAGCTTCTGTGTAGTGCTCTAATCTTTCAAAAGAAAAATGTATTCATATATCATGTGTAATTAAATCAATAAATAAGAAATTAAAAGGCCATATAACATTATGAATGAATCATGTTATGTAAATATATATATAAATACTTATTTATTCACACAAAATGCGTGGAAAGAAGACTGTAAGGACACTCACCAAACTGTGGACAGTTGGTTGTTTATTGGGGGTTTTTGGTTTTTTTTTTTTTGGTGAGATGTCAGAGAGCAGTCAGGAAAGGCAAGTTTCAAGATTTACTCTCTCTATACCTGTGTATTATTTTGATATTTTACCATGAAAATATGCTTATATATTATTAATTTAAAAATAAAGGCATGAAAAATGTCAAAGACACATGGTTGAGTGGAAAAAGCTAGTTGCAAGATAACACAGTATTAACCTATTACATAAAAAGAAAACCAACACACCAAAAACATAAATATTTTGCATGTGTTTTATATAGGTAGATAAAATTGCAAATGAAACAAAGAATAGTTGTCACATTTGAGGTAAGGCATTCAGTTGGGTGGAGGTGAAGGAAAACAATCAGGTGACTAAGAGCCCAGCTCCAACAATAATTAGCTGTATGACCACATGCAAGTTATATGACTTCTTTGTGCCCTCAGTGTCTCTAACTGTAAAATGGAAAAAAATAACAGTACCGGCAGGGCGCGGTGGCTCAAGCCTGTAATCCCAGCACTTTGGGAGGCCGAGACGGGCGGATCATGAGGTCAGGAGATCGAGACCATCCTGGCTAACACGGTGAAACCCCGTCTCTACTATAAAATACAAAAAACTAGCCGGGCGTGGTGGGGGGCGCCTGTAGTCCCAGCTACTCAGGAGGCTGAGGCAGGAGAATGGCGGGAACCCGGGAGGCGGAGCTTGCAGTGAGCTGAGATCCGGCCACTGCACTCCAGCCTGGGCGACAGAGCAAGACTCCGTCTCAAAAAAAAAAAAAAAAAAAAAAAAAAAAAAAAAAAAAAAAAACAGTACCTATTTCATGGATTGTTGTAAAGAGTAAACGTGCTAATCTCTTTAAAGCATTTAGAGTGGTGTTGGGCATAGTAAGGCCCATATAAGCATTTACTCTCATTGTTACACATTTCTACATTTTTATAATTTTTATAATAATATATTCATATATTCCTCATGTAATTCCTTGTGTATTCCTGTAATTTTAAAAATAAAATTTGAAGTATAATATTAGAGAAAAAAAGTTATAGAATGGCATATTGCAATTTTGTTAAACTTTTATTTTAGGTTTGGGGTATATGTGCAGTACAGGTTTGTTATATAGGTCAGCTCATGTCACAGGGGTTTGGTTTAGATTATTTTGTTATCCAGGTACTAAGCATAGTATCTGATAGTTATTTTTCCTAATCCTCTCCCTCTTCCTACCCTCCTTCTTCAGCTAGTCCCCATTGTCTCTTGCTCCCCTCTTTCTGCCCATTGGTTTTCATTATTTAGCTCCCACGTTTAAGTGTGAACATGCGGTATTTGTTTTTCTGTTCCTGCATTAATTTGCTAAGGATAATGACCTCCAGCTGTGTCATGTTCCTACAAAGGACATGATCTCATTCTTTTCTTTTTTTTTTTTTTTAGCTGCATAGCATTCCATCATGTATATGTATCACATTTTGTTTATCCAGTCTATCACTGACGGGCATTTAGGCTGATTCCATGTCTTTGCTATTGTGAACAGTGCACACTGCAAAATAATATATAATTAGAGACAACTTAAATGTCTATCAATAGGGCAATAGTTAAATAAGTCATCACACATCGATAACATGGAATACTTTGCAACTCTAAAGAATGAGTTGGGCCGGGCTTGGTGGCTCACACCTGTAATCCCAGCACTTTGGGAGCCCGAGGTGGGAGGATTGGTTGAGTCCAGGAGTTTGAGATTAGCCTGGGCAAAATGGTGACACCCCATCTCTATTTGTATTAGTAATAAATTTTTTTTAAAGAAAAGAATGTCTATGTATGGACACTGAAATATAACCATTGTACATTTAGCATTCTTTAAAGTGATGAAATGGTATGTATTATTTTATATATTATATATGCATACATCTATTATATGTGTTTACATATTATGTATTTTATGTATACACACACACATACACACATACTCCCCTATACTAACATACACATAAACTGGCCTTTCACAATTTATCCTATATGCTTATGTGTTTGACTTTTTTCTTTGAGACGGGGTCTCCTCTGTCACCCAGGCTGGAATTTAGTGGCATGATCACAGCTCACTGCAGCCTCAACTTCCCCAGACTCAGGTGATCCTCCCACCTCAGTTTCCTGAGTAGCTGGAACCACAGGCATGCGCCACCATGCCTGGCTAATTTTTTATATTTTTTGTAAAAATGGAGTTGTCCAGGTTGCCCAGGCTGATCTCAAACTCTTGGGCTTAAGTGATCCACCAACTTTGACCTTCCAAAATGCTAGGATTACTGGTGCCAGCCATCGTGCCTGGCCTGATTATCGTGTCATCCAAATATTACCAATGCTCATAGTATAAAGCCCAAATCCTTAAGGAGCCTGCCACCCAGCCTCAGCTCATATTACTCTCCTATGGCTAGAGTAATTCTTAATATGCTCTAGTCAGAGGACATATCTTTCAGTTCTTCAAATTACTATACATATTCTAGTTTCAGGTCTTTGCACATGCTGTTTCCTCTACCTGGAACACGTCTTCCACATACCCACCATCCACCTCCATCTACCCTAATTTATCTTTCAGTCCTCATCACTTCTTCAGGGAAGCCTCCCCTAACTTTCCAGACAGGGTTAGTCTGGAAACTAACCCTGTTATAACACTTACAGAACCCTTATTTTTCATTCATAGCTTTTTCTTTCTTTTTCTTTTTTTTGAGGGAGTTTTACTCTTGTTGCCCAGGCTGGAGTGCAATGGCGCGATCTCGGCTCACAGCAACCTCCGCCTTTTGGGTTCAAGCAATTCTCCTGCCAAAGCCTCCCGAGTAGCTAGGATTATAGGCACATGCCACCACGCCCAGGTAATTTTTGTATTTTTAGTAGAGAGAGAGTTTCACGATCTTGGCCAGGCTGGTCTCAAACTCCTGGTCTTGTGATACATCTGCCTCAGGCTCCCAAAGTTTTGGGATTACAGGTGTGAGCCACTGCGCCTGGCCCATTCATAGCTCTTATCACAGTTTACAGCTTTCTATTTATAGGTAGGATTATTAATGTCTCTTAATTACTCCTATTCGACTGTAAACTCCATGACAGCATGATTCTTGTCTGTCTTGTTACATCCTGACGTCTAGTAAAGGCTCAGTAAATATTTGTGAAATAAATAACAGCCTTCCGTTAATTAGGATGAACCTTGACTTTGGCACTGGCTCCACTTTTCTCTCCATTTCAAGCCCTGCCATCATGTAAGCAACATCAATGTCTGTGGATGACTCATCCAACATGTTAGCTTCATTGCCCTTTGATCTCCTCTACTTCAGCAACCTCTGACCATATGCCACTTTCTAAGTCATTACTAGTCATTAGTTTCCTAGACCACCCAATAGGCATGGAGCTGCTCCACTTTAGAATTACTGAACTCTACTAGCCTAATCTCTGGCTACAACCTCCTAGTCCAGTTACTTCTTGGTTCTCAGAACACCCACTCCTCATTCTCTTTCTTTTTAAAAAATTTTTGATCAAGGACTCATTTCACAGCCAAACATTTCTCATTCTCATCAAGATCTCCCATCCTTTGATTTCTCCCATTCTGCAGCTCATTATCACCTCATGGCTTCAATCCCTACCCAGTGTAGGTGCCATGGTACATCACTTCAACCACTTTCTTGCTGGCTACTTCACTGCCCTTGCATTTTTAATCTACCATTTATTGAGCAATTACTGTGAGCAACATTACATACATTATCTCTGCAGCCTCTCACAAAACCCTTGAGGTAGTATCAGCATTGTCCCCTTTCACAGATAAGGAAACAGATTCTAAAAGAGGTGAAGTAGACTTCCAGGGCACTGGTCCTTGCTGGGGTGAGCTGGGTGGCAGTTAGGTGGCACAGTCTTGAGTGCCTCTGCTGCCAACTGTGAGCAAAGTCTCGCCACTGGCAGCCTGGCATGGCACTCCAACTGTAGCTGTGTCAGTGTGTTATGATGCCCTCCCACATCAACCTGGCTGGAATCTTCACTAGTAAAGTGAAATATTCAAGGCTCAACAGCACAGATGATGGCTACATTGACCTTCAGTTTAAGAAAAGCCCTCCTAAGATCCCCTATAAGGCCACTGCACTTGCCACTGTGCTGTTTTTCAATTAGTGCCTTTCTCATTATCATAGGCTCACCTTCTGGCTACATCAGCAAAGCAGGGGTAGACTGGGCAGTTCCAGTCCTGATCATTGACATTCTGGTATTCCTGCCCAGATTTTACCACCTGCACAGAGCCTACTATGCATCCAAAGGATTACTTCTAGGGCTTACCAGGATTACTTCTAGAGGTTGCTCCTAAAATGACATTCCAAACTTTGATGACTAGCACCCACTTCAGCCCCTAGGAGAAGAGTTACATTGAGACTGTGCCCAGCTTCAGGATATCGAGCAAAAACCAAAGCTAACTGAGGGTTAGGGAATTGTGCAGTTTACAGAAGTTTAACAAAACAATGGCCAGATTTTATGGGTCCATCCCAAAAAATGTTAACAGAGCTTACAATTTGCTAATTAAAACATGCTCTATTTTTCATCTCCTGGCCCTGGCAAAAGCTCTTGACAAGTTTTTCCATATGAATATGTATTATGGAAGAACAGCAATGCTAACTGTCTGAGAAAATGGGAGGTTATTCTCTAGTGGAAAGTGTTGTTCCCACCACCCTCTTTAGAGTTGAACATTTCTTTTAAATAATCTTCATTGTCCATTTGTTCTTGTAGCAAATTGAATAAGTCTAACTTCTTATTACTAAGCAATTTATTTTTAAAATATCTCAATATCTAATCTCCTACACTTATGTCTACCTTCATGTTCTGGTGGAAGACCTTGGTAAAGTCAAATATCAGTGTGGGTCCATCTGTAACATTTTTCACTTGTTTTCTTATTGATAACAACCAGGAATTTTTTTAACCACAGAAGAAGTTTTCAAAGTGTAAACCCTTTCTCTATTTACCAATCCTTGGCCAGTTCTGATCCAGTTCACCAGTAGGTTGGGCAGCATATAATTTGGGTCGTTGGGTCTTTTGTAGATCAGTATGTTCTGTATATCATGTCTTTAAGTAATGGACTTTTGGTTGTTTCCTAATGAAAAATGTAGATAAGCGGTTATTATTTAGAGTTTATAACTCTATTGCTAGCACCTTATACTATGATGTCATTCTGCTAAAGATCGAAAGACTCAGCCTGTATCTCCAGAGGACTAGATTGTCTTAGGTTGAATCTGTTTCCTAGCTTGCAGAAAGTGACTCATTAAAAAGAAATTAAAATGTTGAAATCCCCCAAAAAAGAAATGAAGCAATTTGTGCAAGATCACACAGCTAGAAAGTGGTGGAGCAGGGTGCAATTGGGATCTCAAGGAGATAGGTCTGACTCCAAGGTCTGTGCTCCAAACCAGTAGGCTATTTTGCCTCTCAGAGGGAAAGATAACTGTGACTGCAACATGGAGAATGAAAGAGGGAAGCAGGCAAATGTGAAGATTTGGAGACCATGGCAGCAATCCAAGTGAGAATTGATGGTGGACTAATAATTATCTACTTGAACACTGCAAATAATTCCAAATAAAGTCCCACTTACTTCAGGCATGTGACTTTACAGGATGAACTTGGTGGGCTTTGGCTGAGAGCACAACTAGGTATGCCTATAAGAAACCAAAAGAAATCAGTAGTTTAAGACATTATTTCAGAATAAAACTTTTAACTTTAACTTTTCTGCAAATGTATATATATACACACATATATAAAATATATGCACACATTATTTATTCCTAGGTATGCAGCCGTTTATTAAAAGCTTCCCATGTTCTGGAAATTTATTATAGTCTTATTTAAATTTCCAACTACCCTGTGAACTACCATTTTATAAATGAGGAATGTGAGGCTGGGTGCAGTGCCTCACGCCTGTAATCCCAGAACTTTGGGAGGCTGAAGCAGGTGGGATCGCTTGAGGTCAGGAGCTCCAAACCAGCCTAGACCACATGGAGCGATCTCATCTCTACAACAAATGCAAAAATTAGCCAGGCGTGGTGGTGTGTGCCTGTAATCCCAGCTACTTGGAAGGCTGAAACAAGAGAATCGCTTGAACCCGGGAGGCGTAGGCTGCAGTGAGCCGAGATTGTGCCACTGCACTCCAGCCTGGGTGACAGAGCGAGACTCAGTCTCAGTAAATAAATAAATAAATAAATAAATAAGTAAACAAATAAAATGATGCACAGGAAGATCAAGAAAACTGCTTAATGTCACAGTTAGTTAATCGTAAAGATGGGATCAGAACCCAAGTCTGCTGCTCTCCTTCTAGTCACTTATCCAACGAAGTCCCAACCTTAGTTAGATTCATACTCCCTGACACCACCCACAGGCCGTCAGGGCCGGGGCCGGGGCCGAGAGGGGACGGGAATCACGCAAGAAAGCAACTACAAATCTCCACTTTCCAACCTTATCAAGGAACTAACCCGCAAAACCTGTGGCTAGTGATCTGCCAGGGAGGGGCCGAGCTTTATCCTGAAGGCCTCGAGGCACCCTTCCGCAGTCTTACTCTGGGCAGTGATCCCATTTTACACTCCCCACTCTGCTGGCACCATGTCCAACAGGGGCAGCAAACCTAGCCTCAAAGCCACACCAACCCAAGGACAGCGGCTGTTACATTTCTTCTCTCACAGAGAAGACACAATCAGAAGACACAATGGCGGATATCAACGTAATCTATTTGGGTCTTCTCCCCGTTTAAAACCACAATCGAGGATCTACAGATGACCATCAGTGGGTTCACGAACCCTCTGTGCTTACATGCAAATCATGGGCATTTTTTTAAAGGAGGTGGTCAATTGGTCAATAGTTTTCTTTATTTTCAAACGGTGCCATGTGCATCCTACCGCCCACCTCAAGAAAAACAAACAGGTTAAGAATCCTAACTCAAAGCTCTGTCAGCAAGAGCTTCTAGGCCATCTATACTCTCAGTTACGCATGCATCTGGCTCCCGCCGTAGGTCGACCTTCCTTCCTGCTCTCCCCTCCCCAGCACGCACGCAACCACCAAGCACGCGCCCCAAACGCACGCACCCCCCATGCACGCATCCCCACGTACGAACCCCCACGCACGCACGCACTCCACGCGCACGCATATATATTATTAATAAATCTATATCCCCTCACGCACATCTCCACATGCACACGCACGCACATACCCCAAGGGCTTCTCCATGAGTCTCCACGCTCAAACGCATCTCTTTGTCACCAGTCGCACACTCCCACGTCCGCATCTGTGTAAATCACATCTTCGCATCTCCCCCACACATCTCCACACGCACACAAGCATTCCCGCACACGCGCGCCTCCCCACGTACGCACCTCTCTACACCCCTTCATACACACTCATGCCTTCTCACTACACGTACCAGCCCATTTGCACACGCTTGCACTCTCCACATGCACCGCTCGGAGCTTTTCCCCCTCTCTCCTCCCAATGGCTGGCTTCTGGAGCCGACCTTTCCACGCCCCCAAGCTTCGCTGCAGCTAGGTCCCTCCCCAGCGCGCTGAGCTCACCGCGCCGGAGCCGGTCGCAGCCACACAGGCCCGTCCGACTGGGCCACAGCTTCCCACCTCACATCCCAGGAGACACCAGGCGGGGCGTGGCACCTCCCACGCGCGGCTCGAGGGAACTCCCAGGATTTCCCGTCCTTCCGAATTCGGGGGGGTCGGGGACTGCGGGGAGGCGTTTCTCATCCTCGCTGGGGAAAGCGCTCACCTGATGCCCAAAGTCAGTTTGCTCTTCCTCTACCTCCTGCCAGAGGGGAAGGGATTCCAAGAGAAAGCCAAGGTCTTTGGGGCGGAGAAGGGGAAATGACTCAGAGAGGAGGCGGCCCAGAGGGAGGGGCTAGTCTGGAAAGGGAGGGCAATGGGGTGCTGGAGGGAAAGGGGAGAAAAAAAGAGGATGGGAAAATCGCGTCAGGGGCAGTTTTGGGGGTGTCTAGCAAAGACCTGGAAGGCCTTCCCGGTTAACCCTGACTTCAAGAGCTGCTGCACTGGGTCATTTATTTCCTCAGTGCTGGGCCTTAAACTTTACCTGATACCCAAAACAGCCATGGCTAAGACCCTTGGCTAGCAGCTCACCAGGCATATAGGAATCTGCAGGTCTGGGCATGGGCGCAGGGATTGATTAACTCTTCATGTTCGAGGGAGTCAATAATAGTCTTAACCTTATAGGATTGCTGGGAGGATTGAATGAATCACTGCAGCTCAAGTGCTTGGCATAGTGCCAGGCACACTGTAGGCAACCAGTCAATGAGCGCCTATGAGTCAAAAAGTCTTCATTCCTTGATACTCTGTCTTCCCTCTAGATTATGAGTCTCATGAGGACAGGGATTATGTATCTTATTCATCACCGAACTCCAGCACCTGCCTCAAAGAGACTATCAATAAAATATTTGTTGAATGAGTGAATAAATGAATGGCGGAATGATAACTTGGAGTGGTGGCTGTACCACGACTCTCTCTTCTGCCTTTTAAGGGATGTATTTGTGGCAGTTTGGATTGGGAAGACCATAATTGGAGAAGGTGGCACACAGGACCCCTGTTAGTTGCTGTATCAAGTGACCTCCTCTGGCCTTGAAAAGTAGAATATCTTTGGCAATTCCCTGCATGAACACATTGAAGACTCTCAGATGGCTGACCTGAAATTTGAAACAGAGACACCACTAGCTAAAACAGTATTTGCATTTTGTACAGTTATCAAGCAGGATTGGGGAGAAGGCTGAAGCAGAAAGCTCAAAAGTAATGGTGGCAGAGGATTGGCAAGGGAGGTCCAGGTGAAGTGAAGTGTGTAAGGGGAAGGATAGTCACCCCAAAAGGGATTCTGATGATGGTCCTAAAGTAACAGTAATGTCATCCACTTCTCTGTCCCAGTCGTAAGATTCCCGATGATCTGCCCTCATGTCCCAATATTCTTGAGGTAGGTATGCACATCAGGCTCCTGTCACTACATTCACTAAATTTGCATTTATGGTAATTCATACTGTTAGGGCTAGAAGGGACCTCAGAAATTACCCATACTCTTTAATACCTAGTTGAAAAACTAAGAGCCAGAGATAGCAAAGGACACAGGCCTTGGAATTCTCTGGCCTTGGTACTGAATCTTTCAGAGACTGAATTTATTTTATATCCTAATTATGCATTTAATCTCTGCCCCATCCCCATTCCCACCCCCAACTCCCAAAATACTGAGAAAAATGAAAGGACATGAATGGAAGGTCAGCAGAAGGGAAGAAGAGAAGAGGTACTTCAAAAGACCCTGACTTTGCTTCCTTTTGCTTTCCCCTGAGGAAGCTACCTGGCCCTTCAACTAGTCTCTGTATGAGAATGGCTCTACCCTGGCACCCTAGCCACTTGGCAATATCTACAATGATCCCTCGAGAAAAGGCTTGAACCACAGCTAATCTGAGTCTTGGCAGAATGCCTGTGATCCTTCCAGAGCACAAGGGACGGGAGGCCTGAGAGGAGCTGCTTCAAGATAATTCCCACTTGCCTCCTTATCTCCCTTGGCAAGCTTCATGAGACAGATTTTCATAGCCTCTCACCTCCCAGGTATGTCTGATGAGGTACAAGACTTCCTGACCCACTTCCCTCAGAATAGAGCTACAGACTATAAAGCCACTTAAATGCAGTCTATAATTGGCTTCTTAGCAGTGAGGTATCCCACAAGTAATTTGGAAGTCTTCTGGTCCCTTGTGTTTCAGTGTCATCCTTTTTGTTGTTTGGGACAAGGACCATTTGGGGCTGGAAACTTTGACTGCGTTTTGTTTCACTGTGTAAATAATAAACTGTTTGAATCTAAAAGTGATTCCTTGTATCTTTACCTACTACATCAGTCAGGCCTTGGACTTGGACTTGCCATATGTGCTTGACAGTTGCTTACTGTGAATTTCACATTTTTGGGCCATCTCATGACCCTCTCTTATCACTGAGGAAGTTAAGTCAAACAATGAGGTGTTGCTGATAGTAGCTTTTTCATATCACTATACATCAAAGGGAAAATCAGCCCAAATTCAATTTCCTGGGACTTTTAATCTGCCTGGAAGAGTAGCAGATCCTCTTTGTATTCTGTGTGCAAGGCCGGCCCTTGTGCTCTAGAAGGATCACAGGCATTGTGCTAAGTGAGACTCAGTTGTCATCTATATCCCCTTTGAAAGAGTCCTCTTGGTCCAAAATATTTCCCCTGGCAGGGGCTTAGCCTGCCAAGGCATTGTCGGCTGACCCTTCTAAACTGGAAAGTCTGAAGCTTGCCCTCTCCAACTTGTCAGTCCCAAGTCAGACAACAAAAACATTTTCCCCGGAAGGTTCTTGTTAACATTTCTTGTTTTCTGAGAAACCATGTCTTGTTTTCTGTGTGAATTTTGCCCACATTCCTCCATTAGCACATTATTGGTGGTTAATTTATTAATTCTTCTAATTGTTTCCTTTGAAGGAACCTGGCCTTAAAGAATAATGGAAAGAAGCAGTCATGGGAATCCTGGACCAGGAATATGTGCCTGAGAGGGATTATACACGTGGTGCTGGTGAGTTCACCCAACTTCACAGTGTATGAGGTGACCTACTTGTTGTTCTGCTTATCAGATTCTAATTCTATTCAACCAGCATTTACTAAGCACATACTATGTACAAGTCTCCATGCTAGATCTTGGTAAGAGCTTCTACTTGCACTCTGGTGTCTCTAGTAAATGCTCCCTCTGTCAACTACCACTATTAACTCATTGAGTTCATAGATGTAAAACTATCTGAATTGGGTACTCCATTGTAAATGTTAGGAATATTTTTCATCTTAATATCCCACCACAGAAATGAGAAGAATACTAGGAACAGAACTAGTGGTTAATAACTGCTCTTGAATGACCCGAAAAGATCAGTCGCAATTGTAATTTTTGTATTGTGCCCAACAGTATAGGAAAACCAGCTTGATCCTCCATTCCTGGAAATTCATGGTGGAGGAGAGTCATTCTCATTAGCTGTCATGCTATATACATTTCTAATAACCTTGTAACAACCTATTTGGTCTCTGTTACTCCTAACCATCTTAACTGAGACCTCCTCCCTCTGAACTACAGGCTCAGATTCTCTGAAACTCTGGTACTTATTCTATTCTCAGATAGGGAAGCATAAAGAATCCTGTATCTGCCCTGTCCTGGCACATTAAATGGAGATGGCCTTTCCAAACATCATCACACACACAAAAATATTAAAATCTTGGCTATAGGTAATAGCCCTATATTTGGTATTTGCCTAGGTTGCTCTTCAATTAAACCATTAAACATACAATGTTCCAAATTATTTTCTCCTTTATATTTTACTCCTCTTACCTTTGGGCTGTAGTTCTTATAGGCCCCTGGTCTGATGACCTGTTTCAAGTCACTTCTCTAGCTGCCACCCTTGATTGCCCTGCTTCATTCACTTCATATCGCATGATCCCTTTTAGTCTTAGTGCCACTACAAATCTGATTAAGATATGCCCAATTCCAGCCCTGAGGGACTTCCTAGCTTCCTCCCAGTCTCCTCCTGCGGGCCAGGTGTTTTAACAGTAAGTCAGCTCACTTGCTTCTGGTGCTACCCTAATTTTAATCAATGGGTTCCAGCACTGGGATTTTATTTGTTCTTTGATTCTCACCTTCTGCTCCAATCTCTAAAACTGAATGTGTCATGTTTCCTTGAACCCTATATCTTCATTTCTTTGGTCTTCTTGACCACATCATGCTCCTGAAATCAAAGTCTTCTTGATTGGATTTTGAGCTCCAGACCCCCTGGGTCCTTTCTATCCAGATCACTACCTATTATATGATCCTTGGTTTCCCCTAGTCACTTACTGAATTCCAGAAGAATTCATGGCTATCTTCCTTTTAGTCCTCCCCCAATTAAACTCCAGCGAGAGACAACCAAGAATTCATGAATACATATATATTTATTTAATTCATAATATAGCATTTCGGATGGACTGGGATATTGTAGAGAGGGATGAGGCTGTGTAATCCACAGATGCTCATATGTCTGTCACTAGCAGAGACACTGTTGGTCCAAAGCTCCCAATACAAACAGTCGTGTGGTAAAGCATTTGATAAAAAATAGTCCAACAATAGTCTAATAAATAGTCTAGCCAATAACAACAACACAGCATATGTCTGAATCTGGCAGACTGTACCATAAAAGGCAGTTTGCCTGACCTGATGGCAATCAGTTTGGCCAACCTGTAATACACAGCCAAATACAGCCATTGGTGCCAACGCTGCAGTTGGCTTCAGGAGCTAGAAATAACTGTAGGAGTGGTTCTTACCTACCTGCCTGACGTTCTCCATTCCTTGGAGGAAGCGGTATCAAATATTTGAGTTTATTCAAAAGTCTATCCATGGATTGCTCCATCTTGGTAGTCATATATAAATATGTAAACCATGGAAGTTTAGAAAATTCACCTAGTGTGTTTTAGCCAAAAGGAACAGATAAGTGATTTTGCTGCAATCTGAATTTCACTGCATCCAAAGATACACATTGAATTGTATAATAAAAACACATCCAGATGCAGTTACTCTTACTTACAAGTAGCCAGAACCTCAATGTGGCATTAAAATTTCTTTCACACTCTCAAAACAGGTTTTACTTTATTTTTGATTATTTTTGTGCTTTCTTCAGTAAGACAATATAAAAAGTGGAAACAAGCATAAATTGCAGACATAAAATAATCTTCTGGTAGAAACGGTTGTGGAGAACAGGTTGAGTAGAGCAACAACAACAAAAGCTTATGGAGTCACCTTCTTTGAAAATGTTAACTACAGGTCCTATTCTCTTTGTCCAGCTGGGTTTAGCTAAAGGTACCAATTACTTCTCTTAAGGTCCATGGCAGTGCCAGAATTCTATAAAAGTCAAGTTAACTGAAGTAAATATCTGGGGCCCATCACACCCCCACTGAATACTTTGCCACCATGTTGTATCTTAGAAGTCATTTTTCACTGTTTGGCTCAGAAATTGGGACTTCAGAGTTAAACTTCATTGCTTACTCCAAACCCAGTTTAATTCTCCACTTTTCTAAGTAGGCTTAGCTCTGAGTGATTTTTGGCTATAACCAAAATGTAAATCCACCTTCAAAGAACAAAGTTTGACAAGATTGAAATGTTACTGAAAAGAATGGTGCCATATGCTCCAAAGACATTTCCCCAAGATAACTGCCAAAGAGTTTTTGAGGAGGACAATGATCATTTATTATGTAGGAGCCTTTATACTTCTGCAAAATAGAATTAATATAGCTCAAATGGAGTAGTAACCAAGCTTTTCTGCCCAGGAAGTAACAAACATCACTATGAACATGAGAGTACAAGAGGGAAACTTTCATAATTCAGTTTTTCATTGGTACATTCATTCAATAAACATTAGGCAAGCTAATGTTCCAGGCACTGTGCCAGGTATTAAAAATATAACAACAACAAAAGACACAATCCTTCCCCTCAAGGTGTTCAGTCTAGCAGGGAAGATGATTATACATTAAAATTTTCTGTGCATCAAAATCATGAGGAGCTTGTCAAAAATGTAAATTCCTGCCTATGTTCTCAGATATTCTGGTTAGGTCAGGAGTGGGAACCCAAAATCAATTGTTTTGACACACACTAAAGGTGATTCTAACATAGGTGGTGTGAGGACCATGCTTTGAAAAACACTGCTATGCAATGTGATTATTGCTGAGAGAGGGGGATGCTTGGGGTGTCATGGGATCTCCAAAGAGGGACACATCATCCAGTCCAGGGAATAAAGAGTTAGTCTGGTTGAGAGAGATAGAATTGAGGAAAGGTAGTCAGGATAGAGTCAAAAGTAGGGTGGGGGAAATTAGAGCTTTGTCCCAGGGCACTAAAATATAAAAAACACCACAATAAGTGAACAGCTTTGGAGAGCAAAGGACAAGGCAAAGGAAATTGTTCTACTGGGATGGAGGTTGCATTTTCTGTACTTACAGCATTTTCACACTATTCCTTTAATTTAAGAAAAATTTCTGTTGTTTACTCTGGGCATTAAAATTGTTAATCATGTTTCTGCTGCAGGCCCAGAGAATAACTTGTGTAAATAGTTAAACTTGGCTAGCTTAATCAATGTGAGGGGGAAAGTGGCAAAAGATGAAGCTGTGTAAGCAAACAGGGACATGAAAAGCCAAACTCTAAGGAGTTGGGACCTTCTACTGGGTGCTAAGGGAGCCAGTGAAAAGTTTTATGAAGGGGAAGAAAATCATTTTTTTTGTTTAAGAATTTGGAGATAAGCCCTAGGGAAGAGACAAAGGTGACTGAGAAATGAAGGACACACATTTTAAAGCACTGCTACACTGTATTGGAGCTGGAGGTAGGGAAAGAGATTAACATTTATGGCACACTTAAGAAATGTCAAGTGCTGAGCTAGACAGTTTACATATGCTATCTTTTTTAACCTTAGAAACAGCCGTGTGAAGTAGACATTATTTTACAGAGGAGGAAACAGAGGCTCAGAGAAGTGAGGTACTTGTCCTAGGTCACAACGCTAATAAATGGTAGAAAAACTAGGATCATTTGAATCCAAAGGTTATGAGCTTTCCACTACAGCAAGCTATTTACCAGCACTGATGAATTTTACTGAGGTTGCTCATTTCCTGATTAGCAGTAAGTACATATGGTCTTTAAAACCAAAAAAGATGACGTTGCTGCTAGATTTATATTTTTGAGCCTTCCTTGTGTGTCTGCATCAGTCTTGCTTTCCACATTAAGTGAACAAACAATACATAACTGTTATTGGGGAGGATTATATACTTTGTTTCTTCCACAGAATAGTAAGCCATTGGCAGCAGGTAGAGCATTTTATTAGTATGTGCACTCCCATGGCAGTAGTTTGGTACCTGGCATCTAATAGTTTATTGAATGAATTAATAAATAAGCATCCACCAAACTAGGGGAAAGGAAGAGGGGAGTTTTGACCTTTCAAGTCTCCAATCTGGGGGAGTTGTTACAGCTACCACTTTGTAATTTTACAGCAGTAATATTTTCACAAATACCAGGAGAACACTTCTGAAGCCATCTTAGCTCCTGGAAAGGAGAAAGCTCTGGCTCTCTGACGTCCCCAATCCCTTCAATGGAAATTTTAAAAAAATCATAGACCAAAGGCTCCATTTCCTTCAACTATACTGGTCAGGACTGGGATGAAGTTTATGTCTGCATTTGCATGGAGTGATTGGCTAAGCCAATGAATACTGTAAACAAGATTGCAAAAGGAATGATTATTTATCCCATTTAAGAAAACAAACTGTTTTCAGACATTCTTAAGTACTTCAGGAGTGTTCTATATGAAAATGCAAGTACATTTGTATGTGAATAGTTGGTGCATCAATAATACGCCATTTTTACTGATTAAGTAAAGTAGGTTCCTAAAGAGCCTTCACTCTGCAACTTTTTAAAAGCCTAATTCTCATAACTGTATGTACTTGGGAGTAGTAAAACTGTTTTTTAAATAGTCTATGACAGAATTTTTAACAATTCGGATGGCCATCCTCAAGTAGGTAGCATCACTTCTACCTGGATCGATTTTCTATGCAGCAACAGCATCTCTTGTGCAATCTTGTCTGCAAATCTCTCCTAATCCAATAGAGTTCTTCCCATTATCTATGTCATGGTTGCATGTGTATGTATGCATGACAAGAGGGAGGAGGGCAATGATGGGTAGAGGGAAGAAAGAAATGTTGATTGATTTTGATGTTTCCTGTAGGGGACAAAAATGGATGGTGTAACTTATTTTCCCTTCCAGTATATTTCTCACTCAAAGGAGCAAATTAAAAAGTTTTATGTTCTAGTTTGAGTTGGTGTTTGGAAAAAAAAAACAGTTTTTTTGTATATATAATATATAAAGTGAATATACATACATATGCAAGTGAATATATATAAAGTATATATATATATATGTTCACTTTATATATTACATATACACATTCATGGTTTCCTAACAAAACCTTGATGATAGGTTTTCATCAAAAGTAAAATATAGTATGTGATAATTTGACACTGTTCAAAATTCTACATGGCCAAACTGGCCAGTACTAGAAAGGCTGACTACCCCCCTCTTCTGGCTGGCTAGCCCCTTATTCAGGGCATCTTTCCACATTATTTAACTAGAATTACCCTAATTGCTTCCAATATAATTTATATTCCTAAATCACTGGGAACTTTTAATTCTCCAATGACAACAGATGCATTTTCTAAATTTTTCTCCAATGGCTTGAACACAGACTACTCAGATAATTTGTTCTGAGAAACTCAATATATTAATTCAAATATAAGCTTTAATGCACAAAAATTAAATCTGCAGTATCTAGTTATTTTGGATGCTTCAAACAAACTTTATTTTGTATCTCATATATTGAAGGCTAACTTAGGTGTAGGAGGGAAGAATTGCTGAACTAGAGAGCCGGTGAATTATATGCTCTCCTGAAACTTAATGACAGGTTTTCATCCCAGAAACATAAGGGGATTCTTGAGGCCTGCAGTTGCATTCCTGCCGCTCAGGGTAATCAATAAAATCTGGGGCAGGCAAGCCAGACAAGATCATTAGGGATTTGTTCCAGATTGTAAATGTTGGACAAACTGGAAGAATGAAGGTCACATCAAAAGTATGAAGATGGAGAGAGTTAGCTGGGTCATAGAAAGACAGCATATTGTTGTCATAATCCAGGAGGACACCCAGACGCTTCAACTGTGGGGGCACATCCACCAGCATTTCCTTGTTGTTATGTCTCACCACGAAGTTACTATTGCAGCGAGAGAAGACCCATGAGGAGGCATTCTTGCCAATCCATTCATTCTTTGGAGCTGATTTGTAGGCAATGCCAATTGCATACCTGTGAGACAGTGGAGAGGAGACAGAAATAAACATTTATGAATGATCTGAGTTGTGTTAGACACCATATATGATATATAACAAATAGGATACATGTTTATTCCTTAAATAGTTTACACTTAGATGCATAATGCTGATATCACTAGAGCTTTAAAAAGTTAGCAATTAGAACAATGTGGCAATTTCTATCTCCTAGTCCAGTATATTTTCCAATATTTTATGAAAAATTTGGCAAATTTTTCTGGGAGTGGTTTTCATCACATACCTTTTAACTTTGACTTATTGGTATTATGGTTGTGCTATAGAATGAATCTCCTAGGAACCTAATGACAGAGGACAGAAGGGAAAAGGAAAATGGGATCCACTTACCATGTTGAGGAACCCATGACCACCTCCCAATAGTGGCAGCCACTGTCAATGAATATATTTCCTGCTGCCCCATAGCACCCTGTGCCACTAAACCTCTCTGGGGTATGGCTCTTCTTTAGAGAGCTTTCATCCTTCTCCATCTGCAATCCATCATTGGAGATCTTCAACTTCTTGTGAGTCATTTTGGGATCCAATTTAAAGGGTTGGCCTGAAAAACAAAGTAGAAAAAAAAAAAGAAAAAGCACAGTGAAGTATCTTAAAATTCTACCTTTTCCACCAGCATCATCACTGGCAGGGTATGCTCGATATCATGATCACTCTTGGTCCAGTGCAAGTTGGCTGCTGTTTAAATCTTATTAAGAAAAGAGGCCAGAAGCCAGAGTTTTCAATAAAGTAAGAATAAAGGTCAATCTCCCATAAAACGACCTTCATAAAGGCATTTATTTTCCCACTGTGGGAAAAAATGTGGATCTCTCCTAAAAGCAATTTGTGGGAAGTCATATTCCAAGCAAAAAGGAGCTTAATAAGCGGTCCCCCGCATCATATATTATCAAAGTAAAAGGGAGTGCTCAAAGTTTCATGTTCTCAAATATGTTTTGTACTTTGCTTAATTTCAGTGGGTTGTTTGGGATTTGGGTAGATTTTAAGGGAAATAGTGTTATGATGTCTGAGGTGAGGGGAATTGATGAGGTAATTGCTGCTTGATGGCAGAACCAGAAAACCCTGAGAACTCAGCAAGTGGACAACTATTTTTGCCTTCTTACAATTGGGATGTAAATAACATATAATTAGGCAATTTTGTTAGAGTGACTGTTGCATCATCAATGATCAGAGAAAACATTTATTGTGTAGGATCATTCACAACAGAGAATTCTTTATAACAATATGACAAAAACATTGTTACTGAGGGACAAGTTGCTGGGTATGGCAAGAGATTTATTATACGGAATGCTTCTGTGACAGACACTGTTGGCTAACACATTACCCTTTCTCAACTTTTTCTCTCTTACTCGCTTTCACTATAGAGGTCAGAAAAGCTAAATACTCAATCTCCCAGCCTCCCTTGCTGCTAGGGGCGGCTAAGAACATGGAAGCAGATGGAAGCAGAAGTCAGACAGAGCAGGGGAAACTTAGGAAAGTTTTGGTTTTCCAGATAAAAGGGATTATGTGTACCAACTCTTTCCTCTTTCCTTTCTTGAGAAGAAATATGACATCTGAAAGCTGCAGTGGTCATCTTGCAGCCATGTGGCTAGAAGCCAATGCACACAGGGAGAAGGAGCCTGCATCTTTTATGACATCGCAAAGCAGCTGCACTAGCCCTGAACTGCCTACCTTCAAACTTCTTCCTATGTGCATGTGTGAGAGAGAAAATGTATATTATTCATTTAAGCAATTAACAAATGCTGTTTGTTAAGCTATGTTAGTTGCACTTTTTGTTATTTGCTGTCAAAAGCATTCTTAACAGATATGGCTTCTCTGTAGTAGGATTTTGCTAGATTATCACAAATAATGCTCTTTTATGCAATTGTCCCCCAAATATAAGGGGTGGAGTGCAGAGAAAACTCTTCACTAACATCCTCCCAAGCTACCAGTCTTTGTGCATATCTCTGGGTCCACAAATCTTCCATGGGCACCAACAAACTCCTTGCCCAAAGTACAAACTACAACAGTGTTCCATGGGCACCAACAAACTCCTTGCCCAAAGTACAAACTACAACAGTATAGCTCCTCTACCCAGTTCCACTGCTCCCCATGCACTGCTGTGGGTGCCTGCTCAGGCTGTGTACTCCCCTGGCGTGGAGAAGAAAATTGATCTTTCCTTTTGAAATTACCACAACGTACTGTTTGTTTTTAGTCGGGTAGGTTCACTGTTCCGGCTACCGGCTTGGTTTATGGCTTTAACGATGAAGATGTAGCGAGTCCCGCTCTGGAGTCCATGCACTGTGTAATGGTTCTGTTTAATGTTGGGCACAATCATCCAGCTGTCTACTGAATTATACAGGCCTGTAAAATGGGGAAAGACAAGGACATCAGCCAGCAGGTAAGAGAGACAGAATGAAAAACACACTGAAAATTCATCAAAAGCCACCCCCTCAAAAGTGAATTCATTTTGTTTTCTTTTGAGTCTTAGAAGATGTAATGAGATGAACCAGGGCTTATGATTCCACTATTTCATTACTGCCACAGAACTAGGCTTAGGCCAGGCTCCATGCTTCTGGCATTTGAATGCAACCACTAACAGAAGTTAGGTTATTTCAATTTTTATTTTTTGCCAGATAACACAGGAATGGCTACTATACAGAGTCACAGAATCATCGCTCTTATTGAGTCTCTGGATATTTACTCCAAACGTCCACTCCTCTGAGAGCTGAGTCTGGTCTTATATGGATGGAGCAATCCTGTGCAGAGCACAGAAACATGGAAACTCAGCCAAAGGGACACGTAGATACTGAATGTCCCTTATTTCACAAATGGGAAACAAGGATTGAGAGAAGCAAAGTGACTTGCCCAAGGCCACAGATAGTCGGTGATGGTGCTGAGAGTAGAACCCTGGTATTTTTTAAATGGTAGCCCAGTGTTTTCTCTACTACATCACAGTTCATGGGGCAAACAAAAATGTTCTTTTGTCTCTGCAAGGTAGTGAGGCTCTCAGGGCTTACGATTCCACTCTCCTACTCCATCCTCACCCTTACTTCCCAAACTAGCTGGTCTCCACAGCACCGTAGGGAAGCCAAAGAGATGACATGATAACCAAAGCAAGATATCATCTCCCCATTCTTACACAACACATTCTGTTGTGTGATTCCCATGTTCATTTTGGGTTGAGTGGTCCAGGAGCACATTGTTATCTGTAATCTTCCTCCCTTCCAAGTAAGGAAAGGGATCAGAGAACTAGGCTTCTGCTTTTGATGGATTTTAGACTGCAAATATTAACTTAAACAGGGGAAATGTACATAAGTAAAACATATATCTGGCAAGCTTTCGATAAAAGAAAAACCAACATTCTAGTCTGCAGATTATCTAGACTTCTCTCTACTGTTACCTGCTTTTCAGTTAGTTTACCAGTTTTTAGCCACAGTTCTACTAGAGGGTAGAAAGGGAAGGGCAAGGAAAATAAGCAGTGAATTCAGTCATTTCTATGCAACTCTAGTACAAGATTTAGTGAGGCTGAAAATTGAAAATAATAAGTCATGAGTGTTTTGCAAGAGACCTGATCAAAGGTTTATAATTAATCTGAGGGAAAGTTGAAGAGTCTAAATTAAAACTAGTAAAAGAAACATAATGGAGGGCAAACAGATATGCTGGAGAAAGATGAGGAAGAATTGGTGGAGGTGCCCAGTGATTCTCATTAAAACACAATATGGATTAAAAGGGTAGGAGCAATGTTTGAGGCCTTGCCTATGTTACCAATACACTGTATGAATCATAAGCTGCACATAAGATTTTAATACAAAGAGGAAAATATATAATCTCCAAATATACACCCAAAAATACAAGGAAAAACTTCACAATGAAGTACTATGCAGCTGTGAAAAAAGAATGAGGAAAAGATCTCTATTAACTGATATAGACTGATTTCAATGAAATTTTGTCAATTGAAAAAAGCAAATTCCAAAAGTATATATGTATATGTAGTATATATGCAGTACACTACTGTTTTGAGAGAAAGAAAAATAAGAAAACATGCATATATTTGCTTGGATTTACAAAGCAACAACAATAAAAACAGGAAAGATAAATAAAAAATTCATGAAGTTGGTTATCTACAAGGGGTAGGGGGTGGAGGAACAGGATTAAAAAGATATGGGAGGAAATGACATTTCTCTGAATGTACCTTTTTGTATAGCATCCTCTTTGGGAAACACATTGTTTTACAAATTCAAAGAAATAAAATTGAATCAATACAGATGGGAAAAGTGGGGACTAAAACTGAAGGCAAACTGAAACAAACCCAACCGCATTTCAGATGAACAGCATAATTACACCAACATGGTGGGGGTGGGAGGAAAACCTCAAACAAATCCTGAAGTATTGTTAGCCAGTTTGTTTTTGTAGTGGCATGGACAAAGCAATTCAGAAACTATTTTAGATGTATTATGGGATTGAGCAAATGAGTACATGTGTTGATGTTGGGAGCCAGCGTTCATACTGTGGAAGAAGGAACATGCAAATACAGAATGGAGAAAGGCAGGAAAGAACCTGTGGGGATGGACTGGAATTTAAGGTATTGATGTAAACTCATGACTCCTAAAATATACGTATGTTTATGTGCACATAAATAAAGTATGTATGCATGTATATTATATGTGGGTGCACATGCTTACATATATGGATGTTTGTGTGTATATCTAGCATATCTAGCACTCAGGCCTTGGTCTCTAATATTGTCCCACTAAAAGAAACCAGGGTTCCTTGGAAAAAAAAATGACTGATTTCAAGGCTGGGACAGAATAAGGTCAAAATGAGCCTAGAACATTTTGTTATGCCAGAAAGTAAGGAAGTGCTCAAGAAAATGATGGGGGAATGTTATATGGACTCAGAAATCACCTTGAAAGGCTCCCAATGGCTAAATCTTGACAATTTGAACACCAACACAAGTAAGGGCAGTAAATAATTATTAACAATCGAAAAAAGAGAATTCATCAGCCCATACTGATATATAAACAAATGGGAGGAAATGGGGAGTGGGGCTCTTGCTTATAGTAGAATGCCAAGCGCCAACTTGAAAATGTGGGAGGGAATATTCAACTGTAAAATAATAATTTTGCAATCATCATATTAATGATTGATTCAGGCAAGTATCGTCAACTGATAATAAAACAAGGGTAAGGGTGGGGATGAGATGGTTTGATGAAGAAGCAGGGTATTTTTATGGTTTTAAAATATACCACACAGATTACTTATTAGCGGCAAAAGAAAAAGTAGTAACTACAGTGAATAAATCAGACAACATCTTAACTAGGTGATCAAAATTAGCATCATCAGTGAAGGGCAAGTGGACATGATGTGTCTCCAAATATTATACCCTAAGAAAGAACTGTACTGCTGAATATAATCATGAGAAAACTTCAGAAAAAATCAAAATAAGGAGCAGTACAATGAAGTATAATAAAGACATAAAAGAACATTTTTTAAAAAATGTCAGTGTTGTTCAAGACAAAGAAAGGCTGAAGAAATGTTCCAGATTAAAGGAGATATGACAAAAGAGATATGACAATTAAATGTAATACCTGACCCTAAACTATCAAGGACAATATTGGGTTCTTTATATGTCATAAAGAATATTATTTGGTCAAATGTCAAAACTTGGAATATAAATGGTGGTTTAGATAAAATTATTGCATCAAGGTTAAATTTCTTCAAGTTGGTAACTATACTGTGGTTATGTAAGAGAATTTCCTTATTCTTAGGAAATATACACTGAAGAATTCAGAGGTGAAAGACCATGATGTATGCAGTTTGCTCTAAAATGGTTCCAAAAAAACAGGGAATGTTAGCAAATGCTAAAGGAAATTGGACAAACATTAACAGTAGGTGAATTTGGGTAAGGCATATACAGGTGTTCTTTGTGCTAGTCTCGCAAGTTTTCTGTGATTTTGAAATCATTTCTAAATTTTAAAAGGTAAATATATGATCCTCTAGGTATTACTGAGATTTAGTAAGATGGGACTTATGACTGAATTATGTCAGTGGAAGTATACCTTTTGTTCAAAAGGGAAAAATTACAATATGGAAATCCCTGAACCTGAGTGTAAATGTGTGGCAGAGAGTATTTGCATGAGAATGAAAAGGAAGGGAAACAGAAGTTACATCTTTCTGGTAGTATGTTACAGTCTGCCTGGCTAGACAGAGTTTACGGCTAATGCTTTTGTAATGCAAAACACAAAATTCAAACAGAGGAAAGATAATACAGTAATCAGAAGACAAACACACTCACATATTTGTTGGAATTCTCATTCACCTCACAGCATAATCTGAAACATTATCGGTTGTGATCATTTCAAATCTTAGAAGAGGTGGGAAGAAAGTTAAAAATCAAGAAATAAAGTTGAAAGAAAAGGTGAAGGGGGAATAATCCTCACCAACAAGAATAAAATTTCTGGATAAAGAAAATGTGCAAAAACATCTAAGGAAAGTAGCTCTCAGAATGGAGGTTCAGTCAACTGTGGCAGGCCAGACTGGCGGGTAGGATTGGGATCCTGAATCTTCAAAAATACTTATTCCTAGTAAAATAGTTTCCCATTGCCATCAAAATTTTGCTTCAGGCCTCTGCCCTTGTCCTTGTTCTAACAAACTTTTCTATCAATAACTAGAGGAAGAAATAGAAGGCAGGCTGTGAGGGTAAGCAAGTATATTTGAAAGTAGAATCTGTATCCCAAAGGATTTTAGCATGCTGAAATGAAGTCACAGAACTAACCAGATAAAATGTACTAGGGATAAATTCAAGGCTTTGTATTTTTGTTTTAGACATTCAATTGTATAAGAACAGGATTTGGAATACATAGAAAATTCAGTTGATCATATGCTTAGTAAACAGTCAGTAGTCAAAGTGGCTGCTGAAAAAAAGGTAGAGGGCAAAGGGGCATCAGTTAATGTACAAGAGAAATAATCCAGCTATCCTCTGCAGTGGTCAGATCACTTTTGGAGTACTGCATTCACTTCGTTGACAGAACATTTTATAAAGCACAGTGATAAACAGGAGTGTGTTCTTAAAAATGATACGAGGGTAGCAAAAGATCTGAAACTATGCCATATGAGGAGCAATTGAAAGAAAGGAAGATGTCTAGCCTGGAAAAGAGAAAATTTAGAAGGACATAGGAACTAACGAAAATTATTTGAGGAACTGTTATGTGAAAGATGGATTAGGTTTGTTAGTGAGGCACAAAAGGTCAGAACTAGGACTAACTGGTTGTTGTGGTTTACTTCAAGGAGCATTAAACTTGAAGTCTGACAGGCTCAAGCTGCAACCTTGACTCCAGCATTTCGTAGCTCTGTGACTTTGGGCAATCACTCAATTTGAGCCCCAGTTTCTTCATCTATAAAGTGGAGTTAATAACATTTCATAAGGCTAAGTAAGCACCCATAAGGACTAAATGAGATAATGTATGTGGAAGCATTTGTAAATGGCAAAGCATAATACACATGTAAATTATTATTGTCGTTATTATTTACTAAAAGGAAGAGTTAAGCCTCTTATAAGGAAGCACTGGCCATTATTTATAGCTGCACAACAATCAAATGGGTTGTTTTGTTAGAAGTGAGCTACCCACCACTGGAAATATTCAAGCAGAGAGAGGATGATTATCTACTGAGTGTCTGGCAGGAGGGAAGAAGATTAGACTAGATGACTTCTAAGGTCCATTCCAATTCTAAGATGCTATGATCCTATCACTGTGGAGAATTACCCTTTAAGCTTTTCTTTACAAAGGACTATATAACCTTGGAAACAGAGGTGACAACCTTTAGATCTTTGTCACTTCTCAGACTTCTTCTTAATTCCTGGGAGATGACTGCTTTCCCCATATCAGGAAAAAGAAGCATAGTTGTTGGCATTAAGACTTTCCAGAGAAGGACAGACAAGTAAATCAGTGGGGCATTAGAGTTTGTGACTTCACAATCTGAAGAAACACCCAGAAACATAGCTATATGGGCCAAGTGGTTTAGGTTGGAGTTGCATGAGGAAAATGTTTTTTAGAGTTTGATCCCCAAATGTTCTCTCATCTCCCCACCCCACCTTGTTACAAAACAGAATTCTGCCCCAGATTTGTCACAAAACAGGAAAAGGAAGCCTATTAGAAGGTGTGAGTTGGAAAAACTACTCTCATGCTGGCCTGTGAAGTCAGACACAAAAGCAGGAACAAAAAGGTAAAAGAAAACACTAATTTGCAGCTATGGAGATGCTATTTTAGGTTGGGAATCTGTTCCAGTCTTGAATCCAGCTTTAATTTTGCTTTTGTTTCCATTTCCACCCCGTGCCCCCCCGCCCCCACTGCCCCCACACCCAGGGTATTGAGGGGAACTTTCAGCTCATCCCCTCTTGACTGGCATGAGTGAAGTTCCTACTTTGCTTTGTCTTGCTCCAATTCACCAGAAAGTGAAACCATAACATGTGAGCTAAAAAACAGCTTTGTTAACCTTTTTCATTTTGTGGCCCACTGACATGTTTTCATATTTAGCATAATTCTTAGTGGAAAGGAAGAAGTAAAGGGAAGAGTGACAGAGGCAGGAGGCTTGTCACCATATTAACTGACAGAGGTAGGTTTAGTAAAGGAAACGTCTTTGAACATAATGTATTTTACCATGATAATGAAGTAGAAGAAGAGTCAAGGAGAGAGATGTTCATACACACAGAACCAGCAATGATGGTGGCAAGGAACAAGTACCAACCAAGCTGTACTCTCCTTGGGAAAGTGGAGTGACATGGATTAATTGAGGAAAGGCTAAGGGTTACATAAATGAATGGGAACGGCCCCAGTAACTGCCCAGCAAGGAAATATACGACTTGCTTGTTACCCATCAGTAAGGTCTTTGCAATGCCCTGGGGAGCTTACACTGTCTATGAAACACTATACTAAACAGCCTAACATGTCTTACAAACACTTGCCTCGTGGCGCCCCGGCCAATCTTGAGCAGCTTACTGCTTCCTTACATTTCCTTATCTCTGGCCACAGGCCCCAACTACACCATGACTTACTGATGAAGTTAGCCTGGCCAGTGAATATGGTGTACTGAAGCTCATAGGAGCTGATGCTGAACTCATCATCCGAGATCCAGTGGACTGTAATGGTGTCATGGGAGGCAGTACAGAGTTCTTCTCGGATAGATGGTGGGTTTGGGGCTGTAAGGAAAGGTGGAAAAGAAGTAAGGAAAGCATACTCTCTCTTCTGGAATTTTACAATTGTTACTCTTCCTGCCTAACCCAACATCTCTTGAAGAGAAGATTTTCTTAATAGAGAATCTTTAAATTGCATGAACCATGCAACCTGAAGCAAAATGCTGGGACCTCAAGCTCCCTAAAACCACTTTTCTACAACATAATATAAGCCTAAACTTTTCTACAACAAAAATATAAGCCTAAATTTTTGTGATGATTGCCCCAGCTGTCTAGTCTGCCTGCATAAACACTTATGTAGACATTAAAGTGATTATATGGTTTTCTTAACATATGGTCTTCAACTTAATTTTTTTATTTCAAAATGAGTATATATATATATGTTTAGATGGATTTTTGCTCTTGTTGCCCAGGCTGGAATTCAGTGGCACGATCTTGGCTCACTGCAACCTACGCCTCCTGGGTTCAAGTGATTCTCCTGCATCAGCCTCCCAAGTAGCTGGGATTACAGGTGCCCACCACCATGCCTGGCTAATTTTTGTATTTTTAGTAGAGACAGGGTTTTGCCATGTTGCCCAGGCTGGTCTCGAACTCCTGACTTCAGGTGATCCACCCACCTCGGTCGGCCTCCCAAAGTGCTGGGATTACAGGCGTGAGCCACCGTGCCCGGCCCCATTACATATAGTCCCCATTACATATAGGCCCCATTACATATAGCTGTATAGTCAAGTTCAAAATGATGAGTTCCCTCATCTACAAAATAGGGGTGATAATTAACTTATAGATTTGTTGTAATGATTAAAGATATAAAATTAATATACAGTGTCTAGAATAAAGTAGATGTTCAATAAGGGGCACCTATTTAATGCAGTAACAAAACAGCTGCAAAAATAGTTTGTGTATATTTTTTTCATGAAATGATCATTAAACAATCCTGAAAGTAGCCAGCATTTTTAACAGGCTGGTTGTGTCCCTCATTTTCTAAAATTGTCTGAGAGCCAGATATTTCTTACATTTTTCTTCCTGATCTACTAACTCTTAATTTTCCTTAAAATCATTTTGGTAGTACTTGTACCCACATAAGGTATTCTCTAACATTCCCTAATTGTCACCTGAGTTCTACTCTCATAACAAGCAACAATACATTACTGTTAGATTCATAAGGACAAATCTATCAGCAAATTTCTTTTGTTTTACTCTTAAGTATAGATGGTATACCCATTTTGATCCTAGAAATAGTTAACAAATCATAAATCATCTTTTTTTCTGTTACATGAACTAAAATATATTCTGTCTGAAAAGATATATGCATCATTTTAAAGATTACAAAATATGTAAATTATAAATATTGTCTTTTTCAAATTATTTTTTAGTAAAAGCATACCAGAAGAAAAAAAATTAAATGGGAAGGAAAGCACAGTATTTTCACACCTGTTAAATAATCTAACCCCTCTAGCAGTTTCTTTTCTCTGGAAAAATCTAAAGCAAAGTTTTCAAAGGCATCATTAAAATTGATGTCTGGAATCAGAACTTGAGAAGATGCAGTTGCCATAGCGACCCTGAAAAAGAGAAAAGTACATCAATATACATCAAAATAGGTTGCAACCTTCACCCAGTTTTTGATTTCTGATTTAACAAGGTGAAAATAAATGACTTGTAAGGCTTGATTTATTTAGTGAAAATATCATATCTGTGCCTTTCCAATGGGAACCATTTAAATTTTAATCATCAGGAACCAATTAAGAGTTATACCATATTTATTCACATATGTTCACCCCTCAAACACACTCCCCCATCCGGTCTTAATTTTGAGAAGTAAATACAGAATTTTTTCCCCTCTGCATCATTTTCCATCTGGCAGGCAGCATCAAAACTAGACCCTTAAAGACTTGGTAAAAACAGTTCGAGATTTTTCTTTTTTGTTTATGCTAGTCAGCAAGTCAGCATGCTAGGTTAACACCTTCCCTAAATATATCGTTTATATGATTTTTTTTTTTTGAGATGGAGTCTTGCTGTGTCACCCAGGTTGCAGTGCAGTGGCACATCTCAGCTCACTGCAATCTCTGCCTCTCCGACCCCCTTCCAGATTCAAGCGATTCTCATATCTCAGCCTCCCTAGCTGGCGCCCACCACCACGTCCAGCTAATTTTTGTATCTTTAGTAGAGATGGGATTTTGCCATGTTGGCCAGGCTGGTCTCAAACTCCTGACCTCAAGTGATCCACCCGTTTTGGCCTCCCAAAGTGCTGGAATTACAGGCATGAGCCACCCACCTGACCTATGTGATCTTTTATAGCACTTATATTTCACTTTATTATCCTCCGATTATATAGTGCTATGATAGTGTTATCTTCCCAACTAATTCTACGAGTCTCAAGAGCAGGGTTCATATTTTGTACCTCTTAATATCTTCCATGGTCCTAACACAGCATTTGACACATAGTGAAAAAATAATTGTTGAATGAACAATTGAATGACTAAACAAAATAACTGCTAACATTTATCGAGTGCTTAGTATATACAATGCTCTCTACATTCACTTTACACACATTATCTAATTTACTCTTTACCATAACCTATGTAGTAGATGTTATTTCAATTTTGCAAATGAGAAAGTTGACACATTGAAATGCTAAGTAACTTGTCCAAGATCACATAACCAGTAAGAGTCAGAAATGTAATTGAGCCCATGTCCATCTGATTCTAAATTCTATACCCTTCACCACTTAGAGTGTTCTTCAAAAAACTGAGGTATATTTTACATACTTCAGCAATTGTTAGCCATCATTACAAATCAGGATTATCTGGAGGAGCTTTTGCCAAAATATACATGTTTTAGTCCTGTGCAAGATCTTCTAAATCAGAGCCAATGAAGATGCTTGAACATGTAAATGATGGCGAGGAAAGAAAAATTCACTTGGCAACAATATGTAGGTTAGAGGAGAGAGAAAAGGCATTGAATGTAGGAAGACCAGAGAGGAAACTTTTACGGTGAGCTAGTTGTAAGGGAATGAGAAACTGAAAAATACATATCCTCATGTACATATACCCTGCTATACATCTACCAACAACATCTCTTATTGTTTCTGAAAATAGAGATGTTTCAGGGATAAGCTACAGGCAAAATGAAAGACTAGCTCAGTACAATCATAAGGTCTCACGTGAATAGCCAAGATTTGGTGAGTAAGGAGACAACTTCTTTAGGATAACAGTTAATCTAGAAAATTAGCTCATGGAATTTCTTTCTGGCCTCTCCAATCTTCTTTATTTCTTCCATCCATCTATCCAATACTTATTAAGCACAACTAGTGTGCCAGGCACTGTACTGGGCACTGGAGATACACAAAGTGAACAAGTTATGTTGTGGTTCTTGCCCTCAAGAGCTCACACATCATGAAGGAGAAAGACGTTACATGGGCAATAGAAGTGCTGCTACAAAGGGAATAGAGCGTACACAGGAGTTATCTGAAGGGACTTGGGAGCTAAGGGAAATCTCCCCTGAGGAAGTCGATTTTAACTAATGACCTACCTAATGAGTAAGAGTTAACTAAGCAAAGACTATGTGGATGTGTGTGTGTTCTCTCTTGTTTGAAGCCTGGAGAATGAGACAAAATCATGCAGGACTTTGTAGGCCACGTTACAAACGTTGGATTTTATCCTAAGAACGATGGGAGTCACTAAGCATTTTAGGTGGGGAAGTAATATGCTGAAATTCATGTTTCAGGAATAGTACTATGGCTTCAGTGGAGGGATTGGAAAAGGTCAAAATTGGAAGCAAAGAGACCAGATTTTTAAGTGTCTTGGAATAAGCATACGTGTAAACAAATAAAACAAAAAGGGTTAATTCACAAAGCATCAAAGAAAACAAAGTCAAAGCAAACAAATGGCAAATAAATATATTTAAAAAGTCCAACTATATGAGAAATCAAAGAAATGTAAATTAACATGAGATAATGTTTAAATTACAAACAAATGACAGCATAGGAGCTTTTATGCCTATATTCAATAATGCCTACATATTTGTATTAGGATTGAAATTGATACATATTTTGAAGGCCAAATTAGCATTAAATTTCAAAATAGCTTAAAATATAAATCTTCTTTGACACCACAGTTCTATTTCATAAAATTTTTATTATGGAAATAATTGAGATGTATGCAAAGATACAACTGCAAGGGCACTCAACACACCATATGTAGCCTAATTGTCTAACAGTGGAGACTGAGTTAAGTAATGTACTATATATCAAAAGATAAAATAACAGAGGCAATTGGAAATCAGATTTTATAATAATATCCAATGATATAGAGAAAAGTTTGTGATATATTGTTTCAAATGTAGAGTATAATACAGTATATATAGCATGATATCACGTTTGTGAAGTATATCTAAATAGAAATATTGGAATACTATATTCCTAAATGTTAACGGTGGATGAAAGGTTAAGAATGGGTTAAAACTGACCTGGTGGTGTGTGTGTGTGTGTGTGTGTGTGTGTGTGTGTGTGTGTGTGTATCTGACTGTGTTTTTTTTGTTTAAGCAAAACACAACATAAGCTATATTGTTGCAGTCTCTTAAGGCCTTGGTCTCTATTACAAATAATATAAGGCATCATTTGTAAGGGGAAAGACATACCTCTCCCAGCTAAAATTTCATTTTAACTGAAATCATGGTACCTTAACACAATACAGTGCATAAAGGTGGGGGAAAATTTCAGACCCTGTGGGAGACCAGTATTGAAGTTGGGAAGATGATTCTCAAGTCATATTACATAGATAGTCATCTATTCTACCTACGCCTCAGGTTATACCTGAGCCTATGAAAATAAGATTCAGATAAAGAGTTGGGAATCATAACCCTCTAAATGGTAACTGAAGCCCTAGGAACCAATGAGTTTGCAACAAGGAGAACATGTGATGAGAGAAGAGAATAACCTAAGACAGAATCACAAAGAACAATAGCATTAAAGGAATAGGCCAAGGAAACATTGCTCACAAAGGCAAAACAAAACAAAAACAACTAGGTAGGAAGAAAACCAGGAGTATTGATGGAAGCTAAGGGCAGAGAAATTTCAAGTAAAAATGATCAGGAGGACAAATGCTACTGAGAGATCAAGTAAGATGAAACAAAGGGGTGTCTATTATATTTAGCAACAAGGTATTCATTTGATGACCTTGAAAAGAATACTTTCAATGGTGTGGTACTGGGACAAAACATTTTAGAGGGTTGGAGAGTAGAGATTATTAAATATAGTGGTTTGAGTATATGTTTTATTTTTGCTTTCATGAAATCTCACTGAAATAACAAAGAATGAAATGTCATAAACCTACAAAGACAAAGAGAATGGAAAAGAGATGCCAACAAGTAAAAGATTGTCAACAAATGTTTGGAAGCTAGAAAGCGATGAATGTGTGGTAACCAACAACAGACCAGAGAAAGCTAGATCAGGAAGCCAACAACATCAAGTTGATTTAGTGCCACAGAAAGTTGAAAGTTTTCATAAGGAACAACTAGATCCACAGATTCAGGCACACTAAACCAGAAACTACCCTTCCTTCATTCTGGAAGGATATGTGAGGTTTACTTTCTGCTGAGCTTTGACATTATACTAAAAGTCTTAAAACTCTCAGCTCCTTTTCCCTCCTTGACTCCCAGAATGCTGGCAGCCAGGCTTATACCTTCCACACCGCTGCCCCTCCAATCAAAAGCAGGAGATTGGAGGATTCCATCCAAGGGAATCTGACCCAAGAGAAAAGACCTACAGAACTGACACTTTGGAGTCCTCAATAAAAAGCCAGCATTCTGCCTTATAATCCTATAGCAAAGTTCACCAGGCCATAAATTATCCCCATCCACTCAGAGTTTCCAGTCATCTTTCAGTGCTTAAATTCAAACACACAACCAGTAGTTTGCCAGATATTTAGGAAAAGACAGCAATTTAAACTAACAGAGAAAAGGAACTGGGAGGAAATCCAGACAATGCAGGGTTTAGAAGCAAACTTTTAAAAATGATAATATTCTCAAGAAGAAAACCAAATAGTTTGTATCCACAAAGCAAAAACAGAATGCTAAAAAAGAAACAAGGTTGAAGGATGAGCTCTTGTGAATAAAATTAGGAATGCTGAAATTAAAATTTCAATAGAAGGATTTAATGAAAAATTAAGGAAGTATCTTACTAAAACAAGAAGACAAAGTCATGGAAAATGGAAAAGATAAAATTAGATAAAAAAGTCTAGGATGTCCAACAGTTCACTAATTAAAGTCCCATAAACAAAGAAGAGAAATAATAAAGGGGAGGAAATTAATAGCAAATAATACAAGAACATTTCCAGAGCTAGAGGTCACCAGTCTTTAGATTAGAAAGATTCACTGAGTGCCCAGGAAAAATGAATGATAAAAAGTCCACAATGGGCCAGGCATGGTGGCTCACCCCTGTAATCTCAGCACTTTGGGAGGCCAAGGTGGGCAGATCACTGGAGATCAGGAGTTTGAGACCAGCTTGGCCAACATGGTGAAACCTCATCTCTACTAAAAGTACCAAAATTAGCCAGGCACGGTAGTAGTAATACCAAAATTAGTACTGTCCCAAGCCTGTAGTCCCAGCTACTAAAAATACCAAAATTAGCCAGGCATGGTAGTAGTAATACTAAAATTAGTAGTGGCCCGAGCCTGTAGTCCCAGCTACTAGGGAGGCTGAGGCAGGAGAATCACTTGAAT
The DNA here is from genome assembly GCF_007565055.1 of Rhinopithecus roxellana. Lineage (NCBI taxonomy): Eukaryota > Metazoa > Chordata > Mammalia > Primates > Cercopithecidae > Rhinopithecus > Rhinopithecus roxellana. The sequence continues at coordinate 94,855,255 of NC_044555.1, read as the reverse complement.
CTGAGAGGTGGAGGTTGCAGTGAGCTAAGATCGTGCCACTGCACTCCAGCCTGGGCAACAGAGCAAGAAGAAAGAAAGAAGGAAAGAAAGAAAGACAAAGAAAGAGAGAAAGAGAAAGAGAGAAAGAGAGAAAGGAAAGGAAAGGAAGGGAAGGGAAGGGAAGGGAGGGGAGGGGAGGGGAGGGGAGGAGAGGGGAGGGGAGGGGAGGGGAGGGGAAGGGAAGGGAAGGGAAGGGAAGGGAAGGGAAGGGAAGGGAAGGGAAGGGAAGGGAAGGGAAGGGAAGGGAAGGGAAGGGAAGGGAAGGGAAGGGAAAGGAAAATCTACAACCGAGGCAAATCTTGGTGAAATTTCAAAAAAACTGGGTTAAAGATAAGATCTTTAAAGCTTCTAGATTGTAATGGCTATTATTAAAAAGAGGAAGGATAAGTGTTGGTGAGGATGTAGAGAAAAGGGATCCCTTATACACGGTGGGAATACAAATTACTACAGCCATTATGAAAAAAAATATGGAGGTTCCTCAAAAAACCAAAAATAGAACTACTGTAGGATCCAGCAATCCCACTAGTCAGTATATATCCAAAGAAGTTGAAATCAATATGTCAAAGAAATATCTGCATTCCCATGTTCACTGAAGCATTATTCAGAATAGCCAAGATACGGAATCTACCTAAGTTTCTATCAATGGATGAATGGTTAAAGAAAATGTGGTATAGATACATAATGGAATACTGTTCAGCCACTAAAATTGGAGGAAATCCTGTTATCCTTGACAGCATAAATGAACTTGTAGGACATATGCTAAGTAAAATAAGCCAGGCACTGAAAGATATACCATATGATCTCGCACATAGGTGGAATCAGAAAAAATCAGACTCATAGAAATAGAGAGTAGAGTGGTGGTTACCAGAGGCTGGTAGGAGGAAGAGGGAATGGGGAGTTGTTGGTCAAAGGGTATAAAGTTTCAGTTAGACAGGAGGAATAAGTTTCTGAGATTGTTGTGCAGCAGTGTGAATATAATCAATAATAATATATTGTATGTTTCAAAATAACTGAAAGAGTAAATCTCAATGGCTGACCACAAAAAATGGTAAGTGAGGTAAAGGATATGTTAATTGGCTTCAATTAGTCATTCCACATTGTATGCATATATCAAAACATCACATTGTACCCCATTAATGTATGCAACTGTGATTTGTCAATTAAAAGTAGTATTAACTTTTGTTTAAGCTTCTGGATTTTAAAATATAGGTTATATTCAAAAGATCTGGATTCAAAATGGCAGTGAACTTCTCAACACAATAATGGAAGCCAGGAGACAATGAAGTCATGCCTTCAAAATTTATTTCCAACCTATCAAGTGTGAAAATTAACTTGAAATATTTTTAGGCAAAAAGTTCTTGAAAATTTACTTCCCATGTACTCTTTCTTTCTTAAGAAACTATAGGACAGTTTGTTTGAAAAACTTAAGGGAATCAAGTGCTACAGGAAGGGGAAATCCAGGCAGAGCCCAGTGAGTTCCCTAAAATTAAGGAGACAGAGCTGAGAATCCAAGTGGACGAAGTTGGCTGGAATTCACAGGACATAGTACAAGAGAGGGGAAAGCTGCAAAGAGAATTCTAGAGACCTTCAGAGTTTCCCTCTAGTAGTCAACAGAATACTAATAAACAAATGCATGAGAGGAAACTACATAATGCTGGGGAAAGAGCCACCCAAAAAGATAGGAGGGAACAATCCCTGATGCTCACATAGGTCTAGCAATAGTGTCTGTTCCTACCAGCTAAACTGGAAAATCTCATGACTCACAGGACACTGGATAGAGTACTCAGAAGGGTTTTGCCTCAGTAGTGGGGAAAAATTTTCTCTAGAGTAAACATTGCTCTGATCTCACCTATCAAATCTGAAAACCAAGACTTGAAAAGATCAAGTTGTTTTCAAGTAACTTAATTGTGTCTCAGAATGAAGTTTAAGAATATTTATAGGAATACAAAAATATACAGCATCCCAAAAGAGAAAATTAACAAAGTCTGACATCCAGTAAAAAATTACCTGATAGGCAAAAATCAAGAAAATACAATCCATAATGAGAAGAAAAGGTAACCAATTGAAACTGACCCAGATATGACACAGGTATTAGAATCAACAAGCAAGGACATAAAAGCAGTTATTAGAACTGTATTCCATATGTTCAGAAAGCTAGAGGAAAGGCTAAATATCTTTTTTTGTTCTCAGAGACAAGACATTGTCCTGTTGCCCAGGCTGAAGTGCAGTGGCACCGTCATGGCTTACTGTACCCTTGAACTCCTAGGCTCAGAAGATCCTCTTGCTTCAGCCTCCCAAGTAGCTAGGACTACAGGCACATGTCACCAGATGCAGCTTTTTTTTTTTTTTTTTGAGATGAAATCTCACTATGTTGCCCAGGCTGGTCTCAAGTGATCTTCCCACCTCAGCCTCCCAGAGTGCTGCGATCAAAGGTGTGAGCCACCATACCCAGTCTGAATATCTTGAGATATGGAAGATATTTTTTAAAAGACCCAAATCAAACTAGAGATGAAATCTATAATATCTAAGATGAAAAACACACTGGAGGGGTTAACAGCAGATTAGGTATCACAGAAGAAAAGGCTAGTGAACTTGAAGATACATCAATAGAAGCTATCCAAAATGAAACACACTTGCATGTGTTTTCACAATGGCAAAACAAAAAACAAAAAACAAACAAAAAAAAAGACTGCAAAACAAAAATAGAGCATCGGTGAGCTATAGGACAATTTCAGGCAGCCAAATATACATGTAATTGGAATCCCCAATAGAGAGGAACGAAGTGGCATAAAAAATATTTGTAAGGCCGGGCACGGTGGCTCAAGCCTGTAATCCCAGCACTTTGGGAGGCCGAGACGGGCGGATCACGAGGTCAGGAGATCGAGACCATCCTGGCTAACACTGTGAAACCCCGTCTCTACTAAAAAAACATACAAAAAACTAGCCGGGCGAGGTGGCGGGCGCCTGTAGTCCCAGCTACTCGGGAGGCTGAGGCAGGAGAATGGCGTGAACCCGGGAGGCAGAGCTTGCAGTGAGCTGAGATCCGGCCACTGCACTCCAGCCCCGGCGACAGAGTGAGACTCCGTCTCAAAAAAAAAAAAAAAAAAAAAAAAAAAATTTGTAGAGGTAGTGGTAGAAAAAAAAGTCCAAATTTACAGAAGTTAACTGATAATGCTTAAGTTGAAAAAAATTAAAACTACCAATGTAAGGATGTTACTTAGAAATGTAAGGTCATGCTGATAAAAACATCTGATAGAGTTGAAATTGCTTGGCTTTGTTGTAAAAGTATAGACTGTAGAGCTAGACTCCCTAAATTTGAATCTTGCCTCTGCCCCTTACTAGTTGGACAATTGTAAGCAGATCATTTAACCTCTCTGAACATCGTTCTCTCATTTATAAAATGGAGATAAAAGTAGTATCTACCGCATAAAGTTTTTTTTTAGGATTGAGTTAATACTTGTTAAGGCTTAAAATAATGCCCAGTACAAAGTAAGAACTCTATTGATAAAAATATTATCAGAGAGCAGACATTGAGAATGAGGAGATTGCTATTTCTTGCAATATGACTTATAGTAATATTTTACTTTTTAACTATGCACAAAGTATTACTTGGATATAAATACATTTTAAATATTTCAGAAGAGTAAATTAGGGGTGAGGAAATGTAAAGTCTTTCAGGAAGTTTGCTGTGCAGGGAAGGAGAGGGACAGGTGATAATTGGAGGGGATATAAAGTAGAGGAAAGTCATGGCATTTTTCTGTGTGGTTGGTTTTAGGTAGGAAAGACATGAGTGGGTTAAAAATGGATGTGAAGTCATTTACAGAGAGGAATAAATTGAAGCTATGGAAAAAAGAGGGTATTTAGCCAAAGCACAAATGAAGAGACATCTCTTCCATTTCAATCAGAAGGAAGGCAGAAGTAATGGATGTGGACCTAAGTGTGTTCAGCAGCTTGATATGAGAAGTTGAATTCATTATTTCACACTTACTGTTCTTTGTAAAATAAGAGCGCATTTACCGAGCATAAGCAGAAAAGTGGCAGAGTTGGAAATTTGAAGTAAGTACAAAAGATTTGAGATAGCCATTATGATGACAAGTTAAAAAGAAAGCTGACCAAAGCAATGCAGAAGGATTTCAGGTTAGCACTGAAGGCCCAGGTGAGGTTTAGAAGCTATAAATTTGTGATGCAGTAGTACCGACCTCTTTGGTTATGTGATTTTCTCCAGTAGCATGCTGCAACTCAAATATAGGAATGGGAAAAGTGGGACTGATTCAGGGTTGGGATTTGATCAGGTTGGTATGTTAAAAGGACAATGGGGCAAGGGGATTGAGAATATTGAAAAGAGAGTATCTGAAGTGAGAAATCACAGATCCTAAATAGGCTAAAGACAGGAAATAGCTGGTGGGTAGGAAGAAAGTCAGAGTCAGGCCTTAGCAGTCTCAATGAAGTTGAAGTATATATGTATTTGAAGAAAAAAAGAATTTTTGGCCGGGGCAGTGGCTCACGCCTATAATTCCAACACTTTGGGAGGCTGAGGCAAGCATATTACTTGAGGCCAGGAATTCAAGATCAGCCTGGCCAACATGACGAAACCCCATCTCTACTAAAAATACAAAAATTAGCCAGGCAGGGTGGTGCATGCCTATAATCCCAGCTACTTGGGAGGCTAAGTCAGGAGAATCGGTTGAACCTGGGAGGCAGAGGTTGCAGTGAGCCAAGATTGCACCACTGTACTCCAGCCTGGGCAATAGAGTGAGACTCTGTCTCAAACAAAACGAAACAAAAATAAGAAAAAAGTTTTTAAGTAGAGGTTATAGTTAAAAAATGGGGTGTTTTAAGTTATGATTTCAGTGCAATTCTGAGTGATGGTGAGGTTCAGCATGTGGTCCATGAAAATGGGTGGATGAGATGGAGCTCTGAGGTGACAGTCACTGTTGGAGGGGATGTTAAAGAAGCTAGATGGCTAAGGCATTAGATGAGTCAACCATGTGGTTGTTGCTGAAGTCACCCAAAATGGTGGCAGAGGCAATGGGAGGAATACTGTGAGCCTGGAGCCAAGGTCTTCAATGAATGAGAAGGAGATATGAGGAGGTCAAATCTGGCCTAATGAGCCTCTGCAGCCCTTTGAAGTCTTGGTGACTGTACTGAACAATGTTTCACTTTAGACCATGGATTTTTTTGGTCTGTGGATGGGCTTCTAAGGATCTGTGAGTCCTCTGAAATTGTATAGAAAATTCTCTGTGTATATTTATTAAATGCCTTGTTTTTCCTCTGGAAGAAGGTTCATGACTCTCATCTAATTTAGAAAGAGGTGAGTGATTAAATAAAGGCCTAAAAATTACTGCCATAAAGGATTTATGTGCAGGATAATGAAATGAAAGCAATAGAAACTGCATGCAGACTGAGAAGAACACACACCTATCAATATAGCTAAAATTTCTCTACCCTTATACCAACACCATCATAGAAAGCTCATGCACTGAGTGAGCAGCAGGGAGCTATGGCAGTAGCTAGGGCTAGTACTTGACTGTGCCTTAAAAGAGCTGTAGGCTGCAGAGACAGAGACAAGGGTTCAGAAAACCAAAGGGTAATTTGCCACTGAGGCTCAATAACTACTTAACTGGTAAAATCTTCAGGTGGCAGCTGTTACATACATGCCTGAACTTTAAGTGACTTTAAATTGGCCTCTTTTCACAAGAGCAGGCATTTCAAAAGCACATAAAGAACTGACCTCTCAGCAATATTTTTTGCAGACTGTAGAAACCGTGCCTGGTCATTTTCTTTCAGGATATGCTCAGCTTGGTTGATGAGGACTGTTGACCGTTCAAGACACTGGCGGCAATTAGCAACCTGCTGTGCCAACTTTCTCAGTTTCATAACCTTTAAGGAATTAGTAAAAGAAAAAAATAAGATAAAACATGCAGTGCTTAATTAAAAACAATAAAACACAACATGAAGGAGGTATGCTGCAGTGATTCTAAAAATAACGCTTATTAATATTCCATGGTCCCTGTACTAACCACTCACCTTCTCACCCTACCCACTGTGTCTCTTGTGCCAATCCCTCCTTCTCTTGTCTATGGCTTGTATACTTAGGCTGCAAAACAGTCATATACTCTCGGTTATCTACCCCCTCTTTGTATTAGTAACATTAATTTTTCTGGTTCTAAATCAATGCATGCCCATTATAGAAAATTCTGAAAATAAAAGGTATAAAAGAAACACTACCACCCAGAGATTATCATTGTTTACATTTTTGTTTTGTTTGTATGTAAACAAACAAAATGTTGTCAATATATTTTCATATGTGTTTACTAAAAAGTACCATCTTTTTCTTTATGAGTATCTACAGTTCTATGTATATATTTCTGTAAGTGTCTTTATGCATACCTGTGTGTTCACAAATCTGTTTTCTTGGAAACTTTAGTTCCTGGATAAGCTATAACTACTCAGCATGGCACAAATTATTGGTGATCACTCTAGCCTCTCAAAACATCTCACATTATACACACAGCATGAACTTATAACCACTAACTCTGACCAGCAAGCCAACAAGCCTAAAACCATATAGCCATATGGAGGCTCACACTTGACCCTTATGATCATGATTCTTCAGTTCCCAGGCTCGAAACCTGAATGTCTTCACTGAGTCTTCCCTCTCTCTCATTCATCTTTTATATTTAAAAGTTCAATGTTTCTTACCATTTCCTTTCTAGCAATGCCTGTTGTGTTCTTCCCTTCCATTTGTGCTGCCACTACTCTGGTTTAGGTCTTTATCAACTCTTACAAACCATCATTCCATAAGTCTCGTAACTTGCTACCCTGACTTTGGTATCATCCCATTGTGATCTACCCTGCATACCTCTGCCATATCAATCAGTCTTTCTCCCTTCCTAAGAAACTAGAATGGCTGCCCAACACTTTTCAGATTAAGCCCAGAGTCCTCATCCTGGCATTCATGGTCCATAATCCTGACTCACATTTCTACCATTACTTTTTTCCTTTTCATTGACTTATAACATACAACAGTAAAGCACCCAAATCCTAACACATACACCCACGTAAACCAGGTCAAGATATAGAATGTTTCTAACACCCCAGAATGGCCATCGTTTTTACTGGATTCAGAGCAGTAGGCCAAACATCACTTCTTTGCCTCTCCTCCTATAATCTCATTTCTTCTTGCTTTCATGATCAAACCGGAATCATCTGCATCAAATTTTGATATCTGTAAAGTCAGCTCTTCCTTGGATTCACTGAAGTGCTGTGCTTTACCTTTGTCTCTTTGATTTTGACAGCGATCATTTGCTTCCTCTGCTGGATGATCTCTACCAACTCGTCACATTCTTCCATAAGTTTTGCCTCATGCATAGCAGTATTCACCTGCCAAGAAATTTCAGAGTATTACACAGTGATTGTTGCCTTTGTCCCCTGCTGTCTCTAAAAGGTTCGGACTGACAGCTAAGCATGCACAACTTCTTCCATACCTCCCTCATAAGATCCACTCCTAGAAGAAGGGTAGAGATGATGATATTAATGATGCAAGGGCATTGAAGCACCACAGTTAGGAAGCTCTCCAGGCCTCTGGTAGATCATGATGGTTAATGGAAGGCTGGGCAGAAGGACAGATGAGATGGGGGCATGTTATTCCCAATGAACAATTCCCTTTACTCCAGTACCCTTTCCTCCTGCTGTTCTTTTGGAAAGAGGGTAAGGAGATTTATGTATGTCAAGAAAAGAGTATCCTCCTCCACAGGCACAATATTAAGAAAACATTACAACAATATATTGTGCTAACAAAAATGTTTTCAGTTTTCCTTGTTCCCTTCTAATTTTTCACATTAAATGTATCATTAAACATATATTCATGTGTATATATTTTTCACATAGTTGTCGTGTTTTAGTGGATATTTCTCACCTTGGGCTGTCCAGTATCTGAATACCTTTCCTATTTTGGGATACTGGCTACATCAAAACATCTTTACTGCAAAGTCAGGGTTGGAAAAAAAAAAACTACCAGAGCCCCCAGGAGGGGCTAAAAAGAGAGCAGGGGATTTGCGGGCTGCCCAAGTATAACAGGAAAGGAAGGAGAAAGGAACTAACATCTTTTTAGTACTTAACTTGCCAAGCACTTCATAGGTAAATTATTTCATGTAATTATCATAACAATTTTACAATATCAGAACCATGTTTATTCCTATTTCACAGACGGGGAAACTGAGGCATACAGAATTTTAGTGACTTGCTCAAAAATCACACAACTAGTAAGTGGTAAAACCAGAATTCAAACCGAGTTCTGTCAAGTGAAACCCCTGGGCTGGCTGGGTGGGCGGGCGAGGTTCAGTTCCATTTCAGCAGCACACAGAGCAGTCATACAGGGAAGCACAAGCATTCCAAGAGTCTATTCAAGGATCACTCGAGCAGAGCTCTAGAAGGCTGAGGAACAGACAATGGGTTACTTGAGAGCATCAAAACTCAAGGGGCTAGATGTGCTTCATTAGCAAGGTAGGGCTGCATCTCCAATTGCTATCCCTCTTCAGAGGGTTCCTCCAAATTCTCCAACCCAAGCAAAATACCTGTCACTGGACCCTACTACCCCCTCTCTCATACTTGGAGCTCCTTGATGGCTAATTTTCTGTTTCCTACTTAACTGAAATAAAATATGTCTGTTGGTGAGTGACAATCTTATGTTGCTTTTTTCCATTTTCTAGGGCAATGCCACAATGGGGGTTTCTACTTACTCTGAATGGCACTCTAGCCATTCTACTTTTTTTTCTCAGACACCTCACCCTTTCCCTAAATTGGATCTACATTTCCAAGGCAGATATCTTACCAGCTCATGAACTCCTTTATCTGAGACTAAGAGATTCATTTAGTTTTCTCTGGGTCCTTGCTTACAGTATCTAGAAACTTAGACACTTGCCATTTATAATTTCTTTTTTAGGTGGCTACTGGTGTAGTACACAATGATGTAGTACCTTGTTTCTGAAAATGTAATCCTTGGACTAGCCTTTACATAACACTATATGCCAAGCATTGCTCTAATTAGTTTACATATATTGGCACTCTCAGTCCTCAAAACAGTTCTGAGGTAGGTACCTTTATCTGCATTTGACAGATGAGGAAAACTAAGCACAGAGAGATTAAGTGACTTGCTTAAGGTTACACAATTAGTAAGTAGCAGAGATGAGATTTGGGCTGAGAGAGTTCAACACTAGAGACTACATCTTTAACCTTACACATAGGCTGCTCTCCAGCTGAGTGTAACAACACCCTTTTCTTCAATTTCTGAAAATCATCATCTCTTTCAAATCATCCATCTTTATTCTGTCATCCCTTTCTCATTAGTCACTTCAGACTCCTTGTTGTTCCCCTAGAATGCCACGTACTTTCATGTCCTGTGCCTTTGCCCTAGACTATTATTTTACTTGGAAAGTCATTTCCCCATCTGTTTACTGAACACATTTCTACTTATCTTTTAAGGCCCTTCTCAAAGATCATCGCTTCTGTAATTTTTCTCACTTGCTTGGACACAAGCAATTGATCCCCTATTTATATTCTCACATACTCTATATATAGTTCAATTATACCATTTCCTATATTTTATCATATTAGTCTGTCTTCCTCACTCCATCACAAGTTGTGGAGGGCAAGAATTGTCTTATGTGACTGTATCTATCTCCAGTATCATGATGGGCACTTAGTAGATGTTCCGTAATTATTTGTTGGATTGAGTTAAATGTGAAAAAACGTATCTTTTGCTCCTCATTAGACATGTTCACTTTGTTACTCAAGTTACCCTAAACTCAGTAAGTCTAAAAACAAACTTACCGCCTTCTCTCCAGATCTGGCTTCCACCTCTGATTTTCCTGTTTTTGTGTCAATGCTACTATCATTATTGCAGTTACTCAGGTTCAGTAAACTCTGACTGCTACTCCTCCTTTGTCCCCACATAAATTCACAGGAGTCCCCAAGTCCTTCCCTCCTTTCCTTTTTAATCTTGCTAAATTTCCTCGGTGGCTGGTCCAAGTGCAGTAGTGTTTACAACCAATTGATCGCAAACAGTTACAGGTTTCTTTGTTCCTTCTCCACTCCCACTGCTTCACGTGACTACCCTTAAACAAACAAAGTTCTTCGTTAATATAGTGAGGATCTGAGCCAAGGAACCAATAGGTTGAAGCCCTTATCACCTATTGTGATAGGATCATTGTTGCACAAACCTCCTTAATTAATCTCCCTACCTCCAGAATATTTCCTTTCCATCCTCATAATCCTTCCTCTACTCTGAAGCCAGGAAAAATCATGTCTTCATTACCAAACATCCTATCAAGCATCTTTTCTGTGCAAAGCATTATGCTAAGGCCCTGCCCTGAAAAAATTTGCAATCTGGATGGGGAAGAGCCATATACATATAAAAGAAACCAATCAAGGTAGCATAAATTAAATACTGAATGGGTGATATAGACTATAATCTACTGAACTTAAAAGGAAAGATTACTTTTGGCGGGTAAGTGGAGGAAAGAGGCATGGATGAAATGGAACTTGAATTAAACCTTAAAGATGGAATAAGACTTTGATTAAAAAGGTGTGAAGGAGAGAAATTTCAAGCCAAGCAAATGAGATTGAACTTCACTTTTAGGCAATACGGTATCTTTAAGTGGTATTTTTGAGGGGAAGAAAGGTAAGGTGGTGCAAGAAGTACCACAGTGAACTTGTTTAAGAAGATGAGCAGGGACTGATTTGATGGAGGGTAATAGTAAACCTGAGGACTATTTAGGAGACTATTGTGATGTGGACAGGGCCTACCCAAGGAAAATATCAGAAATAGAAAGGAAATATCAAATATAAGAAGTACTCATTTGCTTACATATCTTCAATTAGACAGCAAGCTCCTTGAGGGAAGATTTTACACTACTTTATCTCTCCCATTATAACTGGCACAAAGCCTTACAACAAACATTTATTGACTGACTTGCCACAGTAAAAAATCAAAATAAGAATGCCAAGCATTATAAAATATACTCCCATGACTGTATTTTGTAGAGAAAATATAAGGTGAAATGAGGGAGCTAGGCTGGGAATGTTTTTTGGACAGTCACATCAGGGGAGATAAAACCAGGCACAACTAATAGAGTGAAAAGTTGACTGAAGAGGCAAAATTCCAAACTAAAGGTAAAGCAATGACATTAAAATCTTTTCATGTCAAGAAGCACAACAGAAGAGCAGAGTCCTTAAGTGTTTTCTGAACGGGAAATACTTCAGGGAAAACCAGTCTTCGTGATGTGAATAAAACAACTCAAATTGCTTGGAAGGCATTTGAAAGCCCCTGGTATTTTCTTTGTTTGAAAACATAATACATTGAGGTATTTCACTTGCTTATTAACGCTTAATTGAAAATAACTGGGTTACCTTAATAAGCATACTTGGCTGATTGGTTGGTTTGTGGAAGACCCTAGCTCTTTGACATTTGCTCTTTGTATCAGGTTAGTGGTTTTCTCTAAATCGCTTTATGTCTGCGGAAAAAAAAAATCTATCCTCCTTGAAAATACCATTAGGTCAATCTTGGCAACCTACTTGTATAAATCCACCCACTCCAAAAAGACTTTTGGGAGGCAGTTTGTGATGTTTATGACTAACAGTCTTAGCCTCAATTTTCCAAGTCTTAAACACTAGGCAACACGGGCTCCCTGGTAAGTCTCCGGGTCCTCCTCTCTGCTCTTTGCTCTTTTACTTTCTTCTTAAGGCAGCAAAAATTTGACTTGCATATTTCTTTCCAACTGCCCATCCTACCCTATTACCTCCCAGCCCAAAGATTGACTATAGAGTAAGACCTAGTCTTCCCCAATTTCCACCTATCTTTAATACAAACACCTAAGGCCCCTGCTGGAAGGACTTTACCACTGTTCAGTACAAGGAAATAAATAGGTGGGAGTTCACCAAAGCCATAAGTTGCAAAGATTTAAGAAACTGCAAAAAGTCATTTTGGCAATTGTTTCTCTTCTGTATTGAAATGCAAATGGGCTATACCTTTTTACCCTTAGCTTCTTTCAGAGAGCTTATTTGATAGTTAGGATTATTTTCGGTGGGGAGAGGGTGGGGGAGATCTCCCATTGCTCATTCTATAGGTATTTTATTCCTGGGTTTAAAGTTCATCAGCCTTCCCTCCACCCCACTTCCATGATAACTTCCCCACTTCCACTTTCCCCTCAGCTTAGTCACATCCATCTATACTATAGAGCATTGCACAGGAGCTCAGAAGGTACTGAGATTTCCTGTTCAGATGGAACAAGACATGTGAAATAGTAGATGATCCCATATATCCAGACTCAAATGAAATGCAATAATTATAATAATTATTATTATTATGTTGCAAGGAATTCCTCACTGGCTTCTCCATCTCAGTGCTCTCCACTCTTCACAGTAAATGCCAACCTAGTTTATTCTCTGAAATCTTCTGTCCAAATAGATCTCCCTTCCACCAGAATATTGTGAAATTTTGGCATTAAAGATCATTTGGGGAAGTTTTTATTTCAACAAACATTTACTGAGTGTCTCCCACATACCACAGTATATCCCACATGTATCCAGCATAGTGCTGGGTTTCCCTGAGTGGGATATAATGATGAAAAAGACTCAGCTTCTGCCTTCAAGGCACTTACAGTCTAGTAGAGACTATGAGTGTGAATACAACTAATTATAATTTAAGGACCAGCAAAACAAGTAACATAATAGAATACAATCAAAGGTGTATGAGATCATAGGAAAGAGAAAATTTGGAAAAGGACAATCAGAGGATTAGATGAAGTTTCATGTAGCTGAGCTGGTCTTCAAGGATGAACAAGACTTGGGCAGGTAGAAATGGAGCTTAAGGGGAGACAAGTTTAGGCAGAATTAATTACATGAATAGCATGAGCAAAAGCATAAGCAGGAAAACAGAAAATGTGTTTGGTTAAAGTAGATCAACCTGACAGATGCAATGGAGGGAAATAAGACTAGAAACAGGGGTTGGAGATATATTATGGAGAGCTGTGCTGTCATTTTGAGTCTCTGAAAGTACTTGGATAAAAATGTCAGGATCTTAGCATTATAGTAATACCTTAAGAATTGTTAATTGACATGTTAATTGAGAGCAAGGTGAAGAGAGAAGGCAGGCACAGTACATGAAGAACTGGGAGGGGGGCACAACACACTTTCCACTTCCCATTATTGTCCAGGACCACTCAGGTGATCACTATCCCACCTTCTCAGACTCCATAACAGAAACAAAGAGTCTGAGTTGTGCTTTATTTAATAAGTAATCACTTTCTGTGCAAAGGAGATGAGAAGGAAAAGTGAGAGGTAAATTGGACATCTGATGAATTGTCAAGAAATTGTTATGAACAGCCTTGTCACCTTACTGAGCTGCAAATAATTCATTACTTTCTTAAAATGATGCATTTAAGAAAACACAATGTTTATGAAGCAGACATAGCATTTGCTGTGGCAGCATCAAAGCTAAGGTGTTAACCCAGATCACACTTTAAGGATCTCTCTCTCTCTCTCTCTCTCTCTCTCTCTCTCTCTCTCTCTCTCTCTCTCTCTCTCTCTCTCTCCTCTCCCCCCACTCTCTCTCACACGCACACACATACACGCATACACACACATCACTACCACTAGCACTAGCATCATGATCACCATCAGCACTACAGCCCTGTTATATGAGGAAGTTTCAAATGTATAAGAGGAAGAGGAAGAAGAAACAATCTTCTTTTTTGTTTTCTAAAGGTAAACACTGCAACATTTCAAAGATGGTCCTTCCAGCTTTATGTAACTATGACTAAATGAAGCAGGGATTTTAAAAAAATTGGTTATAGCTGTTTCTTTAGATTTGAGGGAGGGTGGTCACTTAAAGGAGCAAGGAATATATGAAATTATTAGTAGAATTTTTAGTCACCTGCACTGGAGTAACTACAGTTTAGCAGGCAAAAAAATTACTGAGACATAGTTAAGCAATGTACAGCTTTGGTGTGTAATTCTTTTGGCCAGGGAGTGGGTGAGGGATTAGGAGGGTAGAGGTGGCTGGGAGATTGGCTGTTAAAGTTAGAAAAGTAGTGTGGATGGGGAGGTGGCAGCCAATCCATTTCTGGAAGTATAAGTATCCTAGTGAATTGGGCTCAGGGACTCATGCTATGGGAGGCCTTCAGATAGACATAGACTGAGAGAAAAGTTTTCTATCAGCTTGTGGGAGGAGTACATAAGAGTTAATACTTTTATAGTGCTTACCACATGTTAGGCACTATTCTAATTGCTTCATGTATTTTCACTTGTTTACTTTTCCCATTAACCCCATGAGGTAAGCACTATTATTACCATTCCCATTCTACAGAAGAAACTGAGAAAACAGAGGTTATGTAACTTGCCCAAGGTCATATAACTAGTAAATATCAGAGCCAGGATTTGCACCCAGGCAGTCTGGCTCATGTCTATGATTTTAACCACTGTGTGTGTGTGTGTGTGTGTGTGTGTGTGTGTATGTGTGTGAGAGAGAGAGAGAGAGATGGGGGGGGAGAGAGAGAGAGAGAGAGAGGCTGTGCTCACAAACATATACTTCTTTTTCCTTTAGAGTTGCCTCTCACGACAATCACAATCTCTAGAGTTAACCATTGCAAATATTTTGTGTGTTTCCTTCCTGACTTTGAAAAAACAATAGTACCTGTATAGAAATACATAATACAACATATTTTAAAAGCATAGACAGTTCACACACATATATATACACACATATATTTTGCATGTACTTTACCCTATGTCTAACTAATAAAAATAATGGAGACAGAGGGTGAGGACAATCTGCTCCATATACATGCCTGAGGAATGGCATTATGCTGTGTGGCAATTCTGTGTTGATTTTGGAGTCCTTTCTCCTCAGGGAACAGCCACCCAGCCTTTATAGACTTAGGCTTAGTTGGTTTCTCCCTGATAGTCTCTTTGTATGCAAAGTAACTGTTTATGACTTATTTTTTTAGATGGAGTCTTGCTCTGTTGTCCAGGCTGGAGTGCAGTGGCGTGATCTCGGCTTACTGCAACCTCCACCTCCCAGGTTCAAGCGATTCTCCTGCCTCAGTCCCCGCCCCCTCCCCAGCCCCCGAGTAGCTGGCGCTATAGGGGTGCACCACCATTTCCGGCTAATGTTTGTATTTTTAGTAGAGACAGGTTTCATCATGTTGTTCAGGCGGGTCTCGAACACCTGACCTCAAGTGATCCGTCCACCTTCGGCCTCTTAAAGTGCTAGGATTACACTTGTGAGCCACTGCGTAACTGTTTAGAACATGGAAGAAAAAGGTGGGAGATATAGCCTAGGTTTTTCATCTGGTATTTTATGTACGTAGCTATACAATTTTTTGTGAAATGAGGCAGAAACCTCCTTTCTATCTCGTCAGAGCCATGTAATTAGATCTTAAAAAGACTGAAGAAATAATCGATTTCTACTCCATCACTTAAGAGATAGAAATATGGGACCTAGAGAGGGGAGAGGCTTATCCGACATCACATTGCTACTAAATGACAGGGCAAGGCTTGAGCCAGATCTTCTGAGTCCTATCCAGTGTTCTTTCCAATCTACTGCTTGTTTTGTGAAGCATGGCACTTGTTTATAAATCCCTCTGAAGAAATAAAACTCTCTAGCTCTCATCCTTGTGTATTTACCCTAGAAATATGAACATTTATGTCCACACAAAAACCTTACATGAATGGTCATAAAAGCTTTGTTTCTATTAGCAAAAAACTGGCAACAACTGAAATGCTCTTCACTGTGGGCACGTATAAACAAATTGTAGAATATTCACACAGTAGAATACTACTTAGTAATAACAAATCAAAAACTATTGATGTACACAACAAATTGAATGGCTCTTAGGGGCATTATGATGAGTGACATAGCAAATCACAGTATTTTACCTACTATGTGATTCCATTTACGTAACATTCTAGAAATGAGAGAATTATAGTAATGATGAACATATCAGTGGTTGCTGGGGGACAGATGTGCCTATAAAGAAGTAACACAAATGAGTTTTTGGGGGATGATAAAACAATACTGTCCTAATTACAGAGGTGATTACAAGAATCTATAAATGTGATAAGATTAATAGAACTGTCCGCCCGCCCCCCCCAAAAACATTTTGAGTGCATGCAAAACCTGGTGAAAATCAAATGAGGTCTATAGTTTGCTCAATAGAATTATTGCACCAATGACAGTTTCCTAGTTCTGATAGTTATGTGGTTACATAAGATGTTAGCATTGGGGAAGTTTAGTTAAATAGTATGGGGGAACTCTCTGTATTATTTTAGCAACTTTTACATAAGATTAAACTTATTTTTAAAAAGAAAAAAGAAAGAAAACTCTCTTAAAGTCCCACAATGTTTTAGGCAGGCCTGGTCAACCCGCATTTCTGTAGTTCTCTGAAGTTCTAATACATCTTCAGGCCTTTGCTCAGATGGCGTCCTCTCTCTTTCTCTCTCTCTCACACACACAGACACACACTCACCCCACTCTGTAACCTAGTTTATTTTTATCCGTAATGCTTATAATCCCTAATAAAATATGTTTGTTTATTGTGTGTCTCCTCCTATGAGAATGTAAGCTCTTTAAGTTTAAGCACTTTGTTTTGTTCATTACTGTATCCCTAACACCTAGAATAGTGCTTGTCACACAGTAGATGCTCAGTAAATATTTGTTGAATGAATGAATGTGTGTAGGCCTTGAAATAAAGGTATTATGAAAAATTGTATATGATGTTACATTTCTTTATTACATGAGACAAATTTCTCTTTTATTTTCTTTTTGCACACTCAAAATAGTTTTCCTTTATTGTGTCATTTAAATATTGTTTTCTGAATTAGGAAAGATTTGGAGAGATGTTGGAATAACAACATCTCTAGGAGACCTAGGAGATCCTAGGAGACCACGTATTCTGAAATATTTCCTTTCCCTGTGTTAAAATAAAGAAAAAGTTGCCTTTCCTAGGTGCTTTACTCACCTGGGCTTTACTCACCCTTATGATGCATAAAAGATTGTGCTTACAACATCTGGCCACCAGAGGGCACTGTTTATCCAAATATCCTTTCTCGGTACCTATTCGTGTACCAAGCCATGTGCTGGGTATAAAAAAAAAAAAAAGGATAGGACACCATACTCGGCCTGAGAGCTTAGCCTGGTGGGGAGACAAATCGGCATATAGAAGTGTTATGATGAAAGTACACTCAGGTTACTCTGAGGACACCGAGGAGGAACATCTGAACCATATGAGGGAGGCAGGGAGAGAGGCTTAGAGCATGGGTGATGGCTTCTTGAAGGAGGTGAAGGCTGAGCTAAGCAGTACTCCTACAGACGGAAAATCGAAGGAGTGTATGTTCTGTGAGGACAGGTGCCATGTCCACCATTATGTTCCCAGTGCCTGGCCCAATGCAGAAATGCGCTTACATATTTGTGGAATGAATGAACAGCATATAAAGTACAGATGGCAAAAGGGCATCACTAGATGTGCTAGTACTTTATATCTTCAACTTTCAGAATAACTCTTCAAAGTACATACTATCATCCTATTTTTTAGATGAATAAAATGAGGTTCAGTGTATGCAGCTTATAAAACAGAGCCAGACAGACTCAAGTCTATCACTTTTCTTTCCACTTACATATTACTATTGTAATATAGTACACATTATTATCTCCCAGTGATACGTATTACTCCCCGTGAACATATTACTATTAATAAGTCAACTCACATTCTTCTTAAAAGGATTTGGAGAAGTGCTTCACAATATTGACATTCCTCCAAAAACAAGATAAAATATATCTACTTAATCGTTCCTTTTCAAAAGTTTTAAATTGATTTGTTTATTTTCATGTTAAAAATAGAATCAACTAAAAAGTTAAAATAATGGTGTATTCTCAAATCCGCTACCCAATTTCTTTAAGTAATAATGAGACATATATATGCCTTTTCAAGACAGGTTAAAGAATCAAATAGCAGATTGTTAACCTGAGATATTAACGAAACAAAAACATTCTAGTAATATTTCAGCTAATATGCAAAATTCAGTTTCATATTCTAGCAGTAAAAAGAAGCACTGACAAAGATCATGTTTTTTTACATGAAGTGAGAAGATCTGTGTAATACTACATTACAAGATCAAAAGGACATTAACTGTTTTACTGTTTTATAATGTTTATGGGAGATATTTCAATAATAGCACTGCTTTTCAGAAAGCCATGAGAACATGAAAGATTACAGACAGACATCACTGTTACCATGGAGGATACGCCCAATTCTTGAAGCAGTCAACACTCATTTATGTGGATACCTTACAGGTCATTTCATATCACCATTAAACAAATTTTACTGTTATTATGTGCTAAGCATTTTAGTAAGCACTTAGCAATACACGAGACAGATAAGGCCTCTGCCATCATTTCGTGAATCTTATGATGAGAAGGGAAGCAGATACTGAGCATTAACCTGTTTGAGGAGTGCTACAAAAGAGGTTTATCATGTAATAAGGATAATCTTTAGGTGCTTATAAGACGGGGATTTAAGTTGTCCCCGTTGTCAAGTGGGGAGCTTAGATGGTCAAGGAAGTCTTCCTAAGGATGTGATATTTTTAAGAAATGAGTAAGAGTTAGCTAGAGGAAGGGGAGATTCACAGCAGAGAAGACCAAGACAGAAAAAAGGGCTGGGAGACCATGCTAGAGAGGTAGGTAGGGTCCAGATCATAATGGGTTTTAAAGGCAATGGGGGAACCATTAAAGGGTTTGTGGTAGGGAGTGACATGACAGGTTTTGCATTTTACAAATTCATTCCCACAGCAATGTGGAAAATGGATAGGAGGGGAACAGGATGGGCCAGAGAGACCAGTTAGAAACTGCAGTTTCCAAAATGATTGTGGCATAGCCATGGCTGCTACCTTCAGGAAGCTTCTAGTCCAACCAAGGAAACAGCCTGTAATCAAGAAATTCCTTCATGGAAGAGCAGGCAGTCTAACAGAGGTTTGCACAGGCTGCTTCGCCCAAGTTCATGTGACTAGTGGGTGACAGAGCCAGCACCAGAACCCAGGTTTCCTGATTTCTAGTCCCGGGATTTTTCCAAGGCCGTCCTTTTCACTGCCTTCACAACCAAGAAATTATGGAAGGGGAGGAGAACAAGTCAAGCCAGTGAGAGTTTCTGCCTTCTTAAGTCTCAGATCAGATTGTGGGGAGCATTTAGCCACTCTCTGTACTCAAGTCTGACATAAGCACTCCTCCCAAGACATTTGTTTCCGAGGGATGGATTCACCATCCTGATACTCCCTGTATAGATACAGAGCAAGGAATCTCTACTGGGAGGGCCAGGGAAATTTGAACTCTCATAGCTAAGGTTGAAAAGGGCATTGTTCTGAGAAAGAGGTCATTCTTTCTGAGACAGGGAACTCTGGATGACAAAAGGGAAAAAATCTGATTCTAGGCAGACAGAAAACAGTCTGATTCCAGTTCACTAGAAGAAGCAAGGGCCCAAGCGGAAGAGTGAAGATAGCTGAAGAAGAGCCTATGTTGCTTCTAAGCTGAGGGAGTAGGGAAATAAGAAAGAGAAGTACCAGGAAAGAGCCTGAAGGACAAGGACCAGAGGAATTCTGTTTGCAAGCATCAGAGGGAAGGGAAGCCTCAGAATAATACCCAACGCTGAACTCTGTGACTGGGCAACAAAGAGGTCTTGAGAACATATTTCCAGGGGTCTCAACTACCTCGTGAGTCAAGAAATAAACGAACGGGTTTCTATGCGGAAAACCCCAAGGGAGTTGGAGGTCCTGAATAGGATGGGCCAGGCGCAGTGGTTCACGCCTGTAATCCCAGCACTTTGGGAGGCCAAGGTGGGCAGATCACTTGAGGTCAGTTTTAGGCTCAGCCTGACCAACTGGTGAAACCCTGTCTCTATTAAAAATATAAAAATTAGCCAGGCATGGTGGTGCATGCCTGTAATCTCAGCTACTCGGGAGTCTGAGGCAGGAGAATCACTTGAACCTGAGAGGCAGAGGTGGCGGTTGCAATGAGCTGAGATTGCGCCAATGCATTCCAGCTTGGGTGACAAAGTGAAACTCTTCCTAAAAAAAAAAACAAAAAAATGTATGAAACAAACAGGAAGGAATCTCAACCTGCTGGGAAATTCCAGTAATCTGACCATCTTAATACATTGTTACTGCTAGTAAAAGAAATAATTATGGTTGTATAGTTATTGTAGCTGTATAGTTATTCTGGCTTGGCCTAGAAAGTGCTTTCAGATATATTTGATCTCTATATTTGATCTTCACAACAACCTGATTAGATAGGGTAGACAGTACTGTCTGCAACTCCAACTCTCCAACTCCAAGTTGCTACCCTGGCCTGGTACTTCTTTCCTAAAAAGTACTTCTTTCCCAAAAAGCTGAAATTCAGGTTTTGACTTATGTCTCTACTTACTCATCTTACTATAGGATAGCTGGCACTTCAACTCTTGAGAGTTTATCATTTACAACTGATACTTCCAGGATATTTTCTTGGTTATTTGTGGTAGATTTGGAACTTATAACTTGTGTATATGTATGTACATAATAATGTTTCTAAATAATTTAAAGGCTTAAGTTTTTACTCAGAAATGACTTCCATTCTGTAAAATCTGAATAGATCATTCTTCTTAATGTCATCTAGAACCTAAAAGGCTAAGTTGTCCTTATTTGGATAGTGAGCTAACTTATTCAGCTACTTTGGTCTGAATATACTGTAGCAATTCAGATCTATGATCTCTTACTGAGTTCAGATCTCACATCCTCAGCACCAGATTCCAAATATATTTTCTAATAAAGAATGCATCTCCTTAGCAGCCACTTTCCCACAGACTGTCTTTAAACAATAATATGGCTTAGCTCTTACACCTGGATCTTTCCTTGTCATCACATTCTCCTCACGGAGGAGCTTCAAACAATGTAACGAAAAGGAAGATAAATTGGGCATGGGAGAAAACTAGGCTAGTCCTGAGAATGGGGATATAGGACTTTGATAAAAATGGATTTGGTATAAAAATAAGCTATGCTGTAGATTGTGTGAAAAGAGGGCAAGGAAAACTTAAAAATGATTGCTTTATGCATTTTGGCTTTTTAAAAAACTGGTTGCAGTGAAAATATGTTACTATTGCAATTTTAAACATTTTTGTGAAATTGAGCATACTTAAAACTAGAGAATATGATGAAGCCCCATGTGTCCATCCCCCAGCTCCAAAAGCCATCAACATTTTTCTATACTTGCTTGATCTATTCCCTCCTTTTTCTGCTGAGGCATTTTTTAAAATTATACTTTAAGTTCTGGGATACATGTGCAAAACATGCAGTTTTGTTACATAGGTATACATGTGCCATGGTGGTTTGCTGCACCCATCAACCCATCACCTACATTAGGTACTTCTCCTAATGCTAACCCTCCCCTATCCCCCTACTCCCCAACAGGTCCCAGTGTGTGATGTTCCCCTCCCTGTTTCCATGTGTTCTCATTGTTCAGCTCCCACTTATGAGTGAGAACATGCAGTGTTTGGTTTTCTGTTCTTGTGATAGCTTGCTGAGAATGATGGTTTCCCGCTTCATCCATGTCCCTGCAAAGGACATGAACTCATCCTTTTTTATGGCTGCATAGTATTCCATGGTGTATATGTGCCACATTTTCTTTATCCAGTCTATCATTGATGGACATTTGGGTTGGTTCTAAGTCTTTATTATAGTGAATAGCGCCACAGTAAACATATGTGTGCATGTGTCTTTATAGTAGAATGATCTATAATGCTTTGGGATTGCCAGGTAATGGGATTGCTGGGACAAATGATATTTCTAGTTCTAGATCCTTCAGGAATCGCCACACTTTCTTCCACAATGGTTGAACTAATTTGCACTCCCACCAAGTCTGTAAAAGTGTTCCTATTTCTCCACATCCACTCCAGCATCTGTTGTTTCCTGAGTTTTTAATGATTGCCATTCTAACTGGCGTGAGATGATATCTTATTGTGGTTTTGATTTGCATTTCTCTAATGACCAGTGATGATGAGCATTTTTTCATATGTTTGTTGGCTGTATAAATGTCTTCTTTTGAGAAGTGTCTGTTCATATCCTTTGCCCACTTTTTGATGGGGTTGTTTTTTTCTTGTAAATTTGTTTAAGTTCTTTGTAGGTTCTGGATATTAGCCCTTTGTCAGGTGGATAGTTTGCAAAAATTTTCTCCCATTCTGTAGGTTGCCTGTTCACTCTGATGGAATTTTTTTTTTTCTCTGCAGAAGCTCTTTAGTTTAATTAGATCCCATTTGTCAATTTTGGCTTTTGTTGCCATTCCTTTCGGTGTTTTAGACATGAAGTCTTTGCCCATGCCTATGTCCTGAATGGTATCGCCGAGGTTTTATTCTAGGATTTTTATGGTTTTAGGTCTTACATTTAAGTCTTTAATGCATCTTGAGTTGATTTTTGTATAAGGTGTAAGGAAGTGGTCCAGTTTCAGTTTTCTGCATATGGCTAGCCAGTTTTCCCAACATCATTTATTTAAATAAGGAATCCTTTCCCCATTTCTTGTTTTTGTCAGGTTTGTCAAAGATCAGATGGTTGTAGATGTGTGATTTTATTTCTGAGGCTTCTGTTCTATTCCATTGGTCTATATATCTGTTTTGGTACCAGTACCATGCTGCTTTGGTTACTGTCTGCTGAGGCATTTTAAACCAAATCCAAAACATTATGTTATTTCACCCCAATACTTCAGTTTGCATCTCAAAAACAAAAGAATATCTTATTGCATAATCACAATGAATAAAGTAATTCCTTAATATCATTCATCTAATGCTTGTTCTATATTTAAATTGTCCTGATTATATATAAAAAAGTGTACTTTTACAGTTGATTTGTTTGAATCAGGTACTTTATGAAGAGGAATTTAATACTGGTTTTTCAAATACCATGTATATTCCTAATGAATAACTAATGAGTGCTGTTTTCTAGTGAAGAAATAGAAGACCTCATTGGTACTATACACCCCATTCATGCTTAGAATTCTACTTTCAGGAATGTATGTCCTTTATGAAAAGGCAGATCCCTGTACAGTAGTTTCTATTCATTCATATGGCATTGTGAATTTCAGTATCTCAGAAAACAAATTTTGCAGGAGATATCAGAGAGAAGAAAAGGTCATCACTGGGCAGAATAAAGAGAGTGAGAAATCTAGAGGATGCAGGGATGGCAGAAATTGTGGAGGGAACTACTTAAGTCGAACATGGGGACATTTAACTGCTTAATCAAAGCTGTTTCTTATTTCTGTGACCTCTTTCTGTATTGAAGCAACCCAAATCTCAAAAGTTCAACAGTCTTATTTGTAACAGGGGTACTATGCCCACTGGATGACATCCATCAGTTTCGTCAGCCCTAACCCTAACCTAGTGGGAGCTCCTGCTCTCGACTACTGCCCAGCATCCAACAATCTTTCTCTGAGAGATGACCAAAAAGGCTAAGTGTAGGTGACTGAATTTAGTAGCACTCTAACAGCATGGTAAAGGAAAATCTGCCCCCTATACATTTCTGGTGCGAGTATAAATTGCCTTAGCAAATAGAGACTGTTGACAGTATGTGTCAATACATTGAAACATGTGGCTTGCCAGGCGCGGTGGCTCAAGCCTGTAATCCCAGCACTTTGGGAGGCCGAGACGGGCGGATCACGAGGTCAAGAGATCGAGACCATCCTGGCTAACACGGTGAAACCCCGTCTCTACTGAAAAAAATACAAAAAACTAGCCGGGCGAGGTGGCGGGCGCCTGTAGTCCCAGCTACTCGGGAGGCTGAGGCAGGAGAATGGCGTGAACCCGGGAGGCGGAGCTTGCAGTGAGCTGAGATCCGGCCACTGTACTCTAGCCTGGGTGACAGCGAGACTCCATCTCAAAAAAAAAAAAAAAAAAAAAAAAAAAAAAAAAAAAAAAAAAAAAAAAAAAAAAAAAAAAAAGAAACATGTGGCTTTACTTTAAACTGCCAATTCCACTTCTAGGAAGCAAATATCCTTGAAAATAGAAAGGGAAAAGATAAAAAAGAGATACAATTTTGAAATCACCCTTGCAAAACTTATAACAGTGAGAAAACTATGTCAGTGATGGAAATTGGATCTAGCCTTTGACCTTCAAGCTGCTCTTAATTATTCCTGGGCTTAGGCCAAGCTAACTTTAGGAGACATGTAGTTTATAGCTTAAATGATAAGAACCCTTCCCCAAAACTCGACCATCTTTGTAAAGCTAATGAGAGACCACCAGGCTCAGAGGATAGAAGAACCTGAATTCTGCTAAGGTGTAGACATAAATGATTACCTGCCATTATTCCAGAGTTCACAAAATATGCAAATTCCCCAGTTACTCCTGCAGATAACATCACTATTGTAGAACCTAAGATTGGCCTTTTGAGATACCTTTTCAGGTTTTTTGTAAATCTGACCATGAACGGCTTCACCTGTACCTGCCAACTACTCGTGTGCTCCGACCCAGAAGTGACTCAGCATGCAAGAGGACCACTTCCCAATGGCAATGACCAGCCACTCCCACCCCTTCCCCCAAACTACTGGGCACAGTGACTCATTCTAGTAATCTCAGCACTTTGGGAGGCTGAAGTGGGCAGATCCCTTGAGTCCAGGAATTCGAGACCAGCCTTGGCAACATGGTGAAATCATGTCTCTACAAAATATTTAAAAATTAGCCAGGTATGGCAGCATGTGTCTGTAGTCCCAGTTACTCAGGAGTCTGAGGTGGCAGGCTGACCTGAGTCCAGGGGGGTCATGGTTGCAGTGACTTGAGATCATATCGCTGCAGTCCAGCCTGGGCCACAGAGCCAGAACCTGCCTCAAAGAAAGAAAAGAAAAAAGAAAAAGAAAAACCCTAGTCCCCAAATTCTGAGAAGCGTGGCCCACCTCATGTCAATTAAATTCTCTCTATTGCCAGTTCCTCTGCTTGATAAGTCAGCTCTATCTGGGCAGCAGACAAGACGGTTATAGTTTTAGTGTGAAACTAACAAAACAAGTTTAAAACAAAAATAAGCAAGGCTATAGAAAAAAAACTATCAGTACATCAATATAATAGTTACATGTAAACTTTGCATCCTACAGAATAATACATTCTTCCCTTGTATTCATGGAGCATTTAAAATTGATCATGAAAAAAAAGTTTATAGTTTACCATCTCTGATCATTATCCTGTAAAATAAGAATAAAATAACTAAAAGATAAACTCCTAAATCCTTAACCACTTGAAAATTAAGAAACATACTGACAGGGATAGGAGGCAGGGAAATTCTGGGCAGGAGGCAGGGAAATTCTGGGCAGAAGACAGTGGGTCTCCGGCAAGCGTCCCACCCTCAAGCCTGGAACTGTCGCCCAAAGTGAGAACATCCATTCCTGTTTTCCCTCTTGAATGCTGCCTTTTCCAAAACCACCCATGGCCCACCCTGCCCACCATCCTGTGCCCATAAAAATCCCAGGCTCCGCCAGCAGAGAGAAGAGAAGAGGAGAAGCAACTGGACATCAGAGACTACAGTTGGATGTTGGAGAGAATCAGATTGACTTCAAAAGGACAGCTGGACAGCACTGCTTCAGAGAGGAGTCCAGTTGCAGATGGCTGCACTCCAGGGGAAGACTATCTTCCTGCTCCGTCCCCTTTTCAGCTCCCCTTCCCGCTGAGAGCCACTTTCATTGGCAATAAAATCCCCCAAGTTTACCATCTCCAATTTGTTCATGTGACCTCATTCCTCCTGGACACTGGACAAGAACTCGGGTGCGGGTGCAAAAGGCAGTCACCCTGACCCTCCACTGAGCTGTTAACACTTAAGCCATCCGTGGATGGCAAAGCTAACAGAGCACTAATTGTAACACTCTTCCTGGGACTTCAGGGGTCATGGGCACCCCCCTAGATGCTGCTGCAGATCTGCACAAAGTTTTGCTCCTGCCAGCGCCCAAAAGCACTTGCCCTGGCTCCTGCACCTGCTCATCTGCACTCCCTGTCCTGTGATGGATGGAAGGCAGTGGGACCAAGCAAGTGGAGTCCATCCCTGCCAGCACTGAAGCAGCCAACTAGTTCTAGCACCCCTGCACTGGAGTTCCTGCCTGCAAAGGGGTCAGGGAAATTTTCTGCTCAATTTTAGGCTCTTATCTGGGATACATCAGAAGGGTGAGTAAATGCAAAAATGCGGATCTGTCTCTTCTTGTCCTCAGACTTTCCTCTGAGCTATGCCACTTGCAAGGGGAAGGATGCAACCCTGCCATTTCTCTCTTTTGGGTAAAAGGCTCTGTTTCCTCTCACAGGGGTCTAGCCATTGTGTGGGACCAGAATAAAGTCCTGGGACGGCTGAAGGCATCTGGCCAATGTCACTCCTCGGTGTTGCCAAAAGGCCCCTGAACTGGACCCCAGCCCTGATATAATGGATGATCCGCCAAGATGCTCAGATTTTTCTGTGGTATCTTTCCTTTCTTCTTTCATGGTTTGAAATGGCTCCTATTGCTTCTTTTATAATGTTAAGAGTTTTGCTGCAAACAGCAGAAATGTTATTAAGTAGAATGAACATTTGGCCCAGCAATCAGATACGCAATTCAGAACAATGTGATTTCCATTTGTTCTTAGAGGTGCCATCCCCACCCCCACCCCAACAGCTGCAGACACGTGTGGCACACAGTGGGTTTCCTCTCCACCCCTTCCCCTCCTGGCTGGGACATTTGGGCATGTCCAAAGCATGCATGTGCCACTTCCAACAGCCATGGAGAGCAGGAGAAAATCACAGCTGCCGCCAGGGCCCCAGGGCAGTCTTGGGGCCCAGGGGCCCCACACGGGGAGCTGTCCAGCATTTCCCAGTCACCGTCCCCTCCCATCACACGCCCATAGAGCCTTTACTCCTCTGGCTGAGGAGGTCAGCTCAGTCCAAAGCGGGGGAAGAATACAGTGATTAAAGGTACCCATTCACATAGAGCAAGGGGTTCTTCCCCCTCTCTTCAGCTGTTTTATTTTTTCTTTTCCTTTCTTTTTCTATGTGAGAGGATTCTTTTCCTACCTCGGCACTCTGGTTATGATAGGGCAGCAACGGAGGAGTGGCCCTGCTGGCTGATAACTGCAAGTTTGGCAGGGCCCATCATGGACTTAATCTAAATGAATCCATGCACCCCCTGAGACACCTTTTTGCCCTAAACTCAATGTTAAACTTTGGGTTGAAGCCCTAGAAAGGAAAACCAGATCTGAGGAATACTAAGTGAGGCAACAGGAACAGTATAAATGGGTAGGACCAATCCCTACTGATTAAGCCTCTGCTTCATGGAAGGAGGCCATGCTCCATGGCATAGATAAAGCCCTTGGAACCCAAAGGTTGCCAACAGTAAAGAGGATGAAGGCATAGGTGAGTGCACACAATTCCTATTCTCTAGGACCTCCTTGTTTTATGAGTGCAGGCTGCAATGGCACCTATGGGTGGCATCCATCTAAGGTTGCCAGGTCTTGGGGATAAAATGATGGAAGAGAAAAGAGGGAGGCTCACTTTCTCTCTCCCTCATACCTCAAATTTTCATTGAAAGAAGGAAATGAAACAAGGAACACCTATTTCCCTGTCTTTTGGAATGGGTAACCAGCTATCTTCACCACCCCCCGTCTATACTCCCCTGGAGGGTATTCTGAATCACTAGAACTGCTTTGACCCTCATACGCTGGAGGTAAAATGCCTCATAGCACAAAGGTTTAGCCAAATTATGATCTGCAGGAAGGACTGTCTTGGCCTCAGGAAGGAACCATTCATTTCAATACCATCAGGTAGTTGGACCTTTTCTGTAAACATGAGGACAGATGATCTGAGGCCATATGTGCAGACTTTATTTTCCTTGCAGGTAATTCAGACCTTTGCTGATAGTGTAGGATTGGTCCAGCCCTCTGGTTTGCCATCTCAGGAGAGGCTGCAAGTGGCAATCCCAAGGAACTAAAGAAATGAACCCCAGAGACACCTCCAGCAGGACAGCCAGCTCCCTCCAGCCTTGCTCCTCTGGGTCCACCCCATCCTCCCCATCCAGCTTCTCTCTCACACTTGCTTCCTCCTAAAAATCTTCACCCTGGACAAGCCCCAGTCTCACTCTTGCCTCTCCAACAGATGCCTGGTGAACTTGACGCCAGTAAGGTTCAGTTACCCTTCTCTCTACAGGACTTAAGGCAGATTAAGGGGGATCATGGCAAGTTTTCCGATGACCCTGACAATTATATAGTGGCTTTCCAGAATGTAACCCAAGTATTTGAACTCTCCTGGAAAGACATTATGTTACTTTTGAATCAAACCCTAACACTGAGAAGCACACCATTCTGCAGCTGACAGAGGGATTTGGGGATGAGCTTAGTATCACATAAGGTGTCAGGGAAGGAGTCAAACTTTATCCAATTGGAAGTGAAGCAGCACCATTGGATGACCCTAAATAGGATCCCAATATTGAGATGGGAGAGTGGAAGAGGAGACACTTTAGGTGTCCATAATGGAGGGCTTACATAGGACCAGAACTAAGCCTCTCAGTTATACAAAGCTACCCATGACAGACCAGGGATTTGATGAGAATCCTACTGCCTTCCTGGAGAAGTTAAGAGGGCCCTTGGTAAAGCACACCTCTCTATCTCCCAATTCAGTCGAGGGACAACAAATCCTAAAGGATAAATTTATTACTCAGGCAGCCCCTGATATTAGGAGGAAACTGCAGAAACAGACCCTGGGAGCAGAGAGTACTTTAGTGAATCTCCTGAAAGTGGTCACCTTGATCTTTTATAATAGAGATAGGGAGGTCCAGGAGAGAGAGAGAAAACACAGGAAAGAAGCAGAGGGTTTAATGGCCACCATGCAAGTCCACAAACTTCAGAATTCCTGAGGTGCACCTGTTAACTGCTACAGATATAGTACGCCAGGATATTTTAGAAAAGATTGCCAAGGCAGCATGAGGAAGCCACCTCAACCCTGTCCAATCTGCAGTGGGGACCACTGGAAGGCAGACTGTCCCCAGGGAAGCTGGTCACCAGGTCCAGAGCCAGTCACCAGGTCCAGAGCCAATCTCCCAAGTGGTCCAGTAGGACTGATGGGTCCCAGGGCTCCTCTCCGCAGCTCCAGTGGTCCAGACCACCATTACCATCCAGGAACCCCAGGTAGTTCTGAAAATTGAAGAGAAGAAAATGGACCTCCTTTTGAACACTGGGGTTGGTCTCTCAGTTCTCCTCTCTAATTCGGGTCCCTTCTCCTCTCTTAGCACAAATGTGAGGGGTGTCTCAGAAAGGCTCTTAACCCAGTATTTTTGCCAACCCTTTAGTTGTAGTTGGGGAGACCTGTTGTTCACCCATGCCTTTCTAATTATGCCTGAAAATCCAACTCCTCTGTTGAATAGGTATATTCTGGCAGGTATGGGGACCACCATTCTGATGGCCTCCAGACAAACTATTTGTCTCCCCCTAGTGAAGACTGATATTAACACAGAAGTTTGGGCAATTCAAGGGAAAATTGACCAAGCCACAAATGCCATACCAGTCCAGGTTCACCTTAAGGATTCCACCTCATTTCCTAATCAGAAACAATATCCCCTGAAACCAGAAGTTAGGAAAGGACTAGAAGCCATCATTGACAACTTAACGTTGCAGGGCCTCCTCAAACCCTGCAACAGCCCTTGTAATACCACGATATTGGCAATACAAAAACTCAACGGGGAATGGAGACTAGTTCAGGACTGCCACCTTGTTAATGAAGCTGTGGTTCCATTACACCCAGTGGTTTCCAATCTGTATACCCTGCTACCTCAAATACCTGAGGGAACTAAACGGTTCACAGTCCTGGACCTAAAGGATGCCTTCTTCTGCACACTCTGACTTCCAGTATTTGTTTGCATTAGAGGATCCCTCTAACCAAACTACCCAGTTAACCTGGACAGTGTTACCTCAGGGATTCTGAGACAGCCCTCACTTGTTTGGGCAGGCACTGTCAAGAGACCTCTCTGAGTACCCTTATCCTTGGGTTAAAGTTTTATAATATATAGATGACATTCTCCTCTGTGCTCCAGCTGAAGAAGCCTTTCAGGAGGGTAGTAAGGCTCTTCTTAATTTTCTGGCTAATAGAGGATATAAGGTTTCGAAATCTAAAGCTCAGCTTTGTCAGACTTCAGTGAAGTACCTTGGTCTGATCTTGTCAGAGGGGACAAGAGCATTGGGCAAAGAAAGGATTAAGTCCATCTCCTCCTTTCCCCTCCCCAAAATCCTCAAGCAACTGAGGGAATTCTTATGCATTACGGGATTCTGCAGACTATGGATACCTGGGTATGGTGAAATAGTTTGTCCCTCATGTCACCCAATAAAGGATACTCAGGAAGCTAAAACTCACTGTCGAATTTGGGAACCAGAGACTAGAAAAGCCTCTGACCAACTAAAACAAACCTTGCTTAAGGCACCACCCCTTAGTCTCCCCATAGGGAAAATGTTTAATCTTTAGGTGTCGGAAGCAAAGCAAATGGCCCTGGGAGTTCTAACACAAGCCTGGGTCCAGCCCAGCAACCTGAAGGCTACCTAAGTAAGGAGCTTGATTTGATGGCCAAAGGATGGACAACCTGCCTCCAGGCAGATGCAGCAGTAGCCTTGCTGGTACCAGAGGCTACTAAGTTAACCATGCGGAACAACTTAACTGTTTGCACTCCACATAATGTGTCAGGACTGCTGTCTTCCAAGGGGAATCTCTGGCTAACAGACAACTGCATCCTCATGTATCAACCTCTGCTATTAGAGGGATCTGAAGTCCAATTAAGAACCTGTCCCTCTCTAAATCCAGCCACCTTCCTCCCAGAGGAAGCTGAGAAGCTTGAACATGACTGTGAACAGCTAGTAGTATGCACCTATGTGACCAGAGAGGATCTCAAGAGAATCTCAAGAGGTTCTCTTAGAGAACCCAAACTGGATTCTCTTTACAGACAGAAGTTCTTTTGTAGAACAAAGTATCCATAAAGCAGGGTATGCAATAGTTACTCTGAATGATATTGTTGAGAGCGTGTCTCTCTACTCAGGGACAAGTGCTTAATTAGCCAAAGTAATTGCCCTCACAAAGGCACTCAGTTAAGCAAACTAAAAACAGTTGACATTTCCACTGATTCTAAGTATGCTTTCCTAGTCCTCCATGCCCGTGCCACTATCTGGAAAGAGAGAAACTTCCTCACAGGTAATGGGTGTCCCATTAAATACCATCAGGAAATTAACAGACTATTATCCTCGGTTTTTGTGAAGTGGTGGTAATACATTGTAAAGGCCACCAAAAGGGTATGAATGAAGTAGCTGAGCAAAATAGATTGGCATACCAAGCAGCTAAATCAGCAGCAACAGGGCCTCAGATTTCTGATCCACTTGGAGCCTCACTGATCTGAGAGGGCCTCATAAGAGAAATAAAATCTAAATATTCTCCTGTGGAAATAGAATGGGTAACCTCTCAGGGATACATCTTTCAGTCCCCAGGATGGCTACAATTGGAGGACAGCAAGATTCAGCTACAGGCTGCTGACCAATACAAAAGTTCTTAAAATCCTTCACCAAGCCTTCCACCTAAGTAAGGATAAAACCTATCAGTTGGCCCAGAGATTGTTCTCAGGTAAAAACCTGATACAGTTAAACAGATCATTAATGCTTGCTAGACTTGCCTTAAAAATAATCCCCTTAATCGACAGCTTCTTCCCCCAGGAATCCAAAGGACAGGAAGCTATCCAGGGGAAGACTAGCAAGTGGATTTCACCCATATGCCAAAGGCAAGAGGCATCCAGTATCTCCTAGTGTGGAGAGAGAACTTCACTAAGTAGAAGCAATTCCATGTCAGAGAGAGAAAGCCTCTGAGGTGATAAAAGTACTAATTAATGAGATACTTTCTTGCTTTGGACTCCCTAAGTACCTCCAGAGTGATAATGGCCCCTGTTCAAGGCAGCTGTCACCCAGGGGGTCTCAAAGGCACTAGGCATACAGTACCATCTTCATTGTGCTTGGAGACCACAATCCTCAGGAAAGGTAGAAAAGATGAATGATGTCAAAATGCACCTCAGGAAACTGTCTTAGGAGACTCATCGCCCCCATAGCCCTACTATATGTTAGAAACACCCCTCCAAAACTGGGTTTGAGTTCCTTTGAAATGATGTGTGAATGGCCTTTTCTCACCAATGATTTCTTGCTGGACCAAAAAAACCTCTGATTTGATTAAACATATAACTTCTTTGGCCCATTTCCAACAGGAACTGAAACAACTGTTGGAGGCCCAATCCCATGAACTAGGGCCACCCCTATTCAACCCAGGGGACCTAGTACTGGTAAAGGTACTTCCTTTCCTTTCTCCCTCTATAAGTCCAGATTGGGAGGGATTATACTTCTTTCTACTCCTATGGCACTGAAAGTCACTGGAATAGATCATTGTATTCACTATACATGAGTAAAGGCCTGGGAAGCTGACAGAGTTACCTGCGTCAACCCAGAAGAGTACCCAAAGTACCAATGTGAAGAGATCGGGGAACTCAAGCTAAAAATCACAAAAGATAAGTGTTAATGATTAACCTTCCATGGATATCCTCTTTATAGTCTTGCCTATACTTGTTGTTTTTACCTTCATTCTGTGCTATACCACGGGGTATAATGTTGTTTTCAGAATGATTAGTATATTTCACTTCTTATTTCTGTAATCTTCGGCAATAGATTCTCTCCTTTTAACTCCTCTTTGTATAATACATATATTTGGTCCATGCATACTTAACCCTGTAAAACTTGTTTCTTTGTGCCTAGAGGCCATCAAACTCCAAACAGTCAGGCAACCAGAGCCTCAGACAATGGCTCCCTTTTGCCGGGGACCCTTAGGCAGACCTTGGGGAGGAATCTGACTGCTGTTCTTCCCATACTAACACCCCCTGTAAGCAGGAAGTAGCTAAGACCAGTCATTGTCCATATTATAACAGCAGTTAGATGTGCCTCTTCAGAGGAGGGAAATGACAGGGACAGGAGGCAGGGAAATTCTGGGCAGAAGAGGGTAGGTCTCTGGCGAGGGTCTCGCCCTCAAGCCTGGAACCGTGGCCCAAAGTGAGAACATGCATTCCTATTTTCCTGCTTGAATGCTGCCTTTTCCAAAACCACCCATACCCCACCCTGCCCCCCATCCTGTGCCCATAAAAACCCCAGGTTTCGCCAGCAGAGAGAAGAGGAAAAGCAGCTGGACATTGGAGACTATGGTTGGAAGTTGGAGAGA
Source organism: Rhinopithecus roxellana (assembly GCF_007565055.1). NCBI lineage: Eukaryota > Metazoa > Chordata > Mammalia > Primates > Cercopithecidae > Rhinopithecus > Rhinopithecus roxellana. Next base: position 94,821,943 of record NC_044555.1, on the reverse strand, counting down.
AGCAGCTTGACTTCAGAGGGACAGCTTTACGGTGTTGTTTTGAAGAGGAGTCCAGCTGGGGATAGCTAGACTCTGGAGGAAGATGATCGTCCCACTCTGTCCCCTTTTCAGCTCCCCTTCCCTCTGAGAGCCACTTTCATTGGCAATAAAATCCTCCACATTTACCATCTCCAATTTGTTCATGTGACCTCATTCCTCATGGATGTTGAACAAGAACTCAAGTGCGAGTGCAAAAGTCCGTCACACTGACCCTCCACTGAGCTGTTAACACTTAAGCCATTCACAGACAGCAAAGCTAAAAGAGCACTGACTGTAACACTCTTTCTGGGGCTTCAGGGGACATGGGCACCCCCCTAGATGCTGCTGTGGGGAAGCACAGAGTTTTGCTCCTGCCAGCACCCAAAAGCGCTTGCCCCAGCTCCTTCACCTGCTCACCTGCGCTCCCCCTCCTGCAAGGGGTGGAACACAGTGGGGCCAAGAAAGTGGAGTCTGCCCCTGCTGGCATTGAAGTGGCTGACTCGTTCTAGCACCCATGTACTCCAGTTCCTGCCAGCAAAGGGGTCAGGGAAATTTTCTGCTTGAATACTCCTAAATAACCTTGTAATCAAAGAGGAAAATGAAACTTAAGTTGTTAATTTTATAGAAAATAATGAAAGAGCACACACTAAATACCAAAATATATGGGATACAGTTAAAGCTCTACTCAGGAAAATATATAAAAATGGAAACTACAGGAATTCACTCAATTTAAGAAACCGGAAAAGGGCAATAAAATGAAAGTAAATAGAAGGAGGAAATTCACTTTTAAAAAGCTCAAATTAATAAAATCAAAATGAAACTACCTTGCAAGGGATAATTAACATCAAAAGCTGCTTCTTTGAAATTATTTATTAAGGAAAAAGGGAGAAAATAAAACAAAAATACAACACTAACAGTGGAAAAGGAGATACATTTATAGATATAGACAATAGTATGCTGATAACCATTTAACAATTGGCTCTCAAAAAAAAAAAAAAAAAAAAAGCCACAATTTGTAGTGCTTGCTGATTTCCATGGTGTGAAAATTTACACTTTAGTGGATTTTAAGCTACCAATGTATATACACCAAAACAAAATATGGGAAAAATGCACACAATTGGAAAGCCAGCACCAGCACACCATTGGATAGATATTAATTATAAGGGAATATCATATGCAATGTATAGCACATGATTTAAAAATCTATTAAATGCTTTTACCCAAGAAGACGTAACAAAACCTCAAGAATCAAATAACTTTAGACCAGATTGGAAGGGTGATTAACAATCTGTAATTTTTTTTAAGGCTCCAGGCCCAGATGGTTTTAGAGCTGAGTTCCATAAACTTTGAAAAAACAAATCATTCTTACACAACCTAAACTATTTAAGACCACAGAGAAAGACAAAAACGTCTCAAATGCATTTACTAGATCTAGTATAATTCCACAATATCAGAAACCTAAAATGGTATCAGAAATAATAAGGCTATAAATGGATTTCAGTTCTGAATATATAGAGAAAAATGTTTAACAAAAGTAGCAGGGCAACAAGAGTAAAATATCATAACCAAACACTTTTTATTCCAAATATAAAAGAATGATTCAAGATTAGAAAAAAATCAACATATAGGGTTATATTAATATATTCTAAAAGGCTTTTAAACAAAATCAGCAGCCAGTCCAAGTGAAAATTCTAAATAAAACAGCGTTCAAATATAATAAATAGCAAACTTCATACTAAATGGTAAAATGCTAAGGCCCTTTCCAGTAACATTATGAACAAGGCAAGGATGTATGATATCACCATAGTGTTTTAAATGTTTTAGCTGAGGCAAAAGAAAGACAGAACATGAAGTAATTGGTATAAATATTGGTAAAGGAGATATAAGTGCCTCAGATAAACCTGAGACTCTAGTTTTTTTAAAAATATAAGATTGACAGTATGGTAAGATTATTATACACAAGAAAATACATAAAACCAAAAGCTTTCCTCCACATGCTTTTAAAAATGGAAATAGAAAAGTAGCCCATTCACAGCACGGACAAGAGTACAAACTACTTAGGAATCAACAACAACAACAAAATGTACTGTACCTATCTGAAGAAAACAACTAAATATTAAAGAGGTGGTCCCAAAAATCAAACCTGAAAAAATACAAAGATATACCGTGATTCTGGAAGGGAAGACATACCATAGGAATGTCTTTCTTCCAAAAACTAATACACAACTGTAATATAGTGATAATCACAATCCAAACTGAGTATATTTTGTAACTATACAAAATTATTTTAAAGTTCATATGGAGACAAAAATATGTAAAAATATGGAGAAACAAATATCTAAGAATAGTAAGGAAATATCAGATATTATTAAAAAATTAGTATAATGAAAATAGTAATGTATTGGCATAAAAATGGAAAATTAAATCAATGGAACAGAATAGAGCCTAGAATAGAAGCAAGTACATATGGAAATCCAATATATGGCAATGGTAGCATATCCACTCAACAGGAAAAGGACTGTTTTTTTAATAAATGGGCTTAGCATAACAGTTATCTATCCGAAAGGAAACACAACTACATGTCCTAAAATACATTTCAAAATCTCATATTCTAAAACAAATTCCAGGTACATTAAAGACTTGAAATATAAAAAATAAAACCACCGAAAATATAAAAAGAAAGTTTAAGGAGGGGGAGACATTTCACAAGCAAGAAAAACCAGAAGCCATACAGAAAATAAAGACAAAAGACAAACTGGGGGAAAATATCACAACACGTGACAGGTAAAAGGTTAATAATACATATTATCTCTATCTAATCTATATCTATGTCCCTTTCCTCACCTAATCAACTTTTCCTGGCCAAATTCATTCATTTTCATGGTGTTAAGTGTGACCTAATGCTAATCATGGAAGCATAGATTGATTCCCCTTTAAATTTGTGGTGTCCAACTTCAGGCAGGCTTTCAAAGTTTCTTATTAATTCTGTGTTTCTCTTAACAGCTCTCTCTATATCTCCACAGTAGCAATCTCTACCGTCCACAAAGCTTCAACCCTACCACCTCCCTTCTCACTCATAGTAAAATCGTAACAAATGATTTTACTTCCTTTGTCACAGAGAAAATAAAATTTATTCCAGGGAATTCTTTTAAATTCTCACAAAACAATAAGGAAACAATCATCTTTCCTTTCTCCTGTTACAAAGAAGTGATATATCTCTCTAGAAATTTCATCAGTCCTCTCCTAGAAGCTTTGTATTCCATCCTCTTCTAGCTTCCTGGGGTCCTCATTTGATTAATCTTCTTCCTTTTCCTTCAGCCAACCTCTCTTCTGGTTCCACTCCTTCCTATTGACATTTCAAGATATTTAAGTCTTTCAAATCATTATTTAAAAGATCATCTATTCACTTCTTCTGAAAATGCTTTCTTCTTTCGACTTCTATGACGCAAATTTTCCTAGTTTTCCTTCTGATCATTCCAACTCCTTTGGCTGTCCCTTAAATGTCAGTATTCTGAGAGTTCTAGCACACTGAGTTAGGTGACCTCATCCATTTCTAAGGCTTCAATTACTACCTATGTGCCAGTACCTTGCGTAACTTTTTTAATTTTAAGAGCTTTATTGATATATAATCTACATGCCACAGAATTCACCCATTTTAAGTGGGCAATTCAATAATTTTGGTAAATTTACAGAATTTTGTAACCATCACCACAATCCAACTTTAGAGCAATTCCATCACCTCAAAAAGATCCCCATTTGCCTTAATTATATTTATCTCTATCCTAAGTCTCTCTCCTGAAATTTAGACCAATATAACTAACTGCTTACTGGAAATTTCATTTGCATAACTACAGGCACTACAAACTCAGTGTTTCCAGAACTGAACTCGTCTCTTTCCTACATCTTGCTCCATTAAATCTGATTCTTCTCTAATGTTCCCTAAATGAATGAAGGGTATCACCAGCTCCTCAGAAACCCAGGGCTTCATTCTTAACTTATCTTTCTTATTCCCCACATCCAGTTAATCATCACATCCCCTATATTTACCTCATAAATATAATTCAAATCTATCCTTTTCTATCATCTTCCCTTATATTTCACTAGATCTGTCCACCAAAATCTCTTCCCTGAATTAATATATCAATCCAACAAATATACATTGAGTGCCTACTATGTGCCAAGCATGATGCTACTACAGTCTCCTAATTGGTCCCTCTGTCTCAAATCATTTATTTTCCCAATGTGTACTTAACCCAGCAGAGGGACAGTATGAACTTTAAAAAAAAACACATTGCAGGCCGGGCACAGTGGCTTATGCCTGTAAACGCAGCACTTTGGGAGGCCGAGGTGGGCAGATCACGAGATCAGGAGATCAAGACCATCCTGGCCAACAAGGTGAAACCCTGTCTCTACTAAAAATACAAAAGAAAAAAAAAATTAGCTGGGCGTGGTGGCACATGCCTGTAATCCCAGCTACTCAGGGGGCTGAGGCAGCAGAATCCCTTGAACCTGGGAGGTGGAGGTTGCAGTGAGCCAAGATCGCACCACTGAACCCCAGCCTGGAGACAGAGGGAGACTCCGTCTCAAAATAAAACAAAACAAAACAAAAACAAACATAAAAAAAACCGCTACACCCATGCTTAAAATGGCTTCATACTAAATTTCAATTGGCTTCCCTTTGACCTTAGGATAAATGCCAAACTTAGTAGCATGGCTTTTAATGTCCTCTGTAATCAGGTCCCTCCATGCCTCTCTAGTCTCATTTCTACTCTCCCCTTGGATAAATCACTTAGCTATCTGAGTTTCCTCATCTGAAAAATTGGGATAATAATAGTGCCTGTCTCAGAAGTAGCTGAGAAGATTAAATGAGATAATACATGTAAAGCACTTGGCATGACACCTGGAGCACATTGTTAATGAACAATAGATATTAATGATGGTAACAATGTTAGCCTTCTTCGATCACCCTCTCCCCCGAATTACTACAGCACTTACAGTTACTGTCACACAGTTTAGTGCTAAATTATTTTATATTGCTTGGCAATGTTTCATATTGTTAGCTCTGTTTTCTCGACTAGACTATAAAGCCCTTGAAGACAGGGATAGAGACTTAATACACCTGCTACTATATTCCTCTGTATCACATAACACTATGCTAACCCCACAGTGGCACTTAATATTTTTATAAAGGTTCACAGAGGAAAAAATGACAGAGGTTTTATAAGAGTGCTTTTTTTAAAAAAAGGCAATAAATAATAAACATCAAACCCTCAGAAACACCATTTGCTTTCAACTTCTGAGCTAATGATGTGTCACTGGGTTAGCATGGGGTTTGGCAGTACTCACTGCAGGTTAGTGTTTCTTTTTTTTTTTTTCAGATGACTTTCTGCCAATATCCTGTTTTTGACAGAAATGGAGTACGAAAGCATGAAGGTGTTTAATTTTACTCTGGCATGCAAACAATACGCAATTTGCATATTCATCTGTGATATCACATTTTTACTTCTTAAATGTAAGTGTTCTCTGTGAGCTACCAATATAATATAAATTCCATTTCATTCTAAAGCCAATGGAATCCTCCTGAAATGGTTTGAATTTCTTGTCTGTTGAGTGGGTGGCAACTGGAATCCCAGAATAGCCCCAGGGTGCTAGAAGATTCAAAGCTCTTCAGATGCTAGAACACACCACAAATTTGGCAGGAGTTTCATTGTGTGTGCACTATAGAGTAAACTGACATCTTGTGATTGTTTCTCCTTCCTTTTCACATACCATTGTTATCCTTCCCTGCCTACGTCGGTCACCCTCTTCTCTAATCCTCCTCATGTCCTGGGCTTTCCCCTGCACCTGAGATTTTTCTAATAAGACATCTTTGGACATTCGTAAACCTGCCATTCTATGCCAGTGCAAAACTACCCATATATAGATTGGGATGAGGGAGCTCAGAATGGAACTATGTCTTTCTATGCGACTAGCATTGGTGCTATACACTTTTAGCTAGAGTTTTATTGGTTTAGAAATTATTCCAAAGCCAATGATTGTTTTGTGCCTTTGATGTTACTAAGGAGAAGCTGGAACAGGCTTGGGATATGCAGAAGAGGAGGAAAACCTTCTCTCAAGGAAAGAGTCAATGTTTCTAATCAGAGAAAACAAAAGGCAACATCCTCCAGTTGTGTCCCAGTTTCTCACCTTACATGGGGAAATCATCAAAGGACTGAAAAGAACCCTTTGGGGTGGGGGAAAACAGAGGTCAAAGCAATCCTCGTGACCCAGTTTAAACACTAATTCTCTCACTGGGCATATATCCTTTTTTCCACATATATCCTCTGTACACATAAAACCTCCTCCCCAGACACACATAAGAGATGAACAGCCAGGCACAGCCATCTATGAAATAGATAGACAGATGCATAACATGTGCAGAGAGGCATTATGATGCATGCTCTGGAGAGATTACCATCACAAAGAAAGGCTTGCCCAAATATTTCTCTAGTATCACACCACATCATTCCCATAAAGACACATGCTCACATAATACTGGTTTTCTGTCCTTACCCAGACCATAAGCACAATAATCAGTGACTTGCAAAACATTGCACATGGAGCCATGGGTTGTTAGTTTTGCCCCTGTTTTTCAATACAGCATAATCTCATTAAGAGCATAGACCTCAGGAAAACTGGATGCAAACTCTTAATTTGCCACCTGTGATTTTATACAAATAAGTTACCCCTCTGTGCCTCAGTTACCCCATCTGTAAGATGAGAATGAGAATAATACGTACTTCATTGGGTTATTGGGTGGATTAAATGAACTAATGTATTTAAAGCTCTTAGGAGTAATTAAGAGCTCTTAGGACTGGCTGAGATAGGGTAAACTTGGATTCAAGATTTGATTTAGGTGAGAGGAGAGGTAGTGGGAATAGACGGAGGCATTGGATTCTCTTTCTGTCTTGAGGTAGTAAATAGCTGATTTCCTGGCTGTATGTATACTTCTAAGTAATCATTCCATCAAAAGACACCATTAATGGTAGCAATGCATTCACTCTTTTTTGAGGAAATCTATATATTTGCAGTCATTGTGGTATTATATTTGTTATTTATAGCCTGTTTTGTATGTGCAAACATTAAGTATACTTTTGAGACTACATCTTTACTGCAAAACTCTTTGTAACTGTTAAGAAAACCTGTGTCTCATGGAGACTACTTTTACCCTGAAACATGGTCACGTACAGCCCTAGAATGACGACCCATCTCAGCAGTCTCAGCAAGAAAATATGGGTCCCAGCGTAAACTCTATGGATGAGGACAGTGTTGATACCTGGAGCTGCCCACACTATTTTCACCCCCATGGCACAAAAATAATCTGGGCAAGTAAATGCCTAATTGTGGGCATTACTACTTCCTTCTGCCAACTCTAGGCAACTCCCTCTCCTCTGTACCCTATGAAGGGCTGTCCGAATATGGAGAGCAGCTCTGGGCTATTAAAGGTAGGCCAACGGCAGGAGTACGTAAGAGGCTTACCACGGATTCAGGAACGCCAGGCTCCCAAATAGACCATATGTTTTTCTAGAGCTAGAGCTATTTTGTAGAGAAAAACAAAGGGTTTTCTGGAGCTGTCTCCTACCTATCTGAGCACAAATGAATCAGTGGCAAGTAAACCAACAACTTATCCACTAGGTTGCACAGTGCAATGGAAAGAACATGGACTTTGGAGTGAGAGAAATGCAGAACTGCATCCCAGCTTACTTATGTGTGACCTTGAGTAAGGCATCTAATATTTCTGGCCTTCAAGGTCCTCACTTGCAAAATGGGAATATTAACCAGCTGTATCACAGGGTTGTCATAAACACTAAGTGAGATTAGAAATGACGTCTCTAGCACAGCGCCCAGAACAAATTGTTCAAATAAGATTCTCTTCCTCCCAATCCTTGCTTACCATACCACACAGCTGGACTCCTCTTGACAGGCAGAGACAGTAAGGACATCTCAATGGCTGTCTGCCTATCTGCTGTGGTGATGGTTGTTTTGGTTTCAAGTCTGGGTTTTTAAAAAATTTGTTTGGTTTTGGTTGGGTTGATGGCAGGAGAGATTAGAGTAGAAGTGGAACTAGAAACATTTAAAGGTATAGGATAAGCTTGATAGAACCTTAGCTGAATTCTTAGGATTACATTAACTTTCTAAGAGCACATTAGAAATGGGGAATTGGGGTGGATTGTGAAAATAGTGGAGCAAACAAGAGGGGCCAAAATTAAGCAAGTGCTCTGGTCATTTAGTGAGTAACCTGGAATTTGAACACAGAAATGGGAACTAGAGGAGGGATGGGAAATGGGACTGTAAGATAAGCTTCACTTTACCAAAGGAAAAGTGCAAAAGTGGGATGAAAGTGCATTCCTATGTGAACTGTTTCGGCTATGAAGACATGACCACACCTGAAAGCTTACCTGCCATATAGATGTGAGGGAGGAGGGGGAGGAAAACAATATTAATCCTAACTAACTTTATCCTCACACCCTGTCATGTGTTCATACCCTCCAAGTATTTCAACTGCAACATTTAATGTCTTCAAAAATGTTACTTTACTGACATATATGAAGAATTGTCACAAAGTATTTTTTAAAAAGGAGGCCGGGCGCGGTGGCTCAAGCCTGTAATCCCAGCACTTTGGGAGGCCGAGACGGGCGGATCATGAGGTCAGGAGATCGAGACCATCCTGGCTAACACGGTGAAACCCCGTCTCTACCAAAAAAATACAAAAATCTAGCCGGGCGCGGTGGCGGGCGCCTGTAGTCCCAGCTACTCGGGAGGCTGAGGCAGGAGAATGGCGGGAACCCGGGAGGCGGAGCTTGCAGTGAGCTGAGATCCGGCCACTGCACTCCAGCCCTGGCGACAGAGCCAGACTCCGTCTCCAGAAAAAAAAAAAAAAAAAAAAAAAAAAAAAAAAAAAAGGATTGAATGCATTAGGTGTCTGAAAAATTATAAAGCACTTTCTTTTCTAGTATAAAAATAGGCTATGACCACACACTGGATTGCACAGTTAACTTAGGTTTTTCATCTATATTATATGTCAATTGTTATATACTTAATAAGATTGACTGTAATATTCTGAATTAGTCATTACAGTAGTATAAATGAATAGACTGACTGGATCACTGCACTTATTTTCCATTTTTCATGGAAACAACTTTCTCCACCTATAATTCCACAGTGGTTTAAAACTAGGTATTTCATTTTCACAAGACACTGGTAGTTCAAATCTTTCTCAGGAGCTCTTAAGTCTGCTCCCCCTGCTCTTCCATCTCTCACAAAAATATTCACAGAACATTTTTGTTAATAAACATTTTAAATAACAAATACAAAATTATAGAACTCTCTCTTTTTAAAATTACTAGAGGTGAAAGCATGTGACCCTCCCTAAAACTTTCTTTTGGCTTTGCTTAAAGGCAGTAATCAAGAAGAATTTGGGCAGGATAACGGGTAAATTTACTTAAGTATCAACACGAAGAATCTTTTGGATATTCTTGCAGAAGGGCAGTGAATGTTTCCTTACTAAATAAAATGTGTTTAAATTAGTAACTGCAAGCTAGCAGCTTATTGAGCACAATAACCCTTTTCAGTCTATCACATCTGCAGTTACTAGTGGGCTATGTAGAGTCACATGGCTGAGATACCCAATATTTTGCTGCTGCAATTTCGTTACCACTCCCTCTTCCCAAGGAAAGTTCTAGTTGGTATATGTAAAATTTGAAATTGGTTATGAGTATTTGGGAATGATTGTTCTTTCCACTCTCAGAGACAGTGATAAAAAGCTTTGGAAGTCCTGAGGTCAGGGCTAGGAATCTCTGGCAAAATGTGTAGTGCCCAAAATTACTACTACTAGTACTACTGCTACTAACAACTGTTCCTGCTATTACACCTCCTCTTCCTCTTTCTCTTTCTTTCCCTCCTCCTCGTTCTCCTGCTACTATGACTAGTACTACCACCACCACCGTTTATTGAGCTTTGACTATGTATACCAGGCACAGTAGCAGGTACTTTACATGTATTGCCTTTCCCTTCAATGTATTATTAGTCCAAGTTTTATAGATGGTGAAACTGAGGCTCAGAAAAAGTATGTGTTCAAGGCTGCACAGCTAACATGACTTCTGTCTGTCCAACTCCAAAGCTGTCACAGCACACTGCCTCCCAGGACCTACATACCATTTTTAGGAGAGGCAAGTTGTAGAAACTAAGGCTACAGTGTCCTGGGTTGGAGATGAAGCTGGACACCAAGTCAGGAAGGGAAGGGAAACATATGTGGATGAACGCAGTGGATCTAGTGATTCCTATTGTTAACTCACCAGTAGCAGAATAATACACAAACAGAGCATTTATGAGTCTGACTTTTCTGCCCTTCGAAAGGATAATAACTAACACCTTATTTCTTGCTTCACCTTCGTGATCAAACTTCTTGCAACCTGCATTTCTTCTTTTTTTTTTTTTTTTTTTTTGAGACAGAGTTTCGCTGTCGTTGCCCAGGCTGGAGTGCAATGGCACAATCTCAGCTCACTGCAACCTCCACCTCTTGGGTTCAAACAATTCTCCTGCCTCAGCCTCCTGAGTATCTGGGATTACATGTGTCTACCACCATGCCTGGCTAACTTTTGTATTTTTGGTAGGGACGAGGTTTCGCCATGTTGGCCAAGGCTGGTCTTGAACTCCAGACCCCAGGTGAGCCACCTGCCTCGGCCTCCCAAAGTGCTGGGACTACAGGCATGAGCCACTGAGCCCAGCCCTGCATTTCCTTATAACTTACTTTCTCCCTGACCTCTTTGAATTTATGTTCCATCTTCATATTTTCATAGAACCTTCTCCCTCAAAGATCACTAATGAAATCTTCTATGCCTCTGCTCCAATTGGCTAATCAAATCTTCCACATTTTGAAGGTCTCTCCTTCCTCTGAGATTTTGATCCTCTGTTTTTGTTGGTTTTCCTCATCTCTTGACTGCTCTTTGTTTCTCCTTTGCTCTCCTTCAGAATTCACATCCCTATCCTATACCCCTTGCTCACTGTAAGTCATCCTCACAATGGGTCCAGGAACCACCAGTGATGAACAAGAGACATCCAAGTGGCGTGTACCTTGGTCTTACAAAAAAAAGTGTAACGGAGTGGTCAAGGGCACAGGCTCCAGAGCTAAAGTGCCTGTATTCAAATCCCCACTCTCTTACCTGCCAGTGGCATGAACTTGGCAAAACACTTAAATATTTCTTTATCTCTGTTTATCTGTAAAGTAGGAGTATTAACAGTGTCTATCTCCCGGAGCTGTTGTGAGAATTAAATGAGTTAACACATATTAAGCGCTCAGCTGGAACAGAGGAAATCCTCAGTGTCACTTATTATTGTAGTCTTTAAGATAATAATGTCTAAACCTTTGATTTTTTTCCACAAATGAACAATTTACTTTTGATATTTAATTTTCAAAATGCACAGCATTCTTCAGTAATCTCCTCAAAAGCACCACAGACTTTCTATTTATTTGGAAAGTCAGTTTGTTATTGTATTGTGAGTGACAAACAATTGGGTTGGAATCTGTCCCAGGCCCTCTTTTCAATCTATACATTCTCCATGGCTTTAAGTGCTACTTAGATGCTAATGACTTCCAAGTATACCCCTTTCCCAGATCTCTCTCTTGACCTCTAAATCCAGGTAGCCAGCTTTCTACTGGACATTTCTTACCTGCCTTTCTGACCCAGAGAACAATAAACCTTGCAGGCCTAAAAAGAACTTTTATATTTCCTAACCTAGTTAAAGGCCATAGACCCATTTGGTCACCTAAACCGGAACCCTGTGGATCATCATAGTATTTCTTCTCCCTCACTCCTTCACCCATTAACTGATCACCAATTAATACTGATTTACCTCCTAGAAATATTTTGAATTTATCCCTTCTTCCCTAATCCTACTGCCACTGTCTCAAGCTGGGCCTTCACCTCTCCTTGGATCAGTAAAAATCTAACTGGTCTCTTTGTCCTCACTTTTTACCCTGAACCCTTGACCTTTGCTCCATACTCCATACTACAGCCATAGCAGTCCTTCTTCAGTGCAGATTTTATTCAGTTATTTACCTGCTTAAAATCCTTCCATGGCTCCCCAGACTTCTCAGGTTAAAGTCTAAACACCTATACATGGCCTACAAGGCTCTTCATTATCTGGGCCCAAGCTACTTACTTCTCCATACTCACCTCTTGCAATCTCATGTCTTACATTATGGCCAAGCCAAACTTCTCATGGTTCCCTGAACATCTCCATGCTGATCACCCTTCTGTATTCTCACATGTGGTCCCCTTCACTCCCTTATCTCATTTTTATTGGCAAAATTCTACTCTTATTTCAAGATAACTCAATTTTTATTTCCATTCTGCAGCCTTTCCTAAGTTTCTCAGGCAGGCCTGAGTGTTTCTTCCTCCATGCAAACTTGCCATCATGCATTTACATTCATTACAGTAATTATCACTTCACATTCTATTTGCCATTTTACCTGTCAGGTTTTCAGCCAATCTGTGTGTTCCTTGAGGGCAGGTGCCATTTCCTACTTATCTGTATATACCCAGTGCTTAAGGCACCATTTTCCCCGTAAAATGTGCTCATTTACACCTCCACTAATACCTCTGCTTTCTGTCTCTCCAGAGGGAGTAATTATTTTTTCTCCTTCAACATCTGGCTAAAATGCATTTTTTCCATTAAATTTTCCAATTATACTAATTTCACTGACTGCTCCTTAAAGAGGGCTCCACCAACAAATATATTTGTGCTCTAATGGTTTAGATTCTATTCTTTCTTCTACCTCAACCACCTTAAAATATTTAAGGATTATCTGCTGAAATCATTCATAGCAGTGTTCTTTAAATTTATTTATTTTAAAATATTTATATTTTATGCTTGGAGAAGCAGCCAGACATCTATTACATAGACTCCAAGATTCTTGCTCTTCCCAGACCAAATATCCTTCCAATGAGCAATAGGAGCAGAAAGAAGAGAATACCAAGCCATCTAAAGTTTGAACTCTAAAGAGAAAGACTTCCAAAGTGGATGAAGCTAAGACCTAGTAGCAAGACAGAAAGCTAAAATTCCCCAAACTAAGGGAAACCTCTCCCTCTCTTCCAACCAATCTCCTTTCTTTCTTCTTTCTCCTAATGCTAAAGAGCAGTGCCATCTAACTCTTTAAAAGGATTGAGAAGAGCCAGAAGGAAATCAACCTGCCCATGGAGCTTCTGGGATGGATTAACCCATTGTATCACAGCAGTTCTGGAAAGAAGAAAAAGGTGGCACACAAAATATCCAGGAAAGTGCTTTAATTTACTCAATGCCATAAAAGCTAAGAACAAGACTAAATAAGTAAAATTGAAAGGGCTATACTACATTCATTTGTATTTTCTGCACTGCATGCTGCCTCTATAAATACTCTTTCTCACTACATACTGTGTTTTCCCTAACTAGACTGAAAGTTCCTGGGGTCATCAACCACATATATTTCTTTTGTAGCCCCCAAATTGCCCACCACACTGAGTACACAGTGTATGCTCAATAAATGCTGTTGACCAACTGATTACTAAGTATTTAACTATATTTGCCCCTCACTATGTTTTAGAATGCCTATTATTCACAGAACCATGGAGTATTGGAAGCGAAGAGGAAGTATTCATCTGTTGGTATACATTTTCCCTTGGCTATGCATCATACAGAGGTTTCCTTTGAAAATGTAAACAAAGGATGCCTGATGAGCCAGGACGAAGAACTATATATAGAGATCAAGTGGCTATAGTAGCAAGGTCAAAGCATGCCCTTCCTTAATTAGATTAAAGGGAGTCTTGGAGCCGCCTCCGCCTCCTTCCCATGTTCTCCAGCCCCAACAGAAAACATTTTCCAACTACCCATCTACTGAATTCTGAAACCTTCAGCAGCAATTATAACAAGCTACATTACCATAGAAGTCAGCTAACAAATCTGTAGTGATCTTAATCTCTGTTTCTGCTATAATAGGAAGACTCCAGCTTTGTTTACTTTCTAAGGAGAATAGAGAACAGGGAGAAAGAACCACGATAGGGAGGCAGTTATTTATGGCCCCTTTAGGAAAAGTCAATCTGTGACAAAGACATTTGCAGACAATAAAGAAGGGGAACAGGTTTGACAGGAAAATACCCTATTCCAGTTTTCTCAGAAGTGCCTTAGCTGGTATCCTCTGCCCCCACCCAACGTGAAATGCCTGGTATACACTGTGAATATAGCCATTCCCTATAGATGAATCTGGATTACATAAAATGAAAAAATTCCAAATCACCCATCAGTGTCTGACTTTCATGACTGAAGTATTCTACTATACATTTCATTTTATACAGTATTTATAAGCATTTATGAAGTCTCAAGTCCCTTCATTAACTAGATTTCTAATCCTGAGGCTTGTCTTGAAGGCTTTTGGAGACACAGGCTCTGTGTTGAATGAGGATAATAAGTAACCTGGATTCGAGTATTATTAAGAGGAAGTTGGTCACGCCGGGTGGCTCACGCCTGTAATCCCAGAACTTTGGGAGGCCAAGGCGGGTGGATTGCCTGAGCTCAGGGGTTCGAGACCTGCCTGGGCAACACAGTGAAACCCCGTCTCTACTAAAATACAAAAAATTAGCTGGGCATGTTGGCGTGTGCTTGTAATCCCAGCTACTCGGGAGGCTGAGATGGGAGAATCAATTGAACCTAGGAGGTGGAGGTTGCAGTGAGCCGAGATTGTGCCACCGCACTCTAGCCTGGGCGACAGAGTGAGACTCCACCTCAAAAAAAAAAAAAGGAAGTTAAGGGCACATCCCTAACTTTTCAGAATGGATAATGTCATAGAAGACAGAAATGGCCTTCCATAAGCCATCCTGTAGGGTCCCTGTCATCAAAGACAGAATCCTAAACACAACAGACTATGAAGTTAAATCCCAAAATACATTCTCATTCTCAACAATATCTCACTATTCTTTCCCCGTTCTCAATTAATGTTTATATTCAATTGTCTGTATTTCTTGCACATATATATCTACATCAGGGTGGATTCTTGTAGCATGTAAGCCCTCAGAGGGTAGATACTGTGCCTATGCTGGTTTCTTTATACCTGGTACAATGCCAGGCATAAAAAAAGATTAGTAAAAGTTGACCTTTTGTGTACCTAGGGCCGACAGTGGCCTACATGATGGGATTTAGCAAGCATCCATAAAAGAACACTTCTTGAATTTCACTGTACGGGCTACTCTTTCCCCTTACTCTATTTGCATGTGGCAGCGCTAGTGTCACCTCATTAAGACTCAGGCAAGAATACTAACTTCAGGAAGGAACTGTTAAAACACTGCTTGTTACCTAAAAATCCAAAGTGGGTCCTTCCCTATTAACACAATGATGGATCGTTTTATGAGACTTGTCACTTAAAAAAAGAGTAGGGCCCTGAACATAAAGGCTTGATTGGCAGGATGGGCTGGGAAAGGTTGGAACAGGCTATGTTTGGGTGAGGCTGGCCAGGTTGATAAGCTCTTCAGAGTGGAAAGATGAGTCCTTAGAGAGGTCCTAAAGTGAATGAACTATAAAAATAAACTGCTTACTTTGCTATTTTCACTACAACTTGTTCTGTACTTAATAGTCTTTTTGATGAGAACAAGGAAGGTGATTATAATTTCTAACCACGTTTTATTCACTATTAGCTTTTACTCTACATTCAATCATGCAAATTCTAAATCAAGGGATCTCTTATCTTGTCTCCTGCTTACAATACTCCCTTGTCCCTTTGCCAGTGTGGATGTCTTATACTGTAATCTAACAGCATAATGAGAAACTTTGACAGAGTGGAACATTAGAGGGATTCTGATCAGCTGAAAGCCACTTTGAAATACTTTATATTTTGTTTCTCCCCTCTTGGAAAGAATAAGCCAGGAGAGAAAAAGAACAGAATAAAGAAAGTAACCATTCACAGCATCATGACCTGTGATATCTAGAAAGAAGTCAAAGGTCATGTCATCATTCAACTCCTCATTTTATAGGTAAGAACACTGAAACTGAGAAGCTAAATGACTTACATTCACACCATCAGTTCATGGAAGAGCCAAGTCTAAAACACAATTTTCCAAATCACACTCTAGTGTTCTTTCTTTTCATTCCTTATGCTTCTTCCCTAATCCCCAACTTCATTTTACAGTCTCACATCTGAGTTTAACCAGTACTGTATGGACTCTACATACAGCACCACTCTCTTCCACAAATGGAGTGCCCAGGAGGGATTAAATTTCTATGGTATGCTCATCATACAAGTACACTCTACTTGAACAAACTGAATACTTTAAGAGATCCAAATGATTAGGGGTCAGAAGGTTACTCATATAATAAGAGGATTCTTTGCCTTACAAGAAGATTCTCCACAGTCTCTTAAATAGGAATCTATAGACTGGATTAAGAGATGAGATCTTAATAAAATTGAAACAAAATAAACTTGAATTGTTACATTTATCTGTCATACAAGTAAGATTAGAACCAGACTATCAGGCTCTAAATGGAATTAGAAACATTTTTATCCAACCACTGCCCATGAGGAATCCTAAAATATTTTACCCAACCCTGTTTACACTTGAAGCCCTACCATCAGCTCTTCAACAAAATCAACACAAAACCAAATGGTATGAGTTTCACACTCTTGAGAAAGAGAAATAACATCTTTATTTTATTATGTCCATTTAAGAAGAGGTCAGCTGTCCTTCTAAGCTCTGCTCTAAGATTTGATGTAGATGACAATTGATTAAAACCTCACACTTGTACAGCACTTTACAATTTACAACTTTAAGATAGATATGATTTGTTGATGACAAGAATAAGTGGAAAGGTAATGAGTGAGGACCAGGTGGGGTGCATGGTATAGATAGGACCATGGGAAGGGGATGAAGAGGGGGAGAGGCTAGAAAGAGGAGAAGCAGTCCTGATAATATTGTTACAGAAACAATATTGTGCTGAATTAACCTCACTTTACCCCAAGGACTCAGGATTCCCAACTTCCCTATGACACCCCAGTAATCTCTTTAAGGAGTGATAATGTCCAGTTTGATGATGGATGAAGCACACTTCATGTCTGATTTTCATACTGCCTGCTGTTTGGAAAGGAGAATAGGTTGCCCCTTGAACTATTATCCCCCCACCATCCATCACCACCATCTGTCTGTTCTTTTTAAACCATAGGTTTCTGACACATTTTTTGGAACAAGCATCCTAAAGGAATGAGACTTTCTAGAACTGCTATTCAGTCCTTCATTCCAAATGACTGGGCTACACTCTGACAAAACTAAAGTCCTCCCAAAGGGTCACCCATTTCAGGTCCTCTGAAAAATCACAAATGTTTCTGTTACATACCTCAACCTGCTGGCAGATCTGTATTAGTTTGGCCATTTGATTTTCTAGTTCACTGTTGCGCTTAACCAGGTTGGTGAGGTTCATCTCCAGAGTTTGCTGTCATCGCAGAGAGTATGAATCCAGAGGGAAACAGAGAAGAGGGGAAAAAAGAACTATGAGCTTTAGAACCAACGTCATGTGAAAATCAGTTAGTCAGTAGACAAATGTTTCAAAGATTCATTTAGCATCTGCCATGAGCCAAGCACTAATCTAGGTACAAGTTAATAATGCTGCACATTTGCTCATTATTGGGGAAAATATGACATTCATGACTTTGTGGATGTGGGAATTTATTGACATTAAAGAAACCTTATATTTTCGATAATATCTTTAACTTTTCAAAGTATTTCATAGGCAATATCTCATTTTGCCCTCGTAGTAATTCCACAGCATATGAAGAACAGATATTATTATCCCTTTTCCAGATGAGTAGACTAAGAAAACTATTACACGTGTTCCTCAACTTATGATGCAGTTACGTCCCAGAGAGGGCATTTTCAACTTAAGAAATTTTCAACTTATGATAGGCTTATCCAGGTGTAACCCCAACGTAAGTCAAGAAGCATACTGAATGCATATCACTTTCACACCACTGTCAAACTGAAAAATCATAAGTTGAACTATGGTTAAGTCAGGGACCGTCTGTAATTATTGAATGGTTGCCAGACACTATGCCAGGCAATTTCATATATACTACTTAAAAACCATAACAATCCCACAAAGTAGAAGATGCCAGTATTTTACAAACGGGAGTAGCAAGCTTCAAAGTGGAGTTAAAGTATTTTGCACAGTCATATTACTAGCATGTGCAAAACTAGGACTGGAACCCGTGTATCCAGCCCTCAGTCACGGTTTTGCCACAGTATTCCCTGATTTTTTTGTGTTTTTGCTTATAATATTTTATATTTATCAGTAGGGCCCTTCAGGAAAAAAAAAGAGTATTTTGAGTGTGGAATTCATCAAAATCTAGCATTGTATCTCACAGCTTTCCTTTTTTGGCACCAAGGCTTCACCCACAAGAGAGGCAGGGCTTCAAAATGCAAAGCCTGACTGTATCAAGAGAGGACATCAGCCAGGCACAGTGGGTCATGCCTGTAATCCCAGCACTTTGGGAGGCCGAGGTGGGCAGATCGCTTGAGCCCAGGGATTCAAGACCAGCTTGGGTAACATAACAAAACCCCATCTCAACAAAAAATGCAAAATTTAGCTGGGTGTGGTGGCGTGCACCTACAGTTCCAGTGACTCAGGAGGCTAAGGTGGGAGGATCACTTGACCCCAGGAGGCGGAGGTTGCAGTGAGCCAGGGGTCACACCACTGCACTCCAGCCTGGGTGAAAGAGCGAGACCCTATCTCAATAAATACATAATAAATAAATAAACAAATATTTTAAAAAGAGAGGATATCCATTGCTTATCATCGTTTACTGGTACATAGATTCTTTCAGGTACATATTAGGAGTACTTTGTAGATCTGTTGAATATAACGTTGTTACAACAGTAGTCGGAATTCTAGCATGTTTTCAGTTGAGCAAGCGACTGTTTCCCATTCCTTATGTGAAAAACAGAGTATCATTTCACTCTAGATTAATCATGAGCTTTTTTTTTTCTCCCCAATCCGAAGTCTTTCAGCCCTGGTAGCTGCTTTTCCTCTAAGACTAACCCCAGTATCTACTTCTCTCTCACCCACTATCCCAATACCCCATAAAGTCTGTTCCAAATGTAATACCCCAACTTATTGGCCCTCATTCTGCTAGCATACCTTCCCTCAGTCATGTTAAGTGCTACACTGCTATCTCCATGGTTCCTATGTTTTGTAGTTCAAAGTTCATGCTTTTGAAAAAGTGGATGGGGGGATGTGGGGGAGAGAGGGAACATGAAGGAAAAGAAGGGATCTGTGTACTTGGCCCCTTTCCTATCTGCTAAGTACCTGTAGCTCTTTAATATCTTTGGCACTGTTCCCATGAATAGATGGATATATTCACATAGATGCATGTGTTTGCAGGCTGGGTAGTGTGATTTCACATTTTCTCAAACTGGATTATGAGGACCAGCTGAACCCTTGCTTCCCTTCCTGCCAGGTCTCTCTTGGCTTCCTTGGCTTTATTCCCACGGAAGTAATTTTTCACCATTTATTCTATTTTTCTTGTATTGGGGCACAGTGTCTCCCCTGACCTCCTTTAATCCCACTACCATCTCAATCTTTGGTCTTCTTGGCAAAGAAAAGGGGAAGGAAGAAGAAAACAGGAAGCAATCATTGATTTGGACATGATCTCTAAGCTAAATTGATGTCAGAGGAATAAAAGAAGTGGCAGTTCAGAAATTTAATACAAAAATGTATTGAACACCTACTCTATTCAAGGTACAGTGACTTCACAGATAAAGAGGAAGTAACATTAAGATGAGCCTTGAAGGACGAACAGAATTTTAATAGACAGAGATGCATGGGAGCAGGATGTTCCAGGAACAAGGAATGTAATGAGCAAAAGTACGAAGAAATAAGGCCGTGAGCAGTGGGTGGCTCATACCTGTAATCCCAGTACTTTGGGAGGCCGAGGTGGGTGGATCACCTGAGGTCAGGAGTTTGAGACCAGCCTGGCCAACATGGTGAAACCTTATCTCTACCAAAAATACAAAATTAGCCAGGCATGGCAGTGGACACATGTAATCTCAGCTACTCGGGAGGCTGAGGCAGAGAATCACTTGAACCCCGGAGGCAGAGGTTGCAGTGAACCAAGATCACGCTATTGCACTTCAACCTGGGCAAAAAGAGCAAAATTCTGTCTCAAAAAAATAATAAATAAATAAAAAGTATAAAGAAATAAAATATATGGCATATTCAGGGAATAGTAGTTTCGTTTGGCTAGAACAGAGGGTAGAAAGAGAGTAGTGGGGGACTTAGCTGGAAATGGAGACCAAAGTCTTGTTATAAAGGTCTTAAGTGCCTAGATTAAGAGTTTGTAGTTTTGTTTATTTGTTTGTTGTTGTTGTTGTTGTTTGCACTGAGGACTTACCAAAAGCTGTTGAGCAAGGTAATGGCATAATCAGGGCTGCATTTAGGAGAGTAACCTAGAAGCAATATGTGGGACAGACTGAAATAGGAAAGCCCGGGGCAGGAGGGGGAGGAGGGACACTGGTTAGAAGAAGGCTGCAATATTCAAGGCCGTAGGGTAATGCAAGTCTGGGCCAAACTGAGCATAATTGAAAGAAATGTGTTTCAAGAAAGGATTTGTCACTGTCAAATATGCAGAGAATGCAAGAAATATGAGGATTGATAAAAGGCAGCCGGATTTGGTAATTAGAGGTCACAGAAGACCTTTTGAAAAGGTGTTTCAGTAGGGCTTTGGAAGGAATTGTGAAATCCTGAGGTTAGAGTATGGTGTGGTGACAAATTAGAGACTGCAAGTCTAGACTCCTCTTCAAAAGTTTGGCCATAAGGTGAATATAATAACTCTGTAGTGTGATGAAAGGGTCTAGCTTGAGTTAGACAGTGGGAATTGGTAGTGAACCCAGTTGATGATTTTCTCTAGCAGTGGCCCAAATTCCTATCAATGGGAATTCCACGTATCCCAAATGAATATATTGATATATTCAGCAAATATAATGTAGATCGATGAATGCCAAGCAAATGCAATATTAGAAATTTGTGTTTCCAACTGTAATGCATTTCCATTCAAACATAGAATGATTCCATGAGGGTAATGTTTTTAACAAATACCTCAACCTGTTGCAACACTGGTCATGAAACTGAGATCTCATAAATAATTCACAGTACAGAGCAGGACTAAAATCCCTGCTATGTGTTCCTCTTTTGTGGCCCAGAACTGAGACTCGCAGCTTCTATGAAGCCACTGAAAACAAAAATTATGGCTGAACACATAATTTGGGGTCTGGTTAGACTATGCGCCTTGAGTTACCATCACAAAATTATGGCAAATGGTTAGTTTGCTTTGCCCCCCTAGCAATTTGCAGAATGCCAGCACTTGTTAACAACACAGAGCTAGAACTGACAAGATGACTCTAATTTCAACCTTACTTCATTAATATGAAAATGCTTTGAAAAATAAATCTTTGGCTAATGAAAACACCATCTGTTGATGGCTTTTTGCCACTGTTTTCTTACAATATGAGACATAATTTGAGAAAAACATCGAACATTTACTTACTCATTTCCTATTCATTTACAAGGAATTAAAGCCTCCTCTCAAATTGGAATTTATTCTCAATAATGAACATATGCAAAGGGAAGCAGAGAATTGAAGCGATTATGCAATCTAAGGAAGTCACTCTTTCCTTATCATGCCTAGCACTGACGAATCATTTAGAACAAAAAATTCTGGGCCACTCTAGGTTTGAATAATTTGATTGATTTGGCCAAATAATTATCTTGTCTGTACTCTGGTTGAGTAAACAAAGAGGGTGTGTGTGTGTGTGTGTGTGTATGTGTGTGTCTAAAATCTCTTTATATAAAAGTAAACATGTCTCTTCGTTGTTGTTCAGTTTTGAAATATTGGTTTGTTTTGCTCTGCTCTTGTGCAATGTAGTTAAGGACTGGGCCAGGTTCTTTATTTCAAGCCCAGTTAGTGCAATTTTCTCAGGACAGTTGAACCGTGACAGCAAGAGAGTCAAAGTGGCAGGGCAGATCGGAATGGAGATATCTGCTGGTAAGAAACAGGACAGGAGGTTGGCAGCCAGGGGGCAGGATGAAGCTCCCATTTCCTGCTGCAAGAGGTTACCCCTGGGTCTTTGTGTGCTTCCCTTTTGTGGGTGTTACAGAAGCCATTTTAGTTTATGAAACTGTGAGACCTTCTTCACCTCCAGATGACTACATCATGCTAGCTCACACAAAATTGTAAATGTGTCTAAACAGCCAAAGTAAGGGAAAGATTTGGCTGATTTGCATAACAGATTTTAAAAGGCCTCAGTTAGCTAAATTGGCAGTCTACACTGATTCCATTTTTACCCAAGTTTTACTTCATTTGTGTTGTATGGATTAGGCCTCTTTGTGCTCTCTTATTCCCTTCCCAAAGAGGAAAATGTTTTGCCATCTGAGAAAGCTGGGCACAGGCTATTCTTCTTCCAGACAGCATCCCATTAACAGAAATGGTTTCTTCAACTCTCTCAAATAATTGCTGGTTTTTGTTTTTTTTTTCCACTTCTCTAGACACAGATTATTTCAGGTAACTTTCTCATTGGCTCCCTCAAGAAATCTAGCCATACATCAAAACACCACCTCTTTATTAAAGCGAGGTAGATTACCCCATTATGGCACAAACTGGACCATGATCTCCCTTTGTCATACTCCATGAAGGCATATGTATTCACACATATATGAGCACACCTACACACATCAACCTGACACAATAAGTACTGAAGCCTAAAAGGCGGTGTAATCTGTATTAGTTCTATTGAAACATATCATTTCCATTGAAACATGGCACTGTCATAGAACGTCTGTATTCTCTCTTGTTATCTAAAAGGTACAAGGGAAATATTATCTAAACCTAGAGAAGACCCTGACTGCTTTTATGTGGGAATTGAAACTTGGAGTGAGCATAGGAAGGGGAGAAGTGAAATAGGGCAGAAAGGCCAATTCACCCCAAACCTGAGTCTTCCTGATTGACAGAAGACAACTTCATCTTTAAAAATAATCTGAGCCAGTGGCCCCATTACTATTCTTTGACATGCTCTTTTTTGACATCCTGTCTATACACCGACATTTTCAGCTCTTCCAAAAGCCAGAAGCCAGAATCTTCACATGCTTTTAGGGTCACAGTCTGCTTTCTTTTTTTAACTGCTTGTCTTAAAATACTTACTTTGCTTTTGCTTCAGTCTGTCACTTTATATATCAATTACATATGGCCTCCCAACAACAGAACACGCCATCTGGTTCACAAACTGAAGCCCACACCCTTATGCCAAAATTTATTCTTCCCCCAAACATTTATTTGCTGTTGTATAGATACAGGCTATGTCTCAGAATGAGATGGTGATATACTGGATATATATCACATAGGTCTACTCTACTTAAGGTTTGTTACAGAATAACCTGACCCCCAAGCCAGGTGAAAGACTTGCCATCTTTTCAAAAGGCTCTGTGATCGTCCAGCCAAGATCCACACCTCCCCCATTCCCCTTATCAGAAATGCTACCCAAACCTTCCCATATTCTTTTCTTTCCCCCATCTTCAGGTGCATAGCATGATTACATCTCTAGCTCAAATTCATACATTATTATTTGGACATTCTAAAAGCAAACCTGTACTAAAAACTTAAATCTAGTGTTTATTTTGATAACACTCAGACTAGTGAGCCAGAGTCAACTCTACTTTCCTGGAGGACTCAGGGTTGTATTCCCCTTACACTATTCCTCTTCACTTCCTGCCTCTCATACACATCCCCCTCTTTCTCTTTCAACTGCTACTCCTTCATGCCTAATTTCTAGACCATGAGTGCTCTGCAAGGCTCAATCCTTGACCCTTGCTCAGCTCACTACTGCGTGGCTCTATCACCATGCTGAGGATTCCCAAATCTATTTCTCCAGACCTAATCTTTAGGCCACTGGGAAAGCCTAAATTTTAACCCCTTCTAGGACACTTACCCTTTCAGTTCTGAGAGATCCCCATACTCTCTGTCCTCCAAATGTTTCAACAAACTCTTTTCTCCTGACTAGGGCACTCCCCTTCTCTGCCCCAACTCCTGTCCCCTAACAGGGCGTTCAAAAACTCACCCAAATTCTATCTTGTTATTCCTCCTAAGCTCTGTAACAGCCCCTGTTCTTCCACTGTCATTGCACTTATCTTATCACACCATCTCGTAACTGTGTCCTTAATTATCTGCCTCCCCACACTAACCTGAGAGCTCCATCAGGGCTGAGACTGTGCTTTCTTAATCACTGTAACCCTAATACCTATCCTGGTGCCTGCCATCTAATGGATGTTCAAGAAATGTTTGATGAATGAATGATTGTTAAATGATCCACAATCACATCAAACTCAAATCTAAAGTCAGAGCATCCCAAAAAAACTGCCATCCCTTCCTAATTTCATTTTTGTCCTCCTCAATACCACCATCCTTCAAGACATCTCCACCTCAAAAGTCCCTTTTAATTCATTCTCTTCATTGTGCATAATCACCATAGTCATTCACCAAGTTTGGTCAATTTTTTCTGCATGGACTATCTCCAGTTTGGCCCTTCTTCTCCAACAAATTCACTCATGATTCCCTGTTTTTGAGCTCAATGATATCCTTTCCCTGACCCCTCCACTGTGCTTCAGAGCATCTCGTGCAAACCTCTGTCATGGCACCTACCATACTGAATTGGAATTTCCCACTTGTCTATCTCCCCTACTAAGCTCAAAGTCGCTTTAGAACTGGGATTGTGCCTTATTTCCTGTGTCCCAGTTCCTACCACAGTGGCCAAAGTGTTTAGTAAACAAAATGAATGTTCATTAATTGTTTGTTAAATGAATGAATGAATCCCTAGCCTAAATCCCTGATGCTACGGTTTAAGTTATTGTCAGTTCTAGCTTCGTGTGAGACAAAGAATAAGGTATTACCTCATTATATCAACCTTTCATGAACTTGAAGGCCACTGTCACATTTTTAAACCTCACTTCTTTGGGTTCAGTAACTCTTGTTTCCTTAATCTTTCCTCACCTATATTATATTTCTGTAATATGCTTCTTTGCCCAATAATAACAGACAGGATTTCTATCCACCCAAGAACAATCTCTGTGTCAACATTTTGCAAATTGTTCTCCAACAGATGATTGTCAGCTCCTTTCAAGTATTGGTGAAGAGAAAACTTGAGTCAAAATAAATAACAGAAAAACAGAAACATAAGAGTACAGATAATAGGAGTATCTACTTGCTAAACTTGCTCTCAAACCAAAGAAACAATGGAAAACATCTTCCAACACAGGGTCCTGTTAATAATAAATGAGTTAAGAGACAGAGAAATCAATATAAGTCTTGCAGAGAAAAGAATAGGGGTTCAAATGAGTCTTAGTGCACAGTTTGAGTAGAGATGAAATGTATTTTATCGTCATATACACATGAAACATGTACAGATTTATACATATTGTATGTGATGGGGAGCAAGTCTGAAACAGTTAAGAGACCACAGAGAAGGCAGATCTACAAGTAAGAATGATTTTATGAGCATGAGTTGAAGGCTGGCTTAGCTGTGAAACCTGTCAGATACTGTCCCCAACCCCATACAAACATGTTCACCACCATCACCACCAGACCTTAGAGAGCATACATCTGGTCTCAAATGTTTCATTCTTCTTATATTTAGCTACTGTGATTTAGTACCTGACTGAGAGTGAGAAACAACATTTTTCTTATCCCTCACCTATAGTAACCCACCCTGGCCTCCATTGAAAATTTTTCTTATCATGCGTATGTTTGATCTGGCTCATTTATTAGATTGCTCCTTAGCCTCAGGATGGGTTCTGCTGAGGCTCTAACTCTCCCTAGGGTGACAACAGAAAGTTTACCTTACACTCATGGCCCTCTCCTACCCAACTTATCAGAAGATTTACACACTTTCACATCTTCACATACAATGATACACATTTTATAGATATACTTTCATACACAGACACAGAGTCATTCTCAGCCACATATTTATGCAAGACTATATATACTCATATACAGCGATGCATACATGTGTATGCAAATATACTCTCAACCGAGTCTCTCAAAAATATATTTCACTTTCTTTCCCTTATATTTATACTTATACTGGTTGAGATATAGTCATATGCCCATTAGTACATTAGTTGAGAGGGTATCTGTCTTGGCAGACAGTAGTGAGTGTCAAGTGGGTGAGTAGATAAATGACTAGGAGAAGGTGGTGACTGAGTGAGAATGGGTGGGTAGATGACATAGTGACTGAGTAGGAAGAAGGACAAGTAATCAACTGTGATAAGAGTCTAGAATATTATATTTTCCAACCTTTTAACTCTCATTGTGGCTTTCCTTTGAACATCCTCCAAGTCCCATATCTCCCTTCTCTTTGTCTGGCAATCATTAGCTTTCTCTGTCCCAGTCTTGCTGAGAGAGAGAGAGAGAGAGAGAGAGAGAGTGTGTGTGTGTTTTACTTTCCCATGATAAAAGGCTTACTCCAGTGCCAGGTAATATTTTATAACAAGATCCCTGATATGTAAATGTAACTGCATTTAAGAATTATTTGTAGTAATGAATTTGTGGAAATGTAATGAGAAAAAGGAAAGGTGCTTGTTTATTCCTTTCAGGAAATTCCTCTATTCCCCCTGGTTTTCATCAGCTATATTTTTGGCAGGCTGTGGGTATGGAAATGTGAAGACATCACTCTCAAAGAGAACTGTAATAATCATATCTGATTTATACAGATGTCACCATAGTGTTAGGCAGTTGGAAAATCCAGTGATCAAAATGAATAGGCACTTAAAATTAAGGACATGCCATACTTTTGATAGCACTCTGGTTTTGAACATTGTCAGTAGTTCACAGGAGATCTTTTTTCAGATTTTCAGGGTATATATAATGGCAAGACAGATTTATATCTTCTAAGATGAGATCCAAAGCAAGCTATAGACACCGGTATATTTCCTGCAAATCCATTATGAAAACTGAATTCATTTGGATTTCTTGATCAAATACTATGTGTACTAGAAGCTAAGGAGAATACTAAAGAAATAAAAGACATTATTTCTGACCTAAAGGAGATTATGACATAGCTGTGATGTTTTGGAGTGGTCTTATGGGGTTTGAATTATTCATTAAAGAATACATAGGATTTGTAAACAGGCCAAGAGAAGAACACTAGTGACAGTTAAGAATCAGAAAAGAGAATGGCATGTTTTGCAGACAGTTAGGAGACTCGCCTGGGTAGGTGAAGGTAGCATGTTTTAGAGGAGTAGAGGGGAAAATACATGAGCAGCACAAGAAAAAAGTTTTACAGGACTTATAATATTGAGTTGAAGTCTGTCAGCAATAGACAGTCACTGAAATTTGACTTCTTTTACGAAGCCAAAATTTATTAAAACAATAACAACAATCTTTTATAAGGATAGAAACTCATGTGATAATGAAAATTCTAAAATGTGAAGCCGTTTTATAGAAACACCCCATATATCATGAACTAAGGTATATATTGGGACTAGTGAGTGAAAAGTGAGAGGTGATGGAGAAAATAATTACTCTGATAGGACTTACTACTCTAATAACGGTCGTGAATAAAAATATTCTTTAAAATTAAATAATTAATGGAACTACTGGTAGCCTGCTGAAAGACATGTGTCCTGCATCTCAACCCTATTGGTAGACTGGACAACTAAATAAGATCATGAAACTAAACTAAGTACCCCAAGCCCTCTAATCCAGTTTGAGTACATGTTAAAAAGACAGGCTAGTTTCTGGTTATTCTGACTTTTCATCTATAACATAATGGTTTGTTTATTCTTTATTGAACAAATAAATATTAGAAGCCACTAATCCTAATCAGGGAGTTTTGTATATAAAAAGTAGTTACAAATATCAACAGTGAAGTTCTAGAACCAAAAAGTAAAAATAAACACTGTATCAGCTACTGACTAGAAAACCAACCTCCTAGATACAGAGGAAGAATGATAGTATGGGGAAGAATGATAGAGTATAACTGTCATTCTTCCTTTTCTCCTACAGGACTCCTGTGCTTTTCTCAGGGCCAGGGCCAGGGCGAGGGGAATATACTCAGGCAGACTCTCCCATAGCTCCTGCCAGCCAACTTTCTCCCTTTCTCCTTGGGGAAGAATCAAGCAGACTAAGGTGGTAATCCTAAATGATTTTCCAATCTAAAATTAACCCAAAGAAGTGAGTATATGTGACACTAAAAGTCAGACTTCGTCTCTGCTTAACATGGAGAATTAATATTGTTTTACACTTGGCACCAAACCAAAGTGACCCCACCACCCCTACAACACACACACACAAGCAGTACCTCTCTCACCCTCCCCAAAGTCCAAGATGTTTCAGACAACATAACGAACCACACGGTTGGGAATGATTCATATGTTTCCACTCTCCATCCAAAAATGAGCAAAAATAGTTTCCACTTAATTTATAATCAGAATTTTCTGCACATTTCCTAAAATATTAAAGGGGAACTATTCAAAATCTGGCTTTCTTTCTCCAAAAATTACTGATTAGTCACAGACTAAAATGTATTTTCGTAAAATATGTCCATGTTCCATCCATCCCTGGAGATGAGGGCTATAGCTTCATGATGCCAAATATCTAATCAATCATCCAATGTTTTCATGTTTTCGGATATTTTCAAATAGCTAGTTTTCTGTAATACAAGCTTACACTAGCCAGTCTTTTTGTTATCTCAACAGTGCATATGGGCACAGATTTTTCTGTTTGGAATATTTCTCAAGGCCAATGACTTATTATAGTCCCAACACCTGCAAATATTTGGCAGAGATAGTTCTGTCCTCTTCACATCCCCCACTCTTCCTATAACCCCGCTCCTATCTTTTGCCATTATGCAGCTGTAAGTTTATACAATCTGTCCCTTCCTTGATGTCATTAATCATTTATCTATGACCATGAAATGTACAGTTGCAGGAGCATAAAGTTAAGTTTCAAATCACATTTCATGGGGAAAACTTAGATCCAAAACAAAGTGGCAGCCGGCTACAGTACAAAGGATAGTTAACTCAATCTAGAGGCTGAGTTCCAGTTCTAGCTTTCCCATTACTAATCATTTCTTTGATTTTGACCAAGTCACTTTATCTATCAAGGTCTGTTTATACAACTTTAAAGTATAGTGCTTCGACTAGACCAAGTCAAAGGCCTAACATCTTATGAGTCTAAGAACTGAAGTCAACAAGATTATTCCCCTCTGCAGCCTTGATATGAATGAGAGTATAACCTTGAGTGAAATTTAAAAAATTGAATTTTGTACACATTTATATGTATCAGATATAAATAATAATCAAAAGAGGCACAAACCATAGTCACTGTGACTACTCTCAATATTATTCGCAGCACATTACAGGACAAATATATCCTATTCTGAGTACTGCTACTCTCACCAACATTATACTTTTTACAGAAGTTACAGTAATTCATCCACAGCATGGCAGGAGGAAAATTTCCATTCCCTTCTTACCCTCCTTTTATCCTAACTGGGTCTTTCTTCTAGCTTGGCTTATGCACTCAGGTCCTATTTGGAGTGGTAATTTTACTATCCGTTTAAACATTTTATTTTTCTAGAATATCTGCTAAGTAGCTCCCTTTTTTTTTTTTTTTTTTTTTTTTTTTTTTTTTTTTTTTGAGACGGAGTCTCGCTCTGTCGCCCAGGCTGGAGTGCAGTGGCCGGATCTCAGCTCACTGCAAGCTCCGCCTCCCGAGTTCACGCTATTCTCCTGCCTCAGCCTCCCGAGTAGCTGGGACTACAGGCGCCCGCCACCTCGCCCAGCTAGTTTTTTGTATTTTTTAGTAGAGACGGGGTTTCACTGTGTTAGCCAGGATGGTCTTGATCTCCTGACCTCGTGATCCACCCGTCTCGGCCTCCCAAAGTGCTGGGATTACAGGCTTGAGCCACCGCGCCCGGCCAGTAGCTCCCTTCTTAAGAGAAATTATACCACATAGCAGACAAGCAATGGGAATAAAACAATTTGCTGGATTATCAGTGTAAGGTAGGAGGGCTTTTTTAAATGGGCGCTTAGACTTGTACATAAATATTATATGACACAACAACTTCAGAAAACTCTGTCCACTGAACACACATAAATGACTAGGAACTTGTAAGGCAGGAACTATAAACAAGTGCTTCAGTTTGTGGCCCATAATAGTGAGCACTGTCACAAAATTTGATAGTGGATTAAATATTTATTGCCTTCAGTTTAAATTGTTAGTTCAGACATTTAATTATCCCTCCTGATTTCACGGTGTACTGAAATTTCTTCAGTTCTTTGTTTTATTTTGTTTTGTTTTTAAAGACAGGCTTAGAACTAGCCCCGTGTTAAACACTTAATGGCAATTTGTAATGGCCAATGCCAAACTTTTGTTTCTTTAGTGCATTGAGTACACAAACACAAACATACGCTAATGTCCTCCACAAAAATCTCTCACCTACCTAGATACACTCAGACACCTCCACCCACCCACACCTACACAGAGACACACCCTGCCTTCCCATTACCATATACCCACATATGCAAATCGGCACATATGCTAATTGTAGTACACCTACACAAGTACTCACATACTTAAAAGAAGAGGTGGAAAGATCATAGCAAAGATATATAATAAGCAATAATGTCACTGACAGAGGAGAGAGGGTGCTGTTTCCCTGGATGAACTACTGGTGTTGCAGGCCATGAGCTGACTCCCCAAAAGTTAACCAGAAGTGTATGAATGCAAGCATGTTTATGCAACAGATGAGATAGGCTCCAGGGAGAGGTTGCAGGTGGGCAGGTTACTCCTCATGAAAACAACTTAAAGTTAATTCACTAGTCATATAGGAAAAGTTACCCATTTTATTAGAGAACTTGCTAACTGCATAACTCTATTATGAGACAAAGTTGTGTAAGAGATGTTCCCCAGATCCCTTACCTTAAGTTTCTCAAATCGATCATTCAGGGATGCGACCTGATGGTCTCGGTGACGACCCACCAGTTTGCATAAGGCACAGATCAATTGGTCATCAGATACACAGTACATGTTCACTTTCTCATTCTCGTGGTCCAGGCAGGTGATCCCTCGAAGATGTGTGTCTGGCACTGGTTCCACCAGGCGATGGCTGGTGAAAGGTTTCTTGTTCGGGTGCGTGGCCCGCAGGCAACGGTCACAGTAGGAGACCTCACAGGTGATGCATGTTTTTACTGCATCCCTTGGCGGGTCCTGCTCACAGAATTGGCAAGCAATTCGCTCACTAGACATGGCGGTGCTGGGCCTGTAAGTCCTTTCCCGGCGGCTCTCACTAGGGGAATTGGGCCCACTGACTGAAGCCTTCTGGAAGCGATCAATAATGTTCTGCAGAGTCACATTCCTCTTGAGGCCATCCAGGCCCCGGTGGTTCAGCGAGATAACATACCTGCAGGTAGGACACTGGAAAGCAGTAATGGGTTCAATGGATTCACCAGAGCTGCAGCTTGAGACCAAAATGCGATGGGCACAGCTGAAGCAGAGGCTGTGAGCACAAGGGAGCAGAAGGGGGTCTTCAAACAACTCTAGGCAGATTGGACAGGTCAATTCAGACTCCAGTGTTTCCATCTTTAGTGAAAATAATCCTCCTGAGGCATTAAGAACCACGGAGGCTGGGCTTTCACCTGCAAGGAATACAAAGCAAGAGTCATTAAGCATTTCCAAAGGAAAATGGATATAAAATAATTATACACTAACCAATGGGCGCGTTTACTTGCTGGATTCCCCAGGGATGCTTAAGCAATAGAAAAGCAATTTGGGAATTAATCAGGAAGACTTTCCCCCCTTCAAACCTTGTTTTAGACAAATGCCTATGTTTATTTTCATGCACAAAGAGATAAAACTAAATGGCTACCTCTGAATCCTGATAGACTGATTAACATTACCATTCCAGCTTACAATATTTGAATGGATCATTCTCTAACATATTCTCCCCTGACATTTCTTTTCCCAGACTAAGATGAGGCTGAGACCCTGCAAAATTCCCAATCTCTATTCTCCAGTATTGTTCTCTATTTCACTTCAACGTAAACTGTAGGCCTGCTTCTATGTGACATCCAGTGTAAGGAAAACAATGCCATATTTTAAAGTAACTCTGTACTTCCTGAAATGATTCCATTCTGAGAGTCTGCATAAAAAAGAGAAAGCTTTAGAAAAATGTAGCTCTTGGTGCAGGATAATAAATTTTTCCTCAGAGTGTGAACTTAAATTACTTCTTATTATCACACATGGAAATTTCTGTTCCTAGGAGTGGGAATTCCTAGTAAACTGAGTTAGTTGAGACAAAAGATGATAGTTTCCACTTTCATCTTCTTCCCTCACCTTCAGAAACCCCTTCATTTCATCAAACTGAATGGGGAATGGTTTCAAACTTTTCAACTTACTCAGTAATCATTGCTGATCAATAATAAAGTCATATTGCCTTGTGGCTTCAGTTTGGTTTTATTAATAAACACCTGCTGAACTAGCACAAGCGTGCTATGAAGATCACCTCCCATTTGTCTTTTCATACTTTCTAAAACATAACGGGATGCAAATCAATATCTAGATAGAAATTAGCAAAGTGCCAGAAATTTTCAGATCTGGTAACCTTCAATTAAGTGAGCATCACGGAGTAAAAAAGGTCACCCGGCCGGGAACGGTGGCTCACACCTGTAATCCCAGCACTTTGGGAGCCTAAGGCGGGTGGATTATGAGGTCAGGAGGTCCAGACCATCTTGGCCAATATGGCAAAACCCCGTCTCTACTAAAAATACAAAAATTAGCTGGGCATGGTGGCGCTTGTCTGTAGTCCCAGCTACTCGGGAGGCTGAGGCAGAAGAATCGCTTGAACCCGGGAGGCGGAGGTTACAGTGAGCTGAGATCATGCCACTGCACTCTAGCCTGGGTGACAGAGCAAGACTGCATCAGAAAAAAAAAAAAAAAGCCACCCAACTGACAAGAAACCAACCTCTTGGTAAATCTATCTATTTTTCCACAGGAATTTCTCAACACACAGGTACCTAATTCTTAATTGCCTTGAGTCTTCCATTAATTAAAATACACACACATGAATATTCTAAGTTGGCTTTAACTAAGGAAAAATATAAAACATATCTTAATGACTGAAAATGTTAATCCTATGTACAGGAAAGGAAAAGGGCTTTGTTGTTGTTGTTGTTGTTGTTTTTAGACAAAATGTCCCTCTGTCATTCAGAGTGGAGTGCAGTGGTACAATCTTGGCTACCTGCAACGTCCACCTCCTGGGCTCAACCGATCCTCCTTTCCTGGAACTCCAGATGTATGCCACCAAGCCCAGCCAATTTTTATTTATATTTTTTGTAGAGACGTGGTTTTGCCGTGTTGCTCAGGCTGATCTTGAACTCCTGGGCTCAAGCGATCCGCCCACCACAGCCTCCCAAAGTTCTGGGAATACAGGAGTGAGCTACAGCGCTGAGCCCAAGAAAAGCATTGTTTGCTTTTGAGCAGCTTTTGTTCATCATCTCGTCATCATTGGAGACTCTCATCATGGCTTGAAAATTTCACGCTGCCATTGATATTTGTTCAGATATTGTCATTTGTTAGTCATATCTGTATACTTCACAGGATACATAAATACTGAGTACAATTATACTTTATGCCTAAGTACAATAGATGTACACCTAAAAGCTGTTTCTAAATCAAACCTTTTAAATGCACTGAACTAACTACTTATTTAATGAAAATCTATATGAAATGGGGTTATAAAAGTGAAGAATCTTTTTGTGAATCAGTCACTCTCAGTTGGTTTAGTAGGTTCAGATGTTTGTACAGACACCTTTTTTTAAGTGAAACATGGCATTTTTCTTTTAGAATTTACAGGTGCTTGAAAGTTGTTGGCCAGTATTTTGTAGCTTATAACATCTATCA
This sequence comes from Rhinopithecus roxellana, assembly GCF_007565055.1. Taxonomy (NCBI): domain Eukaryota; kingdom Metazoa; phylum Chordata; class Mammalia; order Primates; family Cercopithecidae; genus Rhinopithecus; species Rhinopithecus roxellana. Next base: position 94,787,928 of record NC_044555.1, on the reverse strand, counting down.
ACGTTCACCTACACAGATGAAAAAGTAAACAAAATGTACATACATCATTGAATCTTAGAATTGGAAGAGACTTTTGAGAGACGAAGATTCCAACTTCCACTGACAGCAGGAATATTGCCTTAGAGAGCTCCATTTGATATATGACTCAGATTCTCAAACTCAACATGTCTATAAATGAACTTGTTGTGCTCCTCCTCACCTCCACAAAACAAAACAAACAAAAAACAGCTGCTCCTCTTCTGATTTTCCCTGTCTCGTGAATATCACCATCCAAGCCTAGAAATCTAAGAGATCTTTCATCTACATGTTTTTATCACCTCAACCACTGGTGGCTTCCAGAACATTCTGTTTTATTTCACTTACATAGCTGTATCTCCAGCTAACTCTTCCTTCTCCTTGAGGGTATCAACTATTTTATATTTTCATTCACAGCACAAGTTTGTGCTTCACACAAACTGTATTCAATAATTGTTAATGAAGTATCACTTAAACTAGGAGTAAGAAGGGGCCTAGCATTCATTGAGCATCTCCTGTATTCTGAGCACTATGTTAAGCACTTTACACATTATTTCACTAATTCTTTCAGGAAACTTGTGAGGAAGTTACTATTACTGTGTCCACCTTACAGTTAGGAAACTGGGGCTTAGAGTCATTAAATAAATTAACCAAGAATATACATACCCAGAGCACAGGTCAGTGTAATGCCAACGCCTGTGCTCTTTCCCTACACCTTTATTTCAATCAACTCACCTCCTTCACTGAGGTTTATCTTGGCTATTTACAAGATGGTTTTTAAACAGCATGTTTCTACTTCTATTTTTATCTCTCTCTGTCTCTCTGACTTTCTCTGAATCTGCCTATTTCATTCTGAGTCCCTTCCAGAATCATATCTCTGTCTTCTAGGCCCATCTCCACCTCACACTGCACTTCTATTACTATGTCTTCTAGAACTCTATGCCTGCATTCCTCAATGTCTGTGTTGGAAGCTACCTGGGTTGGTCAGAAGTATTGCTGAAAGCCATGTCTATGTGTGTTGAAACCTATGTAAAAACAATTGGAGTACCACAGCTTTCCTAAGGCTTAAGAGGGTGCCACATAAATTGTCCTGTACATAGGAAAAGCTCCTAAATTTTGCTTGGAAATCTAAAATTTGTTTCCAAGTCAGTGTGACACTTGAACCTCACCATGAAATTAAGCTTGGGAAAGCATACTATGGGTCAGGATTGCTTTGGGTAAGGTCAAAATAGGATTTATTAACTGGGGACTTCTGAACTTCCTAGAACTGTTTGCAGAATGTGGTTTGTATGTCATATATGCATTTTTCCTGGGGAGAGGATTGCCCATAGCTTTCAAAAGATTTTCAAGAGTCTTTGAAAGAAAAAAAGCCAATCATTAGTACTCTAAAATAACCTACATTATTTCAGCTCTGTAAAGAATATTATAAAATAGTTACTGCCTCTTGCTTATTTCAGCTTTTTCTATACTGTTTCAAATGTTTGATTTTTGATTATCATATATTAACTGTTTTAGCCAATTTTCGGGAACTGAATACTTTTATCAACTTCTTCAGACATGTTCAATCATCTTTCATTTATGAGGCTTTCTTTTTCTGGGTACTCCTAATATTTTAGAATCCTTTCAATTATCCCCAATTTTCCCTACCTTTCTGGTTATCTAAGAACCTTAACAATACCCTTTATGTGCATTGTCTCATTTACTTTTCACAACAACTCTCTAAAAGGTAGCTACTATCATTATTTAAAAAAAAAAAAAAAAAAAAAAGTAGGCTGGGTGCTGTGGCTCACGCCTATAATCCCAGTACTTTGAGGGCCGAGGCAGGCGGATCACAAGGTCAGGAGATCGAGACCATCCTGGCCAACATGGTGAAACCCCATTTCTACTGAAATACAAAAAATTAGCAGGGTGTAGTGGCATGCGCCTGTAGTCCCAGCTATTCGGAAGGCTGAGGCAAGGGAATCCCTTGGACCCAGGAGGCGGAGGTTGCTTGAGCCGAGATCGTGTCATTGCACTCCAGCCGGGCGACAGAGCGAGGCTCCATCTCAAAAAACAAAAAAAAAAAAATAATTAATTAATTAAAAAAAAATAACTTGTCCAAGGTCACACTTGTTTCTAAGTGGCTAAACTAAGAGTCAAACTTAGGACAAAACTTTAAAAATAAACCTATAGATATCTATGGTCAACTGATTTTCAACAAGGGTTCCAAGACCATTCGATGAAGAAAGAATACTCTTTTCAACAAATGGTGCTTGGACAACTGAATATCCACATGCAAAAGGATGAAGCTGGAGTTCTACCTCATATCATTTATAAAAATTAACTCACAACAGATCAATGATCTAAATGTAAGAGCTGAAACTATAAAACTCTTGGAAGGAAAGACAGGCATAAATCTTTGTGAACTTAGGTTAGGCAGGCAACAGTTTCTCAGATGACATCAAAAGCATAAGCAACCAAAGAAAATATACACAAATAGTACTTCATCGAAATTTAAAATTTGAGTGCTGCAAATAGCACCATCAATGAAGTAAAAAGACAACCCACAGAGTAGGCGAAAATATTTGCAAATCATATTACTATATCTGATATAGGTCTAGTCTCTAGAAATGTACTCTTACAACTCAACAATAAAAAAGGTAAGTAACTCAATTTAAAAGTGAGCAAAGGATTTCAATAGATTTTTTCCAAAGAAGATATACAAATGGCCAATAATCAAATGAAAAGGTGCTCAACATAATTAGCCAGTAGGAAGATGCAAATCAAAATCATATTGAGATACTACTTCACACTAAGAAGGCTATAATATAATAAAACAAAACAAACAAAAAGTGGAAAACAGCACATGTTAGCCAGGATTTGGAGAAGTTAGACCCCTCATACCTTGCGGGTGGAAATAAAAAAATGGTGCAGCTGCTTTTGGGAAATAGTTCGACAGTTCCTCAAAAGGCTAAATGTAGAGTTACCATACAATTCCACTCCTAGGTATATACCCAAAAGAATGGAAAATGTGTTCACTCAAAAACTTGTACACAAATGTTCATAGCAGCAGTCTTTATAGTAGCCAAAAGGGAAAAGCCCAAATGTCCATCAACTGATGAAATGATAAACACAATGGAATATTATTTGGCTATGAAAAGGGAATGAAGTTCTGATACATACTTCAACATGGATGATCTTTGAAAACAGTAAGTAAAAGAAGCCAGTCACAGAAGGCTCCTTTTGTGTATGATTCCTTTTTTATGAAATATCCAGAATAGGCAAATCCATAGGAACAGAAAGTGGATTAACAGTTGCCAGGAGCAGGGCAGGGGAGGATGGGGGATGAGGAGTGATTGCTAACAAATATGGAGTTTCTTTTTGGGATGATGAAAAGGTTCTAAAATTAGGTAGTGATGATGGTTGCACAACTTTCTGAAGATACCAAAAATCACTGAATTGTATACTTTAAAATAGTGAATATTATGGCATGTGAATTACATCTCAATTTTTTAAAGAAGAGATTCAATCCCACGTCTGTCTGATTCGAGGGTGCAAACTGTAAATCATTATACTATACTACCAGCTGTGTGATTATGTAGTATTTATAAGCTCTATTGGATTGCTTGTTCCTTTCAATTGTTTTTCTAGGTCAATGATTCCCTGTCTAGGTTTTGCAATACCCTGGGATATCTCTAGTGATCAATGAGTGTCACAAAATTCTCAGCTCCCAATTTTTATTCACTTTAAAAAGTATATAAGTGACTCCTGAAAAACATTTGACTCCTATTATCATGAAATACTTTTAGCAGGAGGAAGTGGCATGACAAAAATTAAACAATGGTAAACTGTTGCAATTTCAAAAAGTTTGTGAATCACTAATCTATACAAGGTTAGAGAGTATGCTAAGGATGAAGACAGGATGTGAATCTGATAGGGTGCGACTCAATGACAGGTAATCTTGAAAGTTTTTACGATTTGTCATAAAAATGCATTGATGAAATGCCTGAGAGGGCAGAACCAATTGCCATATTAAGAAACAAATGTGCACATACACACACCCTGATTAGTTCCTTTCCAAACCATTTAGTTACTGCCATATATAGTCAGATATGTATGTTTCATTGTTTCTGTATGGCTTTTCTTTACCTTGTACCTTACTACAGGGTGAAACCTCTGAAAAAAGAAGTCGATGAGCATCAACTAGAAGAAGGTATCAATGGGCTGTGTAACTGGGTAGAAATACAAAAGGAGTTTTGATGAAGGTGATTAAGATAAAAAATAATGGGTCTGGCATGGTGACTCACATCTTTAGTCCCAGCACTTTGGGAGGCAGAGGCAGGCAGATTGCTCAAGCCTAGGAATTTGAGACTAGCCTGGGCAACATGGCAAGACCCCATATCTACAAAATATACAAAAATTAGCAGGGTGTGGTGGCGTGCGCCCATAGTCCCAACTACTTGATAGGCTGAGGTGGGAAGATCACTTGAGCCCAGCAGGTCGAAGCTGCAGTGAGCCATATTTGTGCCACTGTGTTCCATCCTGGGTGACAGAGTGAGACTTTGTCTCAAAATAAACAAAAATAAAAAATAAGTTTAAAAAATAAAATTTTTTAAAAAGATAAAAATAATGCATCCTACGCTTATGAAATAAAAGACTGATTTCAGTATTGCTCTCCAAATCTAGCCTTTAGCTAACTCTGATCAAGAGAGAAGTTGTGATCTGTACTTTGCATAATTCTATTATTTCAAATGTTACTTGAGCATAATTAAATGCCCACTTAATTAACAATTATTATTCCATCTAGTTTTTTTCTTCCAAGTCTGCAAAGCATGAATCTGAGCTCTCACTATCTTCCTGAGGAGTTATAGTATCCCCTTCACAGAAAATCCATGAGTGTGAAACCAAGCCTGATCTCTGGGCTGTAGATTGAGAATTGAGCTGAGCTGTAGTGTTTTTTTAAATTAATATAAAATAAACATTCTTCAGGATATTAAAATTAATATCCCATGAGTTCTTCCTTAAAGTATTAGAAACTGTCTCCCTACCTTCGGGGAATGAGCAAATGAGTCCTGGCCTAGTCTGATGTTTCCTCAACTGTAAAATGTTCAAGCTAAACTAGAATCACCAGATGATCTCTTTAAGATGCTTTCTAGCTCTGATATCCTATTATTATAGAGCTCTTGCTATCTGTTACCACATAAAAAGACACCTTGGATTATTGTAAAATAGCTCCTAAAAACACAACTTTTATTTATTAGTGTGACTAGGAAGGCTAACAAGTGATGGACATCATAGCCACAGGAGCTGGAAATAAACAAAATGCATTACCAAGGTGCTTAAAGTACAGTAGTTTTGTCTGCTGTACCTCAAAAAAGATATAATGGATGTTCCAGAGGACAACTAAAGGGAAGGAGAGTCCCATGAGAATATAAACTAATGAGAACATATTTGGGGACTGAAAAAGAAACCAAAATCCAAATCCCAGAACACCATGATTAGAAAAGAACTCCTTGAAGCTCAAAGCAGATCATTTTGGAACACAAAAGGCAGCCAATGCATCGAATTCACGCTCTATAGGATAAGAACTGAAAATAGAAACCTAGACAAAAGAGGCTAGGTGGCCAGTAATAATAATCAATAATAGTCACCTTACGTTTGTATATCATTTTACACTTTTCAAATTATTTCAAAGCCATTATCTCATTTGACCCTCATAATAGAGCCTGGTTGTAGTCCTGGATCTAAACCAAATTAGCTGAGCAATCCTAGGTACATTTAAACTCTTTGGGTCACAGTTTTTTCATCTATCAAATGAAAAATACCTGCCATGCCCATCTCACGGGCTATTGTGAGGATCAGATGAGGATAAAATAAAAGTATTAGTTTACTTTACAAATACAGGTATTCTCATCATACATTCATAGATTGTAGATACAAAGCAAATTATTTTAAAAAACCAAAAATGTTTGGAAATTCATCCCAAACACATGGTTGACATAATGGCAGACAATCACACTCCTTCACAAGACTTCTGGAAGATCATGGGACTGATCATGAGCATATTTGTTATGCTCATGTCTTCCCTTTTAAACTGGGATCCCCACCCCTCTCCAAGTGAAGGGCTATCTCTCTTCTTTTCTCTTAAGCTTTCATCCTGCACAGGGGTAACTCAGAACTGGAAACTGATTACCGACCGGCAGACAGCACCAGAGCCAGTTCCTGTCTAATAGGTTATTAAAGCCTACTTAATACTTTATAGTACATGGAATTAATGTATGTTATTTTCAATAATTAGTTTTTAAATCCAAATGTTGAGTGTTTTATACAAAATAGTCATCATATAAACATTAAAATGAGTATCAAAATAGCAGAACTAGAAATCCTAGATCTGCTACAAACACAAAAGGTTAATCCAAGTAACCAACAAACAGATTTGCCAAGGTAACACGTGAAAATTGACAGGAATCCTAAATACAATTCATGATACCTTTATCTTAATGCAGATTACACTGGCAGTTGCAGGGTTGAGGAACAAATGGAGAACAAACTTAATTTACCCATGACTGCTGGTACAACTTTCCATCTCCTCTAGGATTGCTTTTCCTAACCTCTGTTACCTAACGAAATATTTGTAAGTTTTTAAATGTTCAGTGGTTCACCTGGACAGGCAGTCATGTGCACAATAAAATTGGCAATATATGTATGTAGGACATGCTATTGAATGTTAGGCTGAGAGGATCCCAAGTTCAGGTCAGAAACAAGGGACAGAGAACAGAGGCCTATTTGAAATCAAGCTTCTACTTCCCTGGGAACCACATGGATCCTAGCAACACTGAACAAAGGGCTATAGACAAAGTGATCAAGGATCTGGACCGTAAACCATTTTTCTATCTCTGTGTTGTATATATTAAGACACTTCACTGTCATGAATTAGTATTGTCTGCCATGCCCATACGTTATGCTCCTATCCAGGCAAATTGCAAATACTGGGATTTCATGTTTCAGGACGATTTCAGATTTTATGATGGGTTTGTTATCAGATTGTCTGGTCTCTGTAAGACGATGATCCAGAGACTGAGGATGCTGTTCATCAACCAGCGGAGTCTGACCTACGGGAAAGAAGCTGAGACAATGCCCAAGGTCAGGGAGCCAGAGCTCTGCAGGGAGACCAGAACCTAAGTAGGATAACACTTACAAATGATACTTTGCCAACCCACTTAGGCTGAACCAGCATCCTAGAGTGTATTCAGGTGAATCCCACAAGGAAAAGGAAATAATGGGATACTGGCACATTACTCAAAATCCTTCTGCCACCCACACTTTAAACATCTTATACTATCTAGTATTCTTAGTAATTTATAGAATTTCTAAAAGAAAACTGAGCATCTGGGAGATTCATCATCAAAAGGATTATATCTGCCTATGGTCATAAAGAAGGGGAAGACAGAAAGAGAGAAACAAATAGAAACAGCCACAGACTATCTAAGCCCACAGAAAACTCTTAGCAGAGTTTTAATACATGAAAGTGGAGAAAGGAACATATTTAATATATTGATCCACGGATGAGAAGGTAAATAAAAAGTAGATTAGCCATCTGCACAAGAAGATAATTACAGCTGGAATTTCTTGTCTCAACACCACTCATCTGATCTTCTCACTTGCTAGTATGACCCAATACACTGGTTGAGAAACACTTGTCTAGTCTCTTCTGTACACTGCTTAGTGATGAACACAATATTTTTTGAGAGACCTGAAGTACAGATGTTAGTGCAACACCATCTTGGTACCAAAATTTCATTCATCAAAATGTAAATAATTTTGAATTATCCAACACTGTTGTATATCCAGTATCAACATGTTACATCTCATATTTTGATGATGCAATGTTCTAAGTCAAGACACCCAGCTTAATGAGTAAGGAGTGCTTCATGAACACAGAGCTTCATTCTCACCTTTGTGCCAAAGAGAGGACAAAAACTTAATGCTAAATGGAAATGGAGCACCCCCTGGCCTCTACTAGCAGCCAAGCCCCATGGCCCAACAGCAAGGATATTACCAAGATTCATGAAGATTGAATAACAGACACACATAAGACCAAGCAGGTACTTCCAAGAGCAGCCATTTGAGACATATTCTATGCCCACAGCTCTGTCTTTACCCTTTTAAGAGCTCTATGTACCTGTTCAAAAAGACAGAGCTTGAGTTCTACGGGATAGAATGAGAAGACAACATTCTTTACTCTTCTCCAAGCCAATGAGGTTTGCTGAGTGATGAAGACAGACATACTCCTTGTGTAGTTCCCTTGTCAATTAATGTGGTGTCAGCAGATTTTATGGGAGGAAGGATGAAGGAATGGACAGGCTTACTACTCAGAGCAATATTTGGATGCAATTGTGAGACTCCACTGGCACTACTTTAGGATCTGCAAGTTGAAGCAAGTTGCCCTGCTCTTAGGTAAGGGATTAACTAAATCAATTTTATCTAAATCAATTTGCACCGTTCAGATGATATGTTCATAAAGCAACCAAGTCACTCTGATTTACAGGAGTACTTCCCAGAGGTGGCCTTGCAAGGTACAACATGCCAGATGAGAATTCTAGTAGTCATGAAAACAAATAAGAGGGACACGACCACCATTTCATGTCCCTAGCCTCTACCCATGTCCTGCACAGCCCCTCCCTGACCTAATCCTGGAGCTGCAAGTATGGAGTTTGGCCTGGAACAAGCAGGAGGCCAAAATACTGGGCTAAATCTGGGGCCTCAGCCCAATCAGCAGAGGTCCTCTGCACATTATAGGTGCTTAATATTGTTGACTCTGCTACTAGGTGATAATTATGCTTACATAGCCATGCCCCAAATTATTTATGCCACTTTTCATTAGACACTAACAAACTGCCCTCATATAGGCTAAAAATGGGTGAGGTTATGTCTTCAAATTAGTCTGACTCAGATTGTTAGGTTAGAGTGCATTAGATATGATTGAAGCCCCCACTTAAATGATCATTATTACTCTGTATGCCTAGTTGTATGTATGTTTTCATTCAGTTGAACATGTATTGGAGACAAAACAGATTTAGGACCTAAGTACAATGATAAGATTTGACTCTGGGGGTGGGAGGCTAATAATGCTAAAGTAAGATTTTCAGTAAGCTAAGATTCCTACTTACACCCAGTCAGTCCACTAACTCAGTAAAAGGTAAAGGAAGTGCTTTCTTTGAAAAGTATAATGTTGGCCGGCTGTGGTGGTTCACACCTGTAATCCCAACACTTGGCTTTGGCAGGTGGATCCCTTAAGCTCAGGAGTTTGAGACCAGACTGGGAAACATGGTGAATCCTGTCTCTACAAAAAATTCAAAAATTAGCTAGGTGTGATGGTGTATGCCTATAGTTCCAGCTACTAGGGAAGCTGAGATGGGAGGATTGCTTGAGCCAGAGAAGTCAAGACTGCAGCAAGCCATGATCACGCCACTGCACTCCAGCCTGGGCGACAGAGCGAGACTTCATCTCAAAGGGGAAAAAAAATTATAATGCTGAGGGTTTACAGAACCCTTTCATCTTCAAAGGACCAAGTCAAGATGAACAATACCCAGTACACAATATTATAGCTTTTACACAAGTGCACCAACTATGAAAGAAAAGTCATAGGAATGTCCTAAAGCCATAAGCCAATGTAACATCAGATTTGGGATGAACTCTGATCTTCTTGACTCCTGGACCTGTGTTTTAACCACTGCATTAGCTATTCTTGCATTGCCTTAAAGAAATACCTGAAACTGGGTAATTTATAAATAAAAGAGGTAAGCTGGGCATTGTGGCTCTTGCCTATAATCCCAGCACTTGGTGAGGCCCTCAGATCGCTTCACCTCAGGAGCTCGAGACCAGCCTGAGCAACATGTCAAAACCTCATCTCTACAAAAAATACAAAAATTAGCTGGGTGTGGTGGCATGCACCTGTGGTCCCAACTACTCAAGATGCTGAGATAGAAGGATTGCTTAAGCCCGAGAGGTGGAGGCTGCAGTGAGCTGTGAATGTGACACTGCACTCCAACCTGGGTAACAAAGCAAGACCCTTTCTCAAAAAAAATAAAAAAATAAAAACAGAAGAGAAAAAAAAGAAAAGAGGTTTAATTGGGTCACAGTTCTGCAGGCTGTACAGGAAGTGTGATGCCAGCATCTGCTTCTGAGGAGGACTCAGGAAGCTTACAATCATGGAGGGAGGCGAATGGGGAGCAGGAGATTCTCACATGGTGTGAGCAGAAGCAGGGGAGAAAGAGAGCTGGGGGGAAGTGCCACACGCTTTTAAACGACCAGATCTCAGCAGGGGAGGGGGAAGCTAACCATCTGGGGTAGAATGAAACCACTCCCCAAACAGAAGAAAAGTAGGGGAGGAGAACTCCCTATTCAGCAACTCCCTTCTATTGGAATATTGCCAGAGAACTGATTAGAGTACTGGGACAGAGCAGAATGGGGTTAAAGGCAGCCCTTCTGGCCCAAGTTGAGAATCAGAGGGATCAACCCACACACGGTACTTCTCTATTTAGTTTCCAATATATTCCTTTATAAGGGCTCATCCTCAGAGACACACAACCATCACCATCTATCCGCCCCACACTCAGAAATCCTCAAAAGGCAAAGTGGTTGAAGAAGTAAGATGCAGCATGGCTGGGAGGCTGGGAGTGCACAGGTTGATGGGGAAAGGCTGGGGTCCAAGGCGCTCTGGTGGGGGATTTCCGTAGTCATGTAAGTGTTGTGACATAGGAAGGTGAGTGATCATGAAAACGATAGGCGACCGTGGAAGAGAGAGAGAAAGTAAAGAGTAAAACGACTCCAGGATTTCAATTTCCTGCTCTAAGAAGCAACACTTCTGAAAAATAATGTGCAACACACGAAGTGCTAAGTAACCTAAACATTATCATCACCAGTAATATTTCTGTAAATCTACTCCGCCGTTATTTACTTAATTCTTACAAGGCAGGAATGGAAAATCCCCACTCTCCCTGGTTGCGTCGCAGTCTGTGCTGTGGACATATGTAAGTTTTCCCTCTCCCCCACAGAGCTGGTTTCACAGCTAGGCCAGAAATAAGGAACCATCCAGACGGAGACTCGAGGATCGCTCCCCTGGCAGAAAAGGGATTAAGTTTCACCGGGCCTCCCCGCCGGCAGGGCGTCCGCAGCCACGCCGGCTGCTGCGACAGCACCGCCCGGCAGACGGCCGGCCAAGGGGCGACGCCGGGGACGAAGAGGCTGCCGGCTGCGGGAGCGTGGGAAGGCGGCCGTGCCCTTTCCCAGACTCGCGCCCAGGCGCCGGAGGATTCGCTCGACTGCCCGCGCCCGGCCCGGCCCGGCTGCGCAGAGGCCTCGGCCGCCCCCGCTCCGCACCCCGGAGTGCAAACTCCGTCCCAGGAGGGCAGTGGCAGGAACCCGGGCCTCAACAGCATGACTGGGAGCCGGAGCTGATCTGGGGCCCCCATCGCCGTCTCGAGTCTCGCGGGCTCCATCACCCTGCCCCGCCGAGCCCGAGAGCCCTCGGCCAACGCCGGGCCCCGGCGGCACCTGAAAAGCGGCCGGAGCCAGGGCCGAGCCCTGCGAGGGCCACGACGCTCGACCTCCAGGGCCGCGGCGAGGGGGCGCGTTTTACCCATAGCGTTCCCAGGTGCCAGCCATCTCCTCTGCTCGCTCGAGGGCTCTGGGCGCTCGTCTGCCTCCGCAGCGGGCTAGCTCGGGCTCCGGCGCGAGCTCCAGGGCCCCGGTCGCCGCCGCTGCCGCCGCCACCACTCTAGGCCGCCGCCCGCCTTCGCTGCAGCTGCCGCTACCGTCGCCGACGCCGCGCAGCAGCCGGGATCCGCCAGCCCGCGCGCCCCGCAGGGGATAGCACGGCGGCCGCGATGCTACCGCGGCTGGGTCTCCCGAGCTAAACTTAAGAGTTTTCGCCCCTCAGTCCAGGGGCAGCACCATGACACCACGGCAGCACCACACTGTCATTTCCGCCGCCGCAGAGGAAAAAAAAAGGCAATCCCTTCCAAAAGGGAGGCGGAGTGGGGGCAAACGGGGTTGGGGCTGACACCCCAAGGGAGCACTGGGAAGGGCCCAAGAAGAAGGGGCGCTCGGACACCTTCCCAGGCTCACCTTCCGCCGCCCCCGCCACTCCCAGCTCCCCCAGCCCTTCCTCTGGAGGCACGTTTACATGTCTTCTCCCCTGGCAGGAGTGACCGGAGAAACCTGAGCAAGCAAAGGCAGCCGGTGGGTGGGGCTCGGGTTACTACTGTACCTACCAGCTGATTCCAGCAGCCTTTTCTCCAGCGCCCTGTCATCTTGAAGGAAGACACAGAGAGAGAGACCCGGGAGGGTGTGTGTGTATGTGTGTGTATGTGTGTTGTGTGTGTGTGTGTGTGTGAGAGAGAGAGTGACAGAGCGACAGAGAGAGCAGAATGTGTGTGAAATGCAGAAGGAAGACTATGGCTAAACTCTTCTCCCACTCCCCATTCCCCCTGTCCCCCAGCCCCACAAACCCCAGGTTAGAACAAGGAAGAGGCCTTTGCAACCGGTAATAAGAAGAGAGGGCCCGGGTCCACCGCACAGATCCTCCCCATGAAGCTGCTCTATGCAAAGTTAACTACAGAGTAAAACAAAAATAGTGGAGGAGATAGAAAAGGGCAGACAATTGAAGGAAACCCAACCCCTCTTTCTTTTTACAAAGAGAGAATGGCTGTGTTTTATTGGCCTCGGGCAGAAGTTGTGGAGGTGCATTAAAGCCATCAAAAGAAAAAAAAAAGCAGGATTTTTCTTGTACCTTCAAATTGTTGACCAGTAAAACAAGAGGGTCGTTACCACAAGCACAATGAGGCAGATGCTAGCTATCCAGGTATTCCAGGTCCCTAATAAGCTAATTGGTCCATTTGGAATCCAGCATCCTCCCACTGGTCTGGAGTGACCCCCACTCAAAAGGTGGATGGGAGAGGGAAAGAGCAGGAAGCCCCATAAGAGACTCTGTTTCTAACTTGGGGCAAAAAGAGAGAACAAGGGGAAAGAAATGAGAAAATGGGAGGACCCACCCCAGCGCGTGCGCGCACACACACACATACACACACACACACACACACGCCTCCCATCATTGTGCATAGGAACAAGCCCAGAAAAATTGAGGTATCTCTTGGTATATCCGTTCAGGGAACCAATAGTAATCAGTCAACACTCCTGTGAAACAATGTGCCAAGGCAAAAATCACAACCAGGCTGCCCTGATGAAAGTCTGGCCCCTAAGAGAAGTAAAAGTTAGTGAGTCACACCTAACGTCCAGGCAACAAAAGCAAAAATAGGTAAATGGGACCATAAAACTTTCAAACATCTGCACAGGAAAGGACGCAATCAACAGAGTGAAAAAGCAACCTACAAAATGGTAGAAAACATTTGCAAACCATATATCGGATAATGTGCTAATATCCAAAATGTATAAAGAACTTCTATAGCTCAATTAAAAAAAAACTCTTAAAAGTGGACAAAAGACTTGAATAGACATTTCTCCAAAGAAGATATACAAGTGGCCAACAGGCATATGCAAAGATGATCAACATCACTAATTGTCAGGGAAATGCAAGTCAAACCCCAATGAAATATCATTTCACATCCATTAGGATGGTCACTATAAAAATAAAAATAAAAAAATTTTTAAAAAACCAGGAGAAAATACAGCAAGGTGTGGTTCACACTTGTAATTCCAGCTACTCAGGAGGGGATGCTGAGGCAAGAGAGTCACTAGAGGCCAGGAGTTAGAGATCAGCCTGGGTAACATGAAGAGAACGTGTCTACAAAAAATAAAATTAGAACAGAAAATAATAAGTGTTAACAAGGTTGTGGAGAAATTGGAACCCTTGAACACCATTGTAAAATGGTACAAACACTACCCAAGGGAATGTAAACTGGTGTAGCTGCTATGGAAAATAGGATGGAGGTTCCTCAAAAAATTAAAAATAGAACTACTATATGATTAAACAATCTCACTTCCAGATATATATCCAAGCAAATAGAAAACAGGATATCAAAAAGATACTGGCAAACCCATGCTTATAGCAGCATCATTCAAGGGGTAGAAGCAAATTTATTGTCCATCAAGGGATGAATGGATAAAGAAAATATGGTATACACACACAAGGACATATTATTCAGCTTTAAAAAAAGAAGGAAATACTGTCACATGTTACAAAGTTGATGAACCTTAAGGACATTATGCTAAGTGAAATAAGCCAGTCACAAAAAGTCAAATATTCCATGATTCTACTTATATGACTGTCTAAAATAGTCAACTCATAGAAACAGAAAGTAGAATGCTGGTTGTCAGGGACTGCGAGGAGGGAAAAGGAAAGAGTTGTTCAGTGGGTGTGGAATTTCAGTCATGCAGGATGAGGGGGATGTTCTGGGGATCTGTTGCACAACAATGTGCATGTGGTTGACAATATTGTACTGTACACTTGAAAATTGTTGGAAGGATGAAGTTTATGTTATGTGGTTTTTGGCACAAAAAATTATTTTTTTAAAAGTTAATGAGTCAGAAGTCTGCTGAACCCAGCCTAATAGAAGAGGGGATAAATAAGCTATGTAGCCATTAAAATATATGTATGCATATGTATGATACACACACACATATATATATAAGAATCTCAGATATTATGAAATGAAAAAAGCAAAGTGCAGAACTCAGTATGATTTCCTACTATTCGCGTACAGAAGCAGGCAGGTATATGTCTATGAATGCTTGTATGAGCATAGACTCTTCTGAAAGATACCTAAGAAACTGGTTACACTGGTTGCCTGGGGGTCAAGCATAGGAGGAAGTATTTAACATTGCATATGCTCTTTTGTATTGTTTAAGTTTTTTATAATGTTCATGTATTACCTTTTCAAAAACAATTATGAGCAAGGAGCCTGGAGACAGAAAGTAAAGTGGAGGTCACCAGGAACTGAAGGGAGAGGAAATGAGGAATTATTATTTAAAGAATACAGAATTTCTGTTTGGGATGATGAAATAATTCTGAAAATAGTGTTATGTAACATTGTGAATGTACTTAATGCCACTGAATTTTACACTCAAAAATGGTTAAAATAGTAATTCTTGGCTGGGTGCAATGGCTCACGCCTGTAATCCCAGCACTTTGGGAGGCCGAGGCAGGCGGATCACAAGGTCAGGAGATCGAGACCATCCTGGTCAACATGGTAAAACCCCATCTCTACTAAAAATACAAAAATTAGCTGGGCGTGGTGGTGTGTGCCTGTAATTCCAGCTACTAGGGAAGCTGAGGCAGGAGAATTGCTTGAACCAGGGAGATGGAGGCTGCAGTGAGCCGAGATCACACCACTGCACTCCAGCCTGGTGACAGAGTAAAATTCTGTCTCAAAAAAAAAAAAAAAAAAAAGATAAATCTTATTTTATGCATATTTACCACCACAGAACAAATCAAAAAAATAAAAGGAGGAGGTCTACAGAACAAGTACAGATTATTCTATTTTGTAAGAAAACAGATATAGTCTGGACACAGTGGCCCATGCCTGTAATCCCAGCATTTGAGAAGCCAAGATGGGAGGATTACTTGAGTGCAGAAGTTCGAGACCAGCCTGGGCAACATAGTGAGAACGTGTCTTTTTATTTTTACAAAAAAAAAAAAAATTAAAAAAAGAAAACAGACATATATATATATATATATGTTGGCAAATGCATAGAAAAGAACCTGTAAGGGGCCGGGCACAGTGGCTCCCTCCTGCAATCCCAGCACTTTGGGAGGCGGAGAGCAGCACAGAGCCCAGTCTGTTTCAGAAGGAAAACCACAAAAGGATGGTTTTGTTGTGTAAGAGATTCTGCAGAAGGGGACCTTCCTACTAGTTGTCTGAAATCCAGAGGTTGACCAAAGGCTTTTCTAACCAGAAGTTCCAGACCAGCCTGGCCAACACAGCAAAACTTTGTCTCTACTAAAAATACAAAAACTAGCTGGGCATGGTGGTGGGCGTCTGTAATCCTAGCTATTTGGTAGGCTGAAGCACGAGAATCATTTGAACCCGGGAGACGGAGGTTGCAGTGAGCCAAGATCACACCATTGCACCATTGCACTCCAGCCTGGACAAGAGAGTGAGATTCTGCCTCAAAAAAAGAAAAGAAAAGAACCTGTAAGGAGAATCCTGTAAACAGTGTGGGCCTGGAATTGGGGTGGGTGTTTGAAAGGATGTTTCCATTTCGATCCTACTTATTTTTTAACTGTTTGAATATTCTGCAATGACTCTTTTGTAGTTTGAAAAAAAAATTTAAGGTATGTCTCCAAAAAGAAGTTGAACCCAAAGTTGAGTCAGAAGTCAATTGATCTCTAAAAATTCTTCAATCTCACTTTGTGTGATCTCCACAGAGAGCTGGAGAGTTTTCTAAAAATGTGAAGAAGTGATCTCTTTCATTATGGACATACCTGAACAAAGCAAGCTAGCTCTTAGCAAAACAGGCAGTAAAGAAGATTTGCTTTTAATGACCTTAACCGTCCATTAGAAATCATCTTAGCCTTCACTTGTTAGCAGTCTCCCTTTCACCTGAGCTGCCAATGCTTTCAAACTAGTCTCTGGCTTACCAGAGCTCTATACTGAGCTCCAGAACCCTATCTTCCCTCTCCAAGTATCAGTCCATGTTCTGGACATTTCCTTTCCCTTGTCAAAACTTAACTACTTCTGGCTCCTTTTCACAAAAGACCTTACTAAATGATTAAGGAATTCAATCAACCAATTTTAGCTAACTGTTAATAGCTTCATTTGTCTCCCTATTAGCAGATAATATTTTAATTTTAACACAGGCCTTCAATGTATTAATTCAAAGGAATGACTAATAGCGTATGTGGGTGGGGATGATAGGGTGGGGAGGGGAGATTTTGCTAATCATATCACATAAGCAGCTGCTTTGAAAATGTCCCCACTTTCACTGGTTTTATGCAAATTGCTCACTGTAAATTTATGAAAAGTAAATGTTTTGTATGTGGCAGGAGATGCAAAATTGCCTGGGAGTATGTCATGAAATTATGTGTTTATAATTATTTAATGGTTACCTTTGTATATAACATATGTTGATCCTATTAACAAAATGAATCTGACTCATGAAAATAAAAAAGACATTTGACAGATTCAGCTTGAGGTGTTTTAATTGAATTAATCTGAAGCAGGCTAACTGCACCACAGACCTACAATATGAAAGGGGCAGCTCATGGGCTGCTTTTTCCTGCTAAGAATGTTGGGAGGGTATTGGAGGAACGGCTCCAGATACTTTCTACAGAGAGCGGCACAGAGCCCAGTCTGTTCCAGAAGGAAAACCACAAAAGGATGGTTTTGTTGTGTAAGAGATTCTGCAGAAGGGGACCTTCATACTGCACTCAAAAGAAGCAGCTAGTTGTCTGAAATCCGGAGGTTGACCAAAGGCTTTTCTAACCAGGGGCTTTTAACAGGATGGTGAGAAGAAAAGCACTTTTGCCATGGACTCATCAATAGGACATTGTTCTAAAATTAGTTGTGAACAAGCCCTCTAGGCTGCTTAAGAGAGAGTGGTTTAAAATAAATATGTCCCCAGTATGAAGAAATGGCATGCCCCTGTGTATTAGGCTATTTTGGCATTGCTACAAAGAAATAACCCAAGACTGGGTAATTCATAAAAAAATGAGGTTTAATTGGCTACAGTTCCACAGGCTGTACAGGAAGCATGATGCTGGCATCTGCTTGGCCTCAGAAAACTTACAATCATGGCAAAAAGCAAAAGGGAAGAGAGGCATCTCACGTGGTTGGAAGCAGGAGGAAGACAGAGTAAAGAGGTAGGTGCCACACAGTTTTAAAGCACCAGGTCTCATGAGAACTCGTTATCGTGAGGACAGTACAATGCAAGGGACGGTGATAAAGTATTCATGAAGGATCCACTCCCATGATCCAATCACCTTTTACCAGGCCCCACTGTCAACATTGGGGATTACAATTTGATACAAGATTCGAGTGGGGCACAGATTCAAACTGTATCATTCTGCCCCGGCCCCACCCAAATCTCATGTCCTTCTCACATTACAAAATATAATCAATTATGCCTTCCCAACAGCCCCCCAAAGTCTTAACTCATTCCAGCATTTACTCAAAAGTCTAAAGTCCAAAGTCTCATCTGGAATAAGGCTAGTCCCTTTCACCTCTGAGTCTGTAAAATCAAAAACAAGTTAGTTACTTCCAAGATACAATGGGGTTACAGGCATTGGGTAAATGCTCCCATTCCAAAAGGGAAAAATTAGTCAAAAGAAAGGGGCTACAGGCTCCGTGCAAGTTTGAAACCCAGCAGGGCTCTCATTAAATCTTAAAGCTCCAAAATAATCTCCTTGGACTCTACATCTTACATCCAGTGCACACTGATGCAAGGGGTGAGCTTTCAAGGCCTTGGGCAGCCCCACCCCTGTGGCTTTGCAGGGTTCAGTCCCCGTGACTTCTCTCAAGGGTTGGCATTGAGTGCCTGCGGCTTTTCCAGGAGCAGGGTGCAAGTTGTCAATGAATCCATGATTCTGGGAGCTGGAGGATGGTGGCCCTGTTCTCACAGCTCCATTAGGGAGTACCCCAGTGCAGACTCTGTGTTGGAGATCCAACCCCACATTTCCCCTCTACACTGCCCTAGGAGAAGTTTTCCATGAGAGCTCTGCCTCTGTATCATGCTTCTGCCTGGACAGCTAGGCTTCTCCATACAGCCTCTGAAATCTAGGCAGAGGTGCCCAAGCCTCAACTCTTGCATTCTGTGCACCGCAAGCTTAACACTGTGTGGAAGCTACCAGGGCTTACAGCTTGCACCCTCTGAAGCAGTGACCTGAGCTGTACTTGGACCCCTCTAGCCACAGCTGGAGATGGAGCAGCTAAGATGCAGGGAGCAGGGTCCCAAGGCTGTGCAGGGCAGCGAGGGCCCTGGCCCTGACCCAGGAAACCATTTAGTCCTTCTAGGCCTCTGGGCCTGAGATGGGAGTGACTGCTGTTCAGTTCTCTGAAATAACTTCAAGGCCTTCTTCCCATTACCTTGGCAATGGGCAGTTGCCTTCCTTTTAGTTGTGCAAATTTCTGCAGCTTGCTTGAATTCCTCCCTTGGAAATGAGTTTTTCTTTTCTACCACATAGCCAGGCTGCAAATTTTCCAAACTTTTATGCTCTGCTTCCCTTTTAAATATAAGTTCCAGTTCCAGGTCATTTACTTGCTGGTTGTTAGAGGCAGTCAGGCCACATCTTGAACACTTTGCTCCTTAGAAATTTCTTCTGCCAGATACCCTAAATCATCTCTTTCAAGTTCAAAGTTCCACAGATCCCTAGGGCAGGAGCACAATACAGCCAATTGCTTTGCTGAGGCATAACAAAAGTGATCTTTGCTCTAGTTCCCAATAAGTTCCTCATCTCCATCTGAGACCTCACCAGCCTGGCCACTTCTGTGCATATCACTGTCAGCATTTGGGTCATAACCATTCAACAAGTCTCTAGGAAGTTCCAAATTCTCCCTCATCTTCCTGTCTTCTACTGAGTCCTCCACAGTCTTCCAACCTCTTCCTGTTACCCAGTTCCAAAGTCTTTTCCATATTTTCAGGTATCTTTGTTGAAATGCCCCACTCTTTGGTACCAACTTTCTGTATTAGGCCATTGTTGCATTGCTATAAAGAAATACCTATGACTGGGGAAATCAGACATCTCATATGGTGGGAGTAGAAGGAAGAGAGAGCAAACAGGGAAGTGCCACACACTTTTAAAGGACCAGATTTCAAGAGAGCTCACTATTGTGAGGACAGTACAATGGGGGAGATGGTGCTAAACTATTCATGAAAGATCCACTCTCATTATCCAATCACCTCCCACCAGGCCCCACCTCCAACACTGAGGATTACATTTCGACATAAGATTTGGTGGGGCCACAGATTCAAACCATATCACCCTACTATTTGTTAGTCTTCTTTGATCTATATTTTGCTATTGCCTTTATCTATTTTGAACTTACCTGAATTACATTTGTTATAATAAACATGTATGTTGGATAACTATATTACATTGGTAAACACTTTTCTGGAGTTTTAATGTGTCTTCAACCTAAACCTTACTGCTGGCCATGCCTTCCTAACCAGTAGCACCCGGTCACTTAGAATCTGGCTTTCATGATTCTACATCCTGCTGGTTTTCCTCTCGTCTCACTGCCTATTCCTCTGGTTCTGTTGCTTCCTCCTCCTGCTCTTCTATTGTACCCATGAAGGTTAATATGCCTCAGGGCTTAGTCCTTGACTCTCTTCTCCATCTACACTCACTTCCTAGGTGACCTCCTCTAGTCCTGTGATTTTAAGTATAATCCATAAGCTTATGGATCCCAATTTTACCTTTTTAGCTCAGCTTTCTCCCTTGGGTCCAGACTTGCATATCTACCTATTTTGCATCTCCACCTGACTATCACACAGACAGTACTAACTTAATGCAACCAAAACAGAACTCTTGGTTTCTATTCCTCCCCATTTCAGTAAATGGCACCATCCAACTGCGTAAGCCAGATACTGGGAAGTTGTCCTTGACACCTTGCTCTCCCCAATGTCCAACATTCAATACATCATCGAGTCTTATTGTGGTCTCTCCACTATGCAGCCCAAGTAATCTTTTCAAATGGAAAGCTGATCATTTTATCCTCATCCCCTGATTGAAACCCTTCAGTTTCAATCAGTAAACTGCAATTAGAATAAAATTCAAATTATTTAATGTGGTCTATAAGACCTGGCATTAGCTGGTCCTTGCCTCCCTCTTTGAACTCATCCTATTCCACTCTCACCCTTGCTCACTACAATCCAAACACACTAGCCCTCTGACATCCCTTGAACCATGTCATGATCCTGGCTACCCCAAGAAGTTTACATGTTCTTTTCCTTCTGCTAGAGTACTCTTCCTTCTAATCTTCTCATGGCTATCTAGTGCATTCTCTCAGGTTATACACATCACCTTCTCAGAGAAGCCTTCCCTAACCACCCTATATAAAGTAACCCTTCTGCATTATTCTTTAATATAGTACTCCATTCCTTTCCTACAGATCACTTATCATTAGTTAAAATTATTGTACGTGTGCCCATGCACACACACACACACACACACACACACTAAATATACATATCATGAGAGCAACAACCTTGTCTGTCTCTATCACTGGTATATCTCCAAACCTAAAACAGTACCTGGCTCATTGTAGGTGCTGATATTTGCTGGATGAACAGCAGTAAACAGAGGGAAAAGTACAGTTCAGAGATGACTTTCACAACCCTGATATAGACTTACCCCAATCTTCAATCTGCAGTAAAAATATCACACTCAGAGATGTCCTTTTGGCAGAACTAGTGCATTTACAGCAGGTTCATGCTGGGAGGTCAGACACATTACTCAGGGCCTCAACTGCCTATATACCAGCAATTCTCAAACTTACTCAAGAAACACTAGAGTCCCTCAAGATATTAACTGGTGTTCTGAGGGAAAAAAATGACTTGATCTAACATGGTTAGGGAATGCTGCAGACTGACTCTTTCTCTCGGAGACTCACAGTACACATTAGCATATTAAGGCTCCAAGGAGTCCTGTCAGAAATAAAACGCATTGTAAGTTTGTTTAGCATTTCCCAAACGTATTTGACCATGGAACATTTATGTTCTACTCACTTATTAATATCTCACAGGTCACTAGTGTCTCTCAAACTGTAGTTCTGGAAGCACTGCCTAAATATATAATATAAAGATGGAGATGTGTGTATATGTATGTGTGTGTTTGTGTGTGCATGTGTGCATGTGTGTGTGTCTATATTATGGATATTAATCAAAGTGAACTTAAGACTCGTGGCAATAAATTCCAACTCGAAGATGTCCATGAGATGAGATGGAGGAAATTCAAATTTACGGTAAGGCAACAATTAGAGATAGTGCATTCAATTAAAAACCTTTTAGGAGGATATTGGCTTATAGTTAGTTATGAGTATTGCTCTAAATTAGTTCAAATATTCTGGCCTGAATGAATTACCCCTAGGCCACTGAGAACCTGTAAATAAGATTGATGAATCCCTGTCAGTGACTTCTGGGGAAATATACAACTGGGAGAAGTATCAGTATCAGATCCCCAAAGACTACAAATGACCAGCTTTCAAAATGGGAAAGGTGGATTCTACAAACGAAAGACCAATGCAGTGGGCTTAATGTTGATTTGAGACAACATTCATACCACTCTTCCTCTCACCCATTCCAGGGCTTCTTTCTCTTCCTTGATCCCTCTGTGCTCATCCTTGCCTAGGGCTTTTGCATTTGCTGTTCACTTTACATAGAGCAGGGATCAGCACACTTTTTCTGTAATAAGCCAGTGGTAAATATTTTAGGTTTTGTGGGCTGTGTGATCTCTGGCCCAACTACTTAGCTCTGCTGTTGAGTGCAAAAGCAGCCATAGATAATACATAAACAATGAAACTTTATTTTCATAAACAGGCTGTGAACCAGATTTGGCTCAAGGGCCATAGCTGTTCCATCTGGAGTGTACTTTGCCAGGACCCTCACATGAATAATCTTTTGTGTTCATAATTCAGCTTAAACATCATTTTCTTAGATTACATCACCCAATCTAAAGTAATTACACATTGAGTTGCTTTCAAATATTCCAATTTTAATTATTTCCACTGCACATATCACTAACTGATATTTTGTTGTTTATTGACTTGTTTCCTCCCCACACACAAACCAGAATAATAATTAACATTTATTAAGCTCTTATGTACCTGGCATTGTTCTAAACACTTCATATATATTAATTCTTTTCATCTTAATAGTAACCTCCTGACAATAATCCTTAATCTCTCCATTTTATAGGTGAAAAAACAAAGGCTGTGAGATTAACTATTTTATTCACAACCAAATATGTTAGCCAGTGGTGATTTCAGGATTTAGGTCCAGGCTTATAAGCATTGTTCTATACTACAACTCGATTATAAGCTCCACAAGAGCAGAGATTTTGTCTTGTTTACTGATGACCCTAGAACAGAGCCTAGAAGAATGTTTGATGTATAATAAGTGGTCAATAAATATTTGCCAATTTAATAAAAATTCTAAGACACTCAGATAACTAAAGGGAGACAGTATTTACCAAGAATGAGTCACACTAACCTGATTTCCTTCTTTGATGAGGCTAATAGAGGAAACAAGGAAATGGGAATAGAATCCCATTTCTTTGGATTTTAGAAAAGCATTAAACAAGATCTTTCCTGAAACCTTTTTTTTTCTTTTTTTTCAACTTTTATTTTAAGTTCTAGGGTACATGTGCAGGATGTGCAGATTTGTTACATAGTTAAACATGTGCCATGGTGGTTTGCTGCACAGATCAACCCATCACCTAGGAATTAAGCCCAACATCCACTAGCTATTCTTCCTGATGCTCTCCCTCCCCCAGCCCTCTACCCGACAGACCCCAGTGTGTGTTATTCCCTCCACCACCATGTGTTCTCATTGTTCGGCTCCCACTTATAAGCGAGAACATGTGGTGTTTGGTTTTCTGTTCCTGTATTAGTTTGCTGAGGATAATGGCTTCCAGTTCCATCCATGTCCCTGCAAAGTATATGATCTTGTTCATTTTTATGGCTGCATAGTATTCCATGGTGTCTATGTACCACCTTTTCTTTATCCAGTGTGATGTTGGTGGAAATTTGGGTTGATTCCATGCCTTTGCTATTGTTTTTCATTGCAATGAACATACATGTGCATGTATCTTTATAATAGAATGATTTATATTCCTCTGACTATACACCCAGTAATGGGATTTCTGGGTCAAATGGTATTTCTGCTCCTAAATCTTTGAGGAATCACCACGCTGTCTACCACAGTGATGGGACTAATTTACATTCCCACCAGCAGGGCAAAAGTATTCCTTTTTTTTCCGGCAACCTTTCCAATATCTGTTGTTTCTTGACTTTTTAATAAGCGCCTTTCTGATTAGCATGAGATGGTATCTTACTGTGGTTTTGATCTGCAT
This sequence comes from Rhinopithecus roxellana, assembly GCF_007565055.1. Lineage (NCBI taxonomy): Eukaryota > Metazoa > Chordata > Mammalia > Primates > Cercopithecidae > Rhinopithecus > Rhinopithecus roxellana. Next base: position 94,763,906 of record NC_044555.1, on the reverse strand, counting down.
TTCCCAAACCCTTTTCTTACTAGAACTTTCTTTGTCATTTAATGCTGTTAAATTTATTGCTGTTAAATGTGTAATGCTTTCTTTATTGATTTCCATGACATCACACTTTCCTAGTTTCCTGAACACCTTACTCTTCTTACCTTGTCCTTCGTGTGATCCTCCTTCATCCTCAGCCCCTAAAATGTGGATGTTTCCATTTTTACCCTCATCCTGATGACACCTCAATCTATAACTCCAGGTCTGAACTTTACTCCAAGCCTAAAAAAATCACACAGGGACTTCAAGTTTAACATGTCCAAAACCAAACTCATGATCTCTTCCTCAAATCTATTCCTTTTCTTATATTCCCAGTCTCAATTAATAGCATCACTCAGTCACCCCCACACTAGAACCTGAAAGTCATGTTTGCCCCCTCACCTCTCTTACTCACTCCATATCTAAACACTGACCCAAACTAAATGATTTTTACTTCTTAAATATTTCTCAACTCCACACATCTACTAGCCGTAACCAACTCTTAACCAGTCTCTCTGTCTCTTGTTTTGACCCTATCCAATTCTCCACACAGTCATCAGAATTTTTAAATGAAAACATGATCATGCAACACCTTATTGCCTACAAGATGGAGTCCAAGCTACATCAGGACCATATAAATCTCCTCAAACTTTCTGGCTACTATTAAAACTGCCTTTGCAAAAATTATAACAGAGTGAAAATTATGGTAGTGGAGGAGATCTGATCTGGCCAACCCCCATCTTGCCTTTGACCTTCAAGCTGCCTTTAATTATTTCTGGACTTGGGCCGAGGTAACATTGGGAAACATTTAGTTTATAGTTTAAATGATAAAAGCACTTCCCCAGAACTCAGCCAACCGCCTTTGTAAAGTTAATGAGAGACCAACAGTTTAGGAGGATAGAGGAGCTTGAATTCTGCTAAGGTGTAGACATAAACAATTACAAGTCATTATTTCAGATGTCACAAGATATACAACTTACCTAATTACTCCTGCAGATAACATCACAATTGTAGAACCTAAAATCGGTTTTTTGAGATATGTTTTCAGGTTTTTTGCAGATCTGACCACGGATGGCTCCACCTGGATCCCCCAACTGCTCCTGTGGCCCCACAGAGGAGTGACTCAAGGTGCAAGAGGACCATTTCCCACCCCCATATGATTGCATCCCCAACCAACCAAGAGCAAGCACCCATAATCTAGCCACTCCCACCCCCTCCCCAAAACTGCCTTTAAGAACTCCTAACCTCTGAGCTTTCGGTGAGGTTGATTTGAATAATAACTCTGTCTTCCAGGTGGCATAGCTGGCCTCTCATCAATTAAACTTTCTTCACTGTAATGCCATGGGCTCTGTGAATTGATTTTGTTTGTGCAGTGGGCAGGAAGAATCTGTCGAGTTACACTAGTTCACTCACAGCTAATGTTTCCACAATTCCAAACTGCATGCAACATTGCAATTCTCATGTAGGTACTTCTCTGCCTTTGTTTATGCCATAGCTTCTATACTGAGGCTCATCCCAACCCTTACCACTTACTCCCACTTTGCCTGGCTGACTTCTTATCATCCTCTCAGATTGAGCTCATGCACTATCTCCTCCAGGAAGGCTTCCCTTAACATGCCCCATCCTGGGCTGGGTTAGTTGTCCATCTTCTATGCTTTCAAGGCATCCTTTTTTGAGGGGTTGGGAGGATGGGGTCTCACTCTGTCACCCAGCCGGGAGCGCAGTGGTGCAATCTAGCTCACTGCAGCCTCAAACTCCCGGGCTCAGGAGATCCTCCCACCTCAGCCTCCTGAGTAGGTGGAACTACAGGCATGCACCACCCTGCCCACCTAATTTTTTTAATTATGATTTGTAGAGACAGGGTCTCATTATGTTGCCCAGGCTGGTCTGGAACTCCCTGGCTCAAGCAATTCTACCACCTCAGACTCCCAAAGTACTGGGATTATAGGAGTGAGCCGCCATGCCCAACTGAGACATTCTAAATTTACCTTTATCACAGCACTTATTCTTCTGTATTTTTCTTACCTGTTCACATGCCTGTATCCCTCATTAGACTATGTAGTTCCTGAGAGCAGGAACTATACCTTATCCAAAGTTGTACCCACAGTGTTATGTACAGTACCTGGCACACAGACAGAATTCAATTAGTGCTTAATGAGCCACCTATTTTATGACCACCATACACTGTTGTCTCATTTCATTGACTTATAACAACCTTAATTCTTTTTCACAGAGGTAATTATTACATAGTGTGGTAAGTACAATGATAGAGATAAAGCAAAACAACAGAAAAGAGACACCTAACTTGGCCTGAGGTGAGTGGAATGGAAGGAAGAGGAGATACAGAAAATGCACTAACTCAAACTTAGGCAGCAGTAATAGAGTACACAAATCCAGGGAGGAAACAGTGTGGATCTACTCTGCATGGCCAAACTACACCTGAATAACAGGTAAGTTGGATTATTCGATAAATGGCAATGGTTTGGAAAAAATAAAGCTAAACCTCAGAAATGGTTGAAGGGGCTGGCTATAGTGGCTCAGACCTCTAATCCCAGCACTTTTGGAGGCCAAGGTAGGAGGACTGCTTGAGCCCAGGAGTTTGTGAGCAGCCTGGGCAACATAGTGAGACCGAGGCTGCTCTACAAATAATAAAAAGTAACTGGGCATGGTGGCACATGCTTGTAGTCCCAGCTACTTGGGAGGCTGAGGTGGGAGAATCACTTGAGCCTGGGAGTTCAAGCCTGTGCTGAACCATGATCTCACCAATGCACTCAGCTTGGGCAACAGAGTGAGATCCTGTCTCAAAAAAAAAAAAAAAAGGTTGAAGGAACAGGGAAGGTTTAGCCAGGATAAGGGAAGACTGTGAGGTATTTGATGGTTTTCTTCAAATATTTGAAGGGCTGTGTTATGGGTGGAATTGTGTGCCCACTGCAAAATATGTGGATGTCCTAACCCCCAGAACCTCAGAATGTGACCTTATTTGACAATGGGGTCTTTGCAGGTATAATTAGCTAATATAAGGTCATATTGGAAAAGGGTGGTCCTTTACGCCAATACGACTGGTGTCTTCATGAGAAGAGGGAAATTGGGACACAGACAAAGAGCGACGACAGCCATGAAAAGATGGAGGCAGAAATTGGAATTACACTGCCACAGGTCAAGGAATGGGAGCCCCCCCTACAAACTGGAAGAGGTAAGGAAGGATTCTCCTTTAGAGCATTCAGAGGGAACATAGTCTTGCTGATACCTTGATTTCAGAATTCCAGCCCAGCCTCCAGAACTGTGAGATAATTAATTTCTGTTGTTTTAAGTCATCAAGTTTGTAGGACTTTGTTATGGCAGTCAGAGGAAACTAATATAGGCTGTCACGGAGTGGAGGGAGCAGATTTGTTCTGTGTGACACCCAATGGATGGGAGATATAGGAAGACAAAAATATTTCTTTATGTTGAATGAAAACCTCATAGTCATGCTATCTAAAGATTAAAATGAGCTGTCATGGGAGCCAGCAAGCTCCGTGTCACTAGAGGTCAATGTATAGGCTAGAAGTTTCTTTGGCAAAGGTTGCAATGATAATATGATCAGTAATAATACAGATACCATCTTTATGCTGATTCAAAAATTCGTAATTGTCATAAACATTTTTCAAGACAACCTTGAAAAGATGTTTATGACAATTGGGAATTTTATTTTTATATGTATGTATGTATGTATTTATTGAGACATAGTCTCACTCTGCCGCCCAGGCTGGAGTGCAGTGGCGCAATCGCGGCTCACTGCAAGCTCCGCCTCCCGGGTTCCAGCCATTCTCCCGCCTCAGGCTTCCGAGTAGCTGGGACTACAGGCGCCCACCACCACCCCGAGCTAAGTTTTTGTATTTTTAGTAGAGATGGGGTTTCATCGTCTTAGTCAGGATGGTCTTGATCTCCTGACCTCGTGATCCGCCCTCCTCGGCCTCCCAAAGTGCTGAGCTTACAGGCGTCAGTCACCGCGCCCGGCGACAATTGGGAATTTTTGAATGCTGATTGGATATTTGATTATATTAAGGATTTTGTGTTAATTTTTAGGTGAAAATAATAGTAAATTGGTTATAATGAGAGAGAAGGAGGGAGACAGAGAAAAAAGGGGGAGGGGCTTCATCTTTTAAAGATATACACTGAAGTTTCCATGGAGGAAATTATATGGATGTCCAGTATTTGCTTTAAAATAATTCAGGGGATGCCAGGCGCTGTGGCTTACGTTTGTAATCTCAGCACTTTGGGAGGCCAAGATGGGCAGATTGAGGCAGATGTATTCTTTAAAAGGCATTCAATGTTTGCATTCCTCACATGATACTTTTAGAAATATTTAATTCGTCATCACAATGATATTTTCCTCCAAAACCTTGGAGAAAAATTCAAATGTGTCAGGAGTATGGGCCACATTATAACAGTGACTTTTCGTGTCTGCCAGAACATTGCCACATGCTCTGCGGGCTCAGACCCCAGGTGGAGGAGCACAGGGAGTCCCATAACAATGGGCAGATGGTAGAGGATGAGGGGACCACCTGGGAGCCACATGCATATTTTGAAGGCTGCTTTTTGACATAACGCTCAACCCACAAATTTCCATGCACATATGCTGTTTCATCCCTAGCTCCCTCCGAGAGGCATGTGGTGCAAGGGCAGAGCAGCGAAGATAGGTTAGGGGACAGGTGGGCTTGCACTCACACTCCAATGTTATAGGCCACCTGTTACATACAGGTTGCCTGGACCCTGAGCAGCAATTACAAGTCATCTTCTGATGAGTGTGGCTGCATCCATGCTTCTGTTTTCAGGGAAAGTGATTCATAGGTAGGGTTGAAGCCAGGAGTGGTGGCTCATGCCTGTAATCCCAGCACTTTGGGAGGCCAAGGTGGGCAGACCGCTTAAGCTCAGGAGTTCAAGACCAGTCTGGGCAACATTGTGAAACCTGGTTTCTACTAAAAATACAAAAAATTAGCCGGGCGTGGTGGTTAGCACCTGTAGTCCCAGCTACTTTGGAGCCTGAGGTGGGAGGATTCCTTGAGCCCGAGTGGTTGTGGTGAGCTGAGATCGCGCCACTGCACTCTAGTACCTGGGCGGCAGAGTGACACCTGTCTCAAAAAAAAAAAAAAAGTTACCTGCTACCATGTACTGAGCACCTGTGACGTGCTAGGAACCATACTAAGTGCTTTTAAAGCATTATCTCATTTAATTTAATCATAGCACATAAAAAAGACTTCAATAAAAAGAGACATTTTCTTGTATTAAAAGACACAGTATTATAAAGATATTTCTTACAAACTAGTCTGCATAATTAAGATGAAGACAGAGTCCACTTTGTTTGAATTGCTATAATTTTCAAAAGAATATATGTGTGTCAATTTGTATACTTTAAAACAGTCTCCAGGGCAGCTCAATGAGGGAGTATTGTATCACTTTTAGAAATGGGGAAACCGGCTGGGCATGGTGGCTGCTGCCTGTAATCCCAGCATTTTGGGAGGCTGAGTTGAGAGGATTGCTTGAGTCCAGGAATTGGAGACTAGCCTGGGCAACATACGGAGACCCTGTCTTTATAAAAAATTTTTAAAAGTTATAAAACAAAACAAAAAAAGAAATGGGGAAACTGAGGATGAGACAAATGGAGGAAGTAGGATTTAAACCCAGGTTTCTCTGACTCCACTGTTGTGTGCTTTTAATGCCTTACTATTCAAAATGTGACCCAAGGACCACCAGCATCCTATTACAGGATAGTTTCCCAGAAATGCAGAATATCAGGCCCTCACTCAGACTTACTAAATGAAATTTCACATTAAGGTTTCAGAAGAATTGCATATGCTATATAGTTGTCCCTCGGGTATCGTGGAGGATTGCTTCCAGGGCCTCCTGTAGGTACCAAAATCTGTGGATGTTCAAGTCTTTGATATAAAATGGTGTAGTATTTATACATAACCTACATGCATCCTCCTGTATACTTTGAATCATCTCTAGATTACTTATAATAACTAATACAATGCAAATGCTATGTAAATCATTGTTACACTGCATTGTTTAGGGAATAATGACAAGAAGTCTGTACATGTTCAGCACAGACAAAATTTTTTTCAAATATATTTTTTAATAGAGATGGGGTCTCACTATGTTGCCCAGGCTAGTCTTGAACTCCTGGGCTCAAGTTATTCTCCCGCCTCAGCCTCCTAAAGTGCTGGGATTACAGGCATGAGCCACCATACCCAGCCCTCAAATATTTTTGATCTGTGATTGGTTGAATCCACTGATGTGGAACCTATGGCTATAGAAGGCTAAGTGTACTGTTATCTAGGGTACGTAAGCCCTGGCAGGATGGCTAGACCAGCTGAAGGTTTCTAAAAATCAGTTGTTCATTTGGACTTATCAAGGGAAATTTAGAAATACTGGTCTCAGGTTGCATAGCATTGTATCTCTACAATGGGGCTTGAGAATCTATATATTTACAGACTCCTTCTGATGAACTATCAGGTTGGGAAACACTAAAAAATGAGACCAGTGAAGGTCATTTTCAACCCTCAGAGTCCCTAATTTCTGACACATTTTCAGGAGAAGATGAAGAACTAGTTATGTGTGACTATGAACAAATACTTACCTGTTCACTGAAAATAATAGTTTCGAAGTGACTTTAAGTTTCTTTCTAAGGAAATAAAAGTTTCAAGGAGTGGAAATGGAGTGCAGATGGACAGAATCAGAGGATTAAAAAATATAGTATACCAAAAATATGACAATTAATGTATCAATCTTTTATTTCAAAGAATTTTTAATGTATGTATATGTAATAAAACAAGATATAAGCTTGTGATTCCAAAGCAATTTGATTGGTTCTCCTGGATGCCTTACATAAATCAAACTCGTTATTCTGGAGTTTAATTGTTCAATATATATTGGATCCCTATCCTCAAGGAGCCCACATTCTAGTAGAGAAAAGATAAGTAAACAGACAATTGCAATAAAGTGTGATGAAATACTGAGATATCAATACAAGCTTGTGGATGGTGTTGTAATGCCCAGACCCACGATGACCCGAAAGCAACCACCAGAGTCCAGAGACAAAGCCAAGCAGCAGGGATCACTTTATTTCGAGTTCGAACTCGGTTCCCTCCAGCTAGGTATCAGATCCTAAGGAGAGACCCCGAGCTCGGTGTTCAGCCGTCTTTTATAGTCAGACACAAACAAGTTACAGCAAGTTACAGAGTCACTGGGGATTTTTACAGTTGTAGGTTTACAATTGGCTGACATTTAAAGTTAAACATTAGTCAGTTGTTCATTGGTTCCCGCCCTTTGACCAAACCACAAACGGCCGCTTGCCCTGCTAGGGACTTTCCAGATAACCTTGTTGTTTTAGCATTAAGGGGAGTTTCCTGACTTTTCTGACCTCTGATATTCAGTATTTTTCCACTCCTCATTCCCCCCTCTCTCTAGTATCTTGAGAGCCAATCTTGGGTCTTATATGTCTGACTCGGAAGTCTCGGTGAGTACAGGTTGGTACTGGGCTCTCAGGACCATAAGCTGGACAGTGTTGAGTCTTTCTTTTACAAAGTTTGTTAATCTGTTTATTATACATGGTCCTATAGTGAGTAAGAGAAGTATACTTATGAATGGTCCTATGAGGGGCACTAGAAGGGAGTACATGGAGGAATTCCACCAGCTGTTGGCAGCAGAGGTGAATTGTTGCTTCTGCAATTCTAGGGTGAGTTTATGTAGTTGTTGAACTCGCGTTTCTACGAGTCCAGATTCATTTATGTAGAAACAACAATCTTCTCTGAGGAAGACAGGTCCCTCCTTTTTCGGCCGTTAACAGGTCTAGTGCACGGCGGTTTTGTAAAGTAACTTGGGCAAAGGAAGTCAATTGTCTCTGTAATGAGGCAAGGGATTCGGCGGAAGCTTCCATAGCTATGGAGAATTGATGAGAGAGTTTTGCAGTGCTGATAAGGGAGTGACCTAAAGCTCCCCCGGCTAGTCCTGCAGCAACTAAGGACGTGGTGAGTGAGACTCCGGCTACTAGGGGGAGGAATATAGCTCGTTTTGGTCTAGGGAAAGGGGCGGAGTCCCACCTGGAAAATTCTGCAGGGGTGCGCAAGGTTAGTTGGGGGACTAGCGTGATAGGGAGACACAGTAGGGTTATAGTGGCCTGAGTGGAAAGGTTCTTATATAGGGTCCCATTGCACCAGAAGAAAGAACCGGGAGGGGCAAAGAGGGTTGAGTTGGGAGTGGAAGTTGTATTACAGAGGGTAGTGCCGGCATTTGAATAACAAAAGGAAACTTGTGTCTGTCCAGGGTTTAGGAACAAGGGGACGTCAGGGATTGGGGGTGGTATGTGGCTATTGTTAGGGTTTAGGCTGAGAGAAGCGTTAGACGGGCCTGGAAGTGGAACTGCGGTTAACGGCGGTCGCCCTAGAGCTGCGCAGAAGAAGCATGCAGAGAGATTGCCTAGGCCAGTGGCGTTTGCGATTTCTAACCCTTCTCTTAATAGGGATAACCAGGAAAAGGGGCGGGTAGGAGTTAAAGTTGAAAGCTGGACATTTAATTCCCTTTCCTGGTTCTGTATAGCTGCGTGTAGGGTGGTCTGGATCTGAACAAGGGAACACCAGAGAAAGAGACGGCTACTAGGCCAGGTAGTTCATGAAGTCAAGTACATAGCCCCTTTTTGCTGGGAAGTCCAGCGGGAGTCCCAGGGGTCCCAGATAACCCAGGTGTAGCCTGATGTGGTTTTAAAGAAATTGTGTGACTGCCACGTTTGACTGGATAGGGACTCAGAAGTTTTTAGGATTTTAACGGTGTGGATTTTGCAGGACCTATATGGACAGCCGACACTTTGTTCTACCCATGAGTTATTACAATAAGAGAGTGTTTGGTAAAAGAGGAAACAAATTGCGGGTGCTACTTTTCCTGGCTGGTGTTTAAAATCAGTGAAATTTAGATGGATGGGAGTGCTACAACCCCCAGGGGGACAGTCAGCAGTGCCTAATACATAGCCCTTTTGTTCTGTCTGAGCATAATTGGTCCAGTTCTCAGTCAGGAAGAAACGCCAAGCGAAAGGGGATGTTGCCGGGTTCGCCTGGGTCTCCCCACAAGGGATCCATAAGAGTAGAAGAGTTATAAAGGAGGTAGATGTCACAGTTACAGTTTAGGTTGCTGACGGCGTAGAACAAGTTTTAGAGGGTTTTCTTTGGTCCGGTCAACTGTCCAGGTTGCTGCCTCTCCCGTCGAGGATGTAACAAGGTCCGAGAGCGGGTCTATAGGCTTGGGGTGGGTGTGATGAATCCAGGCGGCAATGCCTTCCACTCTGAGGGCCGTAGGCATAGTCAGGATCACCTGGAATGGTCCTTTCCACCGGGGTTCTAGGGTTTCTTGTCGGTGGCGCTTGACGAGGACCCAGTCTCCCGGTTTGTATTGATGTGGAATGGGTGGAGGCCCAGCTTCATATAGTTCTTTTAGCTTGGGCCAGACTTCCTCATGAACTCTCTGTAGGGCTTGTAAGGAGAACAAAAGTTCAAGACCATTATCTGTGTCAGATTTGAGGAGATTGTCTTTAAGGTTAGGGAGGATAGGGGGTGGTTTGCCATACATTATTTCATAAGGGGTAAGTCCTAGTTTATAAGGAGAGTTACGTGCCTGGAACAGAGCGTAGGGGAGGAGGACTACCCAGTTAGCGCCAGTCTCCATGGTCAATTTAGTTAGGGCCTCTTTTAATGTTCTATTCATTCTTTCTACCTGACCTGAGCTTTGGGGTCGATAAGCACAATGTAGTTTCCAATTAGCCCCAAGGATGGAAGCCAGTCCCTGACTTACCTTTGCGGTGAAGGCCGGCCCATTATCCGACCCTATCATGACTGGAAAGCCGTACCTGGGCAGGATTTCTTCTAGGATCTTTTTGGCCACAATCTGTGCAGTTTCTTTTTTTGTTGGAAAAGCTTCTGCCCATCCTGAGAATGTATCTATAAAAACTAGTAAATATTTGTATCCATATTTTCCTGGCTTTATTTCAGTAAAGTCAATTTCCCAATATATACCAGGTCTATCTCCCCTGTGTCTTTTTCCTGTGGTCTGGGTCCCGTGACTGGCGTTATTGAGTTGACATACTACACATTTTTTAACCATGGCGTCTACTTTTTCAGGGGCATTTTTAATTTTTAGTCCAGCGTGTTGAATCAAATCTAACATCCGCCGCGGGCCCAGATGAGTGCTTCGGTGGATTTGTGCTATTACTCGCTGCCCCATCCTGTCCGGGAGAATGGTATTGTTGTTAGAATCTTTCCACCACTGATTACTGACCTGTGTTCCGGGGAGTTTACTTATCCACTGGAGGTCTTCTTCTGAGTATTCTGGGTGAAAGGGCAATTCTCTGGGCCCGGGCTCAGGCAGCTGGAGGGCCAGCAGCTGAGGAGTGGTTTTAGCCACGTCTTTTGCAGTCTGGTCAGCCAGGTTGTTTCCTCGAGTGACTGGGTTAGTGGCTTTTTGATGTCCCAGACAGTGGACGATAGCCAGCTTTTTGGGTTCCCAAAGGGCAGCCAGAAGATTTAAGATTTCTTCTTTATTTTTAGTGTCTTTTCCTTCAGCTGTGAGAAGCCCCCTCTCTCTGCATATAGCCCCATGTATGTGGGCAGTGGCAAATGCATACCGGCTGTCAGTATACACTGTCAGTTTACGGTCTTTGCCTAGTTTCAGGGCTTGTGCCAAGGCTATTAACTCAGCCTTTTGAGCCGATGTTCCTGGAGGTAAAGGCTCAGCCCAAACTATCTCAGTCTCTGAGGTTACCGCCACCCCCGCATACCTCTGTCCTTGGTGAACGAAGCTGCTTCCGTCAGTGAACCAGGTGAGGTCTGCATCTGGTAGCGGTCGGTCCTGGAGGTCTTCTCTGACTCCATGTACCTGGGCTAGTATTTCAGCACAGTTGTGGAGCGGCTTACTTAAGTCTGGGTCTGGCAGCAATGATGCTGGGTTTAGGGTTGTCGGGGGCTTAAATGTTATTCTGAGGGGGTTTAGTAACAGCCCTTGATAAAGGGTAAGCCGAGCATTGCTGAGCCATCGGTCAGGGGGTTGTCGGAGGATGCCTTCGACAGCATGAGGGGTGGTGACTTGTAATTCTTGGCCCATGGCCAGTTTGTTAGCGTCTTTGACCATCAGGGCCGTTGTAGCAATCATCCGGAGGCAAGGAGGCCATCCTGCAGCCACCGGGTCCAGTCTCTTTGAGAGGTATGCAACCGGTCTGCACCAGGGACCTAAATTTTGAGTTAATACTGCTTTCGCTATGCCCCGGCTTTCATCCACGTATAAGTGGAAAGGCTTAGAGACATCCGGAAGACCCAGCATGGGGGCCGAGAGCAGAGCAGTTTTGATTTGCTGGAAAGCTTGCTCAGCCTCTTCAGTCCAATTGAAGGGCTGCTGCTCTTTGGTAGCCTGATAGAGGGGTTTTGCCAGTTCAGCGAAGCCAGGTATCCAGAGTCTGCAGAACCCTGCAGATCCCAGGAACTCTCTTACCTGTCGTGTTGACTGCGGTCTGGGGATCTGTAGGACAGTTTCTTTTCGAGCATTTGTTAGCCAGCGCTGTCCCCCTCTAAGTAGATACCCCAAGTAGGTTACCTCTGGCCTGCAGATCTGGGCCTTTTTAGCTGAGGCTCGATAACCCAGGTTTCCCAAGGTTTTCAGGAGGTCTTTGGTTCCTTGGATGCAGGCCTCTGGGGACGTTGCCGCTATTAAGAGATCATCAACATACTGCAAGAGAGTTATACTGGGGTGTTGGCATCAGTACTCACCCAAGTCTTCGTGGAGGGCTTCATCAAACAGAGTTGGGGAGTTTTTGAATCCTTGTGGCAGTCTGGTCCACGTCAGTTGGCCACTTATGTCTCTCTCAGAGTCTGTCCACTCAAAGGCAAAAATTTCCTGGCTTTTAGGGGCTAAAGGCAGGCTAAAAAAAGCATCTTTTAGGTCTAGAACAGTATACCATTGATTTTCAGGACTCAGGGTACTCAGGAGGGTGTATGGATTTGGCACCGTCGGGTGTATGTCCATTACCCTTTTATTGACTTCTCTTAAGTCTTGTACCGGCCTATATTCTTTACTGTTGGGTTTTTGTATTGGTAGCAGCGGAGTGTTCCATGGTGAGTGTCAGGGGCGTAGGACTCCATGATCTAGGAGTCGGCGGATGTGTGGTATAATTCCCTCTTTGGCTTCCAGGGCCATTGGGTATTGGCGCACGCGAACAGGGTCCATCCTGGGCTTAAGCTCAACAAAAATGGCGGGATGGTGCTTTGCTAGCCCTAGCCCTCCTGTTTCTGCCCAAGCCTCCGGGAAGTTCTGGAGCCAGGAGTCTATATTTTGGTTAGGAGGCGTTAACTCCTGGTGAAGCCGGTACTCATCCTCTAGAGTTACGGTAAGAACAGATAGTGGCCTGTTTTGGGAGTCAGTCACTTTGGGCCCTTCTGGTTGAAAATGGATTTGTGCCTCCATTTTTGTCAACAGATCTCTCCCCAACAGGGGACAAGGGCTGTCAGGGATGACCAGGAAGCTATGGGACACTTTCCCGGTTCCCAAGTTTACTGCTCTCTGGGTTGTCCATGGATATTTCTTGGTTCCTGTGGCCCCTTGAATCCAGGAGGAGTTGGAAGATAACTTTCCATAGGGCTTGACTAAGACCAAATGTTGTGCCCCGGTATCGACCAGGAACTGGACCGGGGACCCCTCCACTTGTAAAGTTACCCTAAGTTCGGGGAGAGGATCCGAACCCCGTCTCTCCTAGTCTGTATCTTGGGTAACTAGTATCAGCATAGATTTGGGCTGCCATTGTCCTTGGTCTGGCTGGCGCTGTTTCTTTTTGGGGCAGTCTTTCATCCAGTGACCAATTTCTTTACAGTATGCACATTGGTCTTTACTCAGATTGCGCCTAGGGGCACGTGTGGATTGGGTGCTTCCTGGCGGTGGTTGTTCTTTTTGGACGACCGCCGCCAGGACTTTGGTCATTTTCTCAGTGGCCCTAATTTGTCTTTCCTCTGGAGCATCTCTGTTGTTGTAAACTCTCTGTGCTATGCGAAGGAGGTCCTGGACCTGTTTTCCCTCCAAATCTTCTAATTTTTGTAGCTTTTTTTAATATCTAGGGCCGCCTGGTTGACAAAGGACATAACAACTGCTGCCTGATTTTCAGGTGCCTCTGGATCTATAGGTGTATATTGTCTGAAGGCTTCCATTAGTCTTTCTAGATAAACAGCGGGGCTTTCTGTCTTTCCCTGTAAAACAGAATATACCTTAGCCAAATTAGTGGGCTTGCGAGCTGCAGCCCGGAGACCCGCCATTAGAGTCTGGCGATAAACGAGTAGCTTTCCCCTACCTTCTGCTGTATTGTAGTCCCACGTTGGCCTGGTCAAGGGAAATGCTGCATTAATGAGGTCGGGGTTTGCAGTCGGTTGACCGTCATCTCCAGGAACCAACTTTCTAGCCTCTACCTGGATTCTCTCCCATTCCTCCGTTGTGAACAGAATGAGGAGGAGCTGTTGGCAGTCATCTCAGGTGGGCTGATGAGTGAACATGACACTATCTAGAAGGGCTGTTAGGTCCTTGGGGTTATCAGAGAACCGGGCATTCTGAGTCTTCCAGTTGTACAGGTCACTGGTAGAGAATGGCCAATACTGGAGTCTAGGGTTACCTGTGTCATCGGGGGGTCCTATTTCCCTTAAGGGGAGCGCTACAGTGGAATCGGGAACTCACAGAGTTGCCTCACACTGGACACGCCCGCGCGTTCGCCCTGCCGGCCCTCCCGAGCCATCTTCACTTTCAGTTTCTCCTGGCGCTGCGGCCGCTTCTCGGCCCTCATGGCTTCCTGAGAGTGCGGCCAGTTGGGCTTGGGCATGGGGTCCGGGAGGGGGAGGATAAGGCGGGGGTTCCAAGGATGCGAGGTCCTGGCTGTCAGGCAACACAGGGGGCAAGGGGGCAGTTGGAGTTTTTGGTCTTTTGGTGGTCCCAGTTGGTTGCGCGACTAGGGTTTTACAGGGTTCAGAGGTCAGCAGAAAGGGAGCTAGCCACGGGGGCGGATTTTCCACCAGATCTTGCCAGACTAAAATGAAGGGGATCTGATCTGGGTGTCCCAAACGACCTGGCAGGAAAACCCTTGATTTTACCTGGAGGATAATGGGGAGGCAAAAAGTTCCCTCGGCTGGCCAGCCTACGCCGAAGGTGGGCCACTCAGAGTGGCAGAGGGTTATTAATTTTCCCTTTTTAAGTTCTATACTGAGATCATGTCCCCTTGCTCTCACATCTTTAAAATTATTGACAAGGAGAGAAAGTGGTGTGGTCTGGGAGTTGCCCATTCTGAGGAAGTCCTGTTGATAGAAGATGGGTGGTAAGGGATATTAGTGCCTGGTACAGGACTGGCTCCGAAGCTCCTGTAAATAAAGGTAAATTAGTAAGGGGCGTGCAACAGATAACTTCCAACAACCAAGATATATTGATCGCTAGCGCATCTCGGGCTTAGGACCCGACCAGAAGCAGATGGGCCACAGAATACAGAGCCCCAGATGAGTACCGGAGGACGTCTCCCACCGGCCTCCACTGATTGTCCTATAGCGCGTCCGCCAGGACTAGATCAGTCTCATATACAGACCCCGCGGGATTATTCAGAGGCAGACAGACAACATATAAACAGAGCCGGCTTACTCACTTTTGCGATGACCCGTTGGCCTGGGGTCTGGTGGGCTTAGGGGCAATCCCGGACGAGCCCCCAAGATGTAATGCCCAGACCCGCGATGACCCGAAAGCAACCACCAGAGTCCAGAGACAAAGCCAAGTGGCAGGGATCGCTTTATTTCGAGTTCAAACTCAGTTCCCTCCAGCTAGGTATCAGATCCTAGGGAGAGACCCCGAGCTCGGTGTTCAGCCGTCTTTTATAGTCAGACACAAACAAGTTACAGCAAGTTACAGAGTCACTGGGGATTTTTACAGTTGTAGGTTTACAATTGGCTGACATTTAAAGTTAAACATTAGTCAGTTGTTCATTGGTTCCCGCCCTTTGACCAAACCACAAACGGCCGCTTGCCCTGCTAGGGACTTCCCAGATAACCTTGTTGTTTTAGCATTAAGGGGAGTTTCCTGACTTTTCTGACCTCTGATATTCAGTATTTTTCCACTCCTCAGTGTCATAACAGGCCACAGAAGTAGCAGAAGGGTAGTCAGGGAAAGATGAGTCCTGAAAGTAGAGTAGTGGTTATATAAGGGAAGAAGGGCATTTCAGAAAGATAGCATAGCATGCCTAACAGCACAAAGGCCAAAGAGAATGTAACAATTTCTGATAATATTGTGGGAACATAGGTTGAGTATGGAGTGGAATGAAGAGAAAAGGTAGATGAAATAGTCAGAGGATAGATCACAAACGTTCTTTATGCCATTCCAAAAAGTATGGACATTATCCAGTAACTATGGATAGAATTATGAAATTCCAAGGATTATGAACATTATCCAGAATCTTTGAATGGTTTTAAATAAGAGAATGGCACGATGAAATTTTTATTTACAAAAAATTACTCAGATAGCTGCGGGAAGGGTGGATTTGAAGGGAATGAGAATGAAGCAGGAAAGCTGTTGAGAAACAATTGCACAATGTTAAGCAAGAGATAAAAAGGAGAACATATATTTGAAAGAAATGGCCAGGCGCGGTTGCTCACGCCTGTAATCACAGCACTTTGGAAGACCAAGGCGGGTGGATCACGAGGTCAGGAGATCGTAGCCATCCTGGCTAACATGGTGAAACCCCCCTCCACTAAAAATACAAAAAGAAATTAGCCAGGCATGGCGGCGGGCGCCTGTAGTCCCAACTATTTGGGAGGCTGAGGCAGGAGAATGGGGTCAACCCGGGAGACGGAGCTTGCAGTGAGCCGAGATCGCACCACTGCAGTCCAGCCTGGGCGACAGAGCAAGACTCTGTCCAAAATAAATAAATAAATAAATAAATAAATAAATAAATAAATAAATAAATTTGTAGAAGTTGAATGGAATTTTGTGACATAAGTGAGGGAAGCCGGGCACGGTGGCTCACGCCTGTAATGCCAGCCCTTTAGGAGGCTGAGGTGGGCAGATCACTTGAGGCCAGGAGTTTGAGACAGGACTGGCCAACATGGCAAAAAGCCTGTCTCTACTAAAAATACGAGAATTAACCAGGCATGGTGACACATGCCTGTAATCCCAGCTACTTGGGAGGCTGAGGCACTAGAATCACTTGAACCAAGGAGGCAGAAGTTGTGGTGAGCGGAAATCATGCCACTGCCCTCCAGCCTGGGCAATAGAGTGAGACTCTAAAAATAAATAAATAAATGAATAAGAAGTGAAGAGTCAGTTTTCTGATTGGGTACTGGAGGTGGTGCCACTAACTGGGATAGGGAATGCAGACAGAGGAGCAGACTTTCAGAAGAAATGGGGATAGGAAAAAATAAAACTAAAATAAATAGAATTTTAAAAAGAAATGGGGATGGGGAAGGATAATGAGATCAGTTTTGGACATGTTGCGTTTGAGCAGTCTATGGAACAACTAAGTAGAATTGTTGAGAAGACAAATGGATATTTGAATGAGTTGCTCAGAAGAGAGATAAGAACTAAAGACATAGATGTGGATGTCATGAGCATGCACACTGGAATTATGAGAGCAGATAAATTTACCTAAGAAGAGACTGCAGCCAGGTGCAGTGAGTCAGACCTGTAATCCCAGCATTTAGGGAGGCAGAGGTGGGAGGATAGCTTGAGCCCAGGAGTTCAAGACCTGCTGGGGCAACATAACGATACTCCATAGAAGTGTATGTGATGTATTGTGGATAACAGGAGTCAGGTTTCTCACTGTTGGTGATGAGAGTGAGTGTCTGTTCATGTCCTTTGCTCATTTTTAAATGGAGTTCCTTGGTTTTTGCTTGTTGTTGTTGTTGTTGTTGTTGTTGTTGTTGTTGTTGTTTGAGACAGGGTCTCGCTCTGTCGCTCAGGCTGGAGTGCAGCAGCATAATCATGGCTCACTGCAGCTTCAGCCTCCCAGGCTCAAGTGATCCTTTCACCTCAGCCTTCTGAGTAACTGGGAATAGAGGTGCATGCCACCATTCCCGGCTAATTTTTGTATTTCTTATAGAGACGGGTTTTCACCATGTTGCCCAGGCTGGTCTCAAACTTCTGGGCTCTCAAATGCCTGCCTCAGCCTCCCAAAGTGCTGGGATTACAGGCGAGAGCCACTGCTCTGGGCATGTTGAATTGTTTAACTGGTTTATGTAATAGATTCTGGTTATTAGACCTTTGTTGGATGCCTAGTTTGGAAATCTTTTCTCCCATTCTGTAGATTGTCTGTGTACTTAACCATTCTGAATCCATGTTTCATCTTTGTGAATACACACTCAACTCCCTTGCCCAATTCTCCATTTTACTCCACTGGCAAAGCTCCAACACTATATGAATTTTGTAATTTGTCATTTTGGAGCCTGCACCCAAACTGCTGAATAGTGCAGGAGAATATCACACAACTGAGCTGATTGGTTTCATTTTAAGTTAGATCCATGAGAATGGATCTTAAGTGTCCCTTACAGTCCATTAAACACAAAGGTCAAGAGTTCCTCGATTGTGCTCTGAATACCATCCCTCTTTTTCTCCTCAAGGAATCTGTTCCTTCAGTTATCTTCTTTCTCTTCTGCAATAGCAATCTCTCCTTCTCCTTTGGATCATTTCCATCAGAGTTCAAGCAAGCTCTAGTACTGCTAATCTTAAAAAATAAACAGTCTCCCTTGACCAAGATAAATCTACCTCCAACTTCTATCCCATTTATTTGTTCCTCTATATTACCAGCTTCTCATATATAAAATTGTCAACATATATTGTCTCCACTTCCTGCTGTCCCATTAAATCCTCAATCCATTTCAGTCAGACCTTCACCCCCTACCATTTCACCAAAACAGTTATTGTCACCAATGACCTACATGTTGCCAAATTGAATGGGCACTTATCTGTCCTCATTTTACTCACACTGTCAGCAGCATTCAGCACGGTTGACCACTCCTTTCATTTTGAAGTACACTTTCCTTTTGCCTTTCTTGACACCACAATGTTTGGCTTTTCTCCTAACTTCTTAGCCACTCCTCACTCTCCTTTGCTACCTGTTCTTCCTTTACCTTCTGTTTAAATATTAGTATTCTTCAGTGATTTGCCCTATACCCTCCTCTTTTCACTCCACATTGTTTCATTGGGTGATCTCATCCATTCTCACAAATTTAATGTATTTATTTATTTATTTATTTATTTTTGTGACAAGATCTTACTCTGTCTGTCAGGCTGGAGTGCAGTGGCACCATTCCAGCTCCCTGCAACCTCTGCCCCCTGGGCTCCAGAGATTTTCCCACCCCAGCCTCCTGAGTAGCTAAGACTACAGGCATGTGCCACCACATCAAGCTAGTTTTTGTATTTTTTTGTAGAGATGGGGCCTCACCATGTTGTCCAGGCTGGTCTCGAACTCCTGAGCTCAAGCTATTTGCCCGCCTCAGCTTCCTATAGTGCTAGGATTACAAACCTGAGCCATGATGCCCAGCCGATTCTCATGGATTTAAATGCCATTTTTGCCACTCTAAAAGGAAGCCTTGGCATGGTGGCTCACGCCTGTATTCCCACCACTTTGGGAGGCCAAGGTGGGTGGATCACTTGAGGTCAAGAGTTTGAGGCCAGCCTGGTCAACATGGTGAAACCCCCTCTCTACTGAAATAAAAATTAGCCTGGTGTGGTGGCAGGTGCCTATAGTCCCAGCTACCTGGGAGGCTGAGGCAGGTGAATCACTTAAACCCAGGAGGCAGAGATTGCATTGAGCCAAGATTGCATCACTGCATACTCCAGCCTGAGTGACAGAGTGAGACTCCATCTCAAAAAAAAAAAAAAAAAAGGAAGCCTTATATTCATTAGTGGTCACTTCCTCCCCTATCCCCACCCTTGGCTCCTGGCAACTACTAACCTGCTTTCTGTCTACAGATTTACCTACTCTGGAAATTTCACATAAGTGGAATCATACAATTTGTGGTCCTTTTTGACTGCTTTCTTTCATTTAAGATAATATTTTAAAAGTTTATCCATTTTGTGGCATGTATCAGTATTTCATTCCTTTTTATGACTGAATACTATTCCATTGTATTGATATACCACATTTATTTATCCATTAATCAGTAGATGGGCATTTGGGCTGTTTCCACTTTTTGGCTATTATGGATAATGGTGCTATGAATATTCATGTACAGGTTTTTGTGTGGCCATGGAATACTACACATCCTTTAAAAAAGTGAAATTATGTCCTTTGCAGCAACATGGATGCAGCTAGAGAACATTACCCTAATATAACTAATGCAAAAACAGAAAAACAAACACCACATGTTCTCACTTATAAGTGGGAGCTAAACATTTGGTATTCATGGACATGAAGATGCCAAAAATAGACAATGGTGACTTATCAGTGGGGGGAAGGGTTGAAAAACTATTAGAAACTATGCTCAGTACCTGGGTGACAGGACCAGTTTTACCCCAAACCCGAGCATCATTTAATATACCCAAGTAACAAACCTGTACATGTAACCCCAAAATCTAAAATAAAAGTTGATGTTATAAAAATAAAAGTGAAATAAAAAATTTTTGTGTGGACATTTTTTTTTTTTTCATTTCTCTTGAGTTTATACCTAGGAGTAGAACTGCTGGGTCATATGGTCCTCCATGTTTAACATTTCAAGAAACTGCCAGGCTGTTTTCAAAATGGCTGCACCACTTTACATTCCTATCAGCAGTATATGGGAGTTCCAATTTCTCTACATTCTCAACACTTATTATCTGACTTTTTAGTTACATTTATCATGTGGGTGTGAACTAGTATCTCATTGTGATTTTGATTTGCATTCCCTGATAGTTAATGATGTTGAAGATCTTTTTACGTGCTTATTGGCTATGTGTATCTCTTTTTTGAAGAAATGTCTATTCAGACTCTTCCCATTTTTAAATTGGGTTATTAGTCTTTTTATTGTTGAGTTGTAAGAGTTCTTTACATATTCTAGATACAAGTCCCTTAACAAACATATGATTTACAAACTGTTTCTCCCATTCTGTGGGTTCTCTTTCTACATTTTTTTTTTTCTGAGATTGAGTCTTGTTCTGTCACCCATGCTGGAGTGCAGTGCCATGATCTTGGCTCACTACAACCTCTGCCTACCGAGTTCAAGCCATCCTCCCACCTCAGCTCCCGAGTAGCTGGGACTACAGAAATGTGCCACCACGCCTGGCTAATTTTTGTATTTTTGTAGAGATGGGGTTTTACCATGTTGCCCAGGCTGGTCTTGAACTCGTGAGCTTGAGCAGTCCACCCACCTTGGCCTCCCAAAGTGCTGGGATTATACGCATGAGCCACTGCACCCAGCCCAAGATCTTGAAGATTTATATCTATGTTTTCTTCCAAGAATTTTATTGTATTAGCGCTTACATTTAGTTCATTTATCCATTTTGGGTTAATTTTAGTATATGGTGTGAGGTATAGACCCAAATTTATTCTTTTGCACATGTGTATCCATTGTCCACCATGTGTATACCCAGTTGTGCACCATTTGCTTAAAAGGTTCTTCTTTCTCCCATTTAATGGTCTTTAACACTGTTATAAAAACTCAATTGACTATAAATGTGAGGGTTACCTCTGGACTGTCAATTCTATCCCATTGATCTACGTGTCTATTCTTATGCCAGTACCATGCTGTCTTATGTATTGTAGCTTTGTAGTAAGTTTTGAAATCAGGAAGTGTGAGTCCTCCAACTTTGTTCTTCTCTTTCAAGATTGTTTTGGCTAAGCTGACTATTGTATTTCCATATGAATTTTAGGATCCGCGTGTCAATTTTTTTCCCTAGTAGTTTGAAAAAACACTTAAGAGCTTATCAATTTCTAAAAAAAAAAAGCCAGCTGAAACTTTTGATAGGAATTGCATTGAATCTATAGATTAATTTGCAGGTTATTGTCCTCTTAACAATATTAATTCTTCCAATCCATGAATATGGAATATCTTTCCATTTATTTAGGTCTTCTTTAATTACTTTTGACAATGTTTTGTAGTTTTCAGAGTATACGTTTCGCGCTTCTTTTGTTAAACCTGTTTTTAAGTATTTTGTTCTTTTTGACGCTATTGTAAATGAAATTGCTTTCTTAATTTGATTTTGGATTTTTGCTAGTGTATAGAAATACAGTTGATTTTGTATATTCATCTTGTATGACACAACATTGCTGAACTATGAGCTCTAATAGACCTTTTTGTGGATGCCTTAGGATTTTCTATATACAAGACCATGCCACCTGTAAATAAAGATAATTTTGCTTATTTTTTCCAATCTAGGTGTCTTTCATTTCATTTTCTTGCCAAATTGTCCTAACTAGAACCTTCAGAACAATGCTGAATAGAAATGTCTTGCTCCTGATCCTAGGAAAGCTATCAGTCTTTCGCAATTGATGATGTTAGCTGTGGAGTTTTCAGATGCCCTTTATCAGAGTGAGGAAGTTCTGTTCTATTCCTAGTTTGTTGAGTGTTTTTATCATGAAAAGGATATTGAATTTTTTCAAATACTTTTTCTGGGTCTTTTGAGATGACTGTGTGGTTTTTATCCTTTATTCTATTGATGCACTCAGCACGATTTTGAAGAACATATTGTAAGAACTACTGGAGGAGTCTTTTAGTCACACAGTAGGAAAGTCCCTTTACTTAACCAAAAATATGTTTCACAAGACATTGTTAAAAGCCTTTTCTGAGCCTAGGAAAACAATTGCTCTTCAGGAGCAATCCAAGTGGACAGCCACTAGAAAGAGTGGTTGAAAGATACTCCAATATACCCCTCAAGAAACACTCTGTGATAACAACAAATTTTAGTTGTGTGACTTTGCAAACCCCTTTTTTATTTTGGGAAAGTTACAGAGGAGAGATACTCAAACATTAGTAAACTCCATTACTATATGCAGAATAAGCTAAATTGGCCAGAAATACATGTTGGATGTTCTTCCTTCTCCCATTAAATTGTGGAGTCTGAGTGATTCTGGATGTCAAGGCAGAAAGGAGAGCACAGTTAAGAAGTTTGCTTGAAGGAGACAAAGATCAGATGCAATATAGTCAGTGGGATAATTCCCTGAGAAAAAGGAAACTCAAAGAGAGGCTTGCATCTATGGCATGAGTGAAGGAAAGTGAAAGAGACAATATAGTACCCTGATTAAGGGCACCAGCTTTGACACAGACTCCTTTGGTTTGAATCCCAACTCTGCCACTTCCTAGTTAGTGACTTTGAGCAAATTACTTTACCTCTTCAATCCTCAGTTTCCTCACCTATATAATTGGCACAGAGTGGTTAAGAATAAGATACTGTGTTTTAAAGCCTCTGGCAAAATGCCTAGCACATAATAGTTACTCCATAAAAATTGACATTCCAATTCCTCCCTGATTCAGAAAAAAAAGTTACTGATCAGAGAGAATTAATTCAAGTTATAGAGTAAAGGATTCAGGAGCGAGACACTTATTTTTTCAAACTTTCCAGACAAAAGGTCATGAATCCTGGAGATACATGCTTGGTTTCATGCGGTATCAATTTAGTTTCTTTATACAAGGATTAAGCTAAAGGGAAAGTGTGTAAGTCTTGGTATCAGAGTGCTTTTTTAAAATTTAATTTAATTTAATTTTAAGTTCCAGGATACATGTGCAGGACGTTCAGGTTTGTTACATAAATAAATGTGTGCCATGGTGGTTTGCTGCACAGATTAAGCCCCACATGCATTAGTTGTTTATCCTGATGCCCTCTCCCATCCCCCACCAACAGGTCCCAGTGTATGTTGTTCCCCTCCCTGAGTCCACGTTTTCTTATTATTCAGCTCCCACTTATAAGTGAGAACCTGCGGTTTTTGGTTTTCTCTTCCTGCGTTAGTTTGCTGAGGATAATCATTTCCAGCTCCATCCATGTCCCTGCAAAGGACATAATTTCATTCTTTTTTTATAGCTACATAGTATTCTATGATGTATATGTACCACATTTTCTTTATCCAGTCTATCGTTGATGGACATTTGGGTTGCTTCCTCAGAGTGCTTTTGACTGTATGTTAGCAGAAAATCCTGCCACGAGCTGGCTTAAACAATAAAATATAATGTATCATCTCATATACAGAACATCCAGACATAGTGCATGCTGCAAGGTTAGTTGACTCAGCAACTAGATAATCTCATGAGCAACACAGGTTCTTTGGTCCCTCTCTCTGCCATCTAAAATGTCCTATTCATCCAAAAGCTAGTTTATTTTGTGGTTTTAAGAAAGCTGTCTGCAGTAATCACTATATGCATGCTTATTCATATCCAATAGGAAGGAGAGATACAGCCTCTCCTTCATGCTAAAACTAAAAATCCTTCATTCGAGCTCACTGGGGTCTCCATTGGTCGCTGTCCATCCCTCAACTTATTAATATAACTTTGGAATTGTCCACTTCTGATTGGCTTAAGCCTAGGTTCCTAAACCAATCACTAGCAAGAGAGAGAGGATTATCATAACTGATTTACACTAATCAGGACCATGAAAATTAGGGAATTAATCCAAAATGTCCAGTATCCAGCTAAGAGGGGTTACAGAAACAGCAGAGGAAATGGAAGGGAAGAAACTACAAGTAAGTGATCCAAGGCGTAAGATTTAATGACTGTCCTACTGGGTTTCAGACTTGCATGGGACCAGTAGGCCCTTTGTTTTGGTCAATTTCTTCCATTTTGAATGGGAGCATTTATCCAATGCCTGTACCCACATTGTATCTTGGAAGTAATTAACTTGGTTTTGATTTTACAGACTCATAGGTAGAAGGGATTTATCTTGTCTCAGATGAGATTTTGGAATGTGGACTTTGGAGTTAATACTGAAGTGAGTTAAGACTGAGGGACTATTCAGAAAGGATGATTGTATTTTGCAATGTGAGAAGGACATGAGATTTGGGAGGAGCCAGGGGTGAAATGACATGGTTTGAATTTGTGTCCTGTCCAAATCTCATGTATAATTGGAGGAGGGGACTGGTTGGAGGTGACTGGATCATGGGGGTGGATTTCCCCCTTGCTGTTCTTGTGATAGTGAGTTATCATGAGATCTGATGATTTAAAAGTGTGTGGCACTTCCCCCATTGCTCTCTCACTCTCTCTCCTACCCCACAATGGTAAGATGTGCTTACTTCCCCTTCCCCTTCTGCCATGATTGTAAGTTTCCTGAGGACTCTCAGTCATGCCTCCTGTTAAGCCTATAGAACTGTGAATAAATTAAACCTTTTTGCTTCATAAATTACCCAGTCTCAGGTAGTTCTTTACAGCAGTGTGAAAATGGACTAATATAGAAGTAAACCACAAAAGGGATAAACACAGGATCCATGAAATAGTCAGTCCAATTCAGGACTACAGTGAAGAAAAATCTCTGGATGGGAACTATTGTTGAGGGCAGTGGTTTGCAGCCAGTTGTGATTTTGCCTCCCCACCGGCCTGGCAGAAACAATTGGTAATGTCTGGAGATATTTTTGGTTGTCACAAGTTGGAGTGTGTGTGTGTGTGTGTGCGTGCGCACAAATGTGTGCTACTGTATTTAGTGGGTATATGAGGCCAAGGATACTGAATTCTACAATGCACAACACAGCCTTCCACAACAAATAATTCTCTGGTCCAAAACATCAGTAGGGCTGAGATTGAGAAATCCTGGTCTAGAGAGTAACAAATCCAGATCAGAATAGGAGAACAGACAGATCATGGAGAGGAAAGTAGGAGAATTGTCAGGCACGGTGGCTCATGCCTGTAATCCCAACACTTTGGGAGGCCGAGGTTGGTGGATCACGGTTCGAGACCAGCCTGGCCAATATGGTGAAACCCTGTCTCTACTAAAAAATACAAAAATTAGCCATGTGTGGTGGCATGCACCTGTAGTCCCAGCTACTCGGGAAGCTGAGGCAGAAGAATGGCTTGAACCCAGAAGGGAGAGGTTGCAGTGAGCTGAGATCGTGCCACTGAACTCCAGCCTGGGCAACACAGTGAGACTTTGAAAAAAAAAAAAAAAGTAGGAGAATATCCATGGAAAGCTTAATTTTTTACAGAGTTTGAAGGAAATTAAGGGGTGCAATAATGGCAAATAAAAGAAATAGAGAATGGTAAATAAAAATTCCAGAAGAAAAGATACAGTTGTTGGACTCTCCATGGCTTTGCAGGGAACTTTATTTATTTATTTATTTATTTATTTATTTATTTATTTACTTATTTACTTATTTTTGAGATAGGGTCTCACTCTGCCAGCCAGGCTGGAGTGCAGTGGAATAATTTCAGTTCACGGTGACCTCCGCCTCCTGGGCTCAGGAGGAATCACTATCCTATTACCTCAGCCTGCTGAGTAGCTGGGACCACTGGCACATACCACCATGCCCAGCAATTTTTGTATTTTTGGTAAAGACAGGGCTTCGCCATGTTTTTGGTAAAGACAGGGCTTCGCCATGTTGCCCAGGCTGGTCCTGAACTCCTGACCTCAAGTGATCTGCCTACCTCCCAAAATGCTAGGATTAGAAGCATGAGCCACTGCACCTGGCCAGGGAACAATATTTATATAGTCACAGTAATAAAATACTCTTTACTAATTGTAAACTTCTGGAATTAACTGAAAGACAGAGCACAGACAACTTTATCATCAACTTGACAATGTAAAAACACAAATGTAGATGAAAAAAGCCAGAAAGTAGAAGGGGGAGGAGGAAAGATGAAGAAAAGGCAAAAGGACATTAACATCTTCATCTTACAAAGTGGGGAGTACTATATGGTGGAACAATAAAAAAATGGAGTTACATTTGTATATATTAAAGTTATAGGAGGACCTGTAGTAAACTGTATAACTCATCACTAATATTCAGGGTCTCTTCCTACAGATCCTTCTCCACTCCCTCAGAATCAGTTTTGACAACATGTTTTAAGAATGGAAATGTGAGCAAAAGTGATGGATATCATTTCTGGGTGGAAACTTGAGAAGCCAGGACATGATTTGTCACTCTGTTTTTCCCTCTGTCACCATCATTCCAGATAGTGATTATACTATTAGCCTGGGCCCCAGAATGAGGACAATCATGGCATGGAGCAGACCCCTGCACCATGTGATCAGCAATGGGAATGTAGTGGGAGGAACAGAGCTTAGTAATTTTAAGCACTAAAATTTTTTGATTGTTTATTACTTCAGCATAACCTAAGTTATGCTATGTAACAATAAAGAAAGTAACTACAGACGCTCATTGACTTATGATGGAGTTACATCCTGATAGGCTCATTGTAAATTGAATATATTGTTAAGTTGAAAATGCATTTAATGCATCTAACCACTCAAATATAGCATAGCATAACCTACCTTAAACGTGCTCAGAACACTTTACATTAGCCTACACTTGGGCAAAATCATCTAACCCAAAGCCTATTTTATAATAAAGTGTTAAGTATCTCAAGCAATTTGTTGAACACTATACTGAAAGTGAAAAACGAAATAGTTGTATGAGTACCTGAAGTATGGTTTCTACTGAATGCATATCACTTTTATACCATTGTAAAGTCAAAACATTGTAAGCCAAGCCATTGTAACTCAGGAACCGTCTGTAAAGTGTTGTGAACTATATTGAGAGGATGGAGAGTAGAGAAGTGCAAATGGGGGTGTAAGTGAGCTAAATCCTCATCTCTGAAAGCAGGAAGTCAGTAGATAGCGTTTAAAAAGAAAGTAAGCAGTCATGTTATTTGGAGATATGGAGGAAACTACCAAGAAACAAACAAACCAAAAACTAATAAAAAATAATTAACCGTTATTGTCCAGGGAATAGGCGTAAGATAGGAAGAGGTGGGGCAGGAGGATTTTTGTTTTTATTACAAATTCTTCCAGACTTTTCTATGTTTTCAAATAACAGTGTTTGTGTTTCTCTTGATAATTTTTTAAAATTTCCACTTATTTAACTGTGTTTTATGCAAGCTCTAAAAAAAATTATAATTTCAGGCTGCAGGAACATGGCCATAGAATCCAATGGAAATCTTCTTAAAAGGGAAGTTGTGCTTTGGTTGACTCTGATCTTACACACCTAATTTGTTCCCGAAGAACACTTCACTTTAGACCACCTAACAGTCAAACTGGTAATCTGAAAAGCACCTTCAAAATTCAGACAAAAGTAAATGGATTTTTTTTTGTTTCTGCCATTTAATAAATTTTCAGAGAAAAAAATACATCAACAATAAGGTAATTTAAACTTGGAATTGGCTATTTGCAGACTTGAGGTTGGTCTACAACACACTTTTCAAGGGGTTAGAGTTAAAACTTTTTCTCTATGGATTGTTTTAGATCTGACTCTGTCTTCCAAAGCCTCCTCTACCAGAATGAAAATCTTCACGAAACTCATCCCTTACCTGACCCCCAGATTTACCGCGACCATACTGTTGACCTTCTCTAAAACCTATATCCCAATCAGTGCAGATAATCCATTCATCTAGGCAGGTCCCATTTAGAAACCACATGGCATTTTCAGCATCAGTTCTATTATGGTATTCTACAAAGCAGAAGCCACATGCTGTTTTCTTTATTTTATCCAGGCCCATAAAGATAGTCTTGATACCAGATCTACTAAAGAGCTCATGTATTTTCTCTTCGGTTGTATAAAATGAAAGATTCCTCATACTCATTGTGGAGCTTTCCTTCAGTAATTTTTCCTGCTGAAATTTACTGCCACTGAACTGATGGTCCCGGCAGCAGCTCAGCTCCGAAACAGGGTCTTTACACAGAATTTTCAGGTCTTTGGAAATGGTGCTGGTTGGGCAGCATGCAGATGGCCGTTTTCGGTCTAGCTTGGCAGCAGTGACACTACCACTGAAAACCTAAGTTGAGTTGAAAAAAAGAGGGACGTCAAAAGGAGGAAAACAGAAGTATAAATCTGTGAATATTTAACATATTTGTGTTCAGATACAAGAACACTTCAGCTCCTGACCATAAGGATCATGTCAAGGCACACTAAAAATAGACAGCTCCAGTCTCCAAAACATAGTCATAAAATCCAACTTGTCAAGTCTTCCTGAAAAGGAAGTTGTGCTGTCCTTGGTTGACTTAGATCTTATATACCTAATCTATTACCAAAGAGCACTTTTAATAACACCATGCTCTTGGAAAATATGGCATAAAACAGCTAAAAGGATCAAATTTGCACAGAGAATGAGCACTAACAATTCTGATTAAGGACTAAACATCAGATAAATCACATATAATCAATGTTAAAGCACAAGTACAGTTTGGACATACTCTTTCTTAATTTGCAATTCAAGTCCATAACATGGAATCAATATATTGTATTGTTGGGTTACACAAATGGTCCCTATATACCATCAAATATACAAGTAACACTATAAAAATGAAAACTCTCTGGTATCATAAATTTGACCTAAATTAAGATTAGATTTTATTAGCAATAATTCCACTTGTTCAACAGGTAAAAATTCTTTTTTCTTTTTTACTAAAATTTGCTATAGCATTCAGAGGCATTAAACATGATTTAGTTGGTTTTAGCTACGCTTTTCAATAATAGGCATTAGGTCTCCCTATTTCTATTCTGCTTTGCCGTGGTTCCCAAATTTTAGCATGAAAGAAATACCGCAAAACGAGATTAAAATACAGATTCTTACAGCCCACTCTTAAGATATTCTGATTCAGTAGACTTGGAGAGGGACCAAAGAATTAACATTTTAACCTACACCTCTCAGTGATCCAGATGCAAATAGTCCAAGGATCACACTTTGAGAAACTCTGCTAAGAAAGTGCATTCCTTTAACAAACATTTACTAAGCACTCTACTTGCCAGACACTGTGACAGGTGCTATAAGTACAACAGTGAAAAGACACAGTGAAAATACAATTTTCAGAAATCACTGTGTCCCCAGCACCTACATGAACAATGCCTTGTACACGATAGACACACAATAAATATTT
This sequence comes from Rhinopithecus roxellana, assembly GCF_007565055.1. NCBI lineage: Eukaryota > Metazoa > Chordata > Mammalia > Primates > Cercopithecidae > Rhinopithecus > Rhinopithecus roxellana. The sequence goes on along the minus strand of NC_044555.1, from coordinate 94,734,890 downwards.
GTTAACGAGTGGATGAACGAATGAGCTCATAATTGAGTGATGAAGGCAGACAAGTAAACAAGAAAATACCATATGGTATAATGAATACTATTTTAGAGATACTCATGGAGGAAGGGGAGAAGGGAGTTAACATTTACTGGGGATCTACTTTGTGACAGGCACTGTGCTCACTTGCCACTACAACACCCAGGAGAAGCAATTACCTCAGTCTGGGGACAACAGAGAAGGCTTCTGGAGAAGGGACTGCATGCACTGATTCTCAAAGGACAAGGAAGGTATGTGTATGTGTGTGTTGTGGGGCCAGGGTTGTAGGAGTTTAGGGAATGAACCAGGCAGAGGGAACATGTGCAAGGGCAGAACACAAAGAAAAAATAAAAGCCCAGAAAACTGAAAAGGAAGATTAAATAAAACTAGATGTAAACAACAGTGCTGTGCAATTCAAAGCAATGAAAATGGGAGTCCCTATTTAGATGTCATTTGAAGAAAAGTAGGAAGCCCACTGGCCAAAAATCATCTTCCTGACAGCCTGTCAAGGATGTCTGAAAGTATACCACTGGAAACTCATTACTTTAAGTCATTGACAAATTGCCCCGTTAAAAAACAAATATCCCTCCTAGACTTCATTTCCTTTTTTTTTTTTTTTTTTTTTTTTTGATCTGGTTACTAGATAAGCTATCAGAGAATGTGATAGCTATAGTGGATTTCATTTCATCCAGGCATTGGACAAAGTTTCCCATAATTCCCTTGTAGATGAGATGGCAAAATATAAGCTGGATGCTTCAGGCATTTGTTGAGATGAGCCTATAACTAGTTGAACAACTATAGCCAAAGAAGCGAACAAATGGTTTGGTGTCAGACTGGAAGGAAAGTTCTAGTAGAGAGCCAAAAGACCCTATTATTGGCCATGTCTTGTTTGGCTCATTTATAACCCAGCTCACTACAAACAAGAGCTTTTAAAATGGTCAGAGCAGTCCAAAGACAATGGGCTGCCTTGAGCTAGGCACCCAGTAGTCAAGCAGTGGAGATGCCCCTTTGAATCAATGCAGTGTTATGAATCAAGCATGAGTTTTGAAGTCAAAAGACCTTGGTTCAAATCTCAACTTCACCATTTACTAGCAATATCACCCAATCATTCAGCTACTTGGAAGGCTGAGGTGGGAGGATCTAGAGCCCAGGAGATCGAGGCTGAAGTGAGCCATAATTATGCCAGTGCACTCCAACCTGGGTGACAGAGTGAGACTCTGTCTCAGAAAATTTTTAAAAAAGTATAAATGTAAAATATTACTTTTAACCTCAACACATGGCAAAAGGACAGATTGATGGATATTGGGAAAGATAACTGACTTGGGAGCTTTGTTTTATAATTTGAGGCATCCCCTACTTTATTCCTCTCTTCACTTGTTTCTCCATTCATTCAATAAACATTTATAGAGCACTATGTTAAATTCTGGGGAAACAATAAAAACTAAGATGCAGCCCCTTCCCTCAGGTAGCTCACAATCTGGGGAGACGGACAACTTCACATATAAATTGCAATGCAATGTAATTATTCTAATCACAGGAGCACACAGTAGGCCCGGAGGTAGCACAAAGAAGGGAGTACAAAACTACAGAGGAGAATGAGGAGGGGAAAACAACTTTCTAAAGGACCTGATTCCTGAGCTTTTTTAACAAAAAATTTACATAGTATTTACTTTTTTGAATAGTGAATTCAGATTTGTGTTGCAAAATACAGAATGTACAAATAGGTGGAAAAAGTAAGTCTTCTTCCCACTCCTGTGCCCCAGCCACCCAATCATTGTCACTGGTTTCTTGTGTATCTACCCAGACATACTGAGTCCAATTTTGAAAGCTGAATGAAGATTTGACTGGAAGACCAAGGGGTCATTCTAGGCAGAGAGAACAGTGTGTATGAAGGCATGAAGGCATGGTGGGGGGTATTCAGTCTGACATTATTTGGGCAAAGAAAATAAGGAAAAGATGATAGGAGATAAGATTGGAAGGGTAGACAAGGCCAGATTGTGAGGGGCCTTGTAAGCCTTGTAGAGCAGCATGGACTGTACCAGTAAGCAGTGAGAACCATGATAGGGCTTCAAGCAGAGGAGTGATGTGATCTGATTTGCATTAGAGAAAATCCATTCTATCAAATGTGAAGGATAGGCTAAGGGGGAGTAGGCCAAGAGGCAGGAAGACCAGTTAAGGAGCTATTTGAATAGCTAAAAAATGAAAAGATGATGGAAAGCCTGGACTAATAATATGCTGTAGTAACATAAAGGAAAGACATATCAGATAGAAACTTAGAAGATAGACTGAACAGGTCTTGGTGACTGGTTGAATGAGAAATTTAGGATGACTACCAAGCTTTCAACACTGTGTAGATAGAGGTCAACTGTGTAGATAGAGGTCTGAGTCACCATGGTGTCAGTGGGCAGATAGAGGAGGAAGGGCAGATTAGAGTAAAAAAGAGGCATTTGGAACATACTGAGTTTGGTCTTGAGGTACCTGTAGGATGTGCCATATTATACCTGTCAAGTATCAACTAGTATACAGGTTTGGAGCTCTCAAGAGAGGTCTGGGACTACAGACACATATTGGGGCTCAATAGTATGGTAGATAAAACCATGGGTATTGATGAGATGATCTAGGGGAAAGGTGAGGAATGAAAAAACCTGGGAAAGACTGGCATTTAAGGGGTGGCAGATGAAGAGTCCACAAAAGAGCATAAGGAGTAATCAGAGAGGAATGAGGACAGCCAGAAGATGTGCAACATCACCAAAGCCAAGGAGTAGACACTTTCAAGTGATTCATGAGGACAGAAGTAGGGTGAGAGCAATCAATTATGTTAAATACATCAGAGAGAGGTCCAGTAAAATAAAGACTTAACATTGTTCATTAGATTTGGCAATTAGGATGCCATTGGTTTACTTAATAAGAGAAATAACAGTGGTGTTCTGGGAACAGAAAAGCCATAGTGGGGGCTGAGTTTTTAACAGGAGGTGAGACAATGGAGAGTGTCTATACTTTAGAAAAGATTCCACAACAATAAAAGAAGAGAAATAGGGCAAATGCCAGTTGGGGATAGAGGTGAAGGAAAATTTCTTTGTTTCCTTTTTTAGGAGTGAAAGTTGATCATGTCTGAAGGTTGATGGGAAGCAGTCAGTAAGCAGAGGAGTTGTTGAAGATACAGATGAGAGGAGGGATAACTGATGAAGTAAGTCCTCAAGGAGGTGAGAAAGAATGGGCTCCAAAGCACACGTAGAGAAATTAGCTGTGAACTGGAGAAGCTATGTCTATTTCTGCAAGACAAAAAAAAAAAAAAAAAAGAGAGAGAGGTTAGGACATTTAAGGACACAACTATGTGGCAGGGTGGGGTGAGGGCAGGAAAATGGGTGTTAGCATCCAATGACCTAGATTTTCATAATGGAATGAGAGGTGAGATCATCTGCTGAGAATAAAGTGGATCATTGAAAATGGTTGGTGAAGCAGAGTGGAGGTAAAATGATTGAAAGGATGAAGCTTATAAATGGGTCATCTATGAGGACATTAAGATCACTCAGGATGGTGGCTAGAGTTGGGGTGGAAAGGAAGACTATCAGTGAGGAGGTGAAGTCCTCAATAAGTGAGAGTACTAAAGTACAGCAGATGACAGTAGGAAGGATTGGAAGAGGGTGACTGTACCACCTCCAGGCCCCATGGGGTAAGAAAGAACAGAGAACCTCTACCACTGAAAACGGAGGTTTCTAGTAGATGTTAGGTAACTGACCCAAAGTAGGTACTCAATAGATGTGAAGAAGTGAGTTACTCTTTCTTAAGCTAGCATGATCATAAAATTGCATCAGACCATCACAAGAAGTGGCAGTCCCAATGTACTCCATGCTGGTCAAACTACACAGCGAGCAGTATGTTCCATTTTGAGGTACCGTATTTTAAAGTGAACATTTATAAATCATAGTGCATCTAATGTTTATTGAATGAATGAAGGGTCAAGAAGTAACTGAGGACTGATTAGAAATTGGGGATGTGTAGTCTAGCAAAGAGATGGTTAAATGAGGATATGACAAATGTCATGAAACATTGAAAGTGCTATTTCTGCTTCATATGATAAAAGTAAGATTAATGGATAGAAGTTAAAAACAGATTACAATTCTTTTTTTTGCAGAGTTTTAAATTCATCCAGTGATAGAATGTGAACTTACCTAATCTATTCATGTGGAGGCTGCATGAACACCTACCTGCTGAAGGTGTTAGAAGGGTCACCCCCAAGGTTAACTTCCCCAAAGGTTAAAGAGAAGATAGAAAAACAATCCAGTTGCCAGGGACCACAGATCATCAAGTTGATCTGTAAACACTGTGAGAGAATATTTCCTACCTAAAAAGTAGAGCTTGGTTGGAGTGGAAAGGTTTCCTTGACTCTTGCTATTGGGGAAAATTAGTCAGAGAATCTAAAAATAGAAGAAAAACATGAAGAATGGCTCAAAATGATCAGTCAAAATCCTAAGAGGACGGAGGAGAGGAGGTGGCAAAATAAAGTAAATAATCTTCCAGGAAACAAATTTCACTGGGCTTTTGGAGTTGGCAGGACTCTGCAAAGAATCTTTTCAATGATTGCCTTAAACTAATGCTGGGATTGTTTCAACTATGTGAAAGAAACAAGGATCTGGACTCTTTAAAAAGCCAGGCTGCTTCCTGCTCCAGATGAAGGCAATAGCTCTGAGAAAGGAAATTAGAAAGCGCTGGGACAGTGGTGTTACTACATGCCTTACCTTTATAAGACTGTTCCTAATGGGAGAGAGAGTTGAGAGCCGTTGTGGAGGAGTGGAACCCTGTGGCCAAATACCTACTTTGTGCCAAGAGAAACTTATGTTTGATTGAGACTGCTTAGTGCTCAGAGTGACAGAAGATGTTCATATGTATTTAACACCTGTATTGAGTAGTTAAACATAAACATGTCATGGGGGTGAGAGATGAGAAATTACTTAATGGGTACAATCTATACTGTTTGGGTGACGGTTACATTAAAAGCCCAGACTTCACCACTCTGCAATATATCCATGTACCAAAACTGCACTTGAACCCCTTAAATTTGTACAAATAAATAAATAAATAAACATAAGCTGAAACAGACTGGCAGAACTAAAGTGGAGACAATGCCCTGAGACAGCCTACAGGAGAAAAGAGGATAATAAGTGACTGTTTAGTGTAGAAGCTGATCTGGATTAAATTAGGAAGCAGGTGTTAATGGATGTTTGAATGTTTTTGTTCATCATTTGCACTATACGGCCTTACTGTTCAAAGTGTTGTCCATGGACCAGCAGGAGCAGCACACCTGGGAGCTTTTTAGAAATGCAGGATCTCGGGCCCCTCCCTAGACCTGCTAAATAATGATCTGCATTTTAATGAGTTTTGGGTGCTTTGAGTGCACCGTACAGTTTGAGAAACATTGACATATGTGGCTTCTTAGTTGAACTTTTGCCTAACAAAATTCTCTGTTCCTTCCTCCTTCCTTCTCTCCCTCGTACCACCTCTCCTAGTTTCCCAATCTTTGTTTCCTTGTGATCTGGCAAATAACTGTAATCATGGCTGATAGCCCCAAAAGTGGTATTCCCGATATACCCAGATAAAGAAAAGTAAAGAAAAGAAACGAGTCATCAGATATATATTATAAAGCACAGATTTGGGCAGTAGGAAACCATTGACTTGGCCTCTAATTGTGCTGTCTGTGTAACTTTTGTCAAGTTAATTGACCTTTCTGAGCCTCAGTCTGTAAAATAAGGGTCTTTATAGTATTTACCTCATAGTGTCATTGTGAGAATGAAATGAAATGAGGGGAAGGTATGTAAACTGCCTAGCACAGGGCCTGACACACAGTAAGTGCTCAGTATATGGTAGTTATTATTATTGAAAGCCATACGTTTTGAAGTAAACTTAGAACTATGTTATGATTCCACAGACTTTCAAAGTCCCCATGAGTCTTTCTGGAGAGCCTCCAGAAAGCCCTGTGTACCTCATCCAATTCAGCTTTCTTGACTCCGGTGCCAGTAGCCAAGCTAAAGTATTTCTTATTCCCTTGGATTGTCTTCTTGTTTTTGCTGAATTACCAAGATTTCTTACTTTTTCATTGCAAATGGCCCACATTTTTAGTACATTAAAGCTAAAAAAATCTTTTGTGGGCTGGTCTGGAAATGTAGTTCAATTTATAACAATTTTTTTCTCCTGTGGAAAAATGCACGTCACCTTCCAAACAATTGACTTGAGAGTGAACTTTGAGAGCTCAGCCTGTCTGTAAGTTGGAGGCCTCCTGTATGTCAATATATGGAGTGGTCACAAAGGCTAGGTAAACCAAGTCCAGAATTCCAGAGGTGGCTGAAAGACAAATGAGAATGCTACCAGGAGTGGAAAGTAGGGCAAATGGATCAATCTGAGTGCACAGTATCAAGATTTAGAAAGCTAATACAGGAAGGGAGATATACCTCTGGAAGGATATTAAAAAATAGCCACAATGACAACACAAACCATTTTTTTTACTGTATTAGGTCAGGGGCCCCTAATCGGTAGCTTGGGATCTGCAAACAATATCAAGGCTTTGCAAGCTAACTCTCCAACATGATCGCCCTTCTCCTGCCCTGCTCTCTGCAGTTTGCCTGGATTCTCAGCTCAGAGAGGAAGACAGTAAGCAGTGTCTCCCCAATCCTCTTCACTCCCACACCCTGACAGCCAGCCCCCAGATTCAGTCAACTTCCTTCTACCCTTAATTTCCCTCTTCCCAGGGAGATCAAGGCATCAGGAATATACAACACAGTTTTTCCTTACAAAAAGGATGAGGACTCCTGTATTGGGTAAAATGAGATAACTGGTGAAAACAGGGCCCCCAGGATGGAGAGGACTGGAAAGACAGTAACATAGGACCATGAAAAAGCAAAGTACTTTTGTGCCTTCTCCCTGAAATCATTAGCAAGAAAACCAATTGCATCTGGGGGAACTCTGGGTTAACATGGCAGCAAGATAACACAGTCTGATACCCACCATCCAGGAATGCCCATTAAAATATCCATGAAGCTCTGCAACAAAAAACTAAAACTTGCACTAGCTACAGAAACTAGGGGAAAAGGGACTGTTGATTGCTAATGGAGAAGGAATTTCTGCTAGCTGTTGTGGGGAGATGGGGTTGGACTGAGGAACATATTTACAACCTACATACACTCTACCCTCCTATCCAGAACAGCAAAAGTGCAAAACAAAGTTGGGGAAAGCTTTTGATTCACTTCTACCAACTGTCCTTAGATTGGAAATACAGAGGCTGATCAGAAAACCAATGTCATCCCTTTACTATACAGAAAATATTTTCAGAGGCAATAGCAGCTCTGTTCCACTTCTTCTACCATCAGTTCCTCTATTTTATTTTATTTCTTTTCTTTATTTCCTTTTCCTGTTTTGTTTTGTTTTTGTTTGTTTGTTTGTTTTTGAGACAAGGTCTCGCTCTGTGGCCCAGGCTGGAGTGCAGTGGCACAGTCACAGCTCACTGCAGCCTCAACCTCCCAGGCTCAAACAATCTTCCCACCTCAGCCTCCTGAGTAGCTGAAACCACAGGTGCATGCCACCACACCTGGCTAATTTTTTTTTTTTTTTTTTTTTTGTAGAGAGGGGGTTTTGCCATGTTGCCCAGGCTGGTCTTGAACTCCTGAGCTTAAGTGATCCACCGGCCTCAGCTTCCCGAAGTGTTGGAATTACAGGCGTGAACCACCACATCCGCCCAGCTCCTCTATTTTCTATATGCTTTGTGGAGACCACAACTTGAGAACACCACGTGGCTGGTGATGGTGGTAGCGGTGGTTGGGGCCAGAGATTGTTATCGGGAAAAGTTCTGAACATAAGCATGCTTGCAGACATTATATCTGAAAAAATGTTATGTGTAACATGTAATTTCATATTACATATATAAACATGTAATATGTAATTTTGTGTAATATGAAATAATGTAACATGTATAAATTGCAGAGTTGAATGACCCAAAAGATCAGAGATGGAAGATTCCATCTATCTTAGTCCAGTCAAACCTAAAAATAATGATAGCAGCAACAATAACACTATCAACTGCCACCATTTGCTGGGCAATTATATGCCAGACACTATACTAAGTACTTTACATGCCATGCATTATCTTATGTGTTCCTCATAGTAAACGTAACTTGCCATTCATGTTTGTTTGAAAAGGTCAGGTAACAATAATGACGTCTACCACATATTGAGCTGTGACTATGTGGTAGGTACTAAGGTGTTATAAATCCACCATCTCATTAGATGAATGCCTACTAGGCACTAAAAATGGGCTTGGATAAGCACTTTGTCCTTCTCAATTCATCCTTCAAGCCATCATCTCCTCTAGGAAGCCTTCCTTTACCCTTCCAATCTGTGTTTGGTATGCCCACTCTTTGTTCCTTCCATCACCATTCTGTGCTTCATTCCATGACAATCCTTTTCATATATACTGTGATTGTCTCTTTACTTGCCTGTGCTCCAACCCTGGACAAACACACACACACACACACACACACACACACACACACACGCACACACCAAACTGTGAGCTCCAGAAGAAAACACTGTAGATATTAGGATGTAATAATATATGGCCTCCGTGAAACAGTTCTACAAAGACAGGTTGATGTATATATTAATTAGCTTGATTGTGGTAATCATTTCACAATGTATATCAAAACATCATGGAGTACACCTTAAATATATACAATTCTTGGCCAGGTGCAGTGGTTCACGTCTGTAATCCCAGCACTTTGGGAGGCCGAGGCAGATCACTTGAAGTCAGGAGTTCAAGACCAGCCTGGCCAACATGGTGAAACCCTGTCTCTACTAAAAATACAAAAACTAGCTGGGCATGGTGGCACATGCCTGTAATTCCAGCTACTTGGGAGGCTGAGGCAGGAGAATCACCTGAACCTGGGAGGCAGAAGTTGCAGTGAGCCGAGATCGCGCCACTGCATTCCAGCCTTGGCGACAGAGTGAGACTCCCTCTAAATTTAAAAACAAAACAAAACAAAAAGGCACGTGCCACCATGCCAGACTAAGTTTTATATTTGTAGTAGAGACAGGGTTTCACCCTGTTGGCCAGGCTTGTCTTGATCTCACTGCCTCGGCCTCCCAAAGTGCTAGAATTACAGGAGTGAGCCACTGTGTCTGGCCCCCAAGGACAGCTTTTCAGTTTCCCTCAGCTCCCCATCTTCATATTTTATTTCCCCTTGGTTAATCAGATATTTATTAGGTATCTACCATGCCCAAGCACTGTGCTAAGAAAGCTTGTAGAAACAACCTAAGTGTCCATTGATGGATAAAAATGAATTTTTATCCATTCAATTTCCAAACTAATTTCTAATTTTTTTCTAAAAAATTCAATTTCTAAATATAGAAATGGTGGTGTGTATATATATACACACACACGTATGTGTGTGCATATGTGTATATGAGTATATATGTATATGTGTATATATGCATATTATGTTTATATATGTGTGTATATTATGTGTATATATGTGTATGTGTGTATATATATAATAAAATATTATTTAGCCTTAGAAGGAAATCCTGCCATTTGTAATAACATAAATGATCCTGGAGGATATTTTGCTAAGTGAAATAAACCAAACACAGAAAGAAAAATGCTACATGATCTCACTTATATGCGGAATCTAAAAAAACTGAATTCATCAAAGCAGAGAGTAGATGGTGGTTACCAGGGGTAGGGTGGGGAACACATGGGGAGATGTTGGTCAAAGGGTTCAAAGCTTCAGTTATATAGGATGAATAAGTTCTAGAGATATCATGTACAGCATGGGGAATATAGTTAACAATACCTTATTGTTTACTTGAAATTTGCTAACAGCGTAGATCTCACTGCACACACACGCAGACACACACAAAGTTAACTATGTGAAGAGATGGATATGTTAGCTTGACTGTAGTCTATGTGTGTATATATGTGTGGCGATATACCTATATCTATATCTATATCTATATCTATATCTATATCTATATCTATATCTATATCTATATCTATATCCAGTCATGATGTACACCTTAAATATATACAATTTCGATTAAAATGTAAAATAAAAACAAAAAATCTGTGGTTGAGAACATTAAAGCTCCCAAACCTTTAAGAATCATCTGGGGACCTTTTAAAAATACAGATCCCTGCTGGGCGCAGTGGCTCACACCTGTAATTGCAGCACTTTGGGAAGCCGAGGTGGGGAATTCACCTCAGGTCAGGAGTTTGAGACCAGCCTGGCCAACATGGTAAAACTCCATCTCTACTAAAAATATCAAAATTAGACAGAGCGAGACTCCGCTTCAAAGAAAAAAAATACATATATGTATATATGTATGTATATATATGTATGTATATATGTGTGTGTATATGTATGTATGTACATGTGTGTATATGTGTGTGTGTGTATATATATATAGAGAGAGAGAGAGAGACAGAGAGACAGAGAGATAGAACGATAGATGGATCCCAGGCTGGGCGTAGTGGCTCACGCCTGTAATCCCAGCACCTTGGAGGTGGAGGCAGGCAGATTGCTTGAGCTCGGGAGTTCAAAACCTGCCTGAGCAACATGGCAAAGCCCCATCTCTACAAAAATAAAAAATAAAAAATAAATTAGCCAGGCGTGGTGGTACTCACCTGTAGTCCCAGCTACTCGGGACACTGAGATGAGAGGATCGCTTGAACCCGGGAGGCGGAGGTAGCAGTGAGGAGAGATCGTACACTTGTAGTCCCAGCTACTCAGAAGGCTGAGGAGGGAGGACCCCTTGAGGCAGGGAGGCCGAGGCTGCAGTGAGACGAGATCATGCCACTGCACCCCAGACTGGGCTGCAGAGCCAAACCCTGTCAAAAAAAAAAAAAAAAAAAAAAAAAAAAAAAAGCTGGCCTTTGTGGCTCATGCCTGTAATCCCAGCACTATGGGAAGCCCAAGGCAGGCAGATTACTTGAGCCAGGAGTTTGAGACCAGCCTGGGCAAAATGGCGAGACCCTGTCTCTACAAAAATTAGCTGGGCGTGGTAGCACATATTTGTAGTCCCAGCTACTCAGAAGGCTGAGGTGGGAGGACCCCTGGAGCCCAGGAGGTAGAGACTGCAGTGAGCTGAGATTGCACCACTGCACTCCAGCTCTGGACGACAGAGGAAGACACTGTTTCAGCAATTATAATAATAATAAGGCGGGGCTTGGTGGCTCCTGTAATCTCAGAACTTCGGGAGGCCAAGGCGGGTGGATCTTAAGCTCAGGAGTTCAAGACCAGCCTGGGCAACATGGAGCAACCCCGTCTCTGCTAAAAATACAAAAATGAGTCCTACGTGGTGGCGTGTGCCTGTAATCCCAGCTACTCGGGACGCTGAAGCACAAGAATCGCTCGAACCCAGGAGGCAGAGGTTGCAGTGAGCCGAGATTGTGCCACTGCACTCCAACCTTGGTGACCAAGCGAGATTCTATCTTTAAAAAAAAAAAAAAAAAAAAAAAAAAGTGAACTTCCCAGGTGATTCTAATTCTAATGTAGCCATCCTGGTGCAGATCCAAGGCCTGAAGTTTGGGTGGGGCTTAAGTGACACTGACTCAGGGTCAAGTCCCATCTCTGTCCCTTTCCAGCTGTGTAACCTTAGAAAACAATTCCATGTCTCTGAGAGCCATGAAAACAACGTTGCCTCACAGGCCTGTGATGATGAATCAGTAGAAAATGGCTATAAAGCTTTTAGCACAGGGCTTGGCATATAGTAAAGGCTCATTCATCTAATATTGTTAATATTATAAGGAGGCTGGTCTAGAACTCTTCTCCCAGGCTGGAGTGCAGTGGAGCAATAACGGCTCACTGCAGCCTCGACCTACCCGGGCTCAGGTGATCCTCCCTGCGTAGCTGGGACTACAGATGCATGCCAGCATGCCCAGGGAATTTTCATACTTTTTGTAGAGATAGTGTTTTGCTGTGTGGCCCAGGCTGGTCTTGAAATCCTGGCCTCAAGGGATCTGCCCACCCCGGCCTCTCAAAGTGCTGGGATTACAGGCATGGGCCACTGCACCCGGCCTTAGAACATGGACCCTTAAAAATTCAGGGGAGGCTGGGCATGGTAGCTCACACCTGTAATCCCAGCACTTTGGGAGGCCGAGACAGGTGGATCACGAGGTCAGGAGATCGAGACCATCCTGGCTAACACAGTGAAACCCTGTCTCTACTAAAAATACAAAAAAATTAGCCAGTCGTGGTGGCGGGCACCGGTAGTCACAGCTACTTGGGAGGCTGAGGCAGGAGAATGGCATGAACCTGGGAGGCGGAGCTTGCAGTAAGCTGAGATCACGCCACTGCACTCCAGCCTGGGCGACAGAGCGAGACTTGGTCTCAAAAAAAAAAAAAAAAAAAAAAAAATTCAGGGGATAGGCTGGGCACCGTGGCTCACATCTGTAATCCCAGCACTTTAGGAGGCCGAGGCTGTTGGATCATCTAGGTCAGGGGTTCAAAACCAGCCTGGCCAATGTGGTGAAACCCCGTCTCTACTAAAAATACAAAATTAGCCCGGTGTGGTGGTGGTGTATGCCTGTAATCCAAGCTACTTGGGAGGCTGAGGCAGGAGAATTGCTTGAACCTGGGAGGCGGAGGTTGCAGTGAGTCAAAATTGCACCATTGCCTGGCCTGGGCAACAAAAACAAGACTCCTTCTAAAAAAATAAATAAATAAATATTCAGGGGATAAATTAACTCAGATGGGAAAATATTACATCTTTGTTTTCACCAGTCTCTAACTGAAATTTAGATTTCCTTCAACTACAAATGCAGAGAACAGATCACGATAGTGTTAGCAGTACCTGTGACTTTGTCCCCAATAGAAATCACAATTTTATGTCACATTACTGTTACTACAGGTATCTTTAAATATGTTTACAATTATCATTACTTTCAAGTTGCCATGGTTATGAGAGTTGCTTCTATATCTTCTTATTTATTACATTAATAACAAGCACTTCTATAACTATATCAGCTTCCATGTCTTACATTTTATTCTCCAGTAACACTGAACTGTTTTGTAATCCACACCCAGATATCAGCATACACACTGTTCTCAGCCCCAAGCCTCACTTCACTAGTCTCTCTACCTAGATTGCCCTTCTCTTCTGCCAGAGCTAACCCTTCCTCCACACCCTCACAAGACATGCCACCCCCCATTCCCCTCACACACACCAGGTCTCCATCACCACTTAGTATTTGTACTGTTTTTGTCTGTCTACATCTCTTTCTCCAGCCAGACCATGAAGTTTTTGGGAGCTTGGGCTGTTTTGTTTACCTGTGAATCCCCGCTTACACTATACCCGGCACAGGACAAGCGCATAGTGACTGTTGAATGAGTTCATCTGAGAAAGAGATGCCCCTTATGCCCTCTTTCTGTTCCACCCAGAAAGCTACCAGCTCTATCTGGAAGTGGCCCCCCACCCCCTGCTTTCTGAGTTTATGCAAGAACTTTTTGCTGCTTGGAGTCTCTCCATCCAGCACAATATATGTCAGCAAAGCAAGGCTTTGCAGAAAGGAGCCAAGGTGGCCCTGCCCAGTCAGCCTTCCCCTGAGGAGGTATGCAATATGTCAGTACAAGCTGGACTTGTATGCAAATACATACCAGCTCCTGAACTCAATCTCTGAACTATCTAGTTTTTTTATATCTCAATTATATTTACTCTTGATCAACCTGGATACAGTATGGAAAGCTGTACTGAATTATTAACAATACTGCTTGAGAGCAAGGACTACAACAAGGGAAATGTCAAGGGGACAGACTCTTGAGTTTAATGGTGCCAAATGCCAAGAAGGAAATACTTCTACCAGGGCCTCATCCCAAGGTTATGCACAAAGATAAGAGGACTCAGGCAAATATAGAAATAAAAGTCCTGCAGTTCACGAAACACAACTTAAATAAACATTTATGGATCTAATATATTTTGTTATAACGTTTAACATGAAATAATTATAAACAAGAGGAAAAACATAAACACTGTAATTAAAAAACAATTTAGTAGACTATAAGTATACACAATGCAGATGAAATTTCATATTCTACTACCTCCTCTGGCTTTTACCCAAGAACATAAAAAAAAAAAGTGAAGAAGAAAAAGGGAAATTAATACATCTAAAGGGTTTGCTTTTGAGAGGAGAAATAGAGACTCCTCAGCAGTCTCTTAGAACAAAACGACCATACTCTCAGTTTTGCAGGTATGGTCAGTGACCCCCAGCACCTCTTTCACCTCTGACCTTGGGATCCTGTCAAAAGCGAGAGGTACAGCCTTTTTCTGACTTTCTGGCTGCTACAGCATAGAGACCACAACCCCACCTCCATTTTCCCCAAATTGCAGGGCACATATAGGACCCACGGGGCCTTGGGAATAAGAGTTACAGTAGTTGGCCGCTCTTTGCTCTTAATCACAGGGCTGATGTTTGTGGTACCTGGAGGAAGTTTCAAATCTATGGAAGTCCAATCTCCATAGATTTGGAGGGACTCAGGCCAAGTGAAGCTCCACTAGAAAAAAGGGCGGCTCTGGCCCTGATTGGTGTTCCTGCCTATTAGCTGGAGCTCTCTTAGTGTAGGAGCATGTTCCTGCCTATTAGCTTGGCCACGGAGCTCTCATTGTAGGAGCTCCGCCTCCTACGCTTCTTCCCTGCTGTTCTTAGAACCAACGCACTGTGGGTTCCACCAGGAGGCGCCTCTGGTGCCTCTCCGGGCTTCTGTGACGCAGGCAGAGAACGTTCAATGTCTTGGGCACTAGATGGCAGTATATACTGCTCTATTTCAAAGGCCGGACTTGTGAATGAAGGAGCCGATGGGGGGTGGGGAGTACTGACTGAAATGTAAGTCAGTTTTATGTGAAAACTGAACATCATGAAAAGTTTAATTTTTTCAGGCACTAATAATTATTTAATCCTATACATTTAAAGTATTCCAAGTCTCTGAGTCCTGAAACACCTGGAAACCCACTTGCCCAGCGCGAACATCCCTCCATCTTACAGAGCTGGGGTACGCCCCTCAGGCCTGTGAACATGCAGTCGCTACATCTATTGAAAGGGTAACGACAGACGGAGATCAACTAAGGTGGCAGGTGAGGTTCAGAAAACGAGAAGGAGAGCAAATTTGGAGAAATAGGAGAAGGTAAGTGAAGTGAGGAAAAAGAGGGGTGCTGAAGTAAGAAATGAGGGGAAAATAAAATAAGGGAAATGGCGGGGGGGGGGAAGAGAAAAAGAGGAAAGGGGAGAAAGGGGAAATGGGGAAATAGAGAAAAGGAGAAAAGAAACAAGGAAAGAAAGGTAAAAGAATGGAAATGGGGGAGAAGGTAGAGGAAATGGGTAAAGAAAAAAAAGAAAAGAGGAAAAATAAGGGAAATAGTGAAATGAGCGGGAGCAGAAGAGCAGAGAGAAGGAAGGGGAGGATTGAGGAGAGACGGCGAAGGGGCAGAGGGAAGCCGGGAAAGGGACTGCCTCTGAGGGGTTCAGGGAAGAGAGGACACAGCGAGCCGGGGAAAGGAGGTGACGATATCGTTAAGTAAGCAGAAAGAGACAGAAACTGAGGAGAGTTTGAGCGTGCTTCTGTGAGTTTTGTTTACGGCATTTATTGGGTACTCCTGATGCGTGCCTGACACTCTCTCTCTACAGAGGCAACCGCTCTCCTTACACGCCGCTCCCCCTCAAAAAAGCGGGGGTGGGGGGACGGTTGGAGGGCGGTGGTTTAAGGCTACAACACTTGGGGCTCTCTAGGGCGTCGTCTCCTCTGTAGGGGGACCCATTCGAGGTGAGACTAGAGACATTTGCCCTCACACTGAGCTCGAGCCCTGCGAGACCAGGCCACTAGGGGGACACGGCAGCCCGGGTGGGCTGCGTGCGTATTTCTGGCGGAGGATGCGCCATGAGCGCTGAAAGAGCCTGAACCGAAGCGTCCCGCTCGCCGAGAGAGTGAGAGCCGGGCCGGCTCCCAGGAGCGCGGGCGAGGGTGCGAGCGGCAGCGTGGGTTTCAGGGCACGAGGGTGCGGCGGGGCGGGGCGAGGGGTGGAGAGGCAGGATCCAGCCCGCTCGGGGCCCCAGCCAGCCCGCCGGAGAAGCGGCGGAGGAGCGTCCTCCGCCGGCCCCTCTAGGGTAATTTACATGCTGTCATATCCCAGTGCTGACTCTCGGGTGTGCAGATCGCTCACTAGCTCACTCGCTCTCGGCTCCTGCCACCGCTCAGCCGTCACAGCCCAGGGGAGCCCGAGAACCGGAGAGCCTGCAAACCGAGGAGGGAAGGAGCAAAGGAGGGAGGGAGCAAGGGCGCGCCCCGGCTCCCCCTCTGCCCTGCCCGCCCTTCCTGCCTCCACAGGTCCGCCCCAATCCCCGCTCACACTTGGGAAACTTGGGACTGCGCTGGGGCCGCGTGTGGCACCTCAGGGGGGCGGCCCCGGCCTCAAGAAGAGGGGGAGGAGAAGGAGGAAGAGGAGGAAGTGAGCCCGAAGGATCCGCTCAGAGCTGTTTGTCCAGCTGTTTCTATTCGCACCCGGAGCAGTACAGCCAGAAGGGGGCCGAGCCGAGGGTGGCTGGCTTTAGGCGCTAATTTCCAACTCTTTTCCTCACAGCTTGTCTTTTCCAGGCACCCTGGAGTCCCCTCAGGCCAGCCTGGCGGGCTCGCACCTGCCAGCCGCCCCTGACCTCGCAGGCCAGGCGACCTCCGAGCCTGAGAAAATGGCCCAGTCCAAGCTCGACTGCCGCTCACCTGTCGGCCTCGACTGCTGCAACTGCTGCCTGGACCTGGCCCACCGGAGCGGACTCCAGCGAGGCAACAGCGGGGAGAACAACAACCCGGGCAGCCCTACAGTGAGCAACTTTCGGCAGCTGCAGGAAAAGCTGGTCTTTGAGAACCTCAATACCGACAAGCTCAACAGCATAATGCGGCAGGATTCGCTAGAGCCGGTGCTGCGCGACCCCTGCTACCTGATCAACGAGGGCATCTGCAACCGCAACATCGACCAAACCATGCTCTCCATCCTGCTCTTCTTCCACAGGTGGGTGGCTCGGCACACGGCGGGAACTCAGTCCTTGCTCGCATCAGCCTCTGCTGCACCCTCACCTCTGACAAAAGGGGCAACTAGGAAGTTCACGAGGGGTACTGGGGAGGTCTGACTCACAGGCTGCAGTGACTGGACCTTGAGGTTGCCTGGAGTACCGCGGAGCTGAGGGGAGGCCTGGCAGGTGCAAGCCCTATTCTGAAAGGTGCCTGTAAAGGCTTTCTGATGGGGACGCTGGGGCCTAGAAGGTGGGCAGACACCAGATGGTTTGGAGGTAGCTGAAGTATCCCCTCCTCAAATGCATACATTTCCATAGCCCCTTTGGAGATTCTGCCATGGGGTCTTCTTGAGTTCCAAGTTCTACCCTTCTCCAAAGCCCATCTCTAAATATGCAAACGCAGATTGAAACTGCAAGGGCTTTAAAATTACTGAATGGCCCTGACTGACAGTGAGGGCAAGCAAAATGTCAAGACAAATTAAATTGTTGGTGGTGGGAGAGGGGGAGGGGAAATTTTTTAAAAATCAGAGACTTGTGAGAATTTCTTGAGCCTCTGGATGGGAGGGATTCGCCTCCTCCATGGATCACAGCCTTCAATTTCAAATGTAAGCTAAGCGCAACCCCAGAGAACACCCTAGGACACCTTGAGTGCCTCAAGAACTATGTGTGGCAGGAGGGCGGACGAATCCATGTCATTGCAAGCGTGTGTTGGAGTACCGGTCATGCTTTCTAGAAATCCTGCTGGGCAGGCAAGGGGAGGACAAGGGAGGGAAAAACACAATGGGAAGACCCAAGGCGGCTGCTGTCCTTCAGTTTGAGACACTCTGGCAAGAACCAGTCTCTGGGAACAACTGAGGCAATTTAGAGGCAGGGCAGACAACATCAGGAAACCCAGTCATGGATTTAGTGTCCTTAGTGCCATCAGGATAGGGCACCAGCATGTGTATGTGAGTGTATAAGGGAGGATTTATTCTTGCTCAACAACACAGATTATGTAAAAGACATCGCTACTATGGGAGACCTGGGTTGTAGTACAAGTTATGACTTCACCTGTTTGTATGAGCCTGAGCAAGTCGCCTGACCGCTCTAGTCTCTCTAAGGTTCCTTTTAGCTGAGATTCTAGGTTATAGGCAGGTGATGCGCCCAAAGTGATAAGAAATTCTGAGCACCTACAAAATATTTGGAATGCAAGCAGGCTCAAATAGGAAATTTTTAAAACAATCGAGAAAGGCAGGCCCTATCCTCACTTAATGCTAAGAGCAGGTTTGCCTCCCTTGCCCCAAGACAAATCCACCATCGCCTCCCCCTCAGCCCAGCCCCAGTGGTTCTGGGCAAGACAAGCAGGGCTGCTAACCTCGTTATAGTGTTATTATAACAAGTCGTATTCCTCAGGAATTTTCGACACCATTGAAGCCCTTTCTCATCTATTATTTCACTTTAGGCATCAAATTATCTCATTGTCTAAAATAAACCAGGCTGATTTTTTTTTTTTTTAGTAATAAAATAAAATAAACCAGGCTGCAGACAGAAAGGTTTTGAGGAAATCTTCATTTCTGGTGAAAGATTACTACAAGTGTATTCAGCCCACAGATGCTGAAATCCTGCAGATTGAAAGCCCTAACAGGCTCCTAAGGATCCCGCCTGTCTCTGTTGGAGAGTGGCAGCAGGGGAGGGATAGTAGAAAAACCTGGAAAGAGCGCTTGTAGCATTTGCATTTGTTCAACTGGGAGAGAAACTGCCACTCCAGGCTTTAGGAAAGTGTGAGAGGGGACGCTTCCTCTGGTTCTGGGCCTAGAAGGATCAAACCTGGGTGAGGGAAGTGTGAGGCTAAAAGCCTGAGATCAAAGTGTTTACTTGTGCCACACGTCAGGAGCATCCTGGTTGTTTGGGTTTCTGGAAAGGGAATACCTCCTTTGTCATCTACTCCACTAATACGAGTTTAGTGACCCTTGGTTTTTGGCAAAGCCTTGAAATGCTACAGGGTGGAGATGTAAAGGGGTGGCGTTATAGGTATTGGTTGAGGGAGAAGCACAAATTTTAGGAAAAATGTATGTGAGCACCCTGCCTCCTTCGATCAGAGCAACTCACTCAGCATTCAAAACCACTGAGGAGCTAACCAGCAAGCTCTCAGGCTTTGCTAAGGCTGGGGAGTAACAGGGTCCTGTGGTAACAGTCTTATAGTTCTAAGAGGACAAAGCAATCTCTTGCCTTTTGTTTTTTTTCTTTTTTTTTCCTGAGATAGGGTCTCACTCTGTCACCCAGGCTGGAGTGCAGTTGCGTGATCACAGTTCACTGCAGCCTCAAACTCCTGGGCTCCATCAATCCTCCCACTTCAGCCTCCCAGGTAGCTGGGACTACAGGCACATACCACCGTACCCAGCTAATTTTTGTATTTTTTTTTTTTTTTTTTTTTTTTACAGAGACAGGATCTTGCCATGTTGCGCAGGCTTGTCTCGAACTCCTGGGCTCAAGCGATCCGCCCACCTCAGCCTCCCAAAGTGCCGGGATCACAGGCGTGAGCCACTGATCCCCTCTTGTTTTCCTTGACAACTGGGACCTTAGAGACTGGGGATTCTGAATTCGGTTTAGGTTTTGCCCAGTATGACATGCTCCACTAGCAAACTAGAAGACCATTATTGCTAGTCATGGGGCTTCTCCAATAAGTGGGGTGGACAGCCTTCTCCTAAGTGGACATTTCCCTTGTTATTTCATTAAATTTCCTGGGTTTCTATCATCATACTTCAGTCATCGTTTTTACTTCTATTCAATTTAATGATTTGACATTTCAGGTTCCTGTTGGGTGCTTTTTTCCTTTGTCAACTTTCAAGGCCTCTCTTGCTGGAGAAGCTAGTCTCCCCACCCCTCCTCCTGCAGTCCATTCCTCTGCCGAGAGGCCTCCTATATTCTTAGGAAGAAGGGGGCAGGGCGCATTCTTGATTTACATCTGGTTTGTCTGCTTTGACCTGTCCTTGGCTCCCAGCTTCGTTCTTGGTTTCCTTGGAACACAAGAGTATAAGCAATTTGAGGGCAGGCCTGTATTTTACTTGCTTGGTTTTCCCGTGGCTTTTAGTTATACAGCCGATATTCAATAAAGGTTTCTTTAGTTGGATGTCTACTTAAATATTGACGTGGTCCCTTGTAAAGATTTCACAACTTTATACTGTGCTAGAAAATTCTTATTAATGTTTAAAAGTTGTTTTCCTGCCTTTTAACCACATGCAGTAACTCTCCTAGCCTGATGGAAGTCCTGATAGTATTGTGTATATACATATGAATCAGTGAGAATGGGCATGCAGCCTATTGGTATGTAAATGGTACCTGTACACCATTGGGTTGGGGAAGAAGTGTATTTTAAACACCATCCCTTCAATCTTGTATTATGTAACTAATAACCATAATAGATTAATAACTAACACTTCTTGAACATTCACAATGTATCTGCATAATCTTATTTAATATTTACATCAACTCTATGGAACGGGTTTGTTTGTTTGTTTGTTTATTTATTTTGAGACGGAGTCTTACTCTGTTGCCCAGGCTGGAGTGCAGTGGCACGATCTCAGCTCACTGCAATCTCCGCCTCCTGGGTTCAAGCAATTCTCCTGTCTCAGCCTCCTCAGTAGCTGGGACTACAGGCACATGCCACCACACTCGGCTAACTTTTGTATTTTTAGTAGAGATGGGGTTTCAACATATTAGTCAGGTTGGTCTTGAACTCCTGATCTCAAATGATCCACCAGCCTCGGCCTCCCAAAGTGCTGGGATTACAGGCGTGAGCCACTGCACCGGACCAAATGGGTACTATTATCACCCATTTTCATTTTATAAAGAAGGAAACTGAGGCTTGGAAAAAATTAAGTATCTTGCCCAATGCCTCACAATGAAGAGCAGAGCATGAATTGTCTATGAAGAAAGAATTGTTAAGAACACTCAGTAACTAAACTAATGCTAAAGAAATTCTTGGAACACTTCAGAATTGTCTATGAAGCAGAGGTAAATGTGAGCTCAGAACCTTTCCAAAATGTCCTTATTAGGTAGGGAAACCAACCATCCCAGTCCTGGGATACAGACTGCCTATGCTCAAACTGGAACAGTCCTAGGGAAACTGGGATGGTTGGTCACCCTATTGTTAGGGGACTCCCCCTTGTCATTTGAATATGTTTCTAATACTGGAAAACCTAGGAGGGAGATAGAATATTCTGGGCAAACAGCAGAAGTTTCCAATTTAAACGTAGCATATGAAAAATCTTCCCAAGTTGACATTTGAAGAGCCTTCTTTAATTTTTCTGACCTGTAAAGTATAACAACCTGGAACGGCCGGGCGCGGTGGCTCAAGCCTGTAATCCCAGCACTTTGGGAGGCCGAGACGGGCGGATCACGAGGTCAGGAGATCGAGACCATCCTGGCTAACACGGTGAAACCCCGTCTCTACTAAAAATACAAAAACTAGCCGGGCGAGGTGGCGGGCGCCTGTAGTCCCAGCTACTCGGGAGGCTGAGGCAGGAGAATGGCGTAAACCCGGGAGGCGGAGCTTGCAGTGAGCTGAGATCTGGCCACTGCACTCCAGTCCGGGCGACAGAGCGAGACTCCGCCTCAAAAAAAAAAAAAAAAAAAAAAAAAAAAAAAAAAAAAAAAAAAAAAAAAAAAAAAAAAAAAAAACAACCTGGAACAAGAGTTTTGGCAGTATTTGTTGTGATTGTTGTTGCTATAACCTCAAATTTTTTTCTAAGATTTTACTCAAAACCTCTTAATCAGCTCTATTCTACCTTTGACCCCAGAGCATACCTGGCTACTGTGATCTGAAATACTCTGAATCCGATTTCCCTTCCGGCTCTAAAAACCCTAGGATTCTACCTTTAAGCTTCTGACCTGGCCCCAACTGGTTCCCACACATAAATGCTCAGAAAATGATAAAAATAGCAAACATTTCTAATTGCTTTATGTGTGCTAATTCATTTAATACTCCTATTAATATGGTAACAAAGGGGAAGGATAAAGATTCGGAGATCAGGTTTTCAAGAAAAAATTGTGCAAAAAATTATTTGTGCTTCTCTGAGTCTCAGAACAAGTAATTTCATAATGTATATTCCTGGACCTGGCTTCTGAGGTGGTGGCCACTCACACGGCATGATTTGAGTGGCTGCCTGCTGCAGTAAAGTGCCTAAGTTCATACTATTTAAGATTCAGTTCTCTGTCCATGTACCATCTAAAATTCCTCTCCCAGAGCACCGCTGGTATGTAGACCACACTGTGAGAAACCCTGTATTAGAGATTGCAACCCATTGTCAACTAATTTACCATTTGATTTTGAGGATGGAGTTACTTGCTGTAGAGCGGTTTTGGGTTTCTGTGTGGTTAAGCCTGTCATTCTTTGCCTTTGTGATTTTTGCTTTTGGTATCAAGCTTCAAAAGTCCTTTCATAGCCCAAAGTAATTTAAAATAACTATTTCCTGAGTGCCTAGTGGTCTGACAAAGAATAGGCATTCTTGGATTAAGGGACATTCTCCATTAAAAGCACAAATGCATTTGCAAACTTAACATTCATGGTTTGGATACTTCATGAGAACTCAGACTTGTAAGAAACTGTCTTTTTGCTGAGGCACAGATGTGAATCGCATGTGTTAGGAGGCTAGTATGTGGGGACCAGTCCTTTCACCAATGAGTGAGCCTGGTGCCCTACCCCACATCTACTTGTGTGTGTGTGTGTGTGTGTGTGTGTGTGTGAGAAAGAGAAAGAGAGAGATGTATTATATGTATATATTGTACATAGTACATATATATAGTGGTAAAATAGATATAACATAAAATTTGCCATTTTAACCATTTCTAAGTGTATGATTCAGTGGCATTAGGTACATTAACAATGTTCTGCAACCATTGTCATTCCCAAAATGCTGTCATCATCCCAAACAAAAACTCTGTACCCATTAAACAATGACTCCCCATTTCCCCATTTCCCCCTCCCACTACCCTCTGGTAACCTCCATTCTACTTTCCGTCTCTATGGATTTGCCTATTTAGATATTTCAGATAAATGGAATCATACAATATTTTATGCCTGGCTTCTTTCACTCAGTATGTTTTAAACTTCATCCATGTTGTAGCACGTATCAGTACTTCATTCTTTTTATGGCTGAATAAAATTCCATTGTATGGATATAGCTCTTTGGCTTATCCATTCATCTGTCAGTGGACACTTAGGTTGCTTCCCTCTTTTGGCTATTATGAAGAATGCTGCTATGAACACTGGTGTACAAGTATCTGTTCAAGTCCCTGCTTTTAATTCTTTGGGGTATGTACCTAGAAGTGGCATTGCCCAGCACCTACTTTTCAACACAGTTTGTGGTCTGCTTCTCGTAGTCCACACATACGTAGGAACCTGTCATAAAATGAGCAAATGTCTTAGGGCATTCCTTGAGGAGAATGCTCCCTCTCTAAGCCAGCTGCTGGTGCTACTGATTACAATGAAAAGAAAGCTACAAAGTTTAGCGAAGTGATGGTGCTACCTGGAAATAGACGTTTTATGGGAGAAATGACATGCTTTAGAGATTGCATCCATGAGTTGGAGACTGGCAAAAGTTTTAGTGTGTATCTCTCATGAATGGCCAAGGTCTAGCGTACCTTTTAAAAGAGTAACATGTGACACCATTACTTGCCATTAACTACTTTGTATGGATTTGTTTATCAGACCTCCGGTCATGGTGACAGCTCACTGGGAACAGGGTCCTGACGGACTGGAATGTGGCAAAGCCAAGTTTGGAGGAGAGAGGTAGAGAGATGGAGCTGGAGTCCATGGAAGGCCTAGCTTGGGCTGTTACAGCATGGGGCCTGGACAGCATGAGAGTTCAAAAGATCTGTTTGGAAAGTTCATGCTCTTAAAGAAAGGTGGGAAGCACAGAGCTTGAATTTCATCTACTCCTCAGTTTTTGCCAGAAGTGGACTATTATTTACTGAGTCCACACCTCAGTAAATAATGCTTTCCAGGGTGACCTTAGTTTTCTTCCCTGCCTGAAGAGAAGGTTAACACTCCTGCTTATATTTGCACTTGCAGAAAAACCAACAAGCTCTCCATTCCAGGTAGAGGGTTGGCTCCTTTCCAGATCAGGTCCTGAAGACCAGGGAGTCTGGGTAAAATGGAGATGGATGTATCTAGCCAAGACTGCCAAGACCTCTAGGTATCCTGGGTGATGGAACCCTGCAGAATTCTTGCCCTCAACTGGTGGGTTGGTTGGGAGGAATGAGGTTGGCCATGTCTGCACCTGGTGGTGGTGTTGCGCTGTTGGCTCATTGTGATTCTGCTCCTACCTGAACTTTCTCTTCTTCTTATGTAAGCCATCCCTAAAGATAACTGTAAAGTCATAGTCTGCCATGGCTGGCTGGGTTTACATAACCAATTGGTTGGTGTCGTGCAATAGCCTCTTGAGCCCTGGAAAAACCAATGTGCTAAGTTGAGACTAAAACATGGGTTCATTTGATGGGGTATTTTGTGTGCTCAGTGAACTCAAGGGAGAGCATTCCATGACCACAGGAGTCAGAAAGATGAAATTTCCTTTTAAATAAAGAGAGCAATAATGGCCCAGAACATACTGTGTTGTCCCAAAGTCTGCAATAATGGAACAAGGGTTAGGGCATTGCTGTAGCACCACAGCTTTGGCAGAGAAGGCTCTCCATAGAATCCCCTGGGCTAGAAGGAGCCCCATGAAGGCCAGAAGGCTAGATCCCAGTTTCAGGGCAACCTAGGTTTGATGAAGAGTCAGGTCAGGGAAAAAATATCTTTTGGAGGGCACTGTCTACCATGCTGAAATCCAGCTTAACTAGAGTTGGAGTGGGGCTAAGATGCGATCTGTGAGAGCAGAAAACAAGCTTTTCTCGATGCTATTCCAGGCAGGAGGGAATTTTATCAGTAGGCAAGGTAAGTTCACTTGTACCTTCTAGCTGAAAATTCCTGCCCCAAAGTAGCTGTGGCCCTTCTGGAAACTGTGTATGAGGCAGTAAGATCCCAGCCAGCACAGAAGACTGGATGGGAAGCTTCCCATTGTAGAGACACTAGCCCAAGGGAAAACAAGAGCTGGAAGCAGGTTGGATCACTGATGATCCAGGCTCACCATTGGCCTTCCTCTCCTGGAAGCCACTTTCCTCAAATAGGTCCAGCCAGAAATCGGGCCCCTGCCTATGGACAGTGCACCACAGGGACCTTCCCCATCCTTCCTCGAAGGAAGACTTTACTCACAGAATAGCCTTGAGTATTCAACCCACTTCCTCTAATCTTCTCTTCAGGGGAGATGGAGAGCAGCTGTTCACAGCTTAGGGGTCTGGCCAGGATTCCCACTCCATGCTATCTAGGCTGTTGATTGGCTAGAGCTATCCCTAAGGAAGAAGGGGGTGAGAAGTGAGAGGAAAGGAAGCAACTCCAGCAGCTCCTTCCTGGCTTACCCCACTCCCAAGACACCCCTCCTTCAGTGCTGCCGTTTAGCCTCACTCCCAGACTAGGCTGGGCCTAGGCCAGCCTGAGGGCCCTGACTCATAACTAGCATGTCTTATGTAACAGAGCCAGGTTACTGAGGCATCACACTTCTGCTTGCTCAGTGGTAGGCTTCCCTGGGGGCAGGCATTTGGAAGCCTGCTGGGGGACCAAGTCAAGCTCATCATACTTCCCAAGGAAAAGCCTACTCTCCCCAGTGTCAGGCAAGCAGTCTGCTCAGAGACAAATGCCAGGCCGCAAAGCCTGACCCGGCCCCACACTCAGCAGTAAATGTAAGCAGACAGGCAAGCTGGAGTGGACTTAGTTTGGCTTGAGGCATTTTGGAGGTGGCAGGGAGGAACCTACTATCACCTGATAATGCACTGCTAAGGAAACTGCGTGGTGCATGGAGAGGCCCCAGAACAGGTCACAGAAGTCCCTCTTCCTTTTGTATCTGCTTGTTGGTTCAGAAACTATTGGGTGGGCTGGGGTGGGGGGAGTTGTGGGGGGTGGGGAGTGGAAATTCCAGGCTGACTGACACCAGGTGAAAGGGTTTACCGGAAGCTGGAGGGGATTTACCGGAAGGTGGAGGAGCTGTTTAAAGGAAGGCCTTTCAAGAGCCAATTTCCAGTCCATGCTCCATGAAGTCTCAAAATCCCCAGGTTGACCTGAATTCACAATGATTCTTAGCTCTCTGCCTGGCCTATTCAGAAAATTACATTACCAGCTTAGTGGAACTGAGCCCCCAGTGAAGTCAATATTGCCAGATTCTATGACAGATTTCTCTAATAACAAATGTGACTATCTACAGCACAGAATATCACCATCAATCTAATATTCCACTACCTCAAGGTTTGTGACTAAACCAATAGCTCCTCTTCTTCTCTTCCTTTGTCTTTGCCCCAGTCTGTCTCACATGTGTTGCCATCAGGTAAATGGTTCACAGGTCGTGAGTAGGTGGTGACACTGCTCTCCACTCCAAGAAAGAGAGGAGAAACAGGGAAACAAAGTCAAAAAGGTGGTGTGGGAATTACCAGCAGGCATGATTTGCATCCAAAGCTGAATCATAAGTTCTTGAACAAGCTCAAGACTACCATCTCAGGGCTCAGAAGAGCTTGGCACCCCTAGCCCCCCAGATCTCAGAATCCAGTGAAAATTAGGGGACCTGAGATGCAGATGCAGAATTTTCCTTTGTGGGAAAAGCCTTTCCTCCCAGGCTTCCAGCCCCTTTCTTCTCCCTATCCCCTCTGCCCTTTTGGTTCATAGGCTGTAGCAGTAAAAAAGAAAAAGAAACAAAGAAAACAAAACAAAGAAATAAATAATAAGAACTGCTCAGTTTTAAGGCAACATAATCTGCCTGCCCAGGTGCACAGATAAATGAATGATGGCAGCACCTCATTCGGCCTTGTACCAAAGCGACCAAGTACTTCAATTAATCAATCCATCATTTATTGACCAAGGGCCTGCTATGTATTGAGTACCGACTGGGGATTTATTGAATGCCTATCCTGTTAATCACTGTAGAGGACACAGGAGACATCAGAGGCTAGGACTAGGGCCCTGAGGAGCTGAGGGTATAGCAAGTAGGAGTGGAGCAGCTGCACCCAAGTTCAGTGGAGAACAAAGCACTGGCGTGACCGCAGGCTTCTGCAAACCTGGTCCAGCCTCCTGCTCCTTAAGGGAAAGGCCTTAAGCTTACTGCTCCCGGGGTCCGCAGGTCTGGAGCTTGGATGGTGCCAAAGCAAACTAGGAAGGGAGAGTCTCTTTATGGCGGCAGCTTCCAGCAGGGCCTCAAAGAATGGGTTGGCTTTGGCACGATGGAAAGCGGCAGGGCTTTCAGATTAGGAGAAGGGAGGAGAACCTCGCTAGTCTAGCAGGGCTCTTGAGTAGGAAGGGGCTGGCCTGGGGTGGGGACACTTTTGATTCCTTCCAGGCTGGAAGCCAGGGTCACCATTGATTCAGGAACAAGAGAGAAAGGCCCACTCTGGCCCTCCCCTCAATGCCCCTCTCTGACACAGGGCAAGCCGGACCCTAGCACCCTGTCCTTGGCAACCTGGGCTAGCCCTGGGGAGGCAGAGGCCTTCGGGGCCTAGGAGTAGGGAGGCACCTCCTCTTTATGCTGGAGAAAGCCCAGCAGAACAGGAGTCGAGGAGAGTCGAGCAGGGTAGAACCAAGGGGTGCAGTCGAGGGTGGGCACTAGAGGAGCCTGGGGGCTGTGACTTCCTATCTGTGCATCTCTGGCTTCGGTCTCCATGAGGTCCCTTCTGAGGTGGGTAACAGAAGCCGGGGTGTGTCAAGGTGCTACCACGAGAATATATAGACAATCCACCCAAGTATCTCTGGAAAAAAAGTTGCTGATGGCCCTGCAGGGTGGCATTTTAACTTTGTTTGCACCTTGGTCAAACCCGCTTCCCAGATACCCTATAAATGAAAGCCCCAGGGTAGGGTTGAGAAAGGTAAGAAGCCTCAAGCTGACAGGAAGGGAGACAGAACCAGGGTGGCAAAAGGAAGCAGTCTCAGGTAAACTGGAGAAAAAAGGTGTTGTTCATGGTCAACGTTCCATCCTCACTCTCTGGGACCCTCTCCCCAGGTTAGTGTCTTGCACACACCTGTGCCCACATCCTTTCCCACCAGTACTCTGGAGAATTCATATGTAAGTTCATGAATAGCTTCAGTCAATAACAAATATTCATTGCACACTTTCATGTGCCAGACTCGGTGGCAGGTACTGGGGATATAATGGAAAACACACAAAAGCTGTCATAGAGTAGTCAACGGAGTGGGGGAGACAGGCATTAACCAGATAGTCACGCTAATGAAGTATAGTTACAAACTAGATGCCAAGAGGGAAAAGGAATAGACTTCTGTCAAAGAGTATAACAAAGGGTCAGAAAAGCCTTCCTGGAGAAGTTACATTTGAGCTAAAGAAATGAGTCTCTAGCACTGAAATTCTAATAATCAGACCCAGGCCAAAGGTGATATTTTCAGATAGAAGACTTTCAGAGGAACCCCTGAAGCCATACCACATAGGTAGTTCTCACACCCCTGGAAATATCTCTAGGCCATGAGTAGCCAGCAGGTCCCAAAGGGGAGGACTGACAATTTTCTGACAAGAGGAAGAGATGAGTTTGAAGCTCATGGGGTAACTAGTATTTAATGTCATCCTTTGCTAAAAATAGTCCATGACAGTATGGAAATGTGTAAAGGCTAGCCCTGCGGACCAGTGATAAAGTGGGTATAGCCTGTGGGAAGGAAAATTTGTTTTTGTAAATTATTTACTGTAAAGGAAAAAGAAACGGGGGGTTGTCTGGGTTTTCTTTTCCCTTTGCGGGCTTCCTTCTGAGTCATGAATGCTTCTCATTGTACAGAGGCAGTGGGGCACAGAGCTTCAGGCTGCACTTTTCTGGGGCCCAAGGTGTAAATTTTCTGGGCTGCAAATATCAGATATTTATCCAGGCTGAAAAACAGCCTGAATGAAGAAGGGGAGGGAGGCTAGACTTTATTCTGGGAAGGACAAATAAATTGATCAAGAGGCCCCAAGGAGTGTTCATTTGAGAGAGGTAGCCCCTATCTCAAATGGTGGGTATGCCCTCCACAATGGCCAAGCAGGTGATAGCTAACAGCCCAGTGTGATCCAAGGGAATCTGATTGTGAAGTGTCAGGAAAAGGCCAACAGGACTTATTTAGCCAACAGGAGACAAACATGGGACTCTAGGGACCTGTGGGGCAAAGCGAAAGGAACTAAGATATTGATCTACAAGAAGTTTAAGGGTGGGGTGGAAGGTGGTAGAGAGCAAGAAGAGAGGTCAATCTTCAAATATAAGAAAAGTACGGGCCGGGCGTGTTGGCTCACGCCTGTAATCCTAGCACTTTGGGAGGCCAAGGCAGGTGGATCATGAGGTCAGGAGTTCGAGACCAGCCTGGCCAACATGGAGAAACCCCATCTCTACTAAAACTACAAAAATTAGCTGGGTGTGGTGGTGGGCACCTGTAATCCCAGACACTTGGGAGTCTGAGGCAGGAGATTCGCTTGAACTGGGGACGCAGAGGTTGCAGTGATCCAAGATCGTGCCATTGCACTCCAGCCTGGGAAACAAGAGCAAGACTCCATCTCAGGAAAAAAAAAAAGAAAGAAAGAAAGAAAGAAAAGTACATGTGCAGGTTTTTTTTTTTTTTTAACGCAAATACAAGAAAAGTCACAACTCAGAAATGGTGACTAGCTGTTTCCCATCCACACTGGGAAGAGAACAAGAGGAAACAGGCCCACATTGTAGCATAAAGAATTGAAATTAGATAACAGAAAGAACTTCCTGACTACAAGCATTCAGAGGAGCTGGACAGAATTACCAAGGGATGTTGTATGTAATTTATACATATGGGGAAGGTGATGACAGTAGTGATAAAGAATTGGATAAAAGTGTGAGAGTCCTGGTTTTATAAGGACCATGGCCAGAAGTGGACAGACAGGTGGGGAAAGCAAAGGGGTTAGGAGCAGGTGCTTATAAGAAAAAAGAAAGTGTATGTGTGAAAGGTGAAGGTGTTTTCATGAAAATACTTTTGTAATAAAAATGTCAATGAAATTTCCACTGGAGATAAGTCAGTGAAACTAGCATACATTCTCCTGTAACTGGAAAAGTGTGGGAGAATGGACTGAGGAGCTGGTAGGGGCCCTTGTAGCATCCTTCAGCTCTCTTGTCTCCTGGATAAATTAGTCTCAAGGGGGTCCCCTATCTTTTACATTTTAACAATTTTAGAGCACACTCCTCTGCTGGGGGCATTGGAGTAAGGCCACCCACTCCAAGTACTTGTTGCAGAGGAGAATGTTTTCCTCTTCATGCACACAAACAAGATTAGACATAGGCGATACAAATTAAATTAAATTAAATTAAATACAAGGAGTACAGTGGCAAACAACAAACCATGCAGGATCCCTGCCACAGGAAACTTACAATTTGGTGGCGGAGACAGACATCAAATAGTAATTACACAAATAACAACATCATTACAATTGATGGTAATGAAGGAAAAGTGCAGGAAGTCGGGAGAACACAGGCTAAGGGGACTTCACCCAGAATTAGAAAATCCACAAAAGAAAATTCATCATGTAAAGACATGGGGCACTGCAAGTGCCCCGCTGTGAGTGGTTCTTGCCCAAAAATCAGTAGTGGAAAGGCAAAATGAACCCAGTCATTGCTAATGCCCTAAGATGTGGATTTTGAAGCTCCGCCGGCTCACTGAAGCCCTGTCAGATAGGAGCAGGGAAATTTTCTCACTGCTAAGATCAGGCAGCCTTGATTTAGGTGAGTGACTCTCTAAGGGTCATAATGGCTCATCAGCTGAAAATCAGGATCAGAAAGACTGTGAAGAGTTCATCACTTGCCAGGTGTACAGGATGGAGGTCAGTGAAGAGAAGAAAGAACTAATGAGTGAAAATTGAACTTGAAATTGACCCCCAGCAGTGGCCATGTCTCCAAAATTCTATGTCCTCCGTCTCCTCTTTAAATGTGGTAGGCTTTCCTGGTATATTCTAGTATTAGCTGCAAGGTGTGCCCCAGGGCCTTTGAGCAGGAGCCCAGTCCTGGGGAGCCAGGATCCTAGAGAGGTGAGGTCCCACTCTGTTTTTCCCTGTCCCTCTTTCAGATGAGCAAGAAGTTCTAGCCCTTGTGGGGAGCTAGGATGGGCTTCTCTGCTCTCACAAGGCCCTAGAGAGGCCACCAAGGAGCAGAAGACATTAGCCAGTATGTGATAATGAAGCACAGGTGCTTTGCGTCTAATAGACAACAACTGACAGACTGTGACCTTGGCAAGTGACAATCTCTCTAGACCTCAGTTTCCTTCACTAGAAATTGGTGGTGATGTGGTTGGGAAAGTGAAGTGAGAGGATGCTCCTAGAAAGCACTGAGTGTCTCTTTATTAGTATTAGCCAAGTCAAATGTGGTACCAGAACAAAACCTTATCTGACTGGCCTTGCCTCCCTCTCTCACGAAATCCTTCTCTCACCAGTCCTCTTCTTGCTCTGTCACTCACATACCCTTTTCTGCACAGAGCCAGATGACACCTGAAACCCAGCCTGGCAAGCTTTCTCCCTGTCAAGGCTTGCTCTCTCAACTTTCTTCATTCACACTCAGGTATAAATGACTGAGAACACTTCTGGTTTCCTTTCTTCAGGGAGGGGAGAGTGGGGAGCTGTGGAGAACTTTGAAATTTTTACCAGAGATCAAAACCTACAGAAAGCACGAAGGTGCCCTACTGGCATTGCTAGCAACTGAGGAAGATCTCAGAGGACAGTGGGCCCGAGGACGTTCTCTTCAAGCTCCTGAGCCTCTCCCTTTTCAGGGTTGGTGACCATTCCTTGTACCTCCACATGCACCTTAGATGGAGATGCAGAGGCTCAGAACTGGTAGGAGTTTTCTCAGCCATCTGCCTGACCCTCTCCCATTACAGATAAGGAAACTGAGGCCCAGCGTGGGGTGGGTACCTGCCCCAAACCAAACAACCAATTAGTGACCAGCTGCAAAGGGAAACCATGTCTCCTGATTCTCTGATCCAATGATCTTCTGACTTTTCGTCTCTAGACGGCTGTGCAGCATCCCATCCCAGTAGGTACACAACATCTCCATGCCAGGACACCAGCTTTGGGTACACCTGATGCCAAAAATGGTGATTTTTTTAAAATTTGATTTTGTTTAATGGAATTGACCAATGGTTTGGGTGTTATGAAGCCCCAGCCCTGGAATCTTGCTTCTGCTCAGGCTGGGGCTGCATGCCACAGTCATGCAAGGGGGACAGAAAGGCCTGCTGTTCGGGTTGGAAAAGAAATCAGTTGCTGAAACATTGGCCTTTTTGAAAGTTCCAACCACAGGGGCTGGCTGGCAGAGCCGCCGTCTGGGCTCTCCCGGAGGATCCGGCCCTCCCTTTCAGTCTGGGAGTTAGTTTAGGAAACTGGCCCGGTCTCGGCAGAAGATCCGGAGGGCAGCGCTTGCCCCAGGAGCTCCAGTCTTCCCTCAGGGCCTGGGAGCTCCTGAAGACACTCAGGACCGTGAATTTCCTCCCGCCCGAACAGCCGAGCCAGCCCAGGCTGGCCCTGAGGCTCCCTGAGCACTTTTTCTTCTGAGCCTAGAGTTTCCAGTTGTCCCGCCCTAACCCGGCAGCTACAGAGAAAGGGAGAGAAGGCAAGCAAGAGAGGAGAGAGCCAGAGCGTGAGAGCGCGCTCTACTAAAAGAAAGGAGGGAAGCAACCCCAGCCAGGTAATCAAGGCTTGGGCAGCTGTGAGATGAAGGTGGAAAGGCTGGAGGAGCCCCAGCTCGTGGAGGAACCCCAACTCGGGGAGGACCCAGAGCTTGGGGAGGAGGCACAGTTCCTGGAGGAGCTACAGCTCGAGGTGGTAGAAAGTGGGTCAGATTTGGATCCAGAAGATTTGGGTTCGAGTCCAGACTTTGCCACCAATCTGATGCTTGAGCTTGAGTAAGTAACTCCTGCCCTTCTGTGGGCTGCTTTGCCTACTTACAAAATGGGGGAGGGGAGAGACAGGATGGTCTGTAGTGTCTCTTTCAACGCAGATATTCTGGAAGACTATGTTTCTAAAGTCTTGATATGTGAGGATGGGATGCATGGAAACTTGAATGAGTAAGTCACTGAACCCCAGAATGTCAGAATGGTATTGTGCAGGGAGAGGGAGTTCACATAAGACAAAAGAAAGAGAATGAGAAGGTAGTACATAGGTAAGAGTCATGACCCTAAGAGGGGGTCCCGGCTGAACAGAACATTAGGGTCTATTTTCAAAACTCAAGGATGGGCTGGGCACAGTGGCTCACGCCTGTAATTTCAGCACTTTAGGCGGCCAAGGTGGGCGGATCACCTGAGGTCAGGAGTTTGAGACCAGCCTGGCCAGCATGGTGAAACCCGTCTCTACTAAAAAAGAAAATGCAACAACTAGCCAGGCGTGGTGGCCTGTACCTGTAATCCCAGCTACTCGGGAGGCTGAAGCAGGAGAATCACTTGAACCTAGGAGGCGGAGGTTGCAGTGAGCCGAGATTGCGCCACTGCATTCCAGCCTGTGGGACAGAGCAAGACTCCATCTCAAAAAGAAAAAAAAAAAAATCAAGGATGATGGGCTTGGAACCGGTTAGTAACAAAAATCTGGGTGTTTGGAGGTGTCGTTAATGTGCAGTTGTTAATAAGGTCCTTAACCACATGTCTCCCAGTGATCCCATGTGCCCCAAAATGCAAGCACTGAATGCAGAATGCATTTCTTGAGTTCTTTACATGTGTCTTTGCAGAAATTCTCTATTGAATTGTGAGGGATTTTCAGATAGTGATGTCCAGATTTAAAAAGCAAATCTACAAAGAGAGACTGGTCTGGCCCTCTTTCTGAAAACCTCCTTTCTTTGTAAATCCCCACTCTCACCAGACCCACTGTTGCATGACTCAGTGCAGGTCCCTTTGAGAATCTGACTGCTGCTATATACAGCTACTCTCCCCCAAATAATGCACAGATGAGCTACCAAAAGCCAATCTGCTTGGTGGGTGTTGATATCTGGTACATTTCACTGTATTAAAATTCCATCAAAATCAGTCATCTCTCTCTGGATTACATGGTGAGAGTCTTTTAAACCATAGCAGGTGACCTTCCACTAACCAGAGAGTGCCTTTCCAGGCTAGGCATGATATATCAGGGCTCCCTATATCACAGATCATCTACAATGTGCTCCTCCAACCACATAACCATCAGTATCTAACACTGCTGGGCAAAGTGTGATGGTGAGAGTGAGTAGACGAAGAACCTTCCTCCACCTGTCCAGACACCTGCCCACAGTCCTAGTGTGCTCATTACTGCACAGTCTCCTTCCTCCCTGCTAGCCCTGCTTCTTCTTGGCTCTGTTCATTCTTTCAACAATAATTTCTTGGGTGATTTCTGGCCACTCAGTTAATCTTTTGTTGTTGTTTTGTTTGTTTGAGACAGGGTCTTTGCTTTGTTGCCCAGGCTGGAGCACAGTGGTGCAATCTTAGATCACTGCAACCTCCACCTCCGGGGCTCAAGCAGCCTCCCCAGTAGCTGGGACTGTGCACCACCACACCTGGCTAACTTTTTTTTTCTTTGTTTTTTTTTTTTTTTTTTTTTTGTAGAGACAGAGTTTCACCATGTTGCCCAGGCTGGAAGTTAATCAATTATAGATTCCTAAGGGAGAGGATCTTAGAATTCCCTCAGGACAATGGTTTTCAAAGAACCCTTAGGGTCCTCCTTGGCACCTTAGGGGCTGTGGGAAGGGGAGGGGAAAGGGGGAAAGGGAAGAGAGTTTGGGGTATGAGAGCAGAGGCAAGGGTGAATATGAGGGAGGGAAAGGGAGGGGGAGAGTGTGTGGAGGACAAAAAGAGGAGAGGTAGATTGTGCCACAGCCCTCACCAAATATGGGCTACATATGGAAACAAGGTTGCAAATAAGATTCTATATGTTTCTTTTAAAGTTTGTAGGGTTTTGTTCATCACCTGGCTTGTATTTCCTCACCAGAGAATTTTCAAGCTAAGCTCCTCCTAACTAGAAGGCATC
The DNA here is from genome assembly GCF_007565055.1 of Rhinopithecus roxellana. Lineage (NCBI taxonomy): Eukaryota > Metazoa > Chordata > Mammalia > Primates > Cercopithecidae > Rhinopithecus > Rhinopithecus roxellana. The sequence goes on along the minus strand of NC_044555.1, from coordinate 94,699,820 downwards.
TCCCAGTGGGTGATGGATGTTCGGGGGAGACCTGTGGGCTGGGTGGGTGGAGCTCCTGGCCTCAGCCCTGCCTCCCTCAGAGCAGTTCCACTCCTGTAAGGACTTTGTATCCAGAGACCCTGAGACCTCCCACATTAGACCTGGGAGTGGGGTAGGGATTAGGGATGATTATCCTGTTGTTAAACAACAACAACAAAATAAGTTGTAAGCCGCAGAAGGATGTTAACTTCCCAGCTGCTACAAGAATCTCTTCTAAAGCACTCCCAGAGGGTGGACACGCTGCTTCAGCTCAAAGGCAATCTACATACTTCCCTTGTTTGTTGGCCCTGATTGTTACACTGTCCGTCTGTTTCGTCAAAATCAGCACACATCTTGCCCACAGAATGCTTTGGTCCCTCCTCTCCTGTTTCCACTGAAGGCCTCTTTTGTCTCCTGAACACCGGGGAGCAGACTCTAGAAGGAGGGGAGTGGCCCCTGGCTTCCCCGGGAAGACCAAGTTCCCAACTGGGGGCACCACGTGCTCCAAGGGGCGTATGTGAGCTCAGCATGGACAGGCAGGTCACTGATGTGGGCATGGGGCACTCCAGCCAATGCAGCCCCTGGGGCTAAAGCAGAGGAAGTCCACTCCACAGAGGGCACTGGCCGAGTTGAGTGAAGTCTAGTGTGGAATTCTCGGCAAGGGAAATAGCTCGAGGGAAGGAACACTTGACCAGGAATAAGGGCCCTGTGTTCTGTTGCAAACCCCAGCCTTGGCTGGGGCTGTCACCTGAAAGGAGAAAAATAATAACGGCCAGTGCCCTGGCCCTGAGAGGAAGGAGGGAGGGAGGCAGGCTCAGGACCATATCCTGGCCATTTGGAGCAGTCTAAAGCCCTGCCGGCTTTACATTGGAGAAGGAAATAAAGCCGTGCTTGTTGGCGGTGGGGACCATCTGTGTGCACTATACAGAGAGCACTGTTTCCCCAAGTGTGGTAAACATACGCTGGTGGTGTGCAAGATGATTTTAGGTGGTACGTGGACTAACTTTGTTTTTCTATTTTTATAGCTATTTATTTATTTAACATGTATTGGGGGAATATATAGCTAACACATACACTCCATGATTTCAAAAAATATTATTTCTAAGGATGAGGCATTTTAAAAAAAGGGAATCTGCTTAAAGTTAATTTACAGTAAATATTAAGTAAATAACAATGCTCAGATACGGCAAAAATCTTGAAAGTGGTAGACAAGTAACTGGAGTCAAGGACATGCTATTACACTGTGTGTTAGCAGACGTGTGGCAAGAGGGGCCAGAGGATATGTAACTGGAGCCGTATAGTATGGTTTGAGATGGTCTTTTCCATGTATACCTAGCTTGAAGTCCCCCTCTGACAGCCTGCTCCCAAGTGTAATAGCAACCTGCTATTTTTATATCCCCAGTGTCCTGCTCTGCCCCATGACACTCAACACTCCAGATTAGCAGCAGGCCTTTCCCTTGGTTGAAGGCACTGTCTCTACCATGTTCCTGGCAGACATGGGGAAATAGGCACTGGAGAATTGATGGGTCTGTCCTCACCAGCCTCCATTGATTTCTTCTTGGCATCGTTCATGGGCTTTATTCAACCCAAATTAAGGGAGGTATTTCCAGGAAGCAAATCAAGAGGTTACAATATTTCTTTGAATGCACAAAGCCACAGTAGAAGGACAGGAAATATGTCACTGTGGCAATTTCACATGGACTTGCTCTGATTTCCTGACAGATTCGGATAAGATTGGTGGGAAATATGTACAAAATCAGACTATACAAGAGGGTTCCCACTTCTAGCAGGAGTTTATGATAGGCTGTGTGTAAACATGTTTGGTCCACTTCTTTCCATTCCCTGTGATACAAAACATGATTATTAGTCCTGCTTCCTCCCAGGGCTCACCTTGTGGATCTCACGAAGACGAGCCCTGGAGGGAAGCACAAAGGCGATGAAGGTTCTGGGTCTGGTCTCCTGCCTTCTGGCTGGGTTACACCTCGGGTGCCTTGTGTGTCTTTCCTATGTTGGCCAGTCCCTTGAACAGTCTTTAGCAAAAGCCTCAAGCGGAGACAGTTGATCTTCAAACACCTCCAAGAAAGGAAATACCAAAAAGTCCTTTGGTCATACATTCCAGTGTTTAACAACTTCTGCTCTCTGACATTATTCCTTCTAATTCTGTCCTCCAGCTTTCCTATGCGCAATAAATTTAATATGCTTAAATTGTAGTTATCCCATCCCTTGTCGGTCTTATTTTCCAAATTAGCTAAATCCATTTTTTTTAAAAAAGAAAAACCTTTGAACTAGCTTTCATTTCTCCATCTTTTAGATAATGTCCAAGTTATCCACCAGAGATTTCATTCTGTCCTCTGTAACAGCTGAAATTGTGACATGAAAACCTTTGCCCTTAGCCAGTCACCCCAATCCATCCTCTGATCAGTGACACACATTTACAAGATAGCAGGTTAGGAAAGGAGCAAAATTAACCCATTTATGCCTGGTGTTCCATTATTGGAACACTAAGGTTGTGGGAGTTATTTATGTCCTACTGCTCAAGGTTATCGCCAAGGTCTGATTTTTCACACACACACACACAAAACATCACAACCTCTGTCATAAATGGGTTAACTGAACTGCAGAGGACCCAATCACCTGCCCTAACTCCCTGAGCTAGCTGTTTTACAGGAAACTGTAGCTGTGTAAGATTTCATTAGTGGCCAATGGCCATGGAATAGAGAAGGAAGATGACCTCATAGTTCCTACAAGCTTCTTTCATATTTAGAGCATCCAGGATCATGCTTGTTCCTTAATGATACTAAATTGTGTGCTAGCGACTCATTGCAGCCTCTGCTGCTAGCTGCCTACCCACATAGCCCCATTCTTGTATCTGGGTAGAGTTTTGACTATTCCTATATTCATTACCCATTTTGTGGATTATCTACAGCAATCACAAAATTCCAGGCTGCCCCCCACCGACCTTCTAGCTAGTTTCTGGGAACTCTGGGGTGCAGGATCACTTTAATACCAGCCCAACTAGTGCATAAAGATAGTTTTTTTCAAAAATAAATTACCCATTCACACATGGATTCCAAATCCAAGTATGATTGAGTTTCATATGGCTAGGGTAACATAGGTCATGTGGCATGGATAATCCAAAATAAGAGATAATGTAGGAGAAACATCATGTCTAGCTAGCTTTGAAATTGCACCATAGTGAGCCAGGCGCAATGGCTCACACTTGTAATCCCAGCCTGTGAGAGGCCGAGACGGGCAGATCATGAGGTCAAGAGTTCGAGACCAGCATGGCCAACATAATGAAACCCCCATCTCTACTAAAAATACAAAAAGAAAAAAAAACTAGGCATGGTGGCACACTTCTGTAATCCCAGCTACTCGGGAGGCTGAGACAGGAGAATCACTTGAACCTGGGATGTGGAGATTGCAGTGAGCCAGGATCACACTACTGCACTCCAGCCTGGGCAACAGAGTGAGGCTCTGTCTCAAAAAAAAGAAAAAAAAAAAAAAAGAAAAGGAAGAAAAATTGTACCATGAGTTTAATATTTTTCAGTAGATCTCCCTTCTTAATTATTTGGGCTGATATGAAAATAAGCTTGCACCCCTGGAGTATACAGAAACTAGAAGAAACTGGATATAGGGAGAAGCTAAGCTGAAGCCAAGTATTGCCACTGCTATTTCACAAAGTGGAGAAGCCACCTGGAAATACTTGGGAGTTGATTTTCAAGCATACCGAAGTCATTTCTGTGTGTCTTTGGAAAATGTCATATAGTTGTGTATGCTGTGGATTTGTCCATGAAGACCTAAGGGGCCTGTGTAATGGTACCTAGTTTGACTTGGGGAGACAAATCCAAGGAGTTCCCAGGAAATCGATAGTTCCCTTCTTCCTCACTATAACCTGATGGCTATATCACAATGCCTGGTCTGATCATCTGACCCGTGTGAGTCTGAAGGAGGTGGCGCAATTCATCTGAGGAAAATCACATCTGAGACAGGAAGGGGCACGGCAGCCTCTTCAGCCAAGGATTTATGTATCTGTCACAGGAGGGAAGTGTGAGCTGAGAAATGACTCCCAGAAGTGCTAGAATTGGAAGAGGCAGCACTGCTACCTATCATAGTCAGCAGTGTATTCATGGGGAATCTATGCTACCTCAGGAGGCCAGCATCCTGGCCCTTTCTCCCTTCCCTGAGTCCATCCTCCCTCCTCTCTCCTCTGCGGCTCAGCAAGCACTTAAGAAAACAGAGCTGAGCTAGCCAGGTGCACCCTGCCAGCGGCCAAGCAGTAGGTAAAGGGAAGGATAGAAGAGGCTTGTACTGCTCTTAGCCTGGCAGTTAGAGGCCCGAGGGACAAGTCCCAGACCCTTGAGCCAGCCACAGTAGGCTTGCAGCTGATGCCATGTCACCATGGCTGAAGCTAGTGGCAACCTGAGTGGATGGGGCTTCTCTGGTTCTTGCAGCCCACAGAGACCAGCAAGTTCACTCAGTTGGGTTCTGTCTAGACTTAATTCTTGCTGTCTTTGTGAATTGATTTTTACATTCTGGCCTGCTGTGCATGTCTTGGCTATGGGATCTCTTGCTGAGCCTGGGACGGAGTCTTTTCTTCATGCCCCTTCTCCTCTGCAAGGCTGCTGGACCAGCTCCCTTGGCAACCTCATTAGGCTCCAGTGGTGTCCGTGGGGAATCTAAACTGGGCAGCAGTGCTCCATCTTTAGGGCTCTCATCCATCCAGGTGGCTCCTAACCTCTCTAGTGCAAAGGGATCCCAGCTGAAAAATCAAAACCAACCTTCTTTGGGAGCACCCACTCATTGTTTGAGACAGGCTATGAGAAAGTCCACACCTCCAGGCATAGCTCTTTGCGCTTCCCTTCCTTGTTCTTTGTCTCCAGGACAGGAAGCTTGGCCAAGGAGGCAGATCATCCCCCAACTCACCACCCATAACAAAGAACTAATGACTGTTTTCACCATTCCCCTCCTCTGGAAGCAAGAGGTGGGTCATGCCAGGCCTTGAAGTTGAGTAGGGAAAGTGAATCCCACCCAGGCTGCAGACCTAGTTTCCTCCTCACCAGCACATGGTCCCTGTATTACGTGGGAAGAGGTTAGTATGAATTCTGAGTAAATGTCTCAGTCTGGAGAGGAGATTGTGTCTCCCTTGTTGTAAACCTAGCTGCCAAATCAGAACCACTTTCAGCTTGGATAGAGGAATCAAGCTCATCCCTCAGAAAACAGATGGTGAACAGTATAGGCTTTGTTTTTGATACTCCCTTGTCTCACTCCTTCTCCCTTCTAGCACAAGCTCTTCATGCTACCCCCTGCCGCTGCTTAGGACTCTCAACTATAGGATGACAGCTCATGTTCCAAAACTTTCCTGATCTCCTGCCTCTTAACCATGGCCTCGAGGCCTTACTTTCTGCTAACGCTAATGTGATATGATGAATCCAGCTGAGGTGTAAACAGCCTGTAATAGCTGAATGTGCTCCCCTTCCCAAGTTGCAATTTTATTTAAACCTGGGCCTTCAAAAGGAGTAAGAAAAGTGAGGATTTCAGGCTCAGTCCAGGGCAAGTAGAGTTGAACTTTTGGGGCATGGTGCCTTTGATCTTTATCCCCTCAAATCATTCCATGCAGGCAGCCACCCTGTCCATCTATGTGTAAGGCCATCCCTGAAAATGTGGTTAACTTAAGTAGAGGGAACTGAGGAAATCCTGTCTAGGTGAAGTCCCCAGTTTAGCCTGCAGAGCAATAGCTGAATTCTACCTAAGCCTCTGGTCCCTCCCCTGACCAGCCAGGCAGGCACTTATGGAAGATGTAGGGAAGAAACTGGAAATCCTCCCTTGTGCATACCTGACTCAGTTGATTTTTTAAATATCTGAGAACACAAGCATGAGGCAATTACTTGTAATAGCAAAACCATCCTCGGTTAAAGGGAGGAACTCTAACCACTTACAGAGTAAGAGTTACAGTCCTTCTGAATGGTCTGTTGAAAAGCTATTTTTGGCTCATTTGCTCTTCTTTCCTCCTTGAGTTCTGTTCCCCTCTAGGCCCCTCAGGAGCCTCTCTCCCCACCTCCTTCCCGGTGTCTGTACTCGCACAGCTTACGCAGGGGAAGTAACCCCTCGCCAAGTGATTCTCTCATCCAACACATTTTCCAAGATGGTCCCATTGCTCCTTTCCAGAAGAACAGGGACAAAGACTGTCTGGGTCAACATAACGACCTCTTCCCCTCCACCCAAGCACACCGGAATTCCAAATGCTCTTGTTTCCTTTGAGCATAAATGGCTTTTGCTGCTGATCCTCTACTCTGGGTTACCCATTTCCTGCTCAGCCTTGGCACAGCAAACATATCTCTGGAGCAGCTACCTCAGGGTAATTTGAGAAGTAGCTCTAGGCCATCACATGTGGAAAAGGAATCAGGGGAAGACACATGTGGAATAAGAATCTCCTAGAGAAAGATGCTGGGCTTTTGTAAACGGCTTTAATAATATAGAAATACCAGCAGCAGATGTTTCTAGAATGCCAGCATACTTTATTCTAAGGTGACCTTAGAATTATGATTCTGTCCTCCCAGTTTCCATGACTTTAACAAAATCCCTGACACTGTGCCATCTCTCTCAGGGAGTCAGCTACCACCCATCTCCTGCCTGTGTGAAAGTCTTGGGCACACATACCGCTATCCAGTTTGGAGCCTCCAATGAGTACCTACCTGCAGTATCTGATCAGTTTCTGCCTAGTCAGATGTGCCCTGTTGCTGAGCCTGCTTGGGTGGGGAGGATGGGAAAATGGGGCAAGTGCTTCATGAGGGAACTGTTCTCAGCCGCCCCCTCTCCCAACTCCCCAGCTCTCTCTTTGTTCTGTCTCCTGTTTCTGGGTTCTAATCCTGGTCAGGCCCAATGCCCCTTGCCCATGATACTGGGTCTGCAGTTTTGCTTGCAGTCCTCGCTTTGCCGTCTTGCCCGCCACTTCCAGCATTTCTCCTCTGCTCAGCTTCTGAGCTGGTGTCAGATTTCTACCTGCCTGGCCACTGAGCCCACCTGAAGATGTCTGGCCAATTCCTTTTGGCCTCTGCCTTCTCACCATGCCAGGGATGCTTATTCTTGGTGGGACCACAAGTGGAAGGTGCTGCTTCAGCAGACTCACCCTAGGGAGCAACTGCTCCCCACTCTGCCACACCACACACACAAAAAAACAAAACACAAAAAACAAAACTAAGCGAGAAAGCAAGAGTATTGCTCACGTCCACTTGGCCCACAGCTTTGTTTAACCCGTTTCTGAATCCACATTTTTATTATTATGTTGCTATGTTGCCCAGGCTGGAGTACAGTGGCTATTCACAGGTGCAGTCATAGCATAAAATAGCATCGAACTCCTGGGCTCAAGCAGTCCTCCTGCCTAGCCTCCCAAGTAGCTGGTAGTACAGGCACATGCCACCATACCCCTCTTGGATCCACATTTTTAATAGGCCTTCCAGTACTGATCGCTAAAGCTGCAACCCCATTCTAGGGTAATCGGAGAATGTAGGCCTGTTGTGGGGACACTCGATGAAGCTGCATAACTCTGTCTGCCTTTCTATAGCATTCTCCCCCTTCTTCACTGTGCCCTGCACCCCAAGTCCTCCAGTGTCGACGCTGTGGCTGCCCCCTGGAGATGCCTGGGAGCACCAGGTGTTAAGCAAGGGCTCCTGCTCAACACTCCCAATTACACTGTGTGCCACTGGAGTGATCATAAGGACAAGTGGAGGATCCAGCCAGTGGGACCCCATGCCCATCACCCCAACTTCACCCTGAGTAGCTCTGCTTTTGTCTGTTTTATAAATTGGATTTTCTATGTGAGATTCTATTTTAAATCTGGCAAGCATGGTGGCTCATGCCTATGATCCCAGTGCTTTGGGAGGCCAAAGTTGGAGGGTCGCTTGAGGCCAGAAGTTCAAGATCAGCTTGAGCAACTTGGCAAGACCCTGTTTCTAAAAGAAAAAAAAAGATCACTACTCTAGGCCTTTCTCTCTCCATATCAGAATTAACCACCTCCTGTCCTCCTGTCCTTTTCTTTTCTTTTTTTGAGACGGACTCTCTCTCTGTCGCCCAGGCTGGAGTGCAATGGTACGATCTCAGCTCACTGCAACATCTGCCTCCCAGGTTCAATCAATCTCGTGCCTCAGCCTCCTGAGTAGCTGGGATTACAGGTGCCTACCACTACGCCCAGCTAGTGTGTGTGTGTGTGTGTGTGTGTGTGTGTGTGTGTTTAGTAGAGACGGGGTTTCACCATGTTGGCCAGGCTGGTCTTGAACTCCTGAGCTCAGGTGATTCACCCTCCTCGGCCTCCCAAAGTGCTGGGATCACAGGCGTGAGCCACCGCGCCTGACCTGTCCTGTCCTTTTTTCCTCTTCCCTCTGGCTCTGCTCTCTGCTAGCAGACAGAGTCCAGTGGGGGAGGATGCTAAGCAAATAACCGTCCCTACTACAGGCTAGCTATAGGCTGGCAATGCCAATGCCTTTACCCAGTTAAGATGGTAAGCAAAGCAGGCAGGTTGGCACTCTGGTTCTCACATCATGTGGCTGCCTCCTCACCCATCATTAATAATAATCCCTCGCATTTGCATAGCACTTGACAATTTCTAAAGCACTTTCACAGACTTTATCTTATTTGATCCTCTGGAAAGCCTGTGAAGGCCGCCAGGGCAGGGGCTATTATTTACATTTTACAGACTCCGGAGACTCTTGAGACCATTTAATTGCTGGCCTTTCTATAGAGTTTGCCAAAAAGAACTAGTCGGTGTGAGCTGATGGGCTAGTTAAAGGGAACAAGAGTTGGAACAAGGGTTGTAAAAGGAATGAAAGGGGAGGGAGATGAGGCAGAAGGGAGGAAGATCCCACTGTGCCCCAGATCCACCAGCCTTATTTGTGAATCATTTCAGAAGCAGTATGGAACTTTGGGAAGGGCTGACCCAAGGAGGCAGCGATTTTTCCTTCTCCATGATGGTGGCTTCTGGGGCTCCTGAGCTGACCACTGGCCTTACCTTATCTCATCCCCACTCCACAAATCTGATCTTGTCACAGCTCACTTGAGTCTCATTTCATTCTGAGGAGCAGAATTTCAAGTACTAGATTTGGAAAGGCTCATAGAGATTATCTAGTCCAGCCTCTCATTTTCCAGAAGTGGAAATAGAAGCCCAGAGATAGAAAAAGTCTTGCCCAAGGTCACACAGAGAAGGAGAAGCAGAGTTGGATTGAAACCCTTGTCTCCTAACTTGCAGTCCATTGAGTTTTCCACTATTTACATACTGATCCCTCCATGTGTGTGCATGTGTGTGAAGGGGTGTGTGCAGGGGTGTGTGTGCAGGGGTGTGAAGAAGGCTGTGGGCAGTGCCTGGAATGCCTGTCTGGTGAACTGCTGTGGCTTGGACCTTGGACCCATATGTAGTGACTGGGAGTTAAAGCCACTTATAGGGCCTGGGGTATGATAGGGTGTGAGAAAGACAGGGTTCAGGGTTTCTCTCCCAAGGGGATTCACCCACATAAACTGCTCCAGGTAATTAAGATCCCAGAAGAATTGGCAGCTGCTTGCTGAACAAATTAGAATCTGCTGTTATGGGCATGTTCTGTGCTGGAGATCAGAGGGCCCTCCCTGATGTTTGGTTCATTAGTCATTGTTCCCTGTCAGAGCAAGCACTCAGAAAATTGGATGTCTGGCAACAGCCTGTATTTAGAAATTCAATAGCAGAGCAGCAACGGCAACAGCCGAGTGTCTGGGACAGTGCTCCATGCACAGTAGGTGCTTGAAAAATGCTTGTTAGCTAACTAATGAACTAAGTAAAGAAAGCCTTTAGTCCTCTGTGCTATTCAGAATGAAACAGTGTCAATAACAGATCTGATTGCTTTTCAGCTGAGCCACATTTGAACTTTTTAATGGGCAGGCTGGTGGGACTGGGTAAAAACTCACTGATCGCTAGGTTTTCTGTGCAGACTGCACTGCGTAGATCACAGTGCCCACCACTTAGATGTCACACTACATTCTGCTTAGATCTGACAGGCCCACTTCTCTTTCTGAGCTTCCCCATGACTTCCTTCTAGTCAAATCCAAAAGTCCTTTTCCCAGCTCTAGGCCTCTATGGCCAGAACAGAGTAAGCCTGGCAGGGGACAAGATGCAGTCCCAGGGCGTGTGTGATAAGGGGGAGTGAGCAAGCTGCAAGAGGACACACAGCAGAGTGGGCTTTCACATCAACTTTTCTTTCTTCACCGTCTTGCCGCAGGCCAGGCCTGCTAATTTGGACAGATATTTTCATATTGTTCTTAACTATCAGGGAAAGATTTTGTTTTGGTTTTGTTTCTTATACTAAACGTTCTTAGTTTGGAATACCCAAGATTCCTTGCAAAGGTCAGCTAGCATAGCAGGACTAAGAGAATCTTAGAAGCTTTTGGCAGTCACTAAAGGTTACCACTGGTGTCTTGTCTATAGGCCAAGGGAGTGAACTCTGTGAGGGATTTCAAATGTCCTTGATGGACTTTTCCATCATGCTAAGAACCATTAGAAAAAGTATTTAAGCAGTTCACCTAGCTGTCCAGTCACTCCTCCAAATGTAATCCACCAAGGAAGAAAGAACAAAGAATGTATTGAGTGCAGACTCCTTTTGCCTTTGTTGGGAAGGAAGACACACATGAATGTGTGTATGTGTAACTCCATACATGTATCAGGACTTGAGTGGGTGGAAGGGACTTGAGGAGTGATGAGGGTGTACGTAAAAAAACATCTGTTACGCTGTATGCAAAACGGTATGGAAAAATGTATGGTAAATATACTTATGGGGGCCTACCAGTATTTGTGAAGGGACAGCTGGAAGTATAGCATCTGGGAGGGTTGGTGTTCTTGTGTATGTGACTCCATCTGAGTCAAATCCTGTGTATGGAAGTAGTACTCCTTGAGAGTCGGGATGACCAAGGAAGCGAAGGAGGTATGTGTGCCTGCCTGTGTGTGCATGCATGAGTGTGTGTGTATGTCTGTGTGTGTGTGTCTGTCTTGTCTGTCTGTCTAGTGAGAGTGTATATGTCTGGACTGTCCTCAAGTCTTGGACCTGCCTGGGAGAACCGTCCTGGCCCCTCTTCCCTTTTCCGCACTCCCAGACCTCCTTAGTTCTTTGCCTCTGCTTCCTCCTTAGGGAGATATTTTGTAGCATGTGTCCCTCCTTTCTCTTTTTCATAAGACACAGAGAGAGGTGCCCCCTCTCCCAGGCCACCTGCAGTCTCTTCCAACAAAATGAGGGTGACTCCGCCAGTGAGAATTGCAGGGCTCAATGATTGGGAAACAATCTCCAAGCCAATGAAATGTCTGCCTAAAGATTGTTCTTGGATCAATGGGAATCCTGTGGGTCACCCTTGGACAGATTAACATCGTCAAGAAATGTAATATAGATATTCAATCCTAGAATTTTGGTGAATTAATTAAAGGCTTGTTTTTAGTTCTATTGAGAAGGAAAATCATTTATTATCTTTAGTCTGACCCTGTGCCTTCAAGAGAACTCTTATTCTGTGAAAATAAGGGCTGAGGTAAGCAATTCACACATACTTGTGAAATCTAAGCAGATTATCTCACCAGTGGCTATAACTGTAATAAACTAAAGTGACCTTGGTTTAAGCAAACAGATGTTTGGAGCTGACAATTGAAGTGCAAACATGACCCTAATTAATGACTTGGTTAATAGTAAGTGGTTCTCTCTTTCAAGATATTAGCTAAATTCTCAGTCTTTAGCTATAATATAGGTTGCAGGCTACTTTTGTATTCTTCATGTTAGAAATTTAAAATTTCAAGCTACTCAGTCTGTAAAGCTACTTGCAAAGCAGAAGAGAAGTACAAACTAGAGACAGTTCTGATTTGAGGGGTATTTTAGGTAAAATATTCCTAATTATTCACGGCTCCCATCCATAAATGTGTGTCCACCATCAAAACCAGCCTCCTTGTGTTTTCTCATAGGTAAACCCATAAACAAGGTACATGTTAATACACATTAATGAACAAACATGATATCTAGTATCAAATGATTTCCTATCAGTAACTCTTTTTGGATCTGATGTAGTCACGTGGCCAGATTCAGGGAGACTGCCACTTCTGGAAAGGCACCTAGAAATCAGCCTAAAATCCTGTTGCCAAAGAGATGGATGAAACAGAGGAGAGGATGCTGGGATGGAATGGAATGTCCAGCTCATAGGCTTAATGGCTGCTTGGTGTGAGGCACCCCACCTTTGTCCCAACTACTTATTTGTTATTTCATCAAGATGGGACAGGGAGGGGGTGGTTAAGTCAACTGATATGCTGGCTTTGGGTGGCCCTCCCTTCAAGAATAGCTCTTTCTTTGCTGCAACGGATACATCCAGCTGCAGATTTCCGTCATCACTGGATGCACTTTGCAGATGAATTCAGAAATTATACTGGTCTCCCCAATTGTTGTTACTGAGTTGAAAAAGCACCATTGAGACCATATTCTTGCCCACAAAACTGTACTTGGTGCCACAGGAGAAGGGAGGAGGGGAGCAAAAACAAAACACCAAGAGCCTACTTCCCACCCTTCGGAAGCTTTGGGTCAAGTTAGAGAGATGGGATACACATGGAAAAAATCACTCAAGAACAATTATAAAGGAATACATCCACAGGAGCAAAATAGCACAAACCAAAATATCCTATAAAATGATGGGCTCTGGCATTAGGAGGAATTAGGTGGCAGTTGCAACTGTCTGGAATCTTGGTGCAGAATTTCATGTGTGGAAGGCCAAAGAAGACCTTGTTCTAAATGTTGCATGTATATCACAGTCATCAGCAAGAACAAGAATACAGGTGGTTAGAATAGGTTTCATAGCATGTGTGTAAATATGAAAAGTAGTAGGCATGATTTTCTTTGATGCTGAGCTTTTTTAAAAATTTTCTCTTTTTTTCTTTTTTTTCCTTTTTTTTTTTTTTTTTTTTGTTTGAAACGGAGTCTCACTCTATCACCCAGGCTGGAGTGCAGTGGCATGGTCTCAGCTCACTGCAACCTCTGCCTCCTGGGCTCAAGCGATCCACCCGCCTAAACCTCCCAAAATTCTGGGATTACAGGTGTGAGTCACCACGCCCAGCCTGAGCTCTTCATTTTAATGGATTTTCTCCCAGATATCCAGGTCACCCTATCTCAGAACATAGTGTGCTATTTCCACACTGGCTATAGTGAAGGGTTAGCGACTGGCAGTATTGGAAGGTTGGCCATGTCAGAGAGGGCAGGGCAGCAGTATCAGTGGCTTCAGCTTCAGCCCTGGCCCATGGCTTGAGCATGTATTAAATCAATCGACCTGATTGATTTAATTTTGGCCTGGGCATACCTGGGTCAGCCTAGTGAACCTTGCCATCTACCTACAGTCTGGCCATGGAGCAGGCTTAAATGTTAAGAAAGTTTCCCATGGCTTATCACCTTCTCAAAGCTGGTGGGCACTCCCACCCACCCACTTCTCTTGTGCTCATTTCAGGCTACACACTTGGGCCCCAACTGGAGTATTATTACATCTAGACTGGGAAGGAGCAAGGTGGGATCTGAATCCCAAAAGAGTGGTAAAGGCTCAGACATGGGTTTGTTCCCCTGTTGATTCCTCCCTCACCCACAACCAGTGGAAAAACTAGGGCCATGCTTCCTCTCCCTTCCAGAGATTGAGCCCTGGGTAGGAAGAGCACTCTAGAAAGAATGAGGGCAGGAAAGAGCAAAGGTCTTCAGTCCAGCTCAGGCTTGACATCGAGCCCCACATGTGATGCCCACCTGGTCCAGCAGTGTCAACAGGCATGTCTATTGACAAGTAAAGGGGCTTAGAGTGCTCTCTGCACCACACAAGCGTCCTGGCCATCCTCAGCTCACAAGTCCAACTCTGGAGCCAGGACTACTGCGTCTGGGGTCTGAAATACCTGCTTGGGCCTCAGGTTGGTATATCTTCTTTCAACCATGGCTAGGACCTGGAAGTGTTTGGGGAAGTGCCTTGACTTCTACTGCCAGTTCTTCTGCTAGCCAGCAAAAGTTTCTTCCTCACTGTGGGCCTCAGTTTCCCCATATGTAAGATGAAAGGGTCAGACTAGATGATCGCCCTTCTGGCTCTGCTGTCTGTTCTGTGAGTCTAGCGCCCTCCCTTTCTTCATGAGGTAAATACTTTTATTGGGGAGTGTGGGGGTTGTTTGGAACAAGGGACGTTTGAGGCCTTCCAGTGTGGAAGCTGGTGCAAAGTTCCCAGGCTGTGTTTGTCGCTGTGCCATGTTTGCTTCTTCTGAACTGGCTTCTCCCATCGCTTAGGGCCAAGGGCCGCTCTGGCTCCAGCCTTGGACGGGCATGGTGGGGCAGCGGGTCAGACGGGGCAGTGTCCAGGGTTATCCTGGCAGCCTGGGCTGGCAAGGGGAAGTTCTGTTGCTTCTGCTCGTGTTTCCTGCCCGGCCACAAGGCCCTCTCCCTGGGCGGCCTCACCACTGACTCTGGGAGGTCACCTCCCAACCACAGGTGCTGTGGGGCTGGCTGCCTGTGGGAACGGGCGCTGCTCTCCGGGCTCCTGAGGAACAGAGATCTCTGGGGGATGATGTGAAGAGCCCATGCTGATCCCAGGGTGGGATCAGGTTCCCCTCAGGAATCCGGGAAACTCGCAGGGAGGCCCTGCGGGGGCTGGTTAAGCTGTCTGGGGTCTGGAGGCGTTGGGTCATTGGACTGTAAATGCAGGGAGGGGGCAGGCAGACTTGCCACATTGCAGGCTCTGGTCCCTCCTAGGGACCTCGGATGCCTTCAAGTCCCTTTGCTCCTTTTATGAAGGAGGGGGAAGGGGGAGAGACGGACTTCCACAAAGCCAGAAGACCAGGGGGCAGAGATAAGTCTTGTTGTTCTGCGTGATCATGTGACACGGGGACTCCCTCTATTTCCCAGGCCTTCCAGGGAAGCATTAGTGAGCTGAAAGGAGCCTCGGCAAGGAGAACAGTGGTGATGTGCCACACAGAAGGCAGCATAAGCCACAACAAACAAGCAGAGCCTCTCAGACACACACAACTCAGTCTCTCTCCCTCTCTCTCTCTCTTTCTCTCCCTCCCTCCCTCCCCCCACGCCCTTCCCCTTTCCTACACACCACACACGCGCGTGCACACACATACACACACTCTCTTACATACATGTGCCTGATAGTATATGCTGAGACTTAACTGCACACCCGTCCCAGGCCCTTTAACATGGCTCTGTGGCACTGACTTTCTGTGAAAGCACCCGGAAGCCCAGCCCACATCACCTGCTGGTGCAACTTCACTTTGCCCAGGTGCTGGGGGAGGGACAAGGTTCCTTGGGAGGGGAGGGGCCTTTTCTAAAGCTTAAAAAAAGGAAAGAAAGAAAACAAAGCAAGGCTGAAGTCCTCCCACAGGCAGGCTCGTGCTCCGGGTGTGCTTTCACAGGCCAGAAACTACAGAACTGGGAGTACTGCCAAGTGCTTTATCAAAGGAAACAGCCCTCCCAACAGCTGGAGATGGGCTCTTGCCAGCTGTGTGTGCCTCTCAGTCTCTCCTTCTCCTTTTCTCTCCCCTTTTCCTATCTCCATCCATCCATCTCTTGCAGCCTTACACTTTGCACTGGGCTAGCCCTACAGACAGACTTCCTTGGACCACAAAGAATACCCTTGATGCTGAGCAACTGAGCAGATTGCTGCCCCAGCTGGATTGGAGGAGGCCGTTCTTGCAAGGGGATGTGTTACCCATGAGCTGGTCTCCAGGCACTAAGCAAGGGGCTGCTGGGTCGTGGGCACTTCTGCTGCAGCTAGAGCCTTAAGGAGATACAGTCCAGTAGTTTCTCCTTAGCCTCCTTTCGCCCATGGTGGGAGGCGGGTGCCTGGCTGGGCTGTGTGTGTTGGCGGCAACAGGGTGTTTTCCAGCAACCTCAGCAACTTTGCCATCCATATTCATTAATTAGTTAATTACTTGGATTCATTTCTCTAAGCCTTGGGCTTCCCAGAGTGGGAGGAGACAATGTGGGAGTGGGGGAGAGCTCTGAGGAAAGTTGTTCTCTGCTTGCTGGGGTGTGGTTGAGGGGGCTTCACTGCCAGACACTAAGAAAGAATGGGAAAGGGGGATCTACAGTGGCTTCACCCCTTCTCCCAGTCCTCACTCATTTCAAGCTCCCAATTTGCCAGCTAAAGTGGCCAGCATAGCCCCAAAAGGCAGCTCCAAGCTGCGTTTGTAGAAGCAACCCCATGGAGAAAGATGCCACTGGGGCTGCCTAGTTCTGTGAGTGGCAGTGCTGAGTTCTGGGAGCTGAAGGCAACAGCCCCATCCCTGAGGAGGTCTAGGGGCTTCATTCTCTTCCCTAACTATGCCCATACCTCAGTAGACCCCTGGAAGTGACTTAGGCAAACCTAACATCTCCCCTGCCAGCTTGGCCACACCTCAAGGGCAGGATCCTTGTGATGTTCATCTCTCTACTCCCAATGCCTGTCATGTGCTTGGGGCTTAAGTAATGTCTGGTGACCCGGACTCTGGGGAAACTCACTTTAAAGCTTGGGTCTTACCAAGTGGGAGGCAGTAACTTGGTCTGTGTGTATTTCCCAAGGTTGCCATGTTGAGCTTATTCATTCTTTAGCAGAGTTTGACTGAATGAGTACCAGTGAAATGGCAGACACCAGTTTTGGTTGCTATGGGGGTTACCAAGAGGGGCAAGGCCACAAACTTACATAATCTTAGCTTCTGGCATCTGCTGGGCACTCTCCTTCCCATCCTTCCTCTGTGGTACACCCACCCACTGTTTCACCATCATCGTTCTTCAACCTCAGCCAAGCTCTTGGATCTTGGATCTTCTCTCTCTCTCTCCGGTTTTTTTTTTTTTTTTTTTTTTGACTGAATCTTGCTCTGTTGCCAGGCTGGAGTGCAGTGGCACGATCTCGGCTCACTTCAACCTCCACCTCCCGGGTTCAAGCGATTCTCCTGCCTCAGCCTCCCAAGCAGCTGGGACTACAGACGTGCGCCACCAGGCCTAGCTAATTTTTGTATTGTTAGTAGAGCCGAGTTTCACCATGTTGGCCAGGATGGTCTCGACCTCTTGACCTCACGATCTGCCCGCTTCGGCCTCCCAAAGTGCTGGGATTACAGGCGTGAGCCACCACGCCCGGCTGGATCTCTCTTACTGTTCTTTCCTTCCCTGAGGCTTCTTCTACAAATGGGCATGCTCATATGCTTAGTTACAAGTGGCCCTGAAGTGTAATGAGCTCAGGCTTTGGAAGCAGCCAGACATCAATTTGAATCCCTAGTCAGCCACTTTCTCTATCCGGTATGACTTTGGGTAAGTTACTTTGCCTCTCTGAGCCTCAGATTTCCCCTTGACAAACTGGAAGTGATACAAACAATATTGACCTCCTGAGTTGAGAAAGTTGATTAAGATAACATATATACTGTATATGAAGTGCTTTGAGCCACATTTGGCAAAAAGCAGGTGCTTAATGACTGTTAGCTGCTGGTGTTCATTCCCGTTGCCCAGTGTATGTGTGATGATCAAGCATGTCGATCACACACTCATGGGCTCATAGGACTGACTATGTGATCAACCATAGACAGATCAAAGACCCCGAGCAGGACACTAAGAAGACACTTCAGTAATTATGTATGTCCAGCCCTGGCAATTACAAACCTGGGTGGAATGAGGTGCAGAAGTCAAGAGCCTGAGGCAGAGCTCAACCCATTATCCCTGATTCCGTCCCTTCCAGGTAGGGCTTCCCCTCAGGCCATGGGACAGACTAGACTGGCCCTTGGGGATGGGGCTAAATAAGTGTCTTCTGGGAAGCTCCACCTTCCCCACAACTTCTCCAGACTCTGGCTTCCTTGCTTCCCTCATGTGGGGTCTTCTTTTTCTCACCTGTGCACCTCACCTATGCTCCAACACACATGCCCTTGCCACATTTTCCCCAGCATGTGTGAGGTCAACCTTGAGTATATCTGGAAGGACCAGGCCAGGACTGGAAAGGACCATTTTTATCACAGCCCATTTATGACCATTTCCCTGAAAGGGTGCATGTGTGTGTGTGTACATGCCTGTGTGTGCATGTGTGTGTGTGTGTGTGTAGCCTGCAGCATTGAAGTGCCAGTTAACCTCGTGACATCAAGATTCCTCATTCCTAGTCCATAATATACCCATTGCTCCACCTTCCCTCAGCAGCAGCTTCTGAGCGCTGGGCAGTCAGGAAGATGCTGACGTGGGCATTCCCGCAATTTGTGATGTAGGTCTTCACGAATGGAGGTTTGTGGGGCTTGCCCCTCCAGTTCCCTTGCAAGGGCACTTCCGATGGTTGGCACCAGCAGCATGTCAGCTGCAGGGAGCAAATGGTGTAAGGGAAGAGAGTCCAGGTCTTCTTTGGCTACGACTGATTCCTTATTTCCTCTCCTTTCCCAGTTTGGGAGCATTTGTTGCTGTCTGAAGGGCCGGGCAGTGCCAAGACCACAATAAACAGCTTGTCCAGTACACACAAGCTCTTTGGACCCTGAAATGTCAGCTGGCCAACTGGCTCACAGCTAGCCCCTGCTGCGTGCTGTTTGCATCCGGCTCTGACAATGCCACTCAGCACTTGTAGAACCATGTGTCATGGCAACAAGGCTGGGGGTGGGGGGACCCCACAGTGACCTGGCCCTAGCTCTGGGAAGCCAAGCTCATGGGCCACACTTACAGCCCCTGGTAAAAATTACTGCCTTAAGGACCCAGCTCTGCTGGTCCCAGACCAGCAGAGTAGCCTGCTCTCCCCGTCCCTTCACCCAGGCCTGGCCCCATGGGTAGCAGAAGGCCAGACTCCCTATGCCCCATATGGCTGAACTGCCAACTGATATTGAATAGAAACATCTCGCCCATGAAAACTAGTGGGATGTGGGGCATGCACCTCCAGAGGGTGCAGACTGGGCACAAAGGGCAAGAGAGGAGAGGGAGCGGCAACAGGGTCTGGTGGCAAGAGTGCCAGGCCAGGATCCAGGAAACCTGGGCTGTGCTCCCAGCCTCTGCCACCAACTCCCTTGGCGTCCTTGAGCAAGATCACCCAGAGGGCAGGGTTGGGGGAGCAGGCACAGGGCCAAGACATTGCCTAGGAGAAGATGAGCTGCAAAATCTTGTTCATGCATTCAAGAGGTGGGGGGGGTGGGGTGTTTAACCAGGAAACCTTTCCGCTGAAGAGCTACCTAATTGCCTTTAAATGCCTTAGATGCGTCTTGACCAGCAACGGAACCAAACTCAGGTGCCCAGGGGACATATCAGAAAAGAGGGGGCTGCGTCTCCCAAAATGCCTGTCCCTTGACTTGCTTGGGAGGCCAACAAGCAGTGATCCCTGCTGCTAGGACCAAGACCAGAGGACACAGTTGTTTCTTAGCTATGGAAAGCCCTGGAATTGTCCTCACTTCTGCCCCTTGCAGCCAGCCAGGACAACTTCTCTGGGGTGTAGTGTTTGTCCCTGGTCTTAGGAGTTCATCTGGAAAGGGCATCTCCCAGCTCACCACCCCAGGCACCCATACATCAATATCCCAGTGTCCAGGGACCCACACCATGGCACACACTTACTCCCAGGACCTAAATTCACATCTCTGCTGAGCTTTCTCTGCCTGGTAGCAACAAATCTGCCATTGATCTGGCTCTGTTTTCCCAATGGAAACTCATGGGATGCAATGGTCTTTGATAGCACAAAACACTGTTGAGAGAAGCTACCAGTGTCTGACACAAAGTAGGGGCTCAATAAATATTTGTCAAATGAATCCTGGTTGGAATCAACTCACAATACTCTCATATGAAGGACTTCATTTAATGGGAGAAAGTACAGGCTCTGCAGTAGGATCAGTTTGGGAGCAGGAAGAAGCCTGTTTGAAAAAAAAAAAAAAAAAAAAAAAAAAAAAAAAAAACACAGCATGGAGGCAGCCACCCTCTTTGTGCGTGGAGGGAAGGTAGAATACACCCATGGTGTGTAGTGGGGAGGATGTCTGGGAAAAGAGCCAACATCCACTCCAGTCTGAGAACCTCAGACACTTCCCAATGCAGGAAGGCCCCATGGTGGTGTCTAATTGGCTTTCTGGTTGTTCTCTTACTTAGCGAAACCCCTGTGTGGCAAAGCTGGGGCAGGGATGAGCTTCCAGAATCTCTACTGGAGTTTTGAGTAGCTCCTGGTTATTTCCAACCAGGTGCCAGTTGCCAGGGAGGGCCTTGAATCTGAATAACATTGCCTGGGGGAATAAGGAGGGATTTGGCCAGGGTCTTCACAAGTCATTTATACCTCAGCATGCCCCTTGTCCCCCATTGGTCCAGGGACCCTGGGAGCCATGGTCTGGCCTTTGCAACTTCCCTTGCTGGATTCCTGTGTTGTCTGTGCCTCCACAGCAGGGTGGGTGAGAAAGACCGGCCCAGGAGGAAAAAACAAACAAAGGAAAGGTCTCTGGGTCTGTTGATGTTTTAAGTGCTATTGATTTAACAAGATTTTTCCATTGAGAGGACAGTTAACTGACCTCGTTTTGCAGCCCATTTGGGCTTTGACGCCACCGTCTAGGCCATGAACTGAGAATTGGAGAGGCTATGACTTTATCTCAACACATACTTGATAGTCACCTCCCTCAGCAAGGCCAAATTGGGCTTCCCGGGGTGGGATGTGAGAGGATGTGGGTGGTTCCGGGCCTCTCAGCTCCTTCTACTTTTCCCCAGGGACATTGTGTGACCCTGGGCCCAAGCACTCTCAGATCTTGCTGGATCTGGTCATGCCTGGAAAGGGGCTTTTCAAGCAAGAACGGCCATACAAATCAAGCACAGTGTGCCACTAATGAGCTGTGTAATTTCAGGCACTCTGTTTTCCCTCTTCTGGTCTCAGTTTTCTCGTCTGTTAAGTGACAGGTAGAGGTCCCTTCCAGTTCTAAAATCCAGCAGGCTTGTTATGAAAAGTGCAGAATTTAGGAATGACAAGAAGAATATAAAGAAGAAAGGGACAAGATTGTAAAATTCCACGACAGCACAGAAGGGGGAAATGGGGAGAGAAAGAGAGGTGTGCTGCATTGTGGTATAGTGGGAGTGGCCCCAAGTTGAGGCTTGGGGGACCAAGATCCTGTTCTCAATTCTATCACTAATGAGCTGTGTGACCTTAGGCAGGTCACTTCCCTCCTCTGTACCTCATTCAAGTGAGAGGAATGAGTTAGCCCCTTACCACTCATACTGCTTTGTTGTTGGGAAAACTAGATATACACATAGCAAACAATTAGAGAATAGAATCAGTGCTCAGTGGTGTGTCATGAAAAAGAGGTACGCTTGGAGAAGGAGATGGTGATGGTGGCTGGCGAGCCAAGGCTTAAAGGCCAAGGGAGCAGAGTAAAAGAGCAGAGGCTCTGGAATTACACGGGCCTGGTTGGAGTACTGACTCTGTCCCTACCTGTCTGTGTGACCTTGGACAAGTCATTGGCTCTACCCAAATTTCAGTTTCCTCACCCCAAAAAGGGAGAGAATTGAACCAGTTCATCGTCAGAGTTCCTTTCATCTCTTTGAATATGTAAAAAAAAACAAAACACAACAAAAAGAAGCCAGAAGATGCCAAGTAAGCCAAAGGGGAGAACTGTGCATTCATGGAAGAAGCCAGCTGGTTGGTATGGGTCAGCTACATATGTCAAGAGTGAAGGAGAATGGCATTCTGAGAGCAAGAGTCAGCTGGAGAGGTGGGTGCTGAGGGGAAGAAGGAGAAGAGGAAGGAAAAAGCAAGGCAAGGACATCTCAGAGGGGTGATTGGAAAGGACATTAACGCATGTTCAGTGAGAGAGGTCTTGGTTGGAGGGCATGCTGGTGAGGAGCCGTTGCTTGGCATGGAGGTCTTACTTGGTCCTGGAATCAAATGCTGAGGGTGGTGGTGAATGCTACAGCAGACTCATGATGTCCAAGTGGAAGGTGGGGAGCTGAAATGCTTTCAAATTGCCAGGCCTTCTTCCACTGGGGAGAGTGAAGTCAAGGGCCCATCAGTAAGTCTTTGATACTCTTGAATTTTATACATCACTAATCCCTGCCCAGGACCAAAAATAGCGCTGAACAGGTGTGGAAACCAAGGCCCTGAGAGGGGATTCAACCTGCCTTGGGTCACGTGACAATTTCATGGCAGGACCAGGGGCAAAGTTGGTCTTTCTCCTGATTCAGAGCTCAGTACTCTTGTGTGATTCCTGCCCCATCTGTTGGATGCTATTAAGCAAATCCCTCATTGGTATGTTGGCCTCTTAGGGAGAAAAAAATGGAGTAAAAAAACAAAACTATTTCAAGTAACTGAAGCTCCAAGGGCCTTGAGAGGCCAAACTGTGGTGGATGGTGCCTGGTGAGCCCTTCAGTGACGACCCATGCTTGGGGCAAGGACAGTGAGGGTTGGGTAAGGGGGAAGAGTGTGGGTTCTGGAGTCAACTGGATCATCAAATCCCAGCTCTAGCTGTGTGACCTTGGGCTGGTTACAACCTCTATAAGGTTCTGCTTCCTCATCTGTCATCTGCAATTTTTTTTTTTTTTTTTTTTTTTACGTAGAGTTGTTGTGAACAATAGATAAAATAATGCGTGAAAAGTGCTTGGCACAGTGCCTGGTATATAATAAACTCTCAATAAGTAGTAGCTATTATTATTGTTATTACTCTTACCATTACTGGTAAAAAAAAAAAAAAGTGACAATTTATGATCTTTCTTGCCAACCTCCCACTTCCCTCTTCCCTCACTTGCTTCAGAGTCTTCACGTTCACCTGCCTGAGCCTTGGTACCCCAAGACCACCTTTTTCGCCTCCATTACAGGACCAGCTTCCCCAGATGGCCTCTCCAGCGAGTCCCACCTCCTCCCAACTTGCCTGCCAACATGAGGCCCCAGCAGCAGACAGAGGGAGGGAGACAGACAGGTGGCAGGGGCCAAAAAATGAGGCCATGCATTGCCACCCTGTCACCAGTTCCCTGGCAAGGTCTAGCAAGGTCACCTTTTGCTTATGATTTCCTTCTTTGCAAAGAGGAGGGTTGAAATGCAGCCTGGAGGGAGTATTTGGATGAAAGCAAGGGCTTTGCCTGCACAATTTGGGAGACACACTCTCCCCAGTGTTCTTCAGAGCGAGAGACATTCCAGCCAAGGAGAATATCATCACCGTGTATAGGAGTAGAGCTGTTAGATACACACTGTACTATGGTGGGCCCCATTTTCCAGCTCCTAGGTCAAAGCCCAAAACCCTAAATTCTGGGAAGGGAAGCCCAGATTTCTTCAGGTGAGAAGACTCTTGGGTGTGGCCCTACAGAGGGAGCTGATTGTTTGTGCTGGGAAATTTAGAGGGTGCCCCAGACTGCTCCTTAGCTTGTCATCCCTGGGGGAAAGGTGGGGAGACCAGAGAAACTCAGTGGCACTAGGCCAGGGAGGATTGAAATCACATTCTAGTGTGCAGGTCCTAGAGATGAAACAGCCCAGCCCATTCTCTGGGTTGAGAGGTGAAGGGGAAAATGGGTGGGAAGATCAGATGGGCAGTGCCTGCCGAACCTAGAGGTGAGGCAGGCAGTTGTCTATCTGGCAAGATTTCAGGAGCCCCAAAGCAGACTCCACCCCAAACATCTTCCCCAGCGCAAGTAACCAAACAATGGTGTGTTTTTGGAGCACATGCTGGGTGTTCCGCATTGTGCTCAGTCTCTGTAGAAAATTGTCAGGTTCAGTCATTACCCCCCAGAGTCCCTTCCTCTTTAAAGCTTTGATGGAGAGGGCCCAAGGTCAGGGCTGTGAAAGCAGGGTCATTCGGCACAGTAGCAAGAAAAGGAGACAGCATGGCAAGAAGCCCTCAGCTGGTGGAGGAAGGCTTGAGGGGACAGGATGGGTGGTGAGGGGGATAAGGGTGGGGTGGGAGATGTTCTTAAAGCAGGGTGGAGGTGCGCAGGAGACCAAATGTGGCTAAGGGCCAAGCCTTGGGGGAGGGACAGAAATTGGGAGAGAGGAAAGGGGCAGGCCTAAGGTACACTGGCATTTTTTTGTGAAGAGAGCTCTACCAAGTAACCTGAATGAGTACTTCAAGCACATTGCAGTGGAGGTGGGAGCGGGGATAATAATCCCTAATATTTGTCCAGGGTCTTGCCATGTAGAAAGTGAGCATGCTTTCTCTCTGTGTTATGCATGCCTGTGCACTTGTGCATACACGCATGCACACATTGTCTCTAATTTTTGTAACAGCCCTGCCAAGGTGGGTACGGCAGGGGTAATTACCCCCACTTGACAGATGAAATTCAGACGCAGAGAGATGAAGTGATTTGCTAGAGGTTGCACAGAAATTTTTTTTTTGTTTTTGAGACAGGGTGTCACTCTATCACCCAGGCTGGAGTGCAGTGGTGCAATCACAGCTCACTGCAGCCTCGACTTCCTGGGCTCAAGGAATCCTCCCTCCTCGGCCGGGAGTAGCTGGGACTACAGGTGTGCAGTACCACGCCTGGCTAATTTTTAAAAATTCTTTTGTACAGACGGGGTTTCATAATGTTGCCCAGGCTGGTCTCGAGCTCCTGGCCTCAAGCGATCCTCCCGCCTCGACTTCCCAGAGATCTGAGATTACAGGTGTTAGCCACAACACTCAGCCTACATAGACTATTTTAATGGCAGAGGTGGGACCAGAACTTCAGCCTTCCAACTCCCAGGGCAGCAAAGTCCAGAACTGGCCTAATGAGTATCTAGAGTGGGTAACTATCTCCATAGTGTTATATCAAGAATACAGGGAAGGAATTCTGCCCCATAAATCTCTCTGTCTCCCAACTCACTAATACTTAAAATTTCACCCCTGAAGATTCACTCTTTTGGATTGGAACTGCAGCCCCTGTTATAATGTGAAAGGGTGCTGCTGAAGGAAAAAGTAGGGAGGGAAAGGGAGAACATCTTGGCACCTGAGAACAATGTCTGGGAGTGTCCCTAGAGGCTTGGGTGATGGAGTAGGCTGGAGTAGGGCGCTGGCGGGTTGGGAGGGGGAGGTATTTGGAGGGGAGGAAGGTAGTGCTGGCAAAGCCTCCTTCCTTTTGCATAAGGAGGGGAGGAGTTATGTCAGAGTGTGAATGTGGGCAACACTGGGAAGGCAGGCCAGTCTGCCCAGAAGCTGGCCTGGCCTTGGAGAGCTCTAATGGGTGACTGCACTGGGCCCCAGTGCTGAGTCCTTGGAGCGAGTTTGGAGAAGGACTTCCATGTAGCCTTGGCAGAGGGAGGGGAAGGGAGGACAGTGGAGGCAGTGGCTGGACAAGGAAGCAGATTGGCCTAAGAAGCTGAAATCCTGGAGGGGCAGGGTGGGGGTTGGGGGAACTATTCAGGGAGCTGGCCTGGAGCCAAGGGCCAGTCCCAAGGGAGTGAGCAGAGGCTTGAGAGCTCTGGGCTCCATTCCAGCTCCTGACCTTGAGTCACCATGCGACTCGGCACTTTTCCCTACCTCAGCCCAGACACCCGTCAGGTCCCTGTTATCTAGGTTTCCCGTTTTACAGAAAATGTTGTAAAAGTTACTCCCCTGGCTCCTCCTCCTGACCTACCCTGCCCTTCCTACAGCCCTCTCCCTTCCCCGACCCCCATCCAGCATCCTGCAAGCCTTCCGCACTTCTTGGAAGCTCTTGCTTGCTGCCTTTGTCTCAGATCTGCTTATCCCCAGCGCAGGCTGCCCCTGTACCCCATGGGGGCAGACATGATCTGGTCCTGAGGGCAAGGGCCTGAAGACCTCACCCAGCTCTTGGCCAAGGCCTCTTGACTCAAGAAGCATGGTTGCAAATAGCTGCATCTGAGGAGATTGAGGCTGAGACTATCAGAACTGAGCAACCACCTTAGAAGTCACTCTTGCCATTCATTCATTCACTTCACTCAACATAATCCATTTATTGAGCACATGCTATATGCCAGACACTGTTGTAGGAAACTTTGGATATAGCTCCCAGTCTAAATAGAGGTATCATTCATCAAAAAAGCACCCAAATAAATATAATTTTGCAGCCTCAACCCTCTCGTTTTATAGTTAGGGGAAATGGGCCCAGAATGGTTCTGGAACTTTTCAAGGTTGTTGTTGTGTTCTGGTAGTCAGGGGCAAACTCAGACCAGAACCCAGGTTTCCTGACTACTATTCCAGTGCTCTTTCCACTGTGCTCTGGAAAGAATACGGCACAAGCATAAGAGCATAGTATTCATCCCTGTACATTCATACAGCCAGCCTTACCTAGAGTCACAGTCAATTGTGGCCAACTTGGCAAGATTTGAACATCACTGATAAGCAATCTTTCCCCCACTGTTGTATCTCTCCAGCTTGTTCTTTCCCCACCACCCGCCACGTATGACTAAAATTATAGCATTGACCGAAATCTTTGGATTAAAGCCCCTGTGATCTGACTGAGAAAAACCTGTTAAGCCATTACCTACAATTTACACAAACAAATTTCTTCGATTTGTCCTTTTAAATGGCCGAAGGCCATTTACGTTTGATTTTTGTGAAGGAGACTGGGAGTCTTTCTTAAAGAGGACATTGCTAAGGAAGGCAGGTCCCCTGCTGCACCCCTGAAACTATGGGACCCATCAAACTCCAGGCAGCAGGAGGGCACAGGTGGCGTAAAGGAACAGGCAGGAGGAAGGTACCCGAAAAGGAAGCAGGAAGGTTCTGAAGACAGACTCGTACTTCACAGTTTACCCTGGGGGCCAGCCCTGCACAGACCATGATTGGTGACATTTTGTTTCAAAATATGTGTTTACATTTGGTTTTTGCTTATACTGGATTATACTGGTCTTTTGTCCCCTCCCCAGCCTGGTGTCTGGTAGTTTGTACTTATTTGCAGTTACTGAGTGGCCTGCCCTGAGACTGGTCAAGCAGCTGCCCATAAACAATCTGCCAGTCCCTGAATTGAAATGGAGATGATCCATCCCATCCTGGCATTCCAGGGGGGCTTACTCTTCCAGGGAATTAATTGCCTTGGGAGTCCTTTAGTCAATTGAAAGAAACAGCCCCCACCCAAGGCCTTCCCCACCCTGACCCTGATAAGGACCCTTTTCAAATTCCTCTGCAGCTGTATGAAGGGAGTTCAGTGGGAAGGAACACTAGTGCAGGTTCCACTTACTGCCTGGAGTGCAGCTGGGCCTGGAACCCTCCTCAGAACAAAGCACAATTCCAGCTAGAGACAGCCCAGTGCTTTAAAATCACACACCAGGGAGTTTCATCTGATCTCTGCCATTTGCTTGCTGTGTAGCCCCAGGCAAGTTATTTAACCTCTCTGAGCCTCAGTTTCCTCATCCACAAAACAGGTCTAATGATAAGATAATACCCAACTCCTAACAGCGTTGACAAGATTCAAAAGGTTAATGTATCTAATGTCTTTAGCGCAGTGCTCACTAAGCAATCAGTACATGGGAGCTGCTGATATTATTTGGACCCGATGACGCTTTGAGATCTCCCAGAGGTAGGTCAAGTCCTAACAGCTATCCATCCTTGCCCTCTTGTTAAGTTAAAATTTTCATAATGTCAGGTTTGCTTAAAGCAAGGCCCACCTGCAGGGCATTCCCTGCACTGGTGATTCATGAGTGGGAGGCATTCCACCCATTTATTTTAAGCTGTTGTACATTTTCTTCCCCCTGACATGGATGTGTTTACACAGGGGAGGACGGTCCCAGTCAAAACAAGATGAAAATACACTGCTGGCTGGGAGCCCCAGGCTAACTGGTTTCAGGTCCTCTCCCAGCTGTCAACACCTCACAACAGGGCCCCGGGGGTGGAGGGGGTGTTGCCCAGCCCCACTCCCCTGCCTCCCTCTATCGGCCCAGCTCTACCTGGTGTCAGGCAATTGGCTATCACCTGGTCAAACTAGAGGGAGCACCAGGGCTGAGGTTTTTCTAGAGTTTTACAAGGGCAAGAAGGAGTGGTGATGAGGGGCAAGGGCTTCCCTCGCCAGCTCTAGTGTCAGTATTGTGTCTGCTGCCAGGGCTGACTGGTGCACAGGCTGAGAAGGCCACTGCCAGCAGAAAGTGGCAGAAAATGGTCAAAGAAAGCTC
The DNA here is from genome assembly GCF_007565055.1 of Rhinopithecus roxellana. Classification (NCBI taxonomy): domain Eukaryota; kingdom Metazoa; phylum Chordata; class Mammalia; order Primates; family Cercopithecidae; genus Rhinopithecus; species Rhinopithecus roxellana. The sequence continues at coordinate 94,671,842 of NC_044555.1, read as the reverse complement.
CTTCAGCGTCCTGCCCTTCTGCCTGGAATTTCTCCCACTAGACTCATTCCTTTGGGTTTGCAGCAGGCTCTTGGTAAAAAGAAATTACCCCAGGGATTAAGAATCTATCAACCCCCAGCAGCCACAGACTCTTCTGGGGGTTAATTTCTCAGCTATGCCACCATATAAATGAGGCAGTAGAGCTGGAGGAGGATGCGCCTGGGGAGGATGTTTTGATGAGCAAGCAAACGGGGTCTCCCAGGCAGGGAGCGCTGAAGATTAACATCCCCAATATGCTCAAAGCAGCCTTGCTGCTCCTCACGACATCTTCATAACAGCTTGCTTTCATTTACCAAGAACAGAAGGAGAAAACAATCTCCTTTGCCCTAAACTCTACTACTCTTAAAGCTGCCCACTCAGAGGCAGTTTGGTTTCTTGCCAGTGAGTCTTCAATATTTGGCCACATTTACCTGTCCCCTGAAATCCCAAGGCCACCAGATAACCAGGACCCATTGTGATGCCCCACCCTAGGCAGCACCCCACCAGTCTATACTTAGCCAGCCTGGGTTACTTCTCCCAGAAGCCCCTCCCACTATTCTGATCAAGCTGAGGCAGGTCATCACATCCCTTCCCTGAGAAAAACTAAACAATTCCCCTTCTGAGAAAGACTTTCCATTTTAACAGGGCACCTCGACTTCAAACCCAAGGGTGACATTAATGGTGAGAATTTCCTTTATCTTAGTGAGTATCAGGGTATTTTTAGTCCAGATGGTTTTTGTCCTCCCCCCACTCCCGTCATTCCAGCTATATGGCTGCCACTCACTCAGAGCGTCAGGCCTGCTAGCCCTAAATCCCTCTTTGATACTGGTGCCAGCTGAGACTTGGCCACCCTGCTCCTGGGCTTTATCACCCTCTACTGCTCACTGTGGGTGACCTGTTCCCAACCGACCCAGCCCCTTTAGCTAAAGATGGAAACTGACCAAAGTCCTAGCATTAGTGGAGAACCAGGAGCACACACATGGGTGAATTATCCCTTTTACTTAAGTGGTTGAGCCGTGCTTCCAGGTCATTAGCGGCCACTTACTCAATTAAACTATGTTTGGGTTTCCCAAGTATGTTTGATTTTCACGGGTCTTTTGTGTTTGTAACTGCACAGTTTCTCTCAAACAATGATTGTCCCCAAATTAAAGTGTTAACAGAAGACTAATTCACGAATGTGCTTATAGTTCTCCACAAGGCCATTAGCAAAGTCCTAACACATAGACAATCTTTTTTTTTTTTTTACTTACTAAGCATGTATTTATTGTATTTGTACTGTGTGCCAGGCACCGGTCCAAGCCTTGGGTGTACAGTAGTAAATAAGATAAGCCCCTGCCCTCACAAGGTTTATATTCTAGTCTAGAAAGCCAATCAGTGCTCACCTGAGACCTTGCATGACCCATTTTCAGTCGTGGTCCTGTCTGACTGTGCCTTCAGTACTGCTAGAAAGAATAGAGGTCTTACTGATTACTGATTGTTTGTACTATCAGAGTGGTTCTTGGGGTCAAAACGGTGTGCAAGTTAGAAGTTCTACATACAGGGAAACATTGCTAGAACCTTCAGGAGAATAATTTAAATATGGACTCCATTTTAACAACAACTTCTTGAACTACCCCCTCCCCATAGCAGTATATGTGAAACCATGAGAACAAACATTGAAACCAGACACAAGGTTAGAAAGATGAATTTGAAACAGTGTTAAAAGGACTGCTCACTTGAGGAGCCATTTTGCCAGCGGTGTTTGGAAACCAGAGTTTTTACTTATCATAGAGTTTATCACATTCTTGTAGCCCTTTTTTTCACTCTCCAAAGAGCTCAGTTATGCTTCCTACAGGGTGTCCATAAAGTCCATAGGTAAATATTTATAAAGTCATCAAAGACATCTTTGATCTGTAAAAAAGTAAAATAAAATTATATATTTGTGTTTCCAGACATTAGGGTATCCATAAAACACGCATACCTTGTGTGGCATTACTCCCATTTCAGGGATGCGGGTCTAGCAGCATAGAGAGTTTAGAGGTCTTCCATGAAGTCCACAGCTGGCTAGTGGCCAAGGTGGAAAAAAAACTCTGACCTTCTGACATATTTTCTTCCCACTTGAACAAGTTCATTTAAAATCGGAGCTAAAGTAATGTTTCTTGGGGCATAACTCCCTTCACAAATGCATCAGGGGAGTCCCTCTCAATTTTTCATCTCATTACTGTCTGTCTGAGAGCTCAGTACCAGCTCTGTAGGCCAAACCCATCATTGCAGCAGCCTATTGTTGGAGAGAAATCACCCAGTGACCTGACAGATGCCTTCTGGGTCATCTCCCAATCATGCTCAGTGCCCGGTGCCCCAAGATGTCCAAGGAGTATCTGTGAAACTCTTGTCCTCTCAACTGCTGAGCTAGTAACTGTCTATACTTGGCTGTTCCTCGGTTTCCATATTTACTTTAGCTCTTCTGCAACTCTGTCAACAAACTCCATGGTATTATTAGTTTTAGCAAATAACAGGATGTCAGAACTGTTGACCAGGATTCGTTAGTTTGCTCTTAGACCTCTATCCCTAGGACATAGGGGCTAGTGTTCCCCTTATTTTTTAAGTTGTATGAGCTTTGGCAAGAAGTCTTCTTGGTCAGGCCTACCGTGCTCTGGTGTCTACAGGTCTTTAAGTTTGCTCGTGCCACAAAGGCCCCACCCACAGAGACCCGGGCACTTCTGTCTTTGCTTGGTGGTACAAAGACATCTGTAGAGTAGATTTATAAAAAGAAGAAGAAAGAAAGAAAGAAAAGAAATCAATGCTAATACTTTGAACTTTCCATTTTTGTGCTTTATTTTTACAATCTTGCTGTGGGCTTAAAAGCCGCCTGTCCTTGGTAAGGTGGCTTCAATGCTTAACATTCATACTGTCGGCAAGTGCCGGGGATGGTATTTTAGGCTGGCACTAAAAATTTCCAGGTTTTTGACCCTAAATATCTTTTTCTTTCAACTCCACCCCCAACACTGAATGTCTTAAGGAGCAAGAGAAGAGGTTAAAAGGGTCACTCTGTTGCTGGCAGGCAACCAGGAAGTCTAGGCCTTGGGGAGAAGCATAGCTTTTGTTTATTTAAGCCCCAAACCTAGCAAACAATGTAAATTAAACATAAAAATAAAATAAAATAAAATAAAATAAGGCCAAAAAACAGGCCGGATGCATACCACAGAGAACAGTAAATTCCTCTCCTGCTCCCCCTTCGAGAGGGGAGTCAGTGAGCAGGGGAGATGGCCTTGTTGCCAGGGAGGGGCTCACAAGCAATGGGATTGGGTGAGGATGGTAGGCAGGGGTGAGTTCCAGGCTTGGATCGGGGTGGGGACGGGCATGTTTGCAGAGATCCTGGCAAGACTTTATAGTCAGCCCGAGCAGGTTCTTGAGGGGGGAATGAGTCACACCCCTTTCACCTGGGAATTGACCCAGGTTTGACCGGGCAGTGACAGCCACAGGGCTGGAGAAGAGCTGGTTCCTGTAGAAGGGAGGTTGGGCCAGTTCATTGACCAAACTATGCTGTTAGAGAAAAATCAGCCCCTTCCCCTTCTCTATGCTGGGTTCTCTCTTTCCCACAACGATGCCCACCCCTCCCCCGCCACATGTCCCTGACCTGCCAGGCTGAGAGTTTTCACTGACCACTGTGAAGTGTCTTAAAAGGCATCTGTTCCTCTTAACAGGCAGGCAAAAATTGCCAAGATTTGGATATAAATCAGAGCATGTTCAGGATCATCTCTCTGATAGTAGCTCTCACATTCTGGTCAAACTTTCAGGAGTGAGAGAAAGAAAGGGCAGAACAGACAGCAGGCCTAGAATATGCCAAGCCTCATCCGAATGTGTCACACGAAGTGGGTCTCAGTGCCCCTGGCACCATAGGGGCTCTTCAGATAGATCCTTTCTTGGCTGTTACCTTTAAGCCAGCAGTTCCTAAAAGCAGTTCCATGGACTAGTGTCAAAAGAGCTGCATCCAAAACACCTGAGACATACCCTTCTCCTGCCCCACACCTATTCCACTAGACATGCTAGGGCTGCAGCCCAGGATGCCTGCATTTTCCACAATCTCCCTTAGGCCCACTGCAGCCCATCATCAAGGTTTACCTGCTGCGTGTCCAATTGTCTGCTGACGCTGATTGGTCACTGACTACTCTGTTGAAAGTAATACTATAATTTAGTTCATACTCAAGTATTTGAACTGGTATAGTGGCTGAATGTGACACCTTCCCAGGGCTTTTTGCATTGGAAAAGAAGCTGTTCTCATTCCTCAAAGTATAAACGAAGAACTCCAGGAGAGATCATTGGAACCCAAAGGCATGATTCTCATGGTGGCATTTGTAAGGACCACAGTAGCAGTCTGGAAAACAGCTGACTGAGAGGGATATTTTTTTTTTCTCACCGCCCTTCAGATCAAACTTCTCAGGTCACAGAGGGCCTCTATGCCAGGACTGGCTCTAGTTAGAACTGTCCTCAAGAGGAGCCTGTGGGAATCATTTCTTAGGCGTTCATATGATTGATTGTGCACAAATGGTACTTGTTTTTATTTCTCCTTCATTTAAAAGAGCCCATTATAATGCATGATTGACGTCCTTGAAAACTGTGCTTCTGGCAGTGCCAGGACTTCCTGTTCGCAGTATGCAGTGTGAGGCTTCAAATTGGTTCCCCCTGTGTCCACCTGAATACCACCTCAAGCTTCCCCTAAGACCCTGTCACCTGTCACCCTTGCACAGCACACAGCTAGCTCTGGATGTCAGAGAGCGCAGAGGCCATGACTTTTGACATTCTGGCATGGTCTGGAGTGTCCTACCTTGCTATCTTGCTATGTCTTATGGCCTTACTACCCCTTTGGGGTCATGGGGAAGGTGAAAACATCGGGGAAGGGGGGCAGATGCCCCTCTCTGCCTGGCTGTCTGTGAATTATTAGACTGTGTGAAAGGCTGGAGAGGGTGTTTGCACAAATGCGTGTGCTTCTGTGCTACTCTTTCTTCCTGAGAAGTTGTGTGTATTCCTTGTCAGTAATTCTCAAACCAGGCCAGGAGACCTTCCTTAAGTCCTTCTAGCACTCCTTTGAGATTCCTGGTGCTGTTCCCATGGTTGGGGGGCCCTCCCCAGGGAGAAGCTGGCCCTGTTTCTCCTTTTCTTTCTGTTCTGGCAGTAGTGTGCCCCCTGCCTCCTGCCACTGCCCCCACCCCAGCTAGGCTGCCTTCTATCCATCCTGGAAGGTGGGAGGCAGTGGATGGTGATGGCTGGAGAGCCAGAGGCCCTTTGCAATCTGCAGAGCCCCTCTTCACATGTGATAGAGTCCCACAACTGAGAATCAAGGAGCTACCTCAAATGAGCTCATGGTGAATAGCTCTGCTGTGAGGTAAGCAAGGGCCCTAGGAGGCATCATAACTAAGGAACTAAAGAGCCCAGCATTATTAACCATCCTTTTGTCCCTAGAGAACCTGTGCCGCTTCAAAGGCCACCCATTCTATAGTGGGGCCCACAATGGAGGCAGGTGCTCCTGCCCTCTTCACAGGCCCCTTGTCTGCTGCACCCCCATCCCCAACAAGATCCTCCTGGTTGCTGTCTTCCAAGCATTGCCAATAGCCTCCAAGTCCTCCACATGCTACTCAAAGTAACCCTGGCAACTGCCAGAGAAAATGGCTTGGAATTTCGGCTCTTGGAACTGTTCCACAGAGCAGAGTGGATGGAGAGAGGCCTTGCCAGTGTCCCGCTGGCCTGGATAGACTGGTGGAGGGCTGGTGCAGACACATAAAAGTGGAGAGTGGCCATAGTCTTGCTGCTTTCTTTCCCAGCCCCTGGGAAGGCTGCAGGACACTGGGATTTCCAGAGGGTGGGCTGTGACGAGGGAGCCTGTTTGTCTACCTGAAGATGCTTGCTGGTCTGTAGGAGAGGGCAAGGAACCTTAGCACCTGCCTGTGAAAGAGGTGGGACAAGTGTAAGGCTGAGAGGAGCTGGTCAAAGGACAAAGATCAAGAAGTTGGCAGGGAGAGGTGAGCCCATGCTAAGCAAAGACCCCCGTCTTGGAAGAAAGGGACTGGCAACTCAGAAAGCAAATACTTGTGCCTTGTTCCCTTGCTTTACAAAGCCTTAGGGTTAAGGAAGGGAACAAGGGTGAGAGACCTTTCCTGGCACTGTCAGCCACAATGTTAAAGGAATGGTAGATCCCACAGAAACCCCAAGTTTCGTGCTGCTGCATTATCCTATCTAGGTGGGCATCAGTTGAGGGGCAGGGTGGGGAGAAGAAAAGCACGCCTCATTCTGCCCCATGAAATGATGCCCCAGATGGTAGTGGCATGGTCCTTCCCAACCCCAGGCCACCCCCCAACCTAAGCACCCCCAAGCCCGAGGCTTTTTCCTGAAGCAAACATTTCACTAAGGTCTAACCAATAGGAGACTTCTGAATTGGCCACAGACCTAGAATATTCTGGAAGGAAGTACAATTTTGGACTTGTACTGCCAATTTACTGTTTTAAATTTCCTTGAAATGTGCCTTGCGCTTTGAATAAGCATTCAACTTTGAATTGAACTGATTTGAATTTAATTAAATGATAATGGCAACTAGTGTGGGCAGGGGAAAGGAAGACAGTGACTCCATTTACCAAAGTTAGTTTTACCAACCGCCTTTTTCAGGGATATCTATTTCCTACTTGTAGATGGACAATGGGGAGGGTGGAAAATAAGAGGAGGGCTTGGAAAAATTATGGAGGTAAATTTTCCCAGCTGCAAGGCATAAGGGGAAGGGAGACAGGCATAAATATTGACACAAGGTTCATGAAATTTAAGATCCACTGAGCTAAACTGCATTCCTGGATAAGTCGCCAATACTTCCAGTCCTGCTGACATGGCAGAACAAACCACCCCCCACCATGGTGAGCCATCAAAGTTAGGGTGATGAAGGTGATTTGACAAGAGCAGTTTTTTACTTCTCTGAGTGAGGGCAGGAGGGGTAAAATGCCTTGTTAAAACAAGTTTGGTTGCGCCTGTCATCCCTAGTGTCACTCAGAGATTGTTTGTGACGCTCACATGGGACCTTGGACGAGAGGAAGCTGAAAGGCACAAGTCATTGCTCCTGCCATCATTCAGTGCCAGAGTTTGCCCCAAATCAATTGCTAGAACTGCTTTTCCAAGACAGTGTCCATATCTCTGCCAAGATTCTCCTTGGGCTCCCTCGCACTCATCATCGCCTTCTGCATCTGCATCTGCATCCTCCTCCCCATTTTCCTGCCCCCTGAAATTCGGAGCTCTGGGTCCTGGCCATGCAGGGCAGTTCACATGATCCACAGAGAACAAGGCACTTTCTCTTTCTCCGTCTTTCCTTCTTGCTTCCCTCCTTCTGGACTTTGGGGATTTTCCATGAAACCAAAGTAACTATGTAAGTGGCAGTGGCCTTCCTGTCTATAGTCTCCCACACTGGAGTGGAACCAGAAGGGAAGAGAGAAGATAAGTGAGAAGCAAGGACAAATTAAGCCATGGCATTTCAGCCTCCTTATTCCCCCAGCCTCTTCAGAAAAAGGGACAAGTAAGTAATTAGAACTAGACAGAGCTTCAGATGGAAGGGGCCGGCGGTGGAGGAGTAAGTGGGGAGGGATGTTTTTCAACCATCCCATTAACACTGTGTTAACGCTCTAGCGCTGAATATCCTTTTTGTATTTCCTTTTCCAGCTCCTAACCCGATGTTTGCTTTGTGGCTTCTCCCGCACCTCTCGCATCATGTCTTTTTCCGCTCCTCCTGACACAGGACCCTGTGTTTTGCTGGCAACGTTGCCGAATCTTTGGGTGGAACATTCCCTGTAGATAATAAGGAAGACTTGCCTATAAATAGTTTCCTTCTGGCTGTGTGGTACACAGTACTTCAAGTGTGACAAAAAGGGAAGTGAGATGTTCCCCCTCATCACCACCCCCAACCTACCGCACCCACCCTGAATCTGCTGTCCAACCGCCATCAGGGCTCTGAGATCCTGCCCAGGGTTATGCCACCCAGACTTTGCTCAGTCTCTGTTCTACTGTCCCATGGGAACCTGGCGTAGGAAGGGTTCTTGTCCTAGAGAGTCCAGTCTGGCTTTTGAAGGGGAACAGATGAGTAGGAAATGCTGAGGCACTTCTTTCAGCTCAAGGGGAATATGCTGGTTTCTAAGGCCTCCTGAAATGAAGGGAATTGGCACTGTCCTCGTTATGCCACCCTCCATCTAGAAGGTCACCCCTGAGAAAGGTAGGGTCAGCCATGTCTGTTTTGTTGCTATGTCCCATTAAGACTACAACTGAGAGCCAGCAAAGGGCCTGGCTCCTCAGTGAGGCACTGTTGCCGTACTGACTCTGGGTTCAGCCTACATTGTGAGTTATGGGATGTCAGAAAGAGAATTTGACAACATTTGTGAATGTTGGGGTAGCTGGGCCATTGAATGCCTAGGCAACTGTTTCCTGTTTGGGGCCCACTTCCACGGGACACAAGGACCCTGAGAGTCTCAATATTGGATCAGATCATGGATAGGTACAGCACAAACTTCCACTCACTGCAAGGTGTGGAACAGCTATTCTGGATGGAGAAATTTTCTGGTGTACTGAGGGTTAAGCAGAAAACTCTTTGGGTTCCTCCTCCTTCCCCCACTCCCACCCTTCCTACCCACCCTTACCTCCCCTGCCCTTGTTGTTGGAAAATCTTTTTTTGTTTTTGTTTTGTTTTTGACAGAGTTTCACTCTTGTTGCCCAAGCTGGAGTGCAATGCCACGATCTTGGCTCACTGCAACCTCCGCCTCCCAGGTTCAAGTGATTCTTCTGCCTCAGCCTCACGAGTAGCTGGGATTACAGGCGTGCGCCACCATGCTCGGCTAATTTTTTGTATTTTTAATAGAAAAAGTGTTTCACCATGTTGGCCAGGCTGGTCTCGAATTCCTAACCTGAGGTGATCGACCCGCCTCGGCCTCCCAAAGAGCTGAGATTACAGGCGTGAGTCACTGTACCTGGCCAGAAAATCTTTCTACAGAGACATTTAAGTCCATATTCTTCCCTTAGGGAGCCAGTGGACCCTGGGATCCATTCATTCTTTCCTATTGAAGGATCATAAGGTCTCAGGGTGATCACATCTCACTCAACAGAACCAGAGATGTAGAGAGGATGAGAGCTTGTCTGAGTCTGGGATGAACCTGGGACCTCCTTTCCAAGTCTTTTTTTTTTTTTAAACTAAATCTTTGATATGAACTTGTTTTCTTATTGACCTCATTTTCCTAAAAGCTGAGCACAGCTGGAATAGGGGGAAAAAGGAGTTAATTAAGGGTGCCGGTGAGTGGGGCTCCAGGAACTCAAAGTTTGACTGGATTGTGATTGTGCTGCCAAGACTCCATACTTGATTTGGAATATTGTACACCCCAGGCCTACATGTTCCATTCTGGAAGCCATCCTGTTAGATTAATGTCTCCTATTTCCCAAACAGGTAGCTTTCTTTGAGGATTGCTTGGCTGCCTTTTGGAATGATGTGGGTGAGCATGGCCGTCTCATAAAACTCATTTGGACAGTTGGATATTGTTCCAGTCACCCATTGCAGCTCTCCTCTGCCTCACGTGTTAGAAAAGCCAAGGCTCGCAGAACTCAAAGGCAGTCTCTGGACCTCTCTAACAGTAGGGCTGCTGCTTCTCACCCTTTCTTCCTCCTTACCACTCTCTGGCACCTCCAAACCCCCTACCAACTTCCTCAACTCACTCATTCAAGCCTCTACCCATTCAACAAACCTATTCCCTGCCTCACTGATCAGTGGAGTAGGAACAAATTTGATCTCTGGGTCAGGAAGACCCTGGGCTGCAGTTTCAGCTCTGTAATTTATTACCTTTGCTGCCTTGGGCAAGGTAGCCTCTCAGACCGTTGATTTCTTCATCTGTAAAATGATAGTGACAGTGCCTATACCTTGGCGCTGGTGGTGCAGCCAGCACAGTGTCTGCCCATAGCTGATGCTATATTAATAGTAACTACAATTGTCAGTGAGTCTCAGACTCAGTTTGCTTTCATAATTGAAGTACAACTAATGTACAACTCAGATGAGATCAGGTGTGTTCAAGGAGGTATGGCCCTAGACAAATTAATGATCAATTCAAATGCAGCTTTGCTGGGAACCTTAACCCTTTTGCCTTCCCTTCCCATGCCCCCTGGATTTCTCTGCCTCTGTCTTCACATAAGTGAGTCCCTGTTGAAGGAGCTGTTTTACTTCTGTCCTGTGCCCTGTTTTCCTGGTGGTGTTTTTCCCCTGCTAGCCCAGCTTATTTCTCTGTCCCCTTTTCTTCTCATCATCTTCTTTGGAATCTTGAGGGGAGGGGAAAGCAATAGTTGAGGAAAAATTAACAAGCCAATGAAAGGTCAGCTCGGAGACTTTCTGGACCAAAAAAACTCTCTATGCAGTGCGGAGAGCAAATTAATACTAATATATCAGGGAATTCCGATACCAGTTAAACTCCTGATTTAAGAGGGTTTTTTTCAACAAATGTTCTCGATGATCCATAAGTATAGTCTGCACTTTGTTCTGTCTACTACACTTGTCTTAGTGCAAACGTCGTGTTCAGAGAGCTTGTGTCTTAAAATTAACGGAATGTCTTGAGATCGGGATTGTCTCCTACCTAAAGTGAGATGAAGAAAAACACCATCCCGGGCTAGTGCAGCAGATTTACTTAGTTTATTGGTCAGCACTTTGCAATATAATGGCTCTTGTACACATATTATCACCACTGGAATCCACCAATAGAGCACCACACCATAGCCAAAAATGTTGGCTGTTCAGTGGCATAACTGCCCTGGAAGCCGGGGGAAAATCAAGGTCTTCAGACTGGGCTTGGCTGGGGCCTTGGCCAGGGTGTTGGTGCCAGGCACCTGGTTAAGATAAATGTCCTGAAGCAAATAATAATTACCTTCTTTGCTGATAAGAGGCCCCAGTACTTTTCCAATAGCATGATTGCATTAGGATCTTTCTTTGGACCACAGCCTGTGGAGCACTGATTCATGGGTACTGGCCGTAACTTCATCCAAACTATTGTATATGTGGTGGAACCCAGTGTTCTCCTTTGGTCCTGAGTTTGTGTAAATAATATTCCCGGTTGCATCACCTGTCCCTGCCCCTCTTGCTCCTTCTGGTGGCAATCCTGCTTCTGTCCACCAGGTGGCCTCACTCAGGAAGGAGCGGAAGAAAAGGACCTCAAGTCTCTGGTGCTTTTGTTTTTTTTTTCCCCCTCAGCTTTAGGCTGAATATAAAGAAAATACGTTTTAATGGAAACGTGTAACTTTTATTATGGAACAATCACCTCATCTAGTTTATGGTTTGGAGTCTGTTTTTCCTGAAGTACCCTCTAATGCTGTGCATGGCTGGGCCCATCACAGGGCAGGTGTTTTCCTGGGATTGTTTATATATATTTATACCTTTGGTTTAGAGTGTTGTCATTCACTTTTTAAAAGAAAAGTAACAAAGTTTTGTTTTTAAAAAATAGAGACACGGGATCCTGGATAATGTTTAATGTATTTTCTTTGAAGAGTAGAATGTGGTATACCAAAGAGAAAAGGGCTAGCGTCTTGTGGTCACTCCAGTGCTCACTCCTATACCCTGTCTCCTCCTCACCTCCTTTGTTACCCACCTAGCTGCTCTCCCATACATGTTCACCCACTCACCTCAGCTCTCGCACACCATACATATGCATCTGTAGATTAGAGTGGACCTGTGCATGCATTACATGCATGTCACAGACCTGTACATGTGCCAGTCCACAGACAATTACTCCCACACCTGAACATTCAGAGGAAGGGGCAAGTGGATGAGTGCTGGGGTTTAGGGCAGGTCAGCATGCCAGCTGGCTGGTGAGGGGAAAGCTGGGTTGATTAGAAAGTGAATGTGCAGGTGACAAAGTATGTGTGCAGGGGAGAGACTGAGAGGGCAGTGACTGGGAAGAAGGTGAGGCCGTGATGGTGAGGGCGGGTGTCAGGGAGTATGACATAGGAGAGCATGTAAAGCCATGGGGGCATGCTGGATGCCACCTGAAGAAGAGCTTTTCAAACTAGCGCTGTTCTCTACTGAATGCCCTCTGCCTCTTGTTAGGGCATTTGTATTTATTATTTCTCTAGAAATCAGCTCCAGTTTGGTTTTTATCAGTCTCCAGAGCCCTCTTTGGAGATGCCAGTTGGTACAAGAACGCGCTGAACTGTTTACAGTCTCAGCCTAAGGTTCAGGGAGGGGATGTGGTTTAACTGGGCCACAAAGCCCGGTACAGGACTCATTTGCATGGCCCCTGACGCCATGTGACGCAGCCGGCTCCTCCTATATAAAGAAGCAGGAGCCAAAATATCTCCGAGTCTGGGTTGGACTGGCGGCCGTGGAGTTTGTGACACACGAGGTGACACCCCTCGAGTCACTTCCCTTCCACTCCAGCTGGAGCGCCTGCCTGGCTTTGGGTTCCTTCTGCAGCCTTCGTTCCGCTCCTAGCCTCAGGGCTGGACACTAGCGCAGAGCCCAGCCCAGCGCAGCCTGCCAGCAGCCGCCCAGCAGCCCAGCACGGCAGGAAACCCGGCCAGAGCTCCCCAGCAGCCCGAGTCATGAACACCGAAATGTATCAGACCCCCATGGAGGTGGCGGTCTATCAGCTGCACAATTTCTCCATCTCCTTCTTCTCTTCCCTGCTTGGAGGGGATGTGGTTTCCGTTAAGCTGGACAACAGGTAACCGCTGACTCTGGAGCCTACCGAGCCGGGGCGCCGGCCAGAGCTGGGCCACCAGCCCGATCTCTGAGCGAGCTGTGCGCCGCTGGTCTCCGTTCCCCGCGGTGCAGCATCCTGGGAAGGGGCGGGGGTAGGGGACGCAGGAAGGGGGGGTCACCGCCGCTCTGGGATCCGTCGTCGAAGCGTCCCTGCGCCGTTAAACGAGCTGCTGCAGCCGCAAAGGCAGCCAGAGGCAGAGGGGCGGCGGGCAGGGCCAGGCAGGGCTGGGCAGGGGGCTGGCCGAGTGCCGTGCGCCGCTTGGGAGAAGGCCGGAAGCTTACCAGCCGAGAAGGAATTCCTAGCTAGCTTTAGAGCCGGGTAGGTTTGCCCGGGACCTTGTAGGCCGACGGTGGGGGACTCCCCGGGTCGCACCCCCCATTGTTTGCATATCGTCCGAGCAGGCCACGGTGGCCTGTGCGCCCCAGGACTGGCACGCAGCTCCGATCGGTTGGAACTCGGGGCGGAACTCGGGGCGGCGGCAGCAGCGCTGAGCCGGCCTCGAGGAGGAGATGCAGCTTCCTGCAGGGGCTAAGGAAGGATCTGGGGACAAACTGTCCGGAACTCTGGGCCAGGGAGGCGAGAGAGAGAGAGAGAGAGAGAGAGAGAGAGAGAGAGAGATTGATTGAGGAAGAGCCAAGGCAGGTGGAGGACTTTGGCCACAACTGCCATGTACTCAGAGTAGAACCGAGTGGGTAATGGGTCGCTTTGCTTTTTGTCTTGGCAGTGCCTCCGGAGCCAGCGTGGTGGCCATAGACAACAAGATCGAACAGGCCATGGTGAGTGGCAACACTGCATCATTCTCATCCCCTGACTTAGCTGCTGCTTATGTAACTCTGGGCAGGATTCAGGGAATGGGTGAAAAAGCCGTTAGCCAAAACCCTGAGGAAGCTGACAGCCTGCCTCCTATCCCCACTGGAGGTGGAGTCTGATTACAGTGACACCTTTTAGGGCATTTCCAGCCTTCCCTTCCCGGGCTCCCTCCTTTCTTCCTCTCTCCTCCATCTCAGGTCTTTGCAGCAGGCTGACTCTCTTCTGGGCCTGTTGCTGGGCAGGGAGCTCAGATTCTTGCATTTGTGTGCATCGTGCAACTGGCAAGGGGCAGAGCTCATTGGATGCAACAGCACTGCAGTGCCTCTGCAGAGCCTGGACTGGGGTCAGGAGTTGGGTGGAAACAGGAAGCGAAGCACCCCACCCCTGTCCCTCTCCTTACCAGGTAGAGGTCATACTCCAAGGAGTAGCCACAATGGCTGCAGAGGGTTAGGACTTCAGCGGTTGGGAGCCACTTAATTGTGCTCTGGATCTTAAGGACACCTTCCCTGCCCTCATTGCAGTCATCAAATTCAGAGAGGATGCGGCAGTTCTGTACCTTTCCCCAAGGCCAGTGTCCTGCATGCTAACTGGCCGGCTGCAGGACAGCTGCAATTCAATGTGCTGGGTCATATGGAGGGGTGGAGACTCCAAAATAGCCAATTTTATTTTCTTGGTTAAGATTTGCACAGCAGACAAACAGTATGGGATGCATTGCAGGTCTCCCCTTCCCCCAGATCTGGATCAGCAGCAGCAGGGGCTTATGTAAAATGGGGGACATAGCAAACCACCGGCAACCAGCAGAAGTGTCATCCCAAAGGCCCCTCAGCAGCCAGCTTTGAAAGTCATTGGAAACTTGGAGGGGAAAACCTATCTAGTTCAAAGCTGGACTCTCAACTCCAGCATGAGTCAAATCATGTAGCTCTCCTGAATGAGGGTTTAAGTGCTTTAGAGAAAGGTGAACGAGGAATTGGACTTGCCAGACCAGTTCACTGAGGGAAGGCTGGAGGGCTCTGGCATTAAGGACAGCACAGGCACACCAATGGCAGAGCAAAGGTGCTGCAGAGGGGCCATGATGGCTAAGGAATGGCTTTGTTATGATTCCCTCATTGGCAGGATCTGGTGAAGAATCATCTGATGTATGCTGTGAGAGAGGAGGTGGAGATCCTGAAGGAGCAGATCCGAGAGCTGGTGGAGAAGAACTCCCAGCTAGAGCGTGAGAACACCCTGTTGAAGACCCTGGCAAGCCCAGAGCAGCTGGAGAAGTTCCAGTCCTGTCTGAGCCCTGAAGAGCCAGCTCCCGAATCCTCACAAGTGCCCGAGGCTCCTGGTGGTTCTGCGGTGTAAGTGGCTCTGTCCTCAGGGTGGGCAGAGCCACTAAACTTGTTTTACCTAGTTCTTTCCAGTTTGTTTTTGGCTCCCCAAGCGTCATCTCACGAGGAGAACTTTACACCTAGCATAGCTGGTGCCAAGAGATGTCCTAAGGACATGGCCACCTGGGTCCACTCCAGTGACAGACCCCTCTGACAAAAGCAGGTCTCTGGAGGCTGAGTTGCATGGGGCCTAGTAACACCAAGCCAATGAGCCTCTAATGCTACTGCGCCCTGGGGGCTCCCAGGGCCTGGGCAACTTAGCTGCAACTGGCAAAGGAGAAGGGTAGTTTGAGGTGTGACACCAGTTTGCTCCAGAAAGTTTAAGGGGTCTGTTTCTCATTTCCATGGACATCTTCAACAGCTTCACCTGACAATGACTGTTCCTATGAAGAAGCCACTTGTTTTAAGCAGAGACAACCTCTCTCTTCTCCCCTGCTTCATGAAGGCAGGGGACACAGATGGGAGAGATTGAGCCAAGTCAGCCTTCTGTTGGTTAATATGGTATAATGCATGGCTTTGTGCACAGCCCAGTGTGGGATTACAGCTTTGGGATGACCGCTTACAAAGTTCTGTTTGGTTAGTATTGGCATAGTTTTTCTATATAGCCATAAATGCATATATATACCCATAGGGCTAGATCTGTATCTTAGTGTAGCGATGTATACATATACACATCCACCTACATGTTGAAGGGCCTAACCAGCCTTGGGAATATTGACTGGTCCCTTACCTCTTATGGCTAAGTCTTTGACTGTGTTCATTTACCAATTTGACCCAGTTTGTCCTTTAGGTTAAGTAAGACTCGAGAGTAAAGGCAAGAAGAGGGGCCAGGCTCTGAATGTGGCCACGGATGCCTTGCTGCTGCAACCCTTTCCCCAGCTGTCCACTGAAACGTGAAGTCCTCTTTTGAATGCCAAACCCACCATTCACTGGTGCTGACTACATAGAATGGGGTTGAGAGAAGATCAGTTTGGGCTTCACAGTGTCATTTGAAAACGTTTTTTGTTTTGTTTTGTTTTGTTTTGTAATTATTGTGGAAAACTTTCAAGTGAACAGAAGGATGGTGTCCTACTGTGGATGAGGGATGAACAAGGGAATGGCTTTGATCCAATGGAGCCTGGGAGGTGTGCCCAGAAAGCTTGTCTGTAGCGGGTTTTGTGAGAGTGAACACTTTCCACTTTTTGACACCTTATCCTGATGTATGGTTCCAGGATTTGGATTTTGATGTTTCAAATGTAGCTTGAAATTTCAATAAACTTTGCTCTGTTTTTCTAAAAATAAACTTGGTGTCTGACTGAGTATAAACGGACTGGGTGGGAGAGGCCCCCTCACCCAGTAGGGGCTGTTTTGCTGACCCCCTGAATATCCCTTGAGCACCCTGTCATTGCCAGGCCTATGCTGCAGCCATGATCTCGTGTCATCTGCACAATACCCATATGAAGGACATGCTCTTTGCCCTCACTGTCTAGATAAAGAAACTGAGACTCAGTGAGTTTAAGTGACTTGCCCAAAGTCACATGACTGTTATGGGAATTAGGACTCAAGCTCAGATCCTTCCTCTCTCTCCTGCTCTGCTTTCATATGAGAGCTTCAGAGTGAGTGGCAAGGTGACTCATAACACACAACCGTAGCTTGAGGGGATGATTTTGGAGAAAAGATACCCCCAGGAAGGCCCAAAAGAAACAGGCAGGGTATACATAGGAGGGAGTGAGAAGAGAGGAACCAAATCAACAGGAGTGGGCCTCCTCTCTTCTGAAAACATCACCGGGGTCACTTAATGCATTCTCCTTAATACCAATCCACATGTGACACTTGGCTTGGCAAAGGAGCTAAGAAGGCCCTAGTAAGAGAAGGAGGGAGAATATATGAGGAAGCAAAACCACTCCCCTTTCCTTTGCTCTTCCCCTTACTTCCAGCCAAGGAAAGATGTCCTCAGTCCCTGCTCAAAGTTCTCAGGGACACTGCTGAAAGTTCTCTCACCAAACGCACCAACCACTTGGGCAGGGCCAAGTCTAAGGCTCCGGCCTCCAGATTCCTTCCTCCACCTCTCTTTGGGGTTCATTATCACCCATCACCCTTTCCCAGCTCCAAGTCCCCAGCATCCAGAGTCCTAGCATTTCTCTGATTGGTTGTTGATGAGTGCTTAGTGTCTCCTCTACCACGCCCTAATCTGAACTTCCTCTGGACCCTGAGCTGTGTTCTAAGCCCACTATGTTCCCAAGGGAAACTATCACCTCTCTTTAAGTGACTCCATTCCATCTCAGCTTCTGGTAGCATATATACCTGTCCTTTTCCCACTTGAAACTGTGGAAACAGAACTCCTTGATTTTCCTGAGCCACAAACCTCAAGATGACCAAGATGTCTTGCCCTCTGCCCCTTACATCAACCACTGCCTAAATGTAATCAAAATGACCTGCTTCTTCTTCTGTAAAGGTCATACACGTTGACATTTTGTTTTTGTTTTTGTTTTTTCATTTTTTGTTTTTTGTTGAGACAGGGTCTCACTCTTGTTGCCCAGGCTGGAGTGCAGTGGGGCCATCACAGCTCACTGCAGCCTCAACTCCCTGGGCTCAGATGATCCTCACCTCAGCCTCCTGAGTAGCTGGGGCTGCAGGTGTGCACCACCACTCCTGAATTTTTTTTTTTTTCATTTTTAGTAGAGATGGAGGTTTCGCCATGTTGCCCAGGCTGGTCTTGAGCTCCTGGACTCAAGGAACCTGCCTGCCTCGGCCCTCCAGAGTGCAGGGATTATAGGCATGAGCCACTGCACCCAGCTGACATGTTCTTTTCTGATCACCAAAACCCTTCAGAACATTGCAAACTCCTCCTTGCTGGCCTCTCAAATCCCAGTTTCCCCACCTGCTCCCAACCTTGATATTCATAATGCCAGGTTCATTGTCTATACCTGCCAACTGGTTCATGGCATGCAGATTGTATAGCTGCTGGTACAGATACAAACTTCGAACGAGTACATTCAAAGCCCCCTGGCAGCCATTCCTCACCCTGACAAGTTCTCCCAATCCCCACTTACTCCCAAATCCCTCCCCCTTTCAAAACTAGCTTAGAGACTTTGTGGCTATTTGGTTAATCTTCTGTAGACTACCCACGCCAGACTTCCAGCTGAACAAGAAAAAGCAGATGAAAAAAGGAAACCTAGAAAATAGCCCAGCAACGCCCCAACCTCTCTGGTCATCAAGCCTTTCTCTATAAGAAAGGGGAAAAAACTGGCCCCACAGTCATGTAGTGGTAAAGAGAGAACAACTTTGTTTCCTAGGCAACGCTGACTAAACAGAGACAAACACTGCAACTTCTGAGGCCACAGCAGTTACTAGGCTAGATAAGAGGAAGTTTGTAGATGTTTCTTAGTCACATACAGGAGCAGCTCTCTGTTGTTGTTTCTCCACAGAAAAGCAACTAAGGGTGGAAAAAGGCAAAAGAACACGTTGCTCCTGGCAAGGCTTCCATGGGTTTTAGGCTTCTGGGCTCAGCTGGTCCAGCTGGACCCAGAACGAGGAAAATAATAATGAGGCTTGAAGCAGTACGCATCCCCTGCTTGCATTTGCCACCTCTGCATGTGCCCTCCCATCTATTCTCTCATCTCATCCTCATGGAGGCTTCCCAGCATAGCAGCAAGGATCACAAGATCACTGCTCCCTGGCCCCACTCCTGAGGACAGAACACTTTGTTTCCTGCCCTTGGAAAAACAGGCAGTTATGATTTACCTCCATTTGACAGACGAGAAAACTGAGAGCCAGAGAACTTAGTGCTACTCCCATGGCTCCCACATGTCCCATGTGGCAGTGGTTCCCAACCTTAGTGACAATAAGGGCCCTTTTTTCATGTCGAAAATACTCCCAAACCTCCCCCAACTCTATAGTACTTGAACTTCTGGTATTCATTGAGAGAGAGAAAGAGAGACTCGGGTGGGCTGGGGGGAACACATAATTACAAACACTGACTGTGAATTCAGTGGGCCTTAAAGGAATTAATTATATTCACTACAAAATCAAGGACATGGATTTGAAAGCTAAAACAACAATGCATATATTAATTAGCTAAATTGAGCCATTCCACAATGCGTATATATTTCAAAACATCACAAATGCATATACTTTTAGTTGTGTCTGTCAATTTAAAGAAAAAATAGACTAGAACAGAAATGTGGGTGATGGGTTATTTCCAGACAAGGACTGCTTGAGACACAAGCAGTGAGAAGCTTTCAAGCTGGGGATGGCCACAGGGGAGGGTGTTCTAGGAGGGCTCAGACAAGAAAGCTAGGGGCAGGGCCTCCGGGACCTGGAGTATCAGCAGAAGGACTCCAGAAAGACCATAGGAAACAAGGTGCATGATCCACTGTCCCTTCAGGTATTGTGAAGTTGGCTGGGTGCAGTGGCTCACGCCTGCAATCCCAGCACTTTGGGAGGCCAAGGCGGGTAGATCACCTGAGGCCAGGAGTTTGAGACAAGCCTGGCCAACATGGTGAAACCCCGTCTCTACTAAAAATACAAAATTAGCTAAGCATGGTGGCGCATGCCTGTAATCCCAGCTACTCGGGAGGCTGAGGCAGAAGAATTGCTTGAACCCGGAGGCGGACGTTGCAGTGAGTCAAGATCATGCCATTGCACTCCAACCTGGGCAACAAGAGTGAAACTCCATCTCAAAAAAAAAAAAAAAAAAAAAGGTATTGCGAAGTTGCCCTCACAACGTCAATCCTATTTATTCTGGAAAATCTTGCTTTCAACTCTCAGCTCCTCTCCTCCTACTTGGTTAGAAATTAATGGACATAATTACAGCTTTGTAGACAGCTCAGTTCCTCAGGTTATCTCATGTACAGGAGCTTGTTGAAACCCAAACACTTAATACTTAACTGCCTCCACAAGATCAGGCAAGGTTTAACAGAGAACTCCATCGGTTAGCTATTCCAAGCAGACATGGTTTCCAGAGAGGAGCTGGCTGGAAGAGGAGGTGATCATACTAATTACTAATAGTAGCTAACACTTACATGGCACTTAAAAGACTTTTTACATCTGTTGACTCTTAATCCTGTCCACAGACATATGAGGTACGCCCTATTGAGATCACCATTCTACACATGAGAACATGAAAACACTATGGCACAGAGAGGTTCAGCAACTTGCCCAAAGTCATACAGCTGGTGAATGGCAAAGCCCACAATGGAGGAAGGCAAGATTAATGCATTGAGAAGCAGGATAGAGAATCTGAACAGTTTTCGTAATTCCTCCAATGTAATCAGAAGTGTTCCAGGGCTCATTGTGGGAAGGGTGAGGTAGAAGAAAGACCACCCCACATTAGCAGAGGGACTAACATAAGGAAAATAAATGACTAATGAGCACGGGAGGGGTGGCAGTGAACAGAGAAGAAGGTAAGCGGGAGGGTGGGAGGCTCACTTGGCTGGCTTCCAGCCAAGTGACTTTAGATAGAATCTAAGAGGTCTCAGGGAGCCATGGTAGGCTTCCAAGCAGAGAAGTGATGTGATGCAAAAGATATTTGTAGAAGATGGGTCCTGGCAGCTGGAGAGGCTAGAATAGGGAAAGGCTAGTGACGGGCCAGCTGTTGCTGTAATCCAGGTGTGAGGTGATGAGGGCCAGCCGGGGCAAGAATAGGGGTAGTAGAAGGAAGAGGAAGGGACAAAACCAAAAGACACTGAGAGGCACTATTTCTCCAAGTACAGTCTGCAGTCCACTCACATCAGGTTTGTTGGGAAGTTTAAAATGTAGATTCAATGCCCACCCCTACACCAAAGAGGTGGGTAGGACTGGGGAAGTGATAACTTTAACAAGTCCCTAGTGGTTCTGGAGTATGGAAAAGTTTGAGGAATCTCCACTAGGTGAAAAATCAGAATAACCTGGTAGCAAAGTAAGCTGGGGAGAAGAGAGCAAGGTAGCCACAAGTCAAGGATGACATGAGTTTTGGGTTTGGGTTTTTTTTTTTTTTTAATTGTGGTGAAATAGACATAACATAGAATTTACCATTTTCACCCGTTTCAAATGTACAGTCCAATGCCATTAATTATGGTCACATTGTTGTGTAACCATCACCACCATCCTTCTCTTTTTTTTTTTTTTTTTTTTTTTTTTTTTTTTTTTTTTTTTTTGAGACAGAGTCTCACTCTGTGGCCCAGGCTGGAGTGCAGTGGCCAGATCTCAGCTCACTGCAAGCTCCGCCTCCCGGGTTTACGCCATTCTCCTGCCTCAGCCTCCTGAGTAGCTGGGACTACAGGCGCCCGCTACCTCTCCCGGCTAGTTTTTGGGGGGTTTTTTTTGAATTTTTTTTAGTAGAGACGGGGTTTCACCATGTTAGCCAGGCTGGTCTCGATCTCCTGACCTCGTGATCCGCCCGTCTCGGCCTCCCAAAGTGCTGGGATTACAGGCTTGAGCCACCGCGCCCGGCATACCACCATCCTTCTCAAGAACTCTGTCATCATCCCAAACTGGCACTGGGTAACCATTAAACACTAACCGCCCCCCAACCCCATTTCCCCCTCCCCTAGCCTCTGGTGACACGGAAGTTTTGAGTCGGGAGGATTGGTGTACTGTGGAAGCACTGAAAGAAACAGAGGGGTAGGAAAAGGCTGTGCTTTGCATAGGGAAGATGAATTCCAATTTTGATCTCTGGCTGAGAGAGGCATATTTCTATAGGAAATATCCTATAGAAAGACAAATGTGAAGGTGAAGTCGAGGGCTAGAGCTCGAGATGCCGGTATGTCTGTGTGTCGTAGGAGCTGAAGACATGTGTGCGGACAGATGCCCCAGAGAAGTGACTGCAGAGGAGGACGAGCAGGAGCTCCAGAGCCGACCCTGGGAGGCTGTCCCCAGGGCGGCCTTATGTTCCAGGGAGTAGGAAGATAGGCAGGCTGTGGAGGTGGCAGGTAAAGGGCTAGGGAAAGCTGGAGAGAATGCTGAGGCTTGGCAATCTTCTGTTTCTATCATTTGGTCTATTCTTTTGACATTATCTGTTCAGAGTCCTTACCACAAGCCCTGCCATCTTATAAAATTAAACTGACAGTCACTTTAAAGAAGGCTGAGGGAGCAGAAGTATTCCAGGAAAAGGCAGTCAGGAGTTCTGGGCTGTAGTCCTAGTCTTTGGCTAGCAAACTACATGACCTTGGACAAGTCATTGGCATCTCTAGACCTCGGTTTTCCAATCTGCAAAACAAGTTGGCTACACAGGATCGTTTATAAGTCAAGTGCTTTGTGGGTACTGGGGCCAGGAGGAGTCCTCTGGCTGCGAGACTCATATACATTACCTCTTTGCTCTAGGCCTCAGCTCTGCTTCTAGCCCCGAAATTCTATCCATCCAATATATCTAGCTCTTATCCAGTAACCCTGGTTGAAGAATGCTGAGGAAATAGCCACTTTTAAAGATGGATACATGGCACAGCACCACAAGACTCCATGCAATTTTGGAGAGGAAGAGAATCACCTACAGCCTTATTTCTTCCCTTTTTATTTCCCCTTCTTTTCCTTCCTTTCTTCCTTCCTTCCTTCCTTCTTTCCTTCCTTCCTTCCCTTTTCCTTTCTTTTTTTTTTATTTATTATACTTTAAGTTCTAGGCCTTCTTCCTTTCTTTGAAACACAGTCTCATTCTGTTGCCTAGACTGGAGTGCAGTGGCACAATCTCAGCTCACTGCAACTTCTGTCTCCAAGGTTCAAGCCCGTTCTCTTCCCTCAGCCTCCCCAGTAGCTGGAATTACAAGCCTGCACCAACACGCCCAGCTAATTTTTATATTTTTAGTAGAGACAGGGCTTCACCGTGTTGGCCAGGCTGGTCTTGAACTCCTTACCTCAGGTGATCCGCCTGCCTTGGTCTCCCAAAGTGCTGGGATTACAGGCATGAGCCACTGTACCTGGCCTCCCCCCTTTTTCATTTCATGAGCCACTTCTGATTGCCCACATTGTGACAACACACTTACAAGCTCTGGGGTACCAAACTAGAATGGGAGGGAGGTGGGTGGATTACATGGGTAGACAGAAATAATAGGCTTGCCTTTGAAAGACTTGTGATTGATGCAGATACATGGAGAGGACAGGAAAGGAATGAGAAAGAGATGACTGGGAGGGGATGGGCAGGGGAAGACAAGAGCTAGAAGAGGAGGAGCAGGAGCAAAGAGGGCAGCCCTAGCTCATTGCAGCTTCCTTAGCTGGGCTCCTCTGTTGTTTCTTTGCTGTTCCACTGGTCAACTTGCTGCCACCACCCAAGGAAAAAACAGGACGAATTAACCACCAAAGACTGAGTCTGTAGGTCCTGAACTCTTCCAAACATCTCTACTTTGCTGTCCACTGCAATCCAGAGCTCTGTCATCTCAAGCACAAAACTAACCTAACCACCGTGCAAAGGCATCTTGAGGCACAATTGATGTCCCAGTGAGTTAAGTTCACATCTGGGATCAGAATAGAGAGTAATACACCATTAGAGCTGGACAGAGCTCTAGAGATCATCTGTCCCCGCCCCCTCACTTCCCACATGAGAGCAATGAGGGCCAGACAGAGAAATAGGCAAGTCCCAGTCCCACACACAGTCAGCAGTAGGGCCAGGACAAGCCCTCTGATGTAATACCCTCTACAAACAACTTTGCTGTAAAATGAGGGGTTAGACCAGGGCGATAATAGTTCTTCACCTTAGCTGCACATTGAAATCACCTGGGGAGAGCTTAGAGAAATCCTGAATGCTGAACCTCATCCTCATAAATGTGGATAAAAATTGGTCTGGGATTGAGGCCTGGGTATAGGTGATTCCTGTATGATATGTGAGGATTATTCTAGTCTTGACATCCACATATGTTTATTAATTCATTCAACAAACATTGGCACCTATTGTGTGCCAGGTACCCTGTGAGGCACAGGGGTGAAACAATGACCAGGTCATACGAAGCCTCTGTGCTCCTGGAGCTTATTTCATGTTTTCCAATGGTGAGAGCAGATGAAAGTCAGAATGGGGAGTTGGCAAGGCAAAACAGAGCACACTAAGAGTTGCCCCCTCCTCTCTCCCGACCTTCTAGGTTCTCTCAGCCTGCAGAGCACACATATTCTGTATTCTGGTCTGCTTTTACAGCCCTGCAGTAACTTCAGTGATGCAGGCTCATCCCCTGCTGGGGAGGCCTGTGCTTGTCCACTTATGGCAGGGACAGGATGGCTGAGTCTGTCTAACTGGGCAGAAGTGCATATTAGCAAGTCTATTCGGCCACACCCTTATTCCTTTTTCTCCAAATAGCTTTATGATTGCTAAAGGTAATATTCTTGTTTCCTGGCTGGCTTGTGTGTGTGTGTGTGTGTGTGTGTGTGTGTGCACGTGTGTGTCTTGATTGATTCTGATTTCAGGTAGAAGAAAAGAGGTGCTATTTATCAGTGTCCTCAAACTCCAGAACATTCTACGGAGATGGGCAATATATAAATAATCTTAAGGTCCCTTCTTAGTCACCTTTGCAGGCTTCTCTTCCCCTATTTGGAGTGTCTCTGAGCTCAGCTCTGTCCTCTCTGTACTCTCTCCCCGGTCAGTTCCATTTACTCCCAAGGCCTTAAGTAACATTTGCCATGCTAATGACTCCCAAATTTGTATCTCCAGTCCTAAGCATTCACCTGAGCTCCAGACTCCAATATTCAACTGTCTCCTTGACAGGTCCATTTGTTTGTGTCAAAAGTATGTCAATATCTGCATGACCAAAATCAAAGTCCTGACTCCCGCCTCCCGCAGCGTATCCCACCTTGGTGTTTGGCACCACCACCTACATAGCTGCTTAAACCAGAAACCTTGATTCCTCCCCCAACCTTTAGCTCCTACATCCAATCCATTGCCCAGTCTGGTCCACTCAACTTCCAGAACACACCTTGAATCCCTCCACTTCTCTCCAGCCCCCTTCCCACTCCCTGATCTAAGCCACCCTCTTCTTTCACACAAAAGTAAAAGCCTCGTTGGTTTCCCTACCTCCACACTGGACCCTGTCCAATTCCACATAGCAACCAGAGTGACCTCCTTCTTAACACAAAATCAGATCATGGCATTCCCTTGCTTTAGGCTTATCAGTGGCTTATCATTGTACTTAGTAAAGTCCAAACTCCTTCCCATGGCCTACAAGTGCCTGCGTGATCTGGCCTCCACTGACCTCTCCAGCCTTTTCCCGTGTCACTCCCCTGCTCTTACCAAGTTCCGGCCCACTGAACTGCTTTCATTCCTCAAATACTCCTCAGAGCCTTTGTGTGTCTGGTTCCCTCAGCCCAGAACCTTCCACCAGCACCCTCCCCCGACTCTTTGATTGGATGCTTGTTCCAATCCTTGGGCACTCCTTTCCTCTGAGACATCTTTGCCTGTCACTCTGTCTAAAGAAGTTTTCTCCATTACCTTTGTTTTGTTGCATTTATCCCAGATTGTAATGATTTGTTCACAAATTTTTGTCTTTTTCTGCTTCACCGCTCTGGAATATCCCTGTGGGCAGGACCCATACGGATTTTGCTCACCACTGTATCCTCAGAGCTGAACACAGTGCCTGATACTTGCTGATCAAAAAATAAATTTCTGGGTCCAGGCACGGTGACTCACGCCTATAACACTAGCACATTGGGAGGCCGAGGTGGGTAGATTACCTGAGGTCAGGAGTTTGAGACCAGCCTGGCCAACATGGTGAAACCGCATCTCTACTAAAAATACAAAAATTAGCTGGGCGTGGTGGTGCACACCTGCATTCTCACCTACTCGGGAGGCTGAGAAGGAGAATCATTTGAACCCGGGAGGAGGAGGTTGCAGTGAGCTGAGATCACACCACCGCACTCCAGCCTGGGTGAGAGTGAGACTCTGTCTCCAAATAAAGAAATAAATAAGGCCGGGTGCAGTGGCTCACGCTTGTAAATCCAGCACTTTTGGAGGCCAAGGCGGGTGGATCACGAGATCAAGAGTTCAAGACCAGCCTGGCCAAGATGGTGAAATCCCGTCTCTACTAAAAATACAAAAATTAGCTAGGCGTGGTGGCAGGTGCCTGTAATCTCAGCTACTCAGAGGCTGAAGCAGAAGAATCACTTGAATCCAGGAGGCGGAGGTTGCAGTGAGCTGAGATCACGCCACTGCACTCCAGCTTGGGCGATAGAGTAAGACTCCATCTCAAAAAAAAAAAAAAAAAAAGAAAGAAAAGAAAGAAAGAAAGTGGGCGTGGTGGCACATGCATGGGATCCCAGCACTTTAGGAGGCCGAGGCAGGCGAATCACAAGGTCAGGAGATCAAGACCGTCCTGACTAACATGGTGAAACCCCATCTCTATTAAAAATACAAAAAATTAGCCTGGCGTGGTGGCACGTGCCTATAATCCCAGCTAATTGGGAGGCCGAAGCAGGAGAATCGCTTGATCCTGGAAGGTGGAGGTTGCAGTGAGCCAAGATCGTGCCACTGCACTCCAGTCTGGGTGATAGAGTGAGCGAGACTCCATCTCAAAAAAAATAAAAAATAAAACACACAAAAAACAAACAAACAAAACGAAAGAAAGAAGGAAGGAAGGAGAGAAAGAAAGAGAGAAAGAGAGAAAGAGAGAAAGAAAAGAAAAGAAAAGAAAAGAAAGAAAGAAAGAAAGAAAGAAAGAAAGAAAGAAAGAAAGAAAGAAAGAAAGAAAGAAAGAAAGAGAAAGAGAGAAAGAAAGAAGAAAAGAAAGAAACTTCTGGGAGGTTCACATGCTGTAGTAGTCATGGATTGGGGAAGACATTTTTGGGTAGGGACAGTGGGGTGGGAAAGCTTTCCCAGATTCTTTCATATCATGTAAGTAAACTGATGGCCTATTGATTATTTCCATTATGAAAACATTGAGTTGTTTATTCTGTCAATTAGAGTCTTGCTCTGTCACCCAGGCTGGAGTGCAGTGGTGTGGTCTTGGCTCACTGCAACCTTTGTCTCCTGGGTTCAAGTGATTCTCGTGTCTCAGCCTCCCGAGTAGCTGGGATTACAGGTGTGCGCCACCATGCTGGGCTAATTTTTGTATTTTTAGTAGAGACTGGGTTTCACTGTGTTGGCCAGACTGGTCTCAAACTCCTGACCTCAAGTGATCTGCCCGCCTTGGCCTCCCAAAGTGCTGGGATTACAGGTGTGAGCCACCACACTCAGCCTCTATTAATAATTTTTAATATAGCCTGTCCTATGTGCCAGGCACAAGGCTAAGCACTGGGGATACTGTGGTAAATCTGAGAGACATGTGCTGGTCTTCATGGGGCTTACTATGAAGGGAAATTGTACTATGAAGGGAAATTGCCTACAGTCTACTAGTATTCCTGTGCCTCTTGACTAGGGATCCCCCCCCCCCATACCTAAGACATTCCAAATGCTTACTTTTCCCTATATCCATATTGTACCCCATAAAACCCTAGACCATTATCTGGATCTGTTTGTCAAGCCATAGTCTCATTCTCAGGGTGGGGGTGACACAGCATGAGTTAGGATTAGCCCTGACTGTAATAACAGAAAAAATAATAACAGTTGCTTTAAAAAGATAGTTTATTCGTCTTTCCCATCAGAGAAGTCTGAAGGTACACAGTCCAGAGTTGATAGGGCAGCTCTATAAAGTCACCACAGACCCAAACTTCTTCCTAGTTGCTGCCCACCATATTTAGCATATTGCCTCATTGTCTGAGATGGCTGCTCAAGCTCCAGTCATTGTATCCACAATCCAGGCCGCAGAAAGAAGAAAGGGGAAGAAAGATGGCTCCTCCCTTTTAAGAAAGCTTCCCAGACATACTGCATAACACTTCTGCTTATAGCTCATTAGCCAGACTCTAGTCTGCCCACTCCTAACTAAAAGAAGGGCTTTCTTGAACTGAGTACATTGCTAGCCCCAAACAGATTCAAGTTTCTGTTATTAAGGAAGGGAAGAACAGACATTGGAGTAGGTAACCAGCAGTTTCTTCTTCAGGTGTTTGGATATATTGAGAGATGAAAAGGAAGGAGAAGAAGAAATGAGGAAGAGAGCACAGGAAAGAGCTTCTCAGGCTCTGTGACCAATGACTTCTACACAGGGGGCTATGCCTACTCAAGCAGGTCAGAGCTGGCTGGCAAGTGTGGCCATATGCTTTGGGAACGCAATGAAAAGAGCAAATCCCTGAGGGTTGGGGGAATGTCCCTGCTGCTGCAGAGCTGTTTTGCCAGAATGGCCCAGGCAAGGGGGATCTCAGAAAATGACCCCAGAGGCCTCTTACTAAAGAAATTGCAGAAACTGGGAGCCCAGACTATCCTCTTAAATGTCTTTATAGTGGCAAAGGGGATAGTGATTCTTAAAATAGGCAGTCTCAGGTCAAAATCTGGGACCCTGATATCCAAAGTCAAAATTCTAGAAAAGATCCTCTTAGTTTTTAATGGCTATAAAAGGAACATCAGCACAGAATCTTCAAATCTTGGAACTGGGAGAGGCCTTGAGAGTCATCAAGTAAACCACTTCCCACTGATCACACTGTCTTCCACCCTGTAGTCTCACACTCAGGACAGACAGGCTGTGTTGAGAAGATGTTAATTTGAGGGAATTATTTTCTGTGGGAATGTAGCTTTCTGCAGAGCTAAAAGATTTTTTTGTGGGTAAAAAGTATTCAGTAACACCCATTTCCCCAAATGTAGGATTACAGAATCCATTTCAATAGTCTTCAACCTTGCTGAAGAGCAGTTGCTAACCTTATAGAGAATGACATAGACACCTGAGTATCACTGAGGGCCAGATCATTCCCCATAAGTTCTTTCTCCTTCTCCCTCCAAAGGCATCAATATCATCTTGTCAGTGTCTGCCCTGCAGAAGGTCAAAGCATATGTTTTGTTGTTGTTGTTGTTGTTGTTGTTGTTGTTGCTATTGTTGTTGTTTGCCTTTAGCAAAGGCAAGGGGCCCTTTGGAACTTCTTTGGTCTTCGGGGTTCCCAATTGAACTCTTTTTTTTTTTTTTTTTTTTTTTATTATACTTTAAGTTCTAGGGTACATGTGCATAACGTGCAGGTTTGTTACATATGTATACTTATGCCATGTTGGTGTGCTGCACCCATCAACTCGTCAGCACCCATCAATTCATCATTTATATCATGTATAACTCCCCAATGCAATCCCTCCCTCCTCCCCCCTCCCCCCTCCCCATGATAGACCCCAGTGTGTGATGTTCCCTTCCCGAGTCCAAGTGATCTCATTGTTCAGTTCCCACCTATGAGTGAGAACATGCGGTGTTTGGTTTTCTCTTCTTGTGATAGTTTGCTAAGAATGATGGTTTCCAGCTGCATCCATGTCCCTACAAAGGACGCAAACTCATCCTTTTTTATGGCTGCATAGTATTCCATGGTGTATATGTGCCACATTTTCTTAATCCAGTCTGTCACAGATGGACATTTGGGTTGATTCCAAGTCTTTGCTATTGTGAATAGTGCCGCAATAAACATACGTGTACATGTGTCTTTGTAGTAGACTAATTTATAATCCTTTGGGTATATACCCAGTAGTGGGATGGCTGGGTCATATGGTACATCTAGTTCTAGATCCTTGAGGAATTGCCATACTGTTTTCCATAATGGTTGAACTAGTTTACAATCCCACCAACAGTGTAAAAGTGTTCCTATTTCTCCACATCCTCTCCAACACCTGTTGTTTCCTGACTTCTTAATGATTGCCATTCTAACTGGTGTGAGATGGTATCTCATTGTGGTTTTGATTTGCATTTCTCTGATGGCCAGTGATGATGAGCATTTTTTCATGTGTCTGTTGGCTGTATGAATATCTTCTTTTGAGAAATGTCTGTTCATATCCTTTCCCCACT
Organism: Rhinopithecus roxellana; assembly: GCF_007565055.1. Classification (NCBI taxonomy): domain Eukaryota; kingdom Metazoa; phylum Chordata; class Mammalia; order Primates; family Cercopithecidae; genus Rhinopithecus; species Rhinopithecus roxellana. The sequence continues at coordinate 94,642,157 of NC_044555.1, read as the reverse complement.
TTGGCTACAGTAACCAAAACAGCATGGTACTGGTACCAAAACAGAGATATAGACCAATGGAACAGAACAGAGTCCTCAGAAATAATACCGCACATCTACAGCCATCTGATCTTTGACAAACTTGAGAGAAACAAGAAATGGGGAAAGGATTCCCTATTTAATAAATGGTGCTGGGAAAATTGGCTAGCCATAAGTAGAAAGCTGAAACTGGATCCTTTCCTTACCCCTTATACGAAGATTAATTCAAGATGGATTAGAGACTTAAATGTTAGACCTAATACCATAAAAACCCTAGAAGAAAATCTAGGTAGTACCATTCAGGACATAGGCATGGGCAAGGACTTCATGTCTAAAACACCAAAAGCAACGGCAGCAAAAGCCAAAATTGACAAATGGGATCTAATTAAACTTAAGAGCTTTTGCACAGCAAAAGAAACTACCATCAGAGTGAACAGGCAACCTACAGAATGGGAGAAAATTTTTGCAACCTACTCATCTGACAAAGGGCTAATATCCAGAATCTACAAAGAACTCAAACAAATATACGAGAAAAAAACAAACAACCCCAATTGAACTCTTATGCCTCGAGTTTTGTTATTTTTTTTGAAGGTCCTATGGTTTGATTACCTTTAGTCTCCCTCATTGAGCCTGTGAAATGGGACACCAGGGCATTGTTACAAGCCGCTGGGGAAACTAGGACTTAAAACATTTTTTTCCTGCCTCTGGGCAGGACTCATGCTGGTGCCAGGCAGAGATATGGAAGTTTGTCACCTGACCTTGCCCATCCAGTGAGCAAGAATTACTCAGGCAGAACACGACTCTTGCCCCTCCCGCAAATGCTGAACATTCTGTTTTTTGCTCTTAGGAAGAAACTGGTAAATAACTGCATTCTCTTCTCCCAGTTGAACACCCCCCTTCTTTGCAAAACCAAGGAATTGGGTCACATTACATAAGTCTATGTGGTTTCAAAGGGCTGAACATTGAGATTCAAACTGTTGTCACACACACATGTTGGAGCACAGCCTGTGTTCTCCTGGATAACACGAAGAAAAGCTGCTGAGTTCCAAAGTTAGGCGAGTTGTTTTTCCATATACTTCTGATCATTCTAATCCATGTGACCTATTTGAGTTCCTCTCCTAGAAGGGCATTAATCTCTCTTAGGAGTACTTAAAACTAGCCCAGACAGGTAACCCATTTGAGTAGGGAAGGGGAAAGTTACCAGAAATCCCTGCCATCAAATTATCAAGGTCAACCCCTTCCTTTTTTAGATTAAGTCATTCAGTCATTCTTTGGTCATTCAACAAATATTTATAGAGAACCTATTATATGGCAGGGTCTTTGAAAGATGAGGTTCCCAGTCTCATGGAGGTTACACTCTGGTGGAGGGAGGCAGACAGACAATAGAGAAACAAACAAGAATAACATCATATAGTAGAGAAGCTGAGACTGGGAGAGAGGAAGGAACTCACGTGAGATCACAGTCCAGGTCTTCTGACTCTCAGTACCTTCCTTTTTTCTCTGAACATATATTAAGCACCTACCATGTGCCAGGCACAGCACTAGACATTGAGTTTATAGGATGAATATGACAAACAAGGTTCCTGTTCCTGCAGAGTTTATAGTATAGTTAGGGAGAAAAAGTGAATAAACAAAACAAAACAAAAAAACAGAGAGACTTCTGGTTTCAGGCCCAGCATGTAAGGAGGTTAGCAGTTGCCACTCCATCCCAACAACAAGTAAAAAGCTGAACAAACTGAAAGTTTAACAACTCTTCCTAGATCTGTCAGGGAAGTGGAATCACAGGGCAAACTGCTACCTCAAAAATTAGAGAGAAAGGCTGATATAGAGAATCACAACTCTCAAGAACAGAAATCTCTGTGGGAACCAGTGCCAGGGAGAAAATCTGAATTATAATTGACAAATTCCTGGAGGCTCAGTGAGAACAAGCCTAAGAGTTAAAAACCCTAGGGGGAACCAGTCATGGTGGGGAGAAGGGAGGTGCCACACTTTTGTGAGTTTTACTTCCATAAGTTCTACATGTCCTTACAGTGAATATCAGGTAGAAATATCATGCTACCTGCAGAGGGAGGGGAAAGGGAACCATTTTGAAATATGCCAGAGCATACTGTTCTTAAAAAGGCCTGCCCAGGCTGGGCACAGTGGCTCACGCCTGTAGCCCCAGCACTTTGTGGGGGCCAAGGCAGGTAGATAGCTTGAGCTCAGGAGTTCGAGACCAGCCCGGGCAACGTGGCGAAACCTCATCTCTGCAAAAAACACAAATAAATAAATAAATAAAACTTAGCCAGATGTGGTGATGTGCACCTTTAGTCCCAGCTACCCAGAAGGCTGAGAAATGGGAGGATCACTTGAGCACAGGAGGCCAAGGCTGCAGTGAACCATGATGGTGCCACTGCACTCCATGCTGGGCAACAGAGTAAGATCTTATCTCAAAAAAAAAAAAAAAAAAAAAAAAAAAAAAAAAAAAAAAAAGCCTGCTCTTAGGAAAAACTAAGCCTAACTTGCTGGGGTTTTCTCAGAGCCTAACCAACCCAGGGGATGGAAATCTCCAACTGCAGCTTCCTCTAGCCTTCCATGTTAGGAAAGGGAATACACAAATTCAGTCCTCTCTAGCCATCTTGTCCCACCTAAGGAGGATAGAGATTGAGAAGCATTGGTGAAGTTCACTGCCTAGGGGCACAGGCTAACTAAAAGACTAAGAGCTAATCATAGGACTAGAGAGCACTTCCCCTCCCCACATGGCTTACCAACACATCACTAGAGAACTACTAAACTGGTGCAAAAGTAATTGTGGTTTTTTCCATTAAAAGTAATGGCCAAAACTGCAATTACTTTTGCACCAACCTAAATAGTTACAGCAGTTCCTTTTACCCAGTACATCATTTCCACTCATCAACAAAAAATTATGGCCAGGCGCAGTGGCTCACGCCTGTAATCCCAACATTTTGGAGGCCGAAGTGGGTGGATCACTTGAGGTCAGGAGTTTGAGACCAGCCTGGCCAACATGGCAAAACCCTGTCTCTACTAAAAATACAAAAATTTGCTGAGCATGCTGGTGTGTACCTACAATCCCAGCTACTCGGGAGGCTGAGGTAGGAGAATCATTTGAACCTGGGAGGCAGAGGTTACAATGAGCTGAGATTGTGGCCACTGCACTCCAACCTGGGCAACAGAGTGAGACTCCATCTCAAAAAAAAAAAAAAAAAAATACAAGCTATACTTAAAGACAAAAAATATATAGTTTGAAGAGAGTGAACAAGCATAAGAACTAGAGTCTGGGAGTCTGGACTGGGCGCGGTGGCTCACGCCTGTAATCCCAACACTTTTGGAGGCCAAGGTTTGTGGATCATTTGAGGTCAGGAGTTTGAGACCAGCCTGGTCAACATGGTGAATCCCGTCTCTACTAAAAAATACAAAAATTAGACAAGTGTGGTGGCGCGGGCCTATAATCCCAGGTACTCAGGAGGCTGAGGCAGGAGAATCACTTGAACCCGGGAGGTGAAGGTTGCAGTGAGCTGAGATCGCACCACTGCACTCCAGTGTGGGTCACACAGTGAGATTTTGCATTAAAAACAAAAACAAACAAACAAACAACAGCAAAAACAAAACAGAGTCTGATATGGCAAGGATGTTGGAATGATCAGACTAGGGATGTTTAAAAACTATGACCAATATGCTAAAGGATTTAATGGAAAAAAAGGAGACAACATGCAAAGATAGATGGATATTGGTTTAGCTGCTGGTAAGGAAAAAAAAAAGAAAAAAGAAAAATTAAAAAAAATTTTTTAAAAAGATGGGTAACATAAGCAGAGAGATGAAAATTCTAAGAAAGAATTTAAAAATGCTAAAAATCAAAAACACAGTAACAGAAATAAAGAATGCCTTCGATGGGCTCATTAGTAGACTAGACATGGCTGAGGAAAAATCTCTTTTTTTTTTTAGACAGAGTCTCACTCTGTTGCCCAGGATGGAGTGCAGTGGTTTGATATGGTTCACTGCAGCCTGGACCTCCCCAGAGTACCTGGGACCACAGGCACACACCAGCATGCCCAGCTATTTTTTATATATATTTTTTGTAGAGATGGGGTCTTGCTATGTTGCCCAGGCTGGTCTGAAACTCCTGGCCTCAAGTGATCCACCCATCTCAGCCTCCCAAAGTGCTGAGATTATAGGCATGAACCACTGCACTAGACCAACGGAGGATGAATCCCTGAAGTTGAAGATTGTCATTAGAAATTTCCAAATCTGAGCCAGGCGCGGTGGCTTATGGCTGTAATCCTAGCACTTTGGGAGGCTGGGGCAGGTGGATCACCTGAGGTCGGGAGTTCGAGACCAGCCTGACCGACATGGAGAAACCCCGTCTCTACTAAAAATACAAAGTCAGCCATGTGTGGTGGTGCACCCCAGCTACTTGGGAGGCTGAGGCAGGAGAATCGCTTGAACTTGGGAGGCGGAGGTTGTGGTGAGCCGAGATTGCGCCATTGCACTCCAGCCTGGGCAACAAGAGTGAAACTCCATCTCGAAAGAAAGAGAGAGAGAGAGAGAGAGAGAGAGAGAGAGAGAGAGAGAGAGAGAAAAGAAACTTCCAAATCTGAAAAGCAGAGAAAAAGACTGAAATCAAAAAAGAGAACAGAATATGCAAGAACTGTGCAATAACTACAAAAAATATAACATACATGTAATGTGACTACCTGAATGAGAAGAAAGAAACGAATGACTGAGAATTTCCCCAAATTAATGTCAGACACCAAACCACAGATCCAGGAAGCTCACACAATACCAAGCAGGATAAATACCCCCAACTCCCACAAAAAAACTACACCTGAGCATATCTTATTCAAACTTCAGAAAATCAAAGTTAGAGAAAAAAAATCTGAAAGAAGCCAGATGCGGAAAAAACACCTTACCTATAGAGAAGCAAAGATAAAAATTACATCTGGACTGGGCGTGGCGGTCTCGAGCTCCTGGGCTCAAGTGATCCCCATCCTTCAGCCTCCCAAAGTGCTGGGATTACAGGCGTAAGCCACAAGAACTCTTAAAACTTAATAATAAGAAAACAAACAATTTGATTTTACAATAGGCAAAATATATGAAAAGAAAGCTCAACAAAGAAAATATACAGATGGAAAATAAGCATAAGAAAAAATGCTCAACATCACATCATTAGATAATTGCAAATTTAAGTAACAATGAGACGCCTATTAGAGTGGCCAACATTTGGAACACTGACAACACCAAATATGAAGCAATAGGAACTCTCATTCACTTCTGTTGAGAAAGCAAAATGGTACAGTCACTTTGGAAAACAGTTTGACGGTTTTCTTCCAAGCTAAACATCCTCTTACCATATGATCCATTGATCACACTCCTGGGTGTTTACCCAAATGATTTGAAAACCTATGTCTGCACAAAAACCTGCACATGGACGTTTATAGCAGCTTTTTTCATAATTGCCCAAGCCTGGAAGCAACGAAGTTGTCCTTCAGTAGATGAATGGATAAATAAACTGTAATACATCTAGACAATGAAATATTGTTTAGTGCTAAAAAGAAACGAGTGTTCAAGCTATGAAAATATGTGGAGGAACTTTAAATGCATATTACTAAGTGAAAGGAGCCAATGTGAATACACTACATACCATATGATTCTAACTAGATGAAATTTGGAAAAAGCAAAATCTTGGAGAGAGTAAAAAGATCAGGGCTTGCCAGGGGTTAATGGAGAGGGAGGGATGAATAGGTGGAACATGGGATTTTTAGAGCAGTGAAACTATCCTGTATGATAATGTACTGGTAGATGCATGTCACCACACACTTGTCAAAACCCATAGAAGGTATGATCGCAAGAATGAATCCTAATGTAAACTATGGTCTTTGGGTGATAATGATGTATCAGTGTAGGGACATCAGTTATAACCAATGTACCATAGGGAATATTGATAGTGGAGCAGCATGTGTGTGGGCGGGGAAAGCAGTTACATGGGAACTCTCTGTACTTTCTGTTAAGCCTTGCTGTGAACCTGAAACTTCTCTAAAACATAAAGCTTAAGCTGGGCATGGTGGCTCATGCCAGTAATCCCAGCACTTTGAGAGGCTGAGGTAGGTGGATCACTTTGAGCTCAGGAGTTCGAGACCAGCCTGAGCAAGATGGTGAAATCTGTCTCTACGAAAAAAATATAAAAGAATAACTAGGTGATGGTGGCTTGCACCTGTAGTCCCAGCTACTCAGGAGGCTGAGGCTGGAGAATCGCTTGAGCCCGGGAAGCGGAGGCTCCAGTGAGCCAAAATCACGCCACTGCACTCCAGCCTGGGTGACCGAGTGAAATCCTGTCTCAAAACTAAATAAATAAATAAAGTGTATTTTTAAAAAATAGAGGCCAGGCGCGGTGGCTCATGCCTGTAATCCCAGCACTTTGGGAGGCCGAGGCTGGTGGATCACGAGGTCAGGAGATCGAGACCATCCTGGCTGACACGGTGAAACCCCATCTCTGCTAAAAATACAAAAAAACAATTAGGCGGGCATGGTGGTGGGGTGCCTGTAGTCCCAGCTACTTGGGAGGCTGAGGCAGGAGAATGGCATGAACCTGGGAGGCGGAGCTTGCAGTGAGCGGAGATCCCGCCACTGCACTCCAGTCTGGGTGACACAGAGAGATTCTGTCTCAAAAAAAAAAAAAAAAAAAAAAAAAAAAAAAAAAAAAAAAAAAAGAAAAGAAAAGAAAGAAAGAAAGAAAAAGAAAAGAAAAAAGAAAGTTGGGGTCTCAGGTCCCCAAGGGATCAATCTGTCCACTCCATTTACTTGGTTGATGGAGCAGCTGAGGCCCAGCAAGTGGAAGGTACCTACGCAAAGTCACACAGCAGGCTTGTAGCACAGCCTGGGTCAAAACCAGATGTCTTGCTTCTCTGTCCAATATATGTCACCCTGCCGTGTAGCAAGAGTCAGACCATTGTTTTTCAGTTAGACAATGACTAGCATGAGCTCTTCTGAAGTAGCTTATAGGTTCTATTGTCTGCAAAGGGACAGAACATCTTAGCCCTAAGCCGTTCTCCCTAGAAGGCAAACACTATGATTGGTGGGCTTCTGCTTCATAACAGATCAATGCTGTTGCCAAGCCCAGGCCTCACTTCTGCCATGAGTTCTGCTGAATCTTCAGGGCTGGGGGAGGCCTCAGAGGGGAGAAACTTGAAAGGATCCCAAGGCCTTTCTCCCTGTTCTGTTTTTAGTGCTCCTGCTCCTGGCCCAAGTCCAGAGCAGGATAGAACCATTAGCACACCTATTCATTAGGTCCTATTTATTCACTCTAAAGGCTCATAATTTGTTTTAAGGGAGACTTTTAAACCTTGATTAGTACCGTAGGCTCCCATGCATACATTAAAATGTGTTTGAATCTGTATAAGCACATTTGAAGCAGCATTGTTTGCACGTTCCAGCAGGGAACCAGTGTCTCTGTCAGCACTGTCCTCTCCAGATGCCTATGACCAAGGCTCAGGGTTCTATCTGAATCCACACATGATTAGGCCACACTATCCAAGTTCGCAAAAAAAAAAAAAAAGAAAAGCCCAATTCATGCATTGATGATTTAATCTTTGCTTCTTCCTTCAGATTGAAAATGATTTCATGAGAAATAACCCTTCAAAGAGAGGTATCCCTTCTCCTACTCAACTCTAACCCCTCTTCTTGGGCTCTAAGCCCCCACCTTCCACTCCCTACATGGCTCCACTAATTAATTCCTTTGTCTTCTAGGTTTTCAGCCTAGCCTGTCTACTGACTCTTTCTCTGTGGCTAAAACAGGATTACTTGTCTCTTATCCTTATAATAAGGACTCTCCTACAACCTGTCACCCTCCACTCCTCCCCTGGCTATCATCCCACCTCACTCCTTCCCTTCATTCCTCAGAAGCAGTTTGGCTTCTGCCCGTGACACTCCCCTGGACCTGCTCAAAGATCCAATGTAAACACCAGACCCAATGGACGTTTTTCCACTCCTATATTAGAGGGCTTCTCAGCCCTGGACCCTGAGCATACTGAACATGCTTCCCTGGAAACTCTCTTCTCCTCAGCTTTCTCCGACTCTCTTCTCTCCTAGACTTCCTACTGTGCTATTACCACTCTTTTGTAGCCACCTTTACTAAGTCATCCTCCTCTGCTCCTTTTACATTTCAGTGGTCCCCAGGACTCTGTCCTCAGACCTCTTCCCACTCCAGTACATACAATCTCCCATTCTGGCCCCATCCAATCTCATCTTTCCCCCCTCCATCTATATGCTACCACATCCGTGGCCTGAGCCAGGCCTTCTCCCCTGAGCCCCAGATCCATATGTCCAACTGCTAGGTATCCCACTGACATCTCACACGTAACAGATCCAAGACTGAACTCATCACCTTATGCCACGAATTTTGCTCCTTGTTCCCTGTTACCCGTCTTGCCAAATGGCTCCATCAGACACCCATCACTTAATCCAGAAATCTGGGAATTATCCAAGACTTCTTTTTCTCCTTTACCCTCCCCTATATCCAGGCCATCAATTTGTCCTGCTGACTCTACCTTCAAAATATACCCAGGACATGGCCACCTCTTTCCACTTCTACTACAGGTTGAGTATCCTTATCTGAAATGCTTGGGACCGGAAATGTTTCAGACTTTGAATTTAGGAATATTTGCATTATACTTTCTGGTTGAGCATCCCAAATCCAAAAATCTTAAATCCGAAATGCTCCAATGAGAACTTCCTTTGAGTGCCATGTCAACAAGTTTTAGATTTGGAAGCATTTCAGATTTCACATTTCAGATTTTTGGATTTAGGATGCTCAACCTGTACTACCTTCTTGGTCCAAGCCACAATCTTCTCTTACCTGGATGGCTACAATAGCTTCCTAACTGGCCTCTCTGCTTCCACTCTCATCCCCTTCAGTCCACACCTACTCTATAGCAGAGGGATTGATGGAGCATAAACTGGCCCATATCACTCTCCTGCTGAAAATATCCCAATGGGTTCTCATCTTACTGAGATGAAAATGCAAACTCTTTACCATTGCATAGAAGGAAGTCCACCTTCTGGTTCCTGCCTGCTCTGTCCAGCCTTCTCTCACAATAGTCCCCATCCCACCCAATGCTCCAGCCACTTTACATACCAGGCTACTTCCCCTGTGTGGATCTTTGCTCATAACTGTTCCCTCCGCCTGAAACAATCTCCCCATTATGGTCAGCAAACCTGATGACCACACACTCATCTTTCAAGACAGCAATAGAAACCTTTTCTGATACTCTCAGGCTGAGTCAATCATTCCCTTTGTTGTGTCCTGTAATTCACTATCAGGAAATGCATATTAAGCACCTATTATGAGCTGTTCCTACCCACTCCTGTAGGTAACCAATTCCATCAGTTTCTGGTTCATTCTTCTTGTGTCTCTTTTTGTACAAATGAGCAGATGCTGCCCTAATTTTTTTTTACTTCCCCTTCCTTCTTACACAAAAGGAAGCATACTACAGACATACTTGTTTTGTTGTTGTTTGTTTGTTTGTTTTTGCACTTGACTTTTTAACTTAACAATATACCCTGGAAATCACTCCATATCAGTGCATAGACAGCATCTGCATTATTTTTCACAGCTGCATAATACTTCACTCTGTGGCTATGTCATAATCTATTCAACCACTTTTCTATGTATGGACATTTGGGTAGTTTCCAATATTTTGTAATCTTAAATGACACTGCAATGAAAATTCTGGCACATATGCATTTCCATATTGTTGGAGGTGTATCTTCAGGGTAAATTCCTAAAAATGGGATTGGTAAGTCAAAAGATAAATGCATGTATAATTTTGTGAGATACTGTACAAATTTTATTTCCCTCCAGCCACATATGAGAGCCACTTCAGGAGTTTCTGAAAGAGGGTGTTTTCAGAACATTAACTAGCTCGTTTTCCTAGCTGACCTGTCTTTGTGACTGATTCATCTCAGTGCACACGAAGGCCCCTCAGGCACTCAGAACACAACTCTGCCCCTTAAGCACTCACATCCCAGGGTTGGGGTACGGGGAGCAATGGACAAAACCAAGCCTTATGTTGCTGGAAATGCTCCTGCATCGTCTGCCTTTCACATTCTTTGTTGAGGAGAAACAAACAAATTACTCTTAATCCAAGTACACAAGGCTACAGGCCCATCAGAAGCTACCTAAACAGGTGTCAAGTAGCTTGAAGAACACAGGAGGCAAGTACAAGGAAAATTTAGTACTTCCAGGCTCAACAAGTACGAATTTGATTTGTTTGAAGGTCTCCAATGAGAACAGGTATCTATCCTGTAGATAAGCAAGCCATCCTATTGAGAAAAATAATCATAAAAGTAATTTACTGTGCTTCAACGATCACACAGTGATTTTACACTCATACATTATCTCATTTTACACTCATACATTATCTCATTTTACACTCATACATTATCTCATTTGATCCTTACCATAGGAGCTTCCATGCTGGAACAATTGCTTCACTGGTCAATCTTTGATGTACATTAAGAGGTTTGTGGACTTGAGCTGTGATTTATCCACCCAGACTTCAAAGGGTTAACTAGAGCTGAACTCTAAACAACCTGAACTTATTAAAGACACAGGGTTGGAGGAAGCCTGGGAGCAGGAAGTGGTCAGGAAGCTGAATGGGCCCCAGGCTCAAATTTCCCTGACTGAGAGCCTCAGATGAATTATGGTGGAAAACCCCCAACTGCACTGTGTCCTCTCCCTTTAATTTAGGCATTTAATAAACAGATTGCATCGTCCTCCAGAAATGAGGAAGGTTAATAATTTGCTTGGATGGAGAGTTCCAAGCAGCTCTGTGGCTTTGTGTGGACCTTCAAAAGAACTGCAGACAGAGTCTGTGCAACTTTTTATCCTGGTCTATTAAATTTTCACTAGGCTCCCCTGACCTCATTAATATCATTAGAGTATAGCACTGAGAACCTGTATAGGATTTGTCAGACATTTCGGAACATAAGTTAGGGGATTGTGAGGCATTCTTCCTGCCAACGTTCCCAGCTGGCAGTGCCCTCCTGCTTCCCCCCGGATGCCCAGGGCACCCCAGCATGGCAGTAGATTATTGCCAGGCGATCGCTCTTGGCAATTCAGCTCACAGGATCCAAGTGCCCACCTGCTTCAACCAACATGTCAGTCCCACCTTCAAAGTGTGAAACAGGGAGGAAGGGTCATTTTCGTTCCTCGGCCGTCCCAGCTTATCAGGACTTTAAGGGCAATTTGGATGGCGTAGAACCTGTAAAGTCGCGCTTAGGGAAGCAGTTATGAGTGTGGAGTGTGGAATCCGGATTAGACAGACCTGAATCCACATCCTGGCTGTGCCCTTTGCTAGCTGTGTGTTTTGGGGTAAGCCACTTAACCTCTCTGAGCCGTGATTTCCTCATCTGCAACATCTATGTGTGAGGTGAGGGGCATAATAGTATCTGCCTCACAGGAGCTGTTGTGGGAATGAAATTAAATAAGAAATGTAAAATGCTTAGCCTGGTATCTAATGCATAGCAGCTATTTGACCCTTAGCATGTCACAACTGGAAGTGACCTTGGAGAGCATTTACTTCAACTCCCTCAGTTTCTAGATGGAGAAATGGGTCTAGAGGGGAGGTTATCCAACTCACCAACAGAAGAACAAGGATTAGAAACGGTTTCCTGACCCTTTTCACTCCACTATGGTATTTCTCTTGTCCAAAGCAGATGGGTAGGTAGTGAACTGAGGCCCAACCTGCTAGAGGTCAGGTTGGGAAGATGGCAAATGCACCTTTGGCTGGTGCAGTGTAACAGGGCACCAGTGCCGCCTACAAGGTAAGGCCTTGGCTGGGCACGGTGGCTCATGCCTGTAATCCCAGCACTTTGGGAGGCTGGCAGGTGGATCACCTGAGGTCAGGAGTTCGAGACCAGCCTAGACAACATAGTGAAACCCCGTCTCTACTAAAAATACAAAAATTATCCAGGCGTGGTGGTGTATGCCTACAATCCCATCTACCTGGAGGTTGAGGCAGAAGAATCACTTGAACCCAGGAGAAGGAGGTTGCAGTGAACTGAGATCGCACCACTGCACTCCAGCCTGGGCAACAGAGAAAAAAAAGAGGAAGAAGAAGAAGAAGGAGAAGGAGAAGAAGAAGAAGAAGAAGAAGAAGAAGAAGAAGAAGAAGAAGAAGAAGAAGAAGAAGAAGAAGAAGAAGAAGAAGAAGAAGAAGAAGAAGAAGAAGAAGAAGAAGAAGAAGAAGAAGAAGAAGAAGAAGAAGAAGAAGAAGAAGAAGAGGAAGATAAGGCCTTGTGAGAAGAGGGATTTTCCTGTCTAGGATTATTTTCACGATTATCTACAGTCTAGACTATTTCGGCAAAGCCTTGGTTGAAAATCCATTTGGTGTCATTTCTCCCTAAGTGGTGCTCAACCTGGTCTGCCACAAAGAGCAAATACTTCTCTCCAAGCTTTGGGAAGCAGGGATTCGTCCTTTGGCTGTAAGCAAGGCGCCTCTCCCCAAGGCCTTTTGGACCGGTTATGGAGTGGAGGAGGGAAGGAACTTCTCTGGCCTGCTCACTTTGTGGCGGGAAGTTCTGTGGCTTTTGCAAGGACAAGTGAAGTGGGGGAAGAAGTGAGCAAGGATACTATGGCTCTTATGATTGGCCATCCACAGAAGTGGTGTGTCAAAGAGCAGCCAATCTCAACCAAGCTCAGGTATTCGGACCCCTCCCTCCTGACCTCACATGGCTCCGCATGAGGTTTCTGCTTGCTTGCTCTAAGACCAAGAGAGCACTGGGAGTCCTGCCCAGCTCACACTTCCTTATACTATGGAGGCAGGAAGGAACTGGCCTGCAAGCACTTAGCTCCTGTCTGAGCAATGGCCAGACTAAACAGGGTAGGGATATGTAACTGGGGGCTGATGCCAGCCTCACTGCAGCCCCAGGAACTGGAACAACAGAGAACCCCAAATACCAGAATTCTTCATTTCCTTCCCACTCTGAGCATCTGCATCAGCTTCCAGAACCCCAAATTTGCCACAGTGCACCAACAAATTCATCCTACCGAATTCACTTAGAATTATCTGCTTGATTCTCTGTTAAATTCCCTCTTATGGGAGAATAGGACCAGGAAGCAGGGTGACCTTGGGAAAGTCACTCCCCTTCTCTGGGCCTCAGTTTCCTCATTTGTAAAATGTGTGGGCTCAACTTTCACAGGAGGCCTCCACAGCCACCACCCACTGCCAGGTCACCATCATAACCTCCAAACTTGTCTCTCTGCTTCCACTCTTGTCCCCACCTCAATCCATGACCAACAACACAGCAGCCAAGGGACTCTCTTTAAAACACAAATGAGGTCGGGTGTGGTGGGTCACGCTGCCTGTAATTCCAACACTTTGGGAGGCTGAGGTGGGAGGATTGGTTGAGCCCGGGGATTCAAGACCAACCTGGGCAAGATGGTAAGACTCCCCTCTCTATTCACACACACACACACACACACACACACACACACACACACACACACAATTAAATTGTACCACTCCCCAGCTTAAAACCTTCCCATTCCACTTTTAGTAAAATGCAAGCACCATACCATGGCCCACAAAAGTCCTAGTGACCTGGCCCCCAGCTAACTGTGTAGTCTCAACTCCTGCCTCTCACCCCTTCTGTTCTAGCCACATCAGCCTCTTTCATGTTCCTCACACATGCCAAACTTGCAACTGACTTGGGTCTTCACATAACTGCACTCTCTGCCTGGATGCTCTCCTCCAAGGTTTTTGTGTTTAACTCCTGAGCATGCTTATGATCTCAGTTTATGGCCACTTCCTTGAGTAAACCCTCCTTGAACAGCTCCACTGCCCTCGTGTCAGGCTAAATCGAGTCCTCCTATTATATGCACATTCAGTTCACATTGTTCTTTTCCTTTATAGCACTTATCATAACTATAATTCTTTATGAAATTAATTAACATCCATCTCCCCTACTAAATTGTAAACACTGTAAGGGCAGGAACCTTGTCTGTTTTATTCATGGCTTTATCTTTGGTACTTTGTGCAGTGCCTAGCACATAGGAGGAACTCACTAAAAATTGGTTGAAAGAATGAATGCAAGAAGCTCGCTGCCAGCTTGGCCTGTCCACAGTGCCAGCCCCACAGCTCCTGACCCTGCTATGGCCTTGGCAGGTCACTCTGTTCCCACCTCTCTGGGGCTTATAAAGCAGTGGTGATGACCTATTAACCTCACTGTCAGGCAAATCTGTTCTTGGAAAAGACCTGGAATGTAGTCACTCCTAAAGCCAAATGCACAAGACTTTGATTTATGTTATTCAGGCCTCTTACTCCTCTCATGAGGGATTCAATTCCCTAAGTATCTATCAGGCACCTACTGTATGCCCGGCCCTGTCCTAGATGCTGCTAGTCTAAAAGCATTAGTCTTCCCAGACTTGGACTGGGCTCTTCACGAGCTCACATGTAAACAACCAATTCTCACACAAGTCAGACTGTGATAAGTGCCTGGGAGGACAGGGGAAAAAGCAATTGAGTACTGATTGTCCTGTGGAAATTTAGTGGGGGAAGGAGGAGGGGCAGAAGACTGCAAGATCTGATTAGTGGCAGAGCAGGAGTGTGTTTCCTGGTGGAAAGATGAGCACTGAGGGAGCATGCCCATGTTGGGAGAGCATTCTAAGGAAGGATCCATTGAGTGGCCCCCAGGGGCTGTGTACAGGGTGGCAGGAGCACATGCACCCTTAATCCACACTCACACTCTCCACCACAGCAGCTCCCACATTACCGGGTATCAGGACCACCCAGGGAACCTCTGAAACATGCAGGACTGATGCATTCCTTCTACCCAGCCCCGTAGAATCTGATTTAGTGGAGCAGACATGAAGTGTGGCCATCTGCGTGTTTAATAAATCTCCCTATCCACGTGGTTCTCAGGCATGTGGTCCAAAGAGAATGCTGAGAGGCCCACCGCCGGCCTGGCAGATTGGCAAGGGGCTTATTCCAGTGGGAACTTCAAAGGAAACGTAGGCCCACAGTGGGAAACCTAGGAATGAGGACTCCAGTCGCATCACTAATTGATGGGAGGCATAGCTGGGTAGGAGGAGGTGGGTTTGTGGACGAGTGGCAGAGCCTGGGTGAGGATGCAGGTTAATGATATGATGAGGTCCTGAGCTCATGACAAGGGTCGTCAGAACCTTGGTGGCTATCCAATCCCAAGTTCCCCCCTCATCCCTCCACCCCGGCCAAGAATCTCTTGGGTGACCAGGCGGTTTCTGGACCAGAAGGAAAGAAATAAGATAATGGTATCCTGGAGCTGAACCCAGGAACAGATCTCCAGGCTGCTCCATGCCTCTAAATGGGCAGTATGCTGAGGTTCAAAGGTCTACCCTGTGGGTGATAAGGAGCCACAGAGAGGGAGGGGAGGACATGAATACACTTCATTCAATCATTCAATCATGTGTTCATTCCACAGACTTGTGCTGAGGGCTAGACACTGTACTGAGCCCTGTGGGGTTTGGTAGTACCACCATCTGCCCACCTGTCAAAGCCAGAAACCAGATTGGCATCCTAGACTCTTCCATCTGTCTAACTTATCCCCTCCCCTCAATCCTTTTATCTCCTCTCATTGATTCAACCTCCTAAATGTCCTCTAACTCTCAACCCTCCTCTTCAGCCCCTCTGCCACTACCTTAGCGCCAGAGCTCACTAACTCTTGCCTGGGCCATTGCAGAAGTTCTTTCACTGCTCTCCCCACACTGAGGTTAGCTTCACTCCAATCCATTCCCCATACTGCAGCCAGACTGATTTGATGGTCTCTTATTTTTATTTTATTTTTTTAAGATGGGGTCTTGCTATGTTGTTCAGGCTGGTCTCCAACTCATGGCCTCAAGCAATCCTCCCACCCCCGCCTCCCAAAGTGCTAGGATTACAGGTGTGAGCCACAACGCCTGACAGACTCTTAATTTTAAATAGATTTACTGAGGTATAGTTTACATATCATCCAATTCAAATTCATACCTCTTGGCCAGGCATGGTGTAGGGAGTGTAACCTCTACACTTTGGGAGGCTGAGGCAGGTGGATCACCTGAGGTCAGGAGCTCGAGACCAGCCTGGCCAACATGGTGAAACCCCATCTCTACTAAAAATACAAAAATTAGCTGGGTGTAGTGGTGCATGCCTGTAGTCCCAGCTACTTGGGAGGCTGAGGCAGGAGAATAGCTTGAACCCAGAAGGCAGAGGTTGCAGTTAGCTGAGATCGCGCCACTGAACTCCAGCCTGAGTGACAGAGTGAGACTGTCTCAAAACAAAACAAAACAAAATTCATACCTCTTAAGTGTACAACTCAATTACTTTCAGTGTATTCACAGAGCTGTGTAACCATCACCACACTCCAATGCTAAAACATTTCCATCACCCCAGAAAGGTCCCTCGTGCCCATTAGAAGTCACTCCCTTGTTCCCAACCCTAGCCTCAGACAACTACTAATTTACTTTATGTATCCATGGAGTTACATTTTCTGGGTATTTCATATAAATGGAATCATATGATATGGGGTCTTTTGTGTTTGTCTTTGAGTGCCTCTCAGTACAGAAGTCTGTTCAGTTACCCTTGAACAGTTTCCCATCATTCTCCATCTGAACACTTCCCGCTACTGTTCAAGGTCCTTCATACCTGACCCTGCTCTTGAACTTCCATTGTTCCCTAACACACACCATGTACTCTTTCCTGCCTGCAAGCATTTATGCCTACGGCTCCCCTGACTGGAATGTCCTTACCTTCCCCCTAAGCAGGCACTGCCTCTGCTATGTCTTCAACATCCCATTCCCCAAATTTTGCTTACCACTTTCACCTCTTTAGGCATTTTTCACCTTGTATATGCTTTATTCATTGTACATCTCATGCTGCATTGTAAATATTCACACACATTGGTTTCCCAGCTACATGGTAAGTTCCTTGTGGGGGTGGGGGGGGACTATGCTTTTCATCTCTGTAACCCCACACCTGGAACAGATCCTGGTCAAAAAATGTTTGTTAACATTTTTTGTTAACAAACAGAACAGCATAAGACTCTGTTCAGAAACTGCCCTTGAGGAGTTCACAGTCTTGTGAGGGAGAAAATAGCCCATTCATCAGCCAATCTACATTTATTGAGGTCCCCACTGTGGGACGGTGGGAGGAGAGAGAGAGTAAAAAGGATGAGCGAGGCATGGTGCCTTTCCTCTTGGAGCTTACAACTGAGTCAAGAAGATACACTCCATAGATCGACGGATTACAGTGTAAAACATTACGCAGTCAAATGCTAGGTGCAACAGTGGGGTGTGTCAAGAGTACAGGGAAAAGAGGGTAGTGACTGTTGTCGGGATACTTTGAGAAAGCCTCATGGAGGAGGAACCTGAGGGTGGAGAAGGACAGGAGGATTTGGGCAGGAGTGGGCAATGTACAGAGCATCCTTGGATGGCAGTGAGAGAGTGACTTGAGCTACATCTTGGGGCACAGGGCAGGGTGGTTTGGAAGACAGAGAGCCAGGAAATCAGCTTGGAAGTGAGTGACTTCATCAAAAAGAGCGATGATAAGACCTGAATTAAAGCTCTACCAGTGGAAATGGATATGTAGCTAGAGTAGGGTTTCCAGATGTAATGAATAAAAATACAGGACACAATGTAAGGGACACATTTGAACTAAAACATTGTTGTGTTTCTAAAATGCAAATTTACGTGGGCATCCCTGCATTTTCTGGCGTCTATCTTGCGTTTTCTGACAGCAAGTTTGGGCCAAACTGTGAAAATCTTGAATGCCATGCTACAGTGTTTGCTTTGTGCCCTGGGGGAAAGGAAGGCCCTGAAGGGTTTTAACTTGAGGACTGACCAGATCAGATAAGCCTTTTAGAAAGATGGCTTGGATAGCAGCAAGGAGAATGGGTTGCTGGGTGGAGCAAGTTCGGAGGCTGTCACAGCAATTCAAGGGACAGAGGATTAAGGCCTGAGCCATGGCAGAGGAGCGGGCATAAAGAGGATGGTGGGATACAGGAGCAACTCAGCCCAAATCAGAGGGTGCTACCTTAATGACAAGTGCTTATTGGGGGAGTGAGGCATATGGATGTTGCTTGCAGAAGGAGCAGCCTCCAAGTAGGGAATAGGCGAGCATCGAGCATCCTGTGATTTTCCTCGCTACCTCCTGCTGCCCAAGGGAAGGAGGTGAGACTTAGGTAGAAGAGCCTGAGCAGCTGCCATAGCTGAAACCTCTCCAAGGCTTTCCCCCAGTCAGTCCTGCACACTTTCCTTTCCCTCTCGGGCCCGGCACCCGTCCAGAGCAAACAGAGCTGTCCCATGCAGATGTGAGCATTCTGGGCTCGGTGAATCACTGTCCCTGGACAGAAGGTCTTGCCTGCCGGGGGAGGGGCCAGGCAACCCCAAAGAACACTCCAAACAGCCTCCTGTGCAAACTCTTTCAGAAAGCTTCACACAGGGGGACACAACAGGTGCCAAAACAATGCTGGCCTTTTTTGGGGGTGACTTTCAGCACAACTGATGAAAAAGATGCCCCACCTCAGCCCTGCTGCTGGCCAGGAGTATCTAGAACACTCTCCTAAGCTCAAGCCTGGTACTCCTTGGGGATGCAAGAGTCAGGAAGGCAGAGCCTGCTTCTATGTGTTGATTTGCTCCACCCTGGCCCAGATGCTTGAGCTAACCTCAAGCCCCACCCCCATCCTGTGACCTCATGGCTGCACATGGATCTGCACATGGCTTCATCAGGGACAGGAGGAGGCTGATAGCAGGGAAGGGCTCTTCCCCGTGGGATGCAAGGGTAGGGTGAGAATTTGCCCAAGATCCTTGCTGTCTTTCTCTAGGATCTGGGAAGCAGTGGTCCCTCGGGGCTTGGGATGAAATTGCCAGCACCTTCCTTGGTAACCTCTGAGGCCATTATGTAGTTAATGTGGAGGCTGCCTAGTATAGTGGTTAAGGGGAGTGACTCTAAAGTCAGATGCATCTGAGTTCTAGGCTTCACTCTTTCCTCACTCGCTATAGACCTTGGACAAATTACTCAACCTCTCTGAGCCAGAATATCCGCTACCAAAGTGCAAAATGGTGATAATAAGGGTACATGCTAGGATTAAATGAGATTATTCAGGTAAGCATTTAGCCTTGCATCTGGCACATAGTAAGCATTTAATAAGCGTTAGTTATTATAATTATCCCCGTTTGATTTTATGCCCATCATCCCCTCTTGGTTCCCTCATCCCTCATCAGACTTTTTTCCCCAAGGCCACAGCTCAGGACCATCCCCTTCGGGCCACCATTGGCTGGCCACAGAGTTTCCTCATGGATCCTTCTCAGACAATCTCAGTCCTTGCTCCACAGATGGCAGTTCTCCCTGGGACTTTCACCCTAATTCGGAGCCACTTGCCCTCTATACCTCAGCACTTTGCCTTTTCTGTCTTGTGCCATTGTAGGAGAAGTAGCCAGAGACAGGGAACAAAGGACAGGGACAGAGAGCAAGCTGGCTAGGCCAGGCTGGGCAGAAGAGATGCTGAGAGTCTGTCCCGTCAATGCTTTTTCCATGTGGGGAAGCAGCCACTGATGGACTGAGCTTCCTGAGAATGTCCAGCTGCCATCCTGTCCAAAGCTGGGCTTCCCCGGGGCCACAGCCTCCACCCAGCTGAGTTTCTGGTCTCTTGCACAGAAGGAAGCAAAAAGAAGCTTAAAAAGCTCAAAAGATCACCTCCTACATAGCCCTCCTGGCAGCCCCCTCAGTCCAGCCCAGCGCTACCACCTTCTATTGCTCTCTTGAAGGCACCCATGTGCCCCAATTCACACCACACACTGAAAACCCAAAGGGGGAAGCTAATCTTTTCTTTCCTTTTTTTTTTTTTTTTTTTTTTTGAGACGGAGTCTGGCTCTGTTGCTCAGGCTGGAGTACAGTGGCAGGTCACTGCAACCTCTGCCTCCTGGGCTCAAGCGATTCTCCCGCCTCAGCCTTCTGAGTAGCTGGAATTACATGCACCGCTACACCCCACTAATTTTTTGTATTTTTAGTAGAGACGGAGTTTCAAGCATGTTGGCCAGGCTGGTTTCGAACTCCTGACCTCAAGTGATCCACCACCTCGGCCTCCCAAAGTGTAGGGATTACAGGCGTGAGCCAGCATGCCCAGCTGGGAAAGCTATTCTTGAAAAGAGAGGGGGTTCCTGAGGTTTACCCACCACTGGAGGCAGCGTTTTTTGCTCTCCAAAGTGCCCACCAGGTCTCTCCAAAGGCACTTACTTCCCCTCCACCTCAGATGAGTTATGGAGAGCAAGTGTGAAAATGCCTCTGGTGCTAAATCAATTAGGATCGCCTTGGCAATCAAGCCCTTGATTTGTCAGCTTTATTTCCCAGCTGCTTCTGTACCTTCTAGGTAGAATCTCATTAACTCCTTTCCAATCTCTGGGAAAAAAGCAAGCACCTGAGAAAAAGAGGACACACACAGCTGCATTCAAGCCGCCTTCACAGAGAAAACAGGTAGTCAGTGGGGGAAAAAAATTAGCAATGTTATGCTTAAAACATCTGGGAAATGGTAGCAGTCCTTTAAAAGCAAGCCTGGCTGGGGGGTCTTTCCACTGGCCTTGCCCAGCTGTCTCCCTCCCACTCAGAACGAAATGTTCTGTCTTTTGTGGTTATAACCTCTTTTCCCTTGGAATGACTTGCTATGTCTGGACGTTGATCAGGGCTGCTGCTCTAAGACGCTCTCACGCAATAATAAATTACCCAGTAAGCCTTGGTGTAAGATCTCCTCCCCCGCCCCCGCCCACTTTTTTCCCCTCCCCGTCCTCCTCATCCCACTGGAAAAGTCGCTGTGGTTGGTTCTTAGGCGGCTTCCAAGCCCATGCTGATCAGCATCACTTGCCTCTGGCCACCCTCCCCTGTGACTGGCAGCACATGTTTCCCCACGCGGCCCCGGCTTGGGGAGCATAAGGCATGTGGGCCTCCATGCGGCCGCCAGACGAGGGCGGGACCGGGACGCTTCGCCCTGCCTGGGGCTCCTGGTGAGTTCCGGGTGACTGGAGTGGGGACAAGAGGCACCAGGGAAGGACGTGAGTTCTTTAGATTTTCCAAACGCCTCTGACACATGTCCTCACTCAGTGCTGCCCAAGAAAACAAAACAAGCTCCACTAACTAGGGAGGCGGGAAAAAGTGGGGGAGGCAATGAATATTTGGCCTCAGAATCCCAGAACTACAGTGGGATGAGGGGTAGTCAGGGAGGAGGTGCAGAGGCAGGCAGGGCTGGCTGCCTTGGTACAGCCTTGGAAGCCAAGCTTTGGGGTTTGGAGGAGAGCAGGGGTCAAATGCCTGAGAGCCTGCCTAAGCAGGTAAGGGGAAAGGGGAAAGTGGCCAGGGTGCAAGAGGGTGGTTCTCAAAATTGGCTGCAAATTATAATCACCTGGGGAGCTTTTACAACTCCAGACACCCCAGTCTCACACCAATGTTATCAGAATCACAGGGGTGAGACCTAGGCAGGAGTGTTTTTCTGAACTCCCCAGGTGGTTCCAAGGTGCAGCTGACTCTGAAAACCAGCAGTGCAAGAGCTCGCTGCTCAGAGCTGGTCCCAAGCCCGGCAGCATGGACCACAACTGGGAGCTTGTCAGAAATGCAGAATCTTGAGCCCCAGCTGGGATCTACTGAATCAGCATTTGCATTTAAAAACTAACAGCCCTATTAAAGTATCATTCACATGCCATAAAATTCACCTTTTTAATGTGTACAATTCAGCAGTTGTTAGTATATTCAGAATGATGTGCAACCACCACCTCTATCTGGTTCCATTTTCTTTTTTTTTTTTTTTTTTTTTTTTTTTTTTTTTTTTTTGAGACGGAGTCTTGCTCTGCCGCCCAGGCTGGAGTGCAGTGGCCGGCTCTCAGCTCACTGCAAGCTCCGCCTCCCGGGTTCACGCCATTCTCCTGTCTCAGCCTCCCGAGTAGCTGGGACTACAGGCGCCCGCCTCATCGCCCGGCTAGTTTTTTGTATTTTTTAGTAGAGACGGGGTTTCACCGTATTAGCCAGGATGGTCTCGATCTCCTGACCTCATGATCCGCCCGTCTCGGCCTCCCAAAGTGCTGGGATTACAGGCTTGAGCCACCGCGCCCGGCCTCTGGTTCCATTTTCATCACTCCAAAAAGAAACCCCGGAACCTTTAGCAGTCAGTCCCCATTTCCCTCCCCACAGCCATGGGCAACCACTGCTGTACTTTCTGTCTCTAAGGATTTGCTCCGTCTGGATGTTGCAATTACACACATTACAGTTTGCAAAGAACTGGCATGAAAGACCCTCTAAAACAAACGGCCCTTACTCCCTTCCCACAATCATTGCCATGCAGCCATGAGGGTCCAGAGTTGCTAGATTCTCTGCTTTTTTGCAAAAGAAGCCAATATGTGGATTTTTATGGGAAATCTTCCACTTTTTAAAAGGTTGGCAACTAATTCAAATTTATGGAAAACACTGTTCAGGCCAAACAAAACCTGCCTGAGGGCTGGATTCAGTCTGTTAGCGACCAGTTTGCAACTTCTGACAGTCACCAGGTTCTTACCCACACCCACCCAAATCCTTTCTACTCCAGCCATAGTCTGTTTCTTTTTGTTCCAATTTCCATGAGTGTGGGAAAATTACTGCTTAGTAGCCTCCTTATAAAATCTTCTCATCTTATTTCTCCCTTCTCCAAACGGACAGCCAAGCATTTCTTGAGGACCCACTATGTGCTTAGTGCTTTCTATATTTTTTGAATCACTTAAATCTTCACAACAACCTTTATGGCAGAGATTATTATCCAAGTTTTAAAGACGCAGAAACTGGAGCTCAGAGAGGTTAAGTAACTTTCCTGATGTTGCACAGCCACTAAGTGACAAAGCCTGAACTCTTTCCACCTCACTACACTGCCTCTACTTCACCAGTCTGCCCTGAGGCCCCATCTTTCATCTCTTTCTTCCTATTCTGCACCTTTTCCCTTTTCCCCAGATGATGGACATGGCTGTCTGATGAAGACTCTAGACTGTCACAGAGCATGGTCTCGACAAGCTTAGGACCCATGTTTGCTGGGGAGAGTCTCAGCTTCAAACACTCGGGCTTGTTTCCCCATAAGTACATTCATCCTTGTCAAATATGTGTCCTGATATTTGGTTTGGAAAATGTGGTCCACAGAAGTGAGCTGTGCTCTATTTTGAGGCTGAATCATACTCAGCTTGTGGACAACTCCCTCCTTCACTTGGTGTTTTCCTTGTTTATTTGTGTCGAGCCAAATTATGTTGTTAGGTTTTGTCACTAACGAACCCCTTGCACACATCCCCGCTGAATTTCACCCGGGTTTCACAGGACCTTCTTCCTCTAACCCGTCCAACTGAAAGTCCCTCCCCTCTCTGCTGTGGGTTTGGCCCCCTCCCAACCTTCTGTCATTTTCAAGTCACTTCAGGCTTCGGAAAATTTTCTCCACCCTCCCAAAAGGTCCCATCTGGCTTCCTCCCTTCACTGCTCTGGAAATCCTGCATAGGCCTCCCTGAGTGGGGGAGGGAAGGCAACCTCCCTGGGGGGTTGGGGCGCCTCCCTGGGAGGGAGTGGGGTGGGGAGGACAGGTAAAGGGAAGCAGAATCTGCCCCCCTAAATTGATTGGGGGTGGAGGAGGATCTGGATGTGACTGGGAGTGTCCCCAGCCGGCAGCCTTTGGCTGGAACCTCTCCTAGGCCAGCTCCAGACTTAATCTGGTCCCAGGAGGGTGTTAGGGGTCCATGGACCTCTTTTTCCGATCAGAGGGATCCTTAGTCCTGGGGGA
Organism: Rhinopithecus roxellana; assembly: GCF_007565055.1. Taxonomy (NCBI): domain Eukaryota; kingdom Metazoa; phylum Chordata; class Mammalia; order Primates; family Cercopithecidae; genus Rhinopithecus; species Rhinopithecus roxellana. Next base: position 94,618,367 of record NC_044555.1, on the reverse strand, counting down.
CCATTTGGCAGGAGGTCCTTTAACTCAGTCCTGGCCCCTGAGTACACCTCGTTGTCTGAGCGCTGCAGGCTCCCAGGCCGGTTGCTAGGTGCAGGGCTCAAACAATGTAGTGTGACAGTTCCGCAGCCCACCTCAGGGGCCTCCCCAAGCCACAAGGGTGTGGTTTGCAGTCTGGGTACATTCTGTACCCTCATTCTGGGGGCGGGCTTGTGGTTCCAAATGCTGTGCAGCCGAGCCCCGCCCATGCCTTTCCTCTCCAGCCACAAAAACAAGCTTGACACCAACCAAGAGGGGAGGAATCGAAAAAAAAAAAAAAAGGCTGTTACTGTACAGCTGGTCCCTGGAGACTCCAAGGTGGCCCCGCCCCTTCCCCTTCCCCTGAAGGTTTCCCATGGGTGGAAGGCCAACAGTGTCACTGGATGTCTACTACTGGTTCTTTCCTTCCCTTCCCATGCCTTCCTGAATGGCTGCCTCAGCCACAAAGCAACAACCTAGAGGAGATGCCAAGCAGTGCTCTCTAGGGACGAGCTGCCACTGTCTTCCCTAGAGCCCCTGAAACAGGGCTTTCCTTTCTCTGCCAGCACTAGGTATCTCCACATTCCTCTGGCCATTACTCTGACTGCTAGGTGCTCGGGCCTCTGCACCTCGATCATTATTATCAGCATCATTATAACAGCTACCACTGATTGAGGGCCTGTACGGTACTAGGTGCTTCTACCCTTTCACCATTTAATAATCGCTATGAGGTAATCCTGGCTGATGCTTATCTCACACTCGTTGTAAGTGCTTTGCACATCTCATTTAATCCTCAACAATTTTGAGATGGGTCCCGGTACTATTTTACAGTCAAGGAAACTGAGGCACGGAGAGGTTAAACACTATGCCGAAGGTCATACTCTACTAAGTGGGAGAATCAGGATTTGAACCCAAGTCTGCTACACTTGAATCGATGATCTTTCTGCTGGACTGGACTGCCTCCATTTCCCCCAGGACAATCCTGAAAACTGGACACCTCCTATCAGTCTTTTCACTGGAGAATAGGCTAGCTAACTTGGACCTCAGAGGAGAGGACAGCTCCCTGGAGAATCGGGGAGAGGCAGGAGCGACCTTTGCTCAGTTGCAGGGATTCCCCAGGACTCCTAGGGAATCAGGCCACACCCAGTTGCTTCTGCTGGGTTGGCGGTCTGTCTGCTCTGGAGTGTGTGGAGCACACACACACACGCACACACGCACGCACACACGGAGGGAGGGGGAAAGGGAGATGGGGGGGGTGAGGAAACTCACCGTCCCAGAGCTCTCTTGCACCCTCTTCAGGCAATAAGCTCTCACTGCTGTTCCTGTCCAGGTGACCAATTTTTGCCATAGGAGGCCCTATTTTTAGACCTCAAAACCTACCACCAATCTCTGGGCTGCAAGCTCAGTGGACTAGGCTGCTGCACGGGCTGTTTTGTTTTTTGTTTTCGTGGTGTTTTAAAAACTGTTACCATTTGAATCTTTTTTTTTTTTTTTTGAGAGGGAGTCTCTGTTGCCACGCTGGAGTGCAACCTCCACCTCCCAGGTTCAAGTGATTCTCCTACCTCAGTCTCCCAAGCAGCTGGGACTACAGGCGCGTGCCACCATGCCTAGTTAATTTTTTTTTTTTTTTTTGAGACAGAGTCTCGTTCTGTCGCCCGGGCTGGAGTGCAGTGGCACAATTTTGGCTCACTGCAAGCTCCCCCTCCCAGGTTCATGCCATTCTCCTGCCTCAGCCTCCCAGCTAGCTGGGACTACAGGTGCCCGCCACCATGCCCAGCTAATTTATTTATTTATTTATCTATTTTTAGTAGAGACGGGGTTTCATGGTGTTAGCAAGGATGGTCTCGATCTCGACCTCATGATCCGCCCCCCTCAGTCTCCCCAAGTGCTGGGATTAACAGGTGTGAGCCACCACGCCCGGCCTAAAAATTGTTGCCATTTGAATCATTTTTAAGTGCATGATTCAGTGGCAATAAGTACATTTACATTATTCTGCAACAATTACCACTCTCCACCTCCAGAACTCTTTTCATGTTGCAAAACTCTGTACTCATTAAACAACAATCCCCCCCCACAAACCTGCCCCCAGAGTGAGGGTAGAGAATATACCCATTCTCCCCTCCTGCTAGCCTCTAGTAATCATCATTCTATGTTCTGTCTCTTATGAATTTGACTATTTTAGGTCCCTAATATAAGTGGAATCATACAATATTTGTCCTTTTGTGTCTGGCTTATTCAGTTAACATAATCTTCATGTTGTAGCATGTGCCAGAGTTTCATTCCTATTAAGGCTGAGTAATTTTCTACTGTATGGATACACCACATTTTGTTTATCCATTCATCCGTCGATAGACACTTGGGTTGTTTCCACCTTTGGACTATTGTGAAGAATGCTGCTGTAAACACTGGTGTACAAGTATCTGTCTGAGGCTCTGCTTTCAATTCTTTGGGGTATGCACCTAGGAGTGGATGTTGGGGCCATTTGCCCATTCCCTGAGGCAGCCTAGCGGTCTGGCCCCCCCTCAGAAGAAAGTTGCCTTCCCAGCTTTCTGCCCCAGCTCTGCTTTGTCTCTGTGCACACAACAGCACCTCTAGGAAAAGCACCTTCTTTCACCCCACCCTACCCCTCACCCCCGTCACCAATGAGTCCCAGCATCAACTGACTGGTGACTGGTGAGCCTATCTGGGCTTCCTTTTCTATTTTTCTACCCAGTGTACTTACGGTCACATTCTCTCCCCTTGAAGACCATGTCAGTCTCTGGTTGCCCTCTTGTCAGCTCCCCAAGAGCAATGGACTTTTAAAAGTGGGAGACAGGGCCGGCTGCTGTGGCTCACACCTGTAATCTTAGCACTTTGGGAGGCCGAGGCGAGCTGATCACCTGAAGTCAGGAGTTTGAGACCAGCCTGGCCAACATGGTGAAACTCCGTCTCTACTAAATATACAAAAGTTAGCTGGGCGTGGTGGTGTGTGCCTGTAATCCCAGCTACCTGGGAGGCTGAGGCAGGAGAATCACTGGAAACTGGGAGGCAGAGGCTGCAGTGAGCCAAGATCGTGCCACTGCACTCCAGCCTGAGTGACAGAGGAAGACTCCATCTCAAAAAAGAAAAAAAACTGGGAGACAGTGTGGTACAGCAGTTAAGGGCATGGGTTCTGGAGTCAGACAGCAAGGGTTTGGATACTGCCTTGTCTAACACCAGGCAAGCTACTTGACCTTGCCATGCCTGTGTCTCCATCTGTAAAATGGGAATAATAATTTATCTCAAGTGGTTATTAGGAATTAACTGATATACACAAAGCCATCAGTGCAGTACCTGGTACACAGTAACGGCTAAATAGCCAGGTACAGGCACAGTGGCTCATGCCTGTAGTCCCAGCACTTTGGGAGGCCGAGGCAGGTGGATCACTTGAGGTCAGGAGTTCGAGACCAACCTGGCCAACATGGTGAAACCCCGTCTCTACTAAAAATACAAAAATTAGCCGGGCATGGTGCTGCACGCCTGTAATCCCAGCTACTTGGGTGGCTGAGGCAGGAGAATCACTTGAACCCGGAAGGTGGAGGCTGCAGTGAGCCCAGATTGCACCACTCCACTCCAGCCTGGGTGATAGAGCGAGAACCTTGTCTCAAAAAATTAAAAAATAAATAGCCGAAATAAGTGGCAGCTGTTATTTGTTAAGTCCTCTTTCCCTTGCTGCCTCTTGGACAAAAAAACATGAGGTAGATAGTGGGAGCCACCTCAGCATGTTTTTCAGGGAGGATTGCTGATGAATCTGCAGACTTCCCTCCCCACTACCCCCCTTCTCCCTGTTGATAGTCTTCTCGGGTCATTGCCCCTCCACCTGTGTGAAATGCTTTTATGAAGTTAGTGTAAAGAATATAAAGAATATAATGTTTGTTTTCTTCACTCTGCCGCTCCACACATTGTAGCCATTGTGTGCTCATTACCTGGAGGTCCTGTTGTGCTCCCACTCAGGCCAAATATGGTTCAAGAAGGCTGCCAACACCAGCTGGCTTTGAGAAGCCTGTCTTCCCCTTCAGGAACTTGCTAAGTTCAGAAGGGATACATTGTTTATATCTTTCAGGGTGGGAAAGAAGCAGCTGGGCTCAGTGTATTTCATTCTTATCAGTAAAGATAGCCATATCTAGTTTGTCCTGTTGGTTAAAGTACCATATTAATAGGGTCTATTAATAGGGTCAAGTCCATCACTTCAGTCTACTGGGCCATTCTCCAAACGTTGATTGGGCACCTGTTACAAACCAAGCACTGTGGCATACAGAGAGAAACAAAATAAGATAGCTGTCCTCGAGGCACCCAGGCCAAAATAATGCAATGCTCTGAGCACTCTGAGTTTGAAAAAACCTCCCACTGGCCAGACACAGTGGCTCACGCCTGTAATCCTAGCACTTTGGGAGGCCAAGGTGGGTGGATTGCCTTAGGTCAGGAGTTCATGACCAGCCTGGGCAACATGGTGAAATCCCATCTCTACTAAAATACAAAAATTAGCTGGGTGTGCTGGCGGATACCTGTAATCCCAGCTACTCAGGAGGCTGAGGCAGGAGAATTGCTTGAACCCAGGAGGCAGAGGTTGCGGTGAGCAGAGATCGCGCCATTGCACTCCAGCCTGGGTGATGAGAGTGAAACTCCATCTCAAAAAATAAAAAAAAAAAAAAAAAAAAAAAAGGAGGAGGAAGGAGGAAGGAGGAGGAGGAAGAAGGAGGAGGAGCAGCCACCTCCCACAATGCCACCAATTCTTCCAAGAGGAGTCAGGGAATACTACTTCCCAGAGACAGTGCTGAGCTGACTTTTGTCTTGATTCTTGAAAGAGTAGTTTGTCAGACCAACACCTGGCAGAGAGGATAGGGCACGCCCCCGGGGAACAGGAAGCTTGTGTGCAGGGGGTCAAAACTTCTAGGGTGCTGAGGGAGATGCCAAGGATTGGCTGTAGCTAAAGCATAAGGAGCAAGGCAGGGGTAGCATGATGCAAGGCCAGAAAGGCAGGACCCAGAGCATGGTGAAGTCTTCTTCTTTTTCTTTTCTTTCTTTCTTTTTTTTTTTTTTTGAGACAGAGTCTCTGTAGCCCAGGCTGGAGTGCAGTGGCACAATCTCAGCTCACTGCAACCTCCACCTCCCAGGTTCAAGCAATTCTCCTGCCTCAGCCTCCCAAGTAGCTGGGATTACAGGCATGTGCCACCACGCCCGTCTAATTTCTGTATTTTTAGTAGAGACGGGGTTTCGCCGTGTTGGCCAGGCTTGTCTCGAACTCCTGACCTGAAGTGATTCACCTGCCTCGGCCTCCCTAAGTGCTGGGGTTACAGGCATGAGCCACCATGCCTGGCTCGGGAAGTCTTTTTCTGTTGTTCTTATTGTTTTCTTTCTTTTGTGAGAGTTTGGACTTTATCCTGCAGATTTTCCAGCTGAGCTTCCCAGAACACTAAAGTTCCACAGAGCTGCCTCTGTGGAACTACCCCAGTAGCTGCTGGTGGCGAGAGTGGAGGCAGGAGCGAGGAGGACAGTGGGCAGATGGGGCTATAGGATCAATACTCCACTCCAAAACACCCACAATTACTTTTGCACCAGCCTAACAGAACAACTCCACTTTTACCTGTGTCAAAAGGTTTTGATTTGTTTTGTTTTGTTTTTTTAAACTTTTTCTGAGACAAGATCTCGCTCTGTCCAAAGCTGGAGTGCAGTGGCACCATCACGGCTCACTGCAGCCTTGACCTCCCGAACCCAAGCAATCCTCCCATCTCAGCCTCATGAGTAGCCGGGACTACAGGCATGTACCACCATGCCCGGCTAATTTTTTTTTAGTTTTTTTTAATAGGCAGAGTCTCCCTGTTTCCCAGGCTGGTCTCAAAGCGACCCTCCTGCCTCAGCCTCCCAAAGTGCTGGGATTACAGGCATGAGCCACTGAACCCAGCCTTTTTTAACTTTTTAAAAAGTCCCACTGTTTCAAAAAATCACCACCCACACACATTTTTAAAATTTCTATTGTGGACAATGGGCATATGTTAAAGAATTTGGAGTAGGGGAGTTGATATATTTGACTTAAATATATATCTGACTGTTATATGGAGAATGAATTATAAGAGGGCATGATTGAAGGCAGAGAAACCAATGAGAAGTCCAGGAAAGAAAATGAGGTGGCTTGGACTGGGGCAAAAGCTATGGAAGTGGTGAGAAGTGATGGGAATAGGCCTATGTTGAAGTAGAATTGGCAGGATGCAATGATGGATTGGGGTGCAGGAGGTAAGGGAGAAGATGTCAAGGATAACTTCTAGGTTTACTGCTTAAGGCTGCTTGTTGAGTGTCATTTCCTAAGGTGGGGAAGTCTGATTTGGGCAAAACTTGAGTTCAGTTTTGGCTAGATTCGTTTGGGATATCAGTGAGACATCCAAGTGGAAGTGTCATGTAAGTGGTTGGCTGTATGAGTCTGGAGTTGAGAGATGAGTTGTGGAGTGGTGCTGGGAATCAGGATTCATCAGCAATGAAACTGAATGAGGTTGTCTGAGGACTGAGTGCAGGTAGAGAAGAGGAGGGAATCTGAGGACTAAGTCCTGGGACATTGCAACGTTTAGAGAGCCGAATGATTAGAAGGGCTTGGCAAAGGAGAGTGAGGAACAGCAGCCAGTGAGGTAGGAAATCCAAGAAAGTGTGAAGGAGTCCCAAAAGCCCAGTAAGAAAAGAGTTTCAAGAAGGACTGAATGATCAGTGCTAAGAAGCACCGTAAGTTAAGGACAGACAATTGACTGCTGGGATTGGTAAACTGGAGGAAACCAGGGACCTTGGCAAGAACAGCTTTTGTGAAGTGATGGGGATGGAAGCTAGATTGGAATGGGTTGAAAATGAACAGATTAAAAAGAGGAGTGGCCAGATGTGGTGGCTCATGTCTATAATCCCAGTGCTTTGGGAGGCCAAGGTGAGAGGATCACTTGAGGCCAGGAATTCAAAACCAACCTGGGCAATATAGCAAGACCCCCAGTCTCTACAAAACATAAAATAAAATAACAATTAGCCAGGTGCAGTGGCTCATGCCTGGGTCCAGCTACACAAGAGGCTGAGGCAAAAAAAAAAAAAAAAAAAAAAAAAAAAAAAAGTAAATGGGAAGTGAAACATTGAAGCCATGCGTGTAGACAATTATTTTAAGAGTTGTGTCTTGTTTTAGGAGGGTGGAAATAAGTTCAGCTTGAGGCAGGTTGAATCTGAGATACCTATAAGACGTCCAGACAGAGTGTCCAGTTAGGCAGATAGATATACAGCCCTGAAGCACAGGAGAAATAGGGGCTTTGTAGATACAGATTGGCAAGTCAGTCATTCAATAGGTAATCACTGAAGCTCTGGGATCTGATGAGTTGGAAGGAAGACAGTTATGGTGGTGAATAAAGATACACAGCCAAGTGCAGTGGGTCATTCCTGTAATCCCAGCACTTTTGAGGCCAAGGTTGGAGGACCGCTTAAGGCAAAGAGTTCCAGATCAGCCTGGGAAACACAGGGAAACTCCGCCTCTATAAAAAATAAAAAATCTAGCCCGGTGTGGTGGTGCATGCCTGTAGTCCCAGCTACTTGGGAGGCTGAGGTGAGAGAATTGCTTGGGCCTGGGAGGTCAATGTTACAGTGAGCCGTGATCATACTACTGCACCTCAGCATGAGTGACAGAGTGAGACCTTGTCTCAAAAAAAAAAAAAAAAGAAAAGAAAAAAAGAAAAATACAGAGAATTGGGTGGAGCAGGTTAAAAGTTGAGGAAATTCCTGGCTGATGACCTGATAGGAGCTAGTTAGCTTTGTTCTATCCTAAAGACATAAAGCTGGTCCATGAAGGCATGTGGGAAGACTTTTTGAGACCCAAGGCTGTGAGGGAATTAAGAGCTTTATGGTGAAGATGAGTCTGAATGGGGCCTAATTATTGATACTTTATGATCTGGAATCCAATTGTGTGAATGAGGTCATCACTGTATCAAGATACAAAACTAATCACTCAAGTTTTAAAAGAAAATGTAGGGCTGGGTATAGTGGTACACACCTGTAATTCCAGCACTTTGGGAGGTCAAGGTGGGAAGATTGCTTGAGCTCAGGAGCTCGACACCAGCTTAGGCAACATGGTGAAACCCCATCTCTACAAAAAATACAAAAATTAGCTGGGCATGGTGGCATGCGCCTGTAGTCTCAGCTACTTGGGAGGCTGAGGTGAGCGGATCACTTGAGCCAGGGAAGTCAAAGCTGCGAACATCACCATTGCACTCCAGCTTGGGTGACAGACCCTGTATTTTTAAAAAATGTACATTGGCTGGGCGTCGTGGCTCAAGCCTGTAATCTCAGCGCTTTGGGAGGCCGAGACGGGCAGATCACGAGGTCAAGAGATCGAGAGCATCCTGGCTAACACGGTGAAACCCCATCTCTACTAAAAAAATACAAAAAAAAAAAAAAAAACTAGCTGGGCAAGGTGGCAGGTGCCTGTAGTCCCAGCTACTCCGGAGGCTGAGGCAGGAGAATGGCGTAAACCTGGGAGGCAGAGCTTGCAGTGAGCTGAGATCTGGCCACTGCGCTCCAGCCTGGGCGACAGAGCGAGACTGTCTCACAAAAAAAAAAAAAAAAAAGTACATTATAACACCATTTCTATAAAAATTTTAAAACCTCAGAAATAGGCCGGGCGCGGTGGCTCAAGCCTGTAATCCCAGCACTTTGGGAGGCCGAGACGGGCGGATCACGAGGTCAGGAGATCGAGACCATCCTGGCTAATACGGTGAAACCCCGTCTCTACTAAAAAATACAAAAAACTAGCCGGGCGACGAGGCGGGCGCCTGTAGTCCCAGCTACTCGGGAGGCTGAGGCAGGAGAATGGCGTAAACCCGGGAGGCGGAGCTTGCAGTGAGCTGAGAGCCGGCCACTGCACTCCAGCCTGGGCGGCAAAGCAAGACTCCGTCTCAAAAAAAAAAAAAAAAAAAAAAAAAAAAAAAAAACCTCAGAAATTGGGCTAGGAGTGGTGGCTCACGCCTGTAATCCCAGCACTTTGGGAAGCCAAAGCAGGTGGATCATTTGATGCCAGGGGTTTGAGACTAGCCTGGTCAACATACCCAAACTATCTTTAGTAAAAATACAACAATTAGCTGGGCGTGGTGGTACACTCCTGTAGTCCCAGCTACCCTGGAGGCTGAGGCACAAGAATTCCTTGAATCCAGGAGGTGGAGGTTGCAGTGAGCTGAGATCGCATCACTGCATTCCAGCCTGAGTGACAGAGTGGGACCTTGTCTCCAAAAAAAAAAAAAAAAAAAAATCAGAAATAATGGATGCCAAAAAAACCTCAGAAATCAGTATTATATTTATGGATCTACACTATGTAGTAAACATAGGAAAACATACCACAGGAAGGACCCTCATCAACTACCAACTTGAGGATAATGGGGAGGGTAGAAGGGGAATGGATGGGGAGAATGCTAATCGTGTGTGCAATGTTTTCTTTCTTCTTTTTTTAAAAAAGGATCTAGGTCAAGACTAGCCTGGCCAAGATGATGAAACCTCGTCTCTACTAAAAATACTAAAAAACAAAAAAACAACTAGCCACGCGTGGTGGCGGGCACCTGTAATCCCAGCTACCCGGGAGGCTGAGGCAGAGAATTGCTCGAACCTGGGAGTCGGAGGTTGCAGTGAGCTGAGATTGCGCCACTGCACTCCAGCCTTGGTGACAGAGCGAGACTCCGTCTCAAAAAAAAAAAAAAAAAAAAAAGGATCTAGGGTAAATATGACAAAAAGTGAACATCTTGAATCTGGGTTGTGACTTCATGAAGTGCATATTATGATGGTGCCAACCTCACTGGGATGTCGTGAAGAATGAGATAATCCATCTAAAGTGCTTTGAACAGGCTGGGCATGGTGGCTCACGCCTGTAATCCCAGCACTGTAATGGTCTCAAAATAAATAAGTGCTTTGAACAGGACTGGTACATATAGACCCAGTAAGTATGAATCATTAGAATCAGCTGTTATTGTTTCTATACTTTGTTTCAAGGGTTTCTGAATCAAACATATTTATATTTAAAACCAAAAATAGCAACTCCATGTAAAAAGGCCACTATTAACTGCTGAGCACGTTCAGCTCAGATAGGACTATCAGGAAAACAGTAAAATGACATTTATTATGAGTCACTTCATCTAACTGCAGTGAGAAATGGACAATGCTGCAGAGGCATCAAAAGGAAATGCAGGCTGGGCACCATGGCTCACACCTGTAGTCCCAGCTACCCTGGAGGCTGAGGTGGGAGAATTGCTAGAGCCCAGGAGGTTCAGGCTATAGTGTGCTAAGACCACAACTGCAAACAGCCACCGCACTGCAGCTTGAACAACATAGAGACAACCCTCTTAGGTTTTTTTTGTTGTTGTTTTTTTGTTTTGTTTTGTTTTAAAAAAAGGCAAGGCATGATGGCTCACGCCTGTAATTTCAGCATTTTGGGAGGCCGGGGCTGGTGGATCACTTGAGGCCAGGAGTACGGGACCAGCCTAGGCAACATGGTGAAACCTGGTCTCTACTAAAAATACAAAAATTAGCCCGGCGTGGTGGCGCATGCCTATAATCCCAGCTACTCGGGAGACTGAGGGAGGAGAACTGGTTGAATCTGGGAGGTGGAGGTTGCAGTGAGCCGAAATTGTGCCATCGCACTCCAGCCTGGGTGACAGAGCTATACTCCGTCTCAAAAAAGAAAAACATGGTCCAGAGAACAGACAGGACTTATGTGATGTTGCCTAGCCACTCAGTGGCAGGTGGGGCAACAGACAGAACTTGCATGACCTAATTTTTCTGTAGGGCCTTCATGCTTTTTTCGAGACCACTCTGCCTTCCTGGCCCTTCAGACTCTAAGCTTTTCACCTTGGAAACAAGGTTAGCTGTCCTGGGATGCAGCTCCCTTCAAAAAATTCATCTCGTCTATGCAATACATCATCATCTCATCAGCCTCACGGGAGCTTTTTTCTTTTTTCTTTTTTCTTTTCTTTGTTTTTTTTTTTTGAGACGGAATCTCACTCTGTCACCCAGGCTGGAGTGCAGTGGCACTCAGCTCACTGCAACCTCTGCCTCCCAGGTTCAAGTAATTCTGCCTCAACCTCCTGAGTAGTTGGGATTACAGGTATGCACCACCATGCCCAGCTAATTTTTGTATTTTCAGTAGAGATGGGGTTTCACCGTGTTGGCCAGGCTGGTCTCCAACTCTTGGCCTCAAGTTGATCCACCCGCCTTGGCCTCCCAAACTGTAGGGATTATAGACGTGAGCCACCACACCCAGCCCCTAGAGTTTTGCCCAGGTTGGTCCAGAGAGGTAGCCTTCCTTTATGATGGCTCTGCTCTAGCAGCATGCATTACTGAACCTTGGAAGGACAGACAACAGTCCTAATGTGTAGCCAAGCGCCTGAGTTTTCAGTCCTAGAATGATCAAAGCAAGCATCTGAGGGCTACACATGATGCATATGGAGGTGAGGATGCGGGCCGGGGGGTGAGGGGGCAGTGAAAAGCAGTAGAGGCCCTGCAAGTCCCAAGAGAAATGAGGGACCAGATAGGACAAAAGGTTGAAGGGGAGAGTAATTGCCAGACAGGGCACCGGGGAGCTCCAGGAAGCTGCTGAGAGGATATGATGGGGGTTAAGAGACGGTGGGTGGAGACCGAAGGTAGTGAGCCGCTGAGCCAGGCAGTTATTTAATTACTCCAACTTTGCCTTTTTTCAGAAGTGATTTCAGGTGGCTTGCAAGGGCACACAAAGTATATCAAGGCAGCATAAATTAAAGATAGAAAAGCAGGGGAGGGTGGACACAAAATACAGCCAAGCATCAGGCTACAGATACATACCACAAAGACCTCTGCTCCCACGAAGGATGGGCCAAAAAGTTGGCTCTAACTAAAGCTTTCTAGCAGCCAACAGGGAAGGGGAAACCTTGTTGTTACACAATTCACAATGTCCAGGAGATAAAAACAAATGAATCGCTCAGAAGGGCAAGTGTTTTCAGTACTAAGATCAGACAGGAATTCCTCCCAGGGGTCCTCAGAGAGGATGCTGTGGGATACAATGAACAACATCCTTGACAACATCCTTTCAATAGCAGTAGCAACAAGTTTCAAAGGGCTGCTTTTCATAAGGACCCTCAGGATCAACTGCCTGTATCCCACCACAGCCAGGCAATTAGGAGCTAAAAGTAGCATGTGAAGATGCAGAACAGTGTGTCTAGTATGTTCACATTGGTGGGAAATGAGAGGGTTATATATAGGTATGCATATGAATGGAACTCCTCTGGAAGAATATATTGGTAACTGGTTGCCTCTAGGGAGAGGAAGTGGAGGACTGTGCCCTGGGGTAAGAGAGAGACTTCCTTTTCATCGTATACTATTTTGTACTGCATAGATTTTTGTTAACCATGGCTTATTTTTTCAATAAAAGCATTGGTTACTAAGATAATAATGGCATTCAGGGATCCGAAGGTCAGCTGGATATTCTCTCTGAGCCACAGCCAGGCTGAGGATGTCTGAAAGTTATCCTTGATGTTTCAGGAAAGAAGGAAAGGAACATTTATTGAGCAACTCCTGGATGCTAAGGGGCTTTCATTGACATGATCTTATTTAATCCACACAATAAGGTGCCTCATAGACAATTAGCTCAGTTTCCCTGGAGCACACACATGACTCACACTGCTTAGTTTTCTTCCTGCGATTGGCATTTAAAAGAAATGAGCAATTAGGAAGAAAACAAGCAGCTATGGGGAATTTAAGAAAGCAGTTGTCAATGGGAAGGACTACTCATGAACTACCCACTCAGCTCAGCCTCTTCAACTTACTTTCCCCCATCTCCTTGTCTGGGATACTGGTGTTCAGACTGACAAATCTTATGGTGGCCAGACCTCAGTCATAAAATCAAGATTCACTCACAATTAGGGCAGCCAGATCAAAACCAGGATGCACAGGTGAATTTGAATCTCAGAAAAACAAAGATTGTTTTGGTATATGTCCCCAGTATTGCATAGCTTTGTTCACATCTGGTGGCAGTGAAAATCCCAGCTCTGTAGTGGGCCTTTTCTGAAACCTGGTGGGGGATTGGAAATACCTTCTTGCAAGCTGGCTTTCCACTTGGCCCTTGCTGACGTGGGTGGGGTGGGGCCAGTTGACTTTGTGGTGTTTGGTTATTGTCTAAAAGTTTTATGTCTTGATCGGCTGCCTCTTGCCTGGTCCTTTCCCTAGAGAGAGGCAGATTTTGTTAGGGCTTTTTTTGTCTGTACCCACTGGAGTTTCTGGGTAGCCAGTCTCTCTAGCACCCAGTCTGGGATATGTGAGGCAAAAAGAAAACCCAGGGAACTCACTCCCTGAGGTCCTGAGGTCTCTACTGGAAATGCCTTCTCTCCATCTTTCAGAGTCTTATGGTTTTTCAATATATAATGTCCAGACCTGTTATCTGACATGCTGTATTTTTATTTCTTTTTTATTTTTATTTTTATTTTTTTTTAAGACTGAATCTCACTCTGTCACCCGGGCTGGTATGCAGTGGTATGATCTGAGCTCACTGAAACCTCTGCCTCCCAGGTTCAAGTGATTCTCCTGCCTTAGCCTCCTGAGTAGCTGGGACTATAGACATCTGCCACTATGCCCAGCTAATTTTTCTTTTTTTTTTTTTGAGACTGAATTTTGCTCTTGTTGCCCAGGCTGGAGTGCAATGGTGCGATCTCGGCTCACTGCAACCTCTGTCTCCCGGGTTCAAGGGATTCTCCTGCCTCAGCCTCTCAAGTAACTGGGATTACAGGGATGCACCACCATGCCCGGCTAATTTTTTGTTGTTGTTGTTGTATTTTTAGTAGAGACGGGGTTTCTCCATGTTGGTCAGCCTGGTCTCGAACTCCCGACCTTAGGTGATCTGCCTGCCTCAGCCTCCCAAAGTGCTGGGATTACAAGCGTCATCCACTGCACCTGGCCTTTTTTTTTTTTTTTTGAGATGGATTTTATTTTTGAGACTGCAACCAGGCTGGAGTGCAGTCATGCGATCTTGGCTCACTGCAACTTCTGCCCCGCAAGTTCAAGTGATTCTCCCACCTCAGCCTCCTGAGTAACTGGGATTACAGGCGTGTGCCACCATGCCTGGCTAATTTTTGTATTTTTAATATAGACGGGGTTTCATCATGTTGGCCAGGCTGGTCTCGAACTCCTGACCTCAATTGATCCGCCCACCTCAGCCTCCCAAAGCGTTGGGATTACAGGTGTGAGCCACTGCGCCTGGCCTGTATTTTTATTTTCTAAATCTGGCAACTCTACCCAGGATCCCTATTACCAGCTGAGGGAGCAAAGAGGATTTGGGAATTTTGGATGAATTTTCAACCACAAAGCGTGGAACAATAAGAAGCTTCTGCTCAACCCCTGTTAACTCAGGAAATCCAGGGTTTTTTTTTTTAGGGAATTAAGCTGACTGGCCAATTTTCTTGCCCATTTCTGTTAATCAAAGTTTTGCTGTGCTTCTAGAACCTTGGCAAACTTTCCTTCCCATGTATTTGCCAGTGACATTGAGTTTGTGCTAATGAGGCCCTCTGCTGTCTGCAGAGAGAAGGACAATTCCATAAATCTACAGGCTGTAGCAAATTTCTCTGCAGAGGAACAAGGTGGATCAGGAGTTCATAAATTACATTCAATTATGAGAGCAGCTGATCCCAAAACTTTGGGGAACTGTAATGCCCTAGATCTGTTTAATTTCAAGATACTGTATCCTCACAGAAATGTGACATAGTTTGAAAATGAAGGTTATCTCAAACTGTATTTTGGCATTTGGTGACAAGCTCTCCCAGCAACCCTCAAATTGGGGTACTGGGAGCCATCTGGGGACTTCACTGAGGCAGGCCTGGGCACAGCAGTCAGTGGCATTTGCCAAAGAGAAGAAAGGCCTCACAGAGGCCAAGCTAGGATGTGCATTGGTGCTAGCCCAGAACCCTCCAGGGCCCTTACTCCACCATACTGAGAGGGAAGTAGAATAGTGTTCACGCTATGGGGCCAAGTGAACCTCAATCCGTAGAGAGGGGCTGGCTTTACCATCAGCATTGCTTTCTGCTCCATCCAGGCCTTTGCTGATGGAGTCCTGAGTAGGGGCACAAAGGGAGGCAAAGAGAGGCGGTGGGAGCTGTCATGCCGCATACTCCCAGGAAGTACTGAGAAGGACACCACCCACAGTACAGCCACTCTCTTCCCTGGAGCTTTTCCTTCCCTCCCTTAAACCCAGGAGAACAAACTTATAAAAATTACTTACTCCCTAGTCCTCCCCTGAAGGGAGGAAGGAAGGGAACTAACAGTGCCAGGAACCTTATCAGGTAATTTACATAATTTATATCATTTAGTGTTCACAGTAGCCTTAATAATAAGGATAGTAACACCCTTGATTGAGGGCTGGCTTATATGCCAAGCACCGCTGTTCACTTCATTCTTCACCACATGAGTAATTCCTCCCTCCCTTCATCTCTCTCTCTCTCTGCTTTACTTTGTTCCTACTTCCTTTCTTTCTCCTTCCTTCCTCTCCCTTCCTTCCTTCCTTCTCCTTTTTTTCTTCTCTCCTTCCTTCCTTCCTTCCTTCCTTCCTTCCTTCCTTCCTTCCTTCCTTCCTTCCTTCCTTCCTTCCTTCCTCCCTCCCTCCCTCCCTCCCTCCCTCCCTCCCTCCCTTCCTTCCTTCCTTCCCTTTCCTTCCTTCCTCTTTCTTTCTTTCTCAGGGTCTCACTCTGTTGCCCAGGCTGAAGTGCAGTGGCACGATCATGGCTCGCTGCAGCCTTGAGCTCGTAGGGTCAAGCGATCCTCCCACCTTAGCCTCCTGAGTGGCTGGGACTAAGGTGTGTACCACCTTGCCTGGATAATTAAAAATATATATTTTGTAGAGACAGGCTCTTACTATGTTGCCCAAGCTGGTCTCAAACTCCTGGCCTCAAGCAATTCTCCTGCCTCGGCCTCCCAAAGAGCTAGGATTACAAGCCTGAGCCACCATACCCAGCCTGAGTTGCTTCTCCTAAACCTCACAACATCACGCTGAGGTCAGTGTTGTTATTACCTTGCTATAGATCATACAGCCAAGAAGTTATAGAGCTGGGATTTGAAATCAGGTTCAACTCCAAATCCCATACTCTTAACCACTACATTGCACTTCTGGGAATTAATGTAATTCAAATTTGAATCAAGGTCTGTGAAGAACTTTCCAATCTAAGGTGCCTAGGTGAGGAAGTCAGACTGTCAGATGTGCAAGAACCCATATGCACACACACAGTCTGGAAAGAACTTTGAGCCAGAGTAGGTCTCAAGCTGTCAGTGCTCTCTGCTAAGCCAGCCAGGTAAACGCTATAGAAGCGATGATTACTCTTGTGTGTAGTAAAGTAGTGGCTGAAAGGGGACAAGAGGGGACTTCTGGTTTTTTATCTGGATGACAGGTATATTCAGTGTCTGAAAATTCATTGAGTTATAATTTTTTTTTTTTTTTTTTTTTTTGAGATAGGGTCTTGCTCTGTCACCAAGGCTGTAGCGCAGTATCATGATCTCAGCTCACTGCAGCCTCAACCTCCCGGGCTCAAGCAATCCTCCCAGCTCAGCCTTCTAAGTAGCTGGGACCATAGGCACATGTCACCACACCTGGCTAATTTTTTAAAATTTTTTGTAGAGATGGGGTCTCACTATGTTGTCCAAGCTGGTCTTGAACTCCTGGGCTCAAGTGATTCTCCCACCTCAGCTCCCAAAATGCTGGGATTATAGGCATGAGCCACCGCACCCAGCTTAACTATAAATGTATGAATTGTGCACTGTCTGCTTTTTTAAAGGCATATAGCGTTCTAGGAAGATAGAGTAGTTCCTTGTGGTGAGTTCCTTGGGTTTTCACTTTTTTTCTTTTTTGGGTGTGCTTTTTGCCTCCTATATCCCTGACTTGGAGCTGAAGAAGCTGACAACATGGAAATGCCAGTGGGTGTAGACCAAAACAAAGTCTTCTGTCTCTCGGCGAAGGACCAGAAAAAGGGCAGCCTAGAAAGACAGAACGTTTTAAATGCTGATCACTCCGTTGTAGCTACACGCCACAAGGAAAACTGTGGCTCCCCCCCGCCCCACCAACAAAGCCTGAGTGGAGAGCAGGGACTTCAACCTTTGCCAGGTTGTAATGAGGCACCCACCTGTAGCCCCTGCTAGAGTGGGTGTCAGAGAAGTCCAAGTAGGGAGCTGGGACTTTCATCCCCGCTGAGTGGTAACAATATCCTGCCTCCAGTGGTGTCAATGGAGACCACGTGGAGAGGCTGGACTTCCACCCCTCCTAGGCCGTAATAAGGCGAGCCTCCCCTTCCTTACTGGGGTGGTATCAGAAGATCTACAGGAATGTTGATTTGACCACCACCTACCAGTAAGAAGGTCACCAGGTTATGGGTGAGGCTTCTTACACACATCTCCCAAATTTTCTGTGATGCTGTTGTAAAATATCTATAATTGTTAAAAGACTCATTTTTTTTTTTTTCCTTTAGACTCTAAAGTTTAAAGTCTTTTTAAGAAGGAGACAGGGTCTCATTGTGTTTCCCAGGCTGGATTTGAACTTCTGGGTTTAAGCATTCCTTCCAGCTCAGCCTCCTGAGTAGCTGGGATTACAGGCACTAGAGCCTTCTTTGTTGGCTTCTATTTATCTTTCTCCTTTAGATATCCCATAACCCAAATTTATATCTTCTGCATTTAATAAACTTAATTTCTTCATTGTTCCGTAGCTTTCCTTCTATTCCATAACCTCTCCTACGGTGTCCTTGTACTCTCAAGACAAACACCAGGATATTTAAGGTTGGCCTAGTTTATAGCCCCATTGCTTCAGCTTCTTGACTATCTGAAGATAGGATTTGGGCAAAAATGCATTGATGATCAAAACCTCTGCTACCTTCAATGGCTGCCTGTTCAGTCCTCCTGGTGAGGTCCCTCAGGCACCTTAAACTTGGCAGTTCCTGAACTTCAGCCTCATCTCCTGTGCTGCTCAGTACCAGCATCCACCAGTCACTCAGGCCAGAAAAATGGAAGTTGACCTTGACTCCTCCCCCTCCCTCAATCCCTACATTGAAACATCACCAACTTCTCTTGAATTTTCCTCCAAAATATATTGTAAATTGTTTTTCTGTCCCACCAGCACTTTTCTCACCTCAGCCACCTTCCTCTCCCACTTGGGCAATGCACAGCTTCCTAACCAAACTCCTTCCTCTACACTTGCCCCTTCCCAACCCATTCTTCACATTACTGCCAGTCTATTTTAAAATCGAAATCTCATCCTGTTGATGCCCTGTTTAAAATGCTTAATGGCTCCTCTTCGCTCCTAGGATAAAATTCAAACTCCCTAGTGTGTCTTATAAGTAGGGTTCCTGTATAATTTACCACCAAAATCAGGACCCTTTTGAGAGTGAAGGGGGGTGCTGGTAATAAGTATGCAGGGACAACAGACATGTGTACACTCTCCTTATACAGTCCCTTATGATCTAGTCTCACCAGCCCACCCCTCATCACAGCTTTTCATCCTACCCGAAAATACACACACACACGCACACACACACACACACACACACGCCACTACCTTTGGGGTGTCCAGGTAAACATGCTATTCTGCCTGGCTGAAACACCCTTCTCTTCACTCACTCTTTGGCCAACTTCTAGTCAACTACTTCAAAAGTCAAAGTATTTTTCTCCAGGAAGTGTTTCCTGACTCCCAAGGCTGGCTTAGGTGCCCCCCGGCCAACCCCCACGCTCCCATAGCATTTTGTTCTTCCCTTATCATAGTACTTATCATACCACATTGTAATTACCCATTTCCCTATCTGTTTCTTCCTCTAGATCAAGTGCATCTCTGGGTCAAGGACCTTGTCAGGCCGCTTCTGCATTCCTAGCGTCTAGCACAGTTGCTTGGTGTGTGAAAATGACTGAGCTATGCCCTTAGGGCATGCACACATTCCTGTCTGCTGAATGACTGTGGACTAGGCACCGTGTTGTCCCCTGGTTGCAGCGGCCATACAGGGGAAGAGGGGGCCAGGAGGACCGACAGGTGCTTCGGCTGCAGCTCCTCCTACTGCTGGAGCCCCCAGTCCTGTTGCCCTGGGTGCCCCTTCCCTCCATCCTGTCTGCTAGGCGCCCCCTAGTGGCAGATAGGCAGCAGCGACAGGCCCTGTGAGCCAGGTGGCTGCGGCAGGAAATGTGCGTGGAGGGGGTGTCCTCAGCCAGGAGGCAGCTCTGCAGCCAGTCCTAGGGAAGGCTGGGATGAGGCTTTAGCCGGGGAAGCCCTCCCGTCACCGTGCTCCTTCTCTGCCTCACTGCAGCCCCTCCCACACCACAAAGTCCCCGCCCATTGTTATCATTAGAGGCTCTACCCCAAGAATTTTGAGGGCAATGACTAAAATTGGGCTGTGTGGCTCCGGGCTGCTTACAAGCGGGAAAATCTCTGCTCAGCGTATTGCCCAGGAGGAATGGATTGGTCAGACCTGGCTGGCCTGTTTTGTTTTATATTCAAACCCTGAATCAGAGCCACACCATGCGAGTGAGCTCACGGCAACTCTATGGGTGAAGCAACAAGAACCCAGCCACAGCAGTTAGTGGACACGCCAAACGGGGGAGGGGTGAGGACTTGGCTAAGAAGATAAAATCTTGAGCCAGTCAGAAAACTACAACAAAAAAAACACAGTGGGACTGAGGGAATAGGGCCTATTGTCACCCTGTACAGTTTCAGCTATTTTAGCTTCAAAATAACCTTCCCCTTATTTTTTATAGCTGGCAGCTGAGCTATTGGAGGAATGAATATATTGGGGAAGAAAAGCTCAGGAAAGGGGAAGGATGGGGAGAGAAGTATGACTGTCAGTGGAGAGTCTCTGGTTTTCCTTAGGGCACGGGGTCGGAGGACAGTAGACCAAGGAGTGGGCATACAGTAGCCCATGAGCAGTGAGGACTAGGGAAGGAGGAGCCACATCCACATGGGCAGGTTTTTAAGTCTCAGGCTCATTCCTGCCTCAGCCTACCAAAGTGCTGGGATTACAGGTGTGAGCCACCGCACCCACGCACTATTTTATTATTTATTTATTTCCTGGCTCCTAGAACTGAACATTTATTTTAAAAAATAACTTTATATGCCAGGCATGGTGGCTCACGCCTGTAATCCCAGCACTTTGGGAGGCCGAGGCGGGCGGATCAAAAGGTCAGGAGATCGAGACCACGGTGAAACCCCGTCTCTACTAAAAATACAAAAAATTAGCCGGGCGCGGTGGCGGGCGCCTTAGTCCCAGCTACTCGGGAGGCTGAGGCAGGAGAATGGCGGGAACCTGGGAGGCGGAGCTTGCAGTGAGCCGAGATCGCGCCACTGCACTCCAGCCTGGGCGACAGAGCGCGACTCCGTCTCAAAAAACAAACAAACAAAAAAGATCTGCAAGAGAAAAACAAGCCTCCAAACACAGTGGAGGCAAAGCAGAGGGGTAATCTCTGGCTGTAGCACCCTTGCTTTTAAACCACCATTGCCAAGACAGAAGCCACTTGTTTCAAATAGCAGCATCCATTCTATGTCATACCCCCTCACCTCCTGCATCCTCAGGACCAGAGAAAAAGCTCAGCAGCTCCCTAAGTTGGTGCCTCTATAAAAGACTTTGTTCATCTAAGTTGGGGCTGCTAGTCCTGGTCTTCTTTCCAGATTTGGATACCAAGTGTTTTCTGCTATAAGTGTTAACTTGTATATTAATCACACGTTGCCCTTAACAACCTGAAGGCATTAAAATCATAAAAAGCCTGAAATCCCAGAAAAGCATCATTTTCCTATTGCCATACCCTCCTGCCATCTCATCCTTACTAGTTCTCAGTTGTGGGGGAGGACGAAGAGGCCTCTGGAAGGGAATCTGGTTATTAGAGGTACCTCCCTTACAAAAACTTGAAGTGAGGCTGAGGGGAGGAAGCTTTGCATTACTGCCCTAGGGACCACCACTCACAGAGATGTTGAGTAAACACAGTCTATGTGTGAAAAGCAGCCATTACATTAGGTCAGGAAATAGAGGCAGCCTCCTACCCTTGCGTTAGTCTGTACTCCCAGTCTTCAGACAGGTGTTCAAGGGCAATCATGTAGCTATCACAACTAAAGTTTCTTGTCAACTGTGCTCGCTGCAACTCCACTTAGCTTTGGTGCTGCCTCCTCCTCATGCCCTGGCAGGTCTGCTTCTGCTACTATCCCCACAGTCAAGAACTGCTTTGAGGCTAGGCACCGTGGCTCACACCTGAAATCCCAGCGCTTTGGGAGGCCGAGGCAGGTGGATCACCTGAGGTCAAGAGTTCGAGACCAGCCTGGACAACATGGTGAAACCCCATCTCTACTAAAAATATAAAAATTCACCAGCTACTTGGGAGGCTGAGGCAGGAGAATTGCATGAACCCGGGAGGCGGAGGTTGCAGTGAGCTGAGATCGCACCACTGCACTCCAGCCTGGGCAACAGAGCGATATTCAGTCTCAAAAACCAAAAACAAAAAATGGAACTGCTTTGAAAGGGATCAAAGTTGGGGACTGGGCCTTTTTTTGAATAATCTCAAAAGCTCATCCTAAGAAATGAATTACCCAAAAGGGCCCACAAGAGAGATCTTAATGTCAGAATATTCTGTAACAATGAGACCTGACCCACTGATTCAATACTTCAGGAAATAGCATGATGAGCAAGTGAAGGCATTGGTGCTTCACATCAGCTTCTCCCAGAGCAAAGATCTGAGATTAAAGAGGTCTAGAGGGTTAGAGGCGCACATTTCATAGTATACTTTAGTCCCTCCTGAATCACTTTTGTCAAAGAGCTAGTTGTAAAGTAGAAATCCCGATATCCAACCAAAGCAAAAACAAAATAAACAAAAGTAGACTTGGGCTTCACAAATAAGGAAGCACTTTTCATGAAGCTCTGGAGCCATGTAGCTTCCCAAAGTAAAAGAGCACACTTATTTGATGATGGGCCAAGAAACCCACTTAAGGCCACCGTGGTGGCTCACGCCTGTAATCCGAGCACTTTGTGAGGCTGAGGTGGGTGGATCACTTGAGGCCAGGAGTTTGAGACCAGCCTGAGCAACATGGCAAAACCCTGTCTCTACTAAAAATACAAAAATTAGCCAGGCGTGATGGTGCACACGTGTAATCCCAGATAACCTGTAATCCCTCTCAAGGGTGAGGCAGGAGAATCACTTGAACCCAGGAGGTGGAGGTTGCAGTGAGCCAAGATCGAGCCACTGCACTCCAGCCTGGGTGACAGAGCAACAGAAAGATGAAAGACAGACAGAGAAAGAAAGGAAAAGAAAGAGAAAAAGAAAGAAAGGAAGGAAGGAAGGAAGGAAGGAAGGAAGGAAGGAAGGAAGGAAGGAAGGAAGGAAGGAAGGGAGGGAAGGGAGGGAAGGGAGGGAAGGGAGGGAAGGGAGGGAAGGGAGGGAAGGGAAGGAAGGAAGGAAGGAAGGAAGGAAGGAAGGAAGGAAGGAAGGAAGGAAGGAAGGAAGGGAAGGAAGGAAGGAAGGAAGGAAGGAAGGAAGGGAAAAAGAAAGAAAAGAAAGAAAGGAAAGAAAAGAAAAAGAAAGGAAAAGAAAAGAAAGGAAAGAAAAAAAGAGAAAGAAAGAAAGAAAAAATAAAAGAAAGGAAAGAAACTCAAAATTTTGGAATGCACAATAATTCATCCTTAAATTTTGTACATTTACCTTCTCAAAGTAGTTCTTATTTAGAAGGGATGAAAGTAAATGCCCAGCCGGGCATCCTGTAATCCCAGCACTTTGGGAGGCTGAGGCTGGCAGATCACCTGAAGTCAGGAGTTCAAAACCAGCCTGAACAACATGGAGAAACCCCATCTCTACTAAAAATATAAAATTAGGTGGGCGTGGTGGCACATGCCTGTAAATTCCAGCTACTCAGGAGGCTGAGGCAGGAGAATTGCTTGAACCCGGGAGGCGGAGGTTGCAGTGAGCCAAGATTGTGCCATTGCACTCCAGCCTGGGCAACAAGAGCGAAACTCCATCTCAAAAAAAAAAAAAGAAAAAAAGAAAGAAAGAAAGTAAATGCCAAACATATGTCAATTACTGATGAATGGAGGGAAATGCTCACATTTGGCAAAATCAGTTCAAAATGAATAAATCACAGAAACTCTCCTCCCATAAGAAAATACCTAATTTGGATCTTCAGGAATAAGAACTAGAAATCCAGCAGACATTATACATGCTATAATTTAGGTATACTGCACAGAATTACACTCTATCACATTCTCAGTAAACTCCAGACATCTTAGTCTTACAGTTGAATAAATCTGCTGCCAATGTCTTCTCTTGGCTTAACAATGAAGCTAACGTAGTTTGGAAACAAATAACAGCTATCATTGGACAGTGAGACATCTATCTAAACCAAACTTTCAGCAGAGAGATCAGTATAGATTATGATACAGACCCCAAATCACACAGGTACACACACTTTATTAGTTTCCTCTACAAGAGACAATAACATCAATCTTTAACAGGAATCTCAGCTCATGAGAGGCCAAATAGATCCAAATGAAGATGAAAATTAAATACTTAAATTAATCAAAAGGCACTACGATACCACCTAAAACCTACTGACTCAGTGGCAGTAGGCTAAGGAAGATCAAACTACAGCACATCATCTAATGTAAATGTTAGCAATTACATAGCAGGAAGCATGTTTGCTTTCCAGAAGAGTATGGTACAATGTTCATTTGGGCCCAAGAGGATATTTGGCCAGGAAAGGATCAAGATAGATGAAGGTAAAGCCAAATCGAAAGGGATAGGTACAAAGGAGAATCCAAGCTACACAGTCAAGCAGATGGTGATGGATCAGGCTTCTTCCTCCCAAGAAACATTTGCTGCACTGTGCTGCCTCCCCCCTCAACCACTCCCCACCCCCCACCCAATGTCTGCTCAAGCCGAGCTGTCTGCTCCTGTCTTACAGGGTGCTCAGCTACCAGAACTAGGTTTGGGGTTGCCCAGGGCTCTTGCTATAATTTAGCATAGACCTTGGGGAGAACTGGTCACACATGGGCTGCTTTTGTTGCTAGTTGTTCTCAACAAAGAAAACCCTGAAGCATTTACATGCAAAGTAGTCTGAGCTTCCCCAATCACAGTCAAACACCCTCACACAACATCCTCAAAAGTCTGAAATCTTGCAGCAGCTGAGCTATAGTTAAAGCTGCAAGGCTCACAGAATTATCAGGGAAGCCAGAATGAGATAATGCAGGTAGGAAGTCCCAGCAGTTAATCTCAATCCGTCTTTCCCCAATTCAGATAAGCTCTAATATACCTGATGTGGGATGTAGAAAGCTACACTGGAGCAAGCCGGGTCTTCTGCTGAATTTGTCATCAAATACCAAGGGGAAACAAGGGGTGGGGTGGATTTTATTCTCAAAAAGCCTCAGAAGTTACTCTATTATAAAGGGACATGGCTGAATAGGTAAGAAACAGATTCTCCATTGTGAGTTCTCCTGATGGCTTCTGCAAGGATCATAGAGATGTCAATCACCTAGAAAGGCAAGAAAGGAAATCAGGTTAATATCATATGGTCAGAAATGACTGGCCAATTTGTAGACACTGATGAGCAGCCAAGCAAGTGCCCTTCCTCTTAAAACTACAACACTGTGCTGTTTCCCTGTCATGAAGCTGCACTCAGCTATTCTTCATAACATTTTTAAGATAGCCACTTAGGGCTGGGCACGGTTGCTCACACCTGTTAATCCTGGCACTTTGGGAGGCCAAGGTGGGCAAATCACTTGAGGCCAGGAGTTGGAGACCAGCCTGGCCAACATGATGAAAACCCATCTCTACTAAAAATACAAAAATTAACCAAGCATGGTGGTGCACGCCTATAATCCCAGCTACTCGGGAGGCTGAGGCATGAGAATTGCTTGAACCCAGGAGGTGGAGGTTGCGGTGAGCCAAGATCGTGCCACTGCACTCCAGCCTGAGTGACAGAGCGAGACTCTGTCTCAAAACAACAAAACAAAACAGCCACTTAGGAAAGAGTCAAAATGCTAATGGAGAAAAAATGCTGACTCTGGTTTATCAAAACGGCTGGGCATTGTGGCTCACACCTATAATCACAGCACTTTGGGAGGCCAAGGTGGGAGGATCACTTGAACCCAGGAGTTTGAGACCAGCATGGGCAACATGGTGAAACTCTGTCTCTACAATAAAACAAAAATTAGCCAGGTGTGGTGGTGGTGTATACCTGTAGTCCCAGCTACTTGGGAGGCTAAGGTAGGAGGATCGCTTGAGCCTGGGAGTTTGAGGCTGCAGTGAGTCAAGATCAGGCCACTGCACTCCAGCTTAGGCAACAGAGTGAGATCCTGTCTAAAAAAAAAATGGTGGTGGGTTCGCATTTTAAAATCCTTATGAATAGGCTGGGCACGGTGGCTCATGCCTGTAATCCCAGCACTTTGGGAGGCCAAGGTGGACGGATCACCTGAGGTCAGGAGTTTGAGACCAGCCTGAGCAACATGGAGAAACCCCATCTCTACTAAAAATACAAAATTAGTCGGGCATGGTGGCGCATGCCTGTAATCCTAGCTACTCGGGAGGCTGACGCAAGAGACTCGCTTGAACCCAGGAGGCAGAGGTTGTGGTGAGCCGAGATCGCACCATTGCACTCCAGCCTGGGCAACGAGAGCTCCATCACAAAAAACTCCGTCTCCAAAAAAAAAAAAAAAAAAAAAAAAATCACCTGTAATCTCAGCACTTTGGGAGGCTGACACAGGAGGACAGCTTGAGGCTAGGAGTTTGAGACCAGCCTGGGCAACATAGGGAGACCCCGTCTCTACACATAATATCAAAAAAGTTAGCTGGGCATGGTGGTACATGCCTGTGATCCCAGCTACTTGGGAGACTGAGACGGGATGACTGCCTGAGCCTGCGAAGTTGCGGCTACAATGAGCTTTGATTGCGCCACTGCACTCCAGCCTGGGCAAGAGAGCAAGATCCCTTCTCAAAAAGAAGAAAAAAAAAGAATGATGATAATCCTCCAATTACACATATTAATTTCGAAAAGCTCACAGATTAATGTAAACATTTTTAATTAGGCAAGGCCTTGTTCTTTTAGTGCAAGAGTACTCAAACTTTAGTGTCTAACAATTACTTGGGGAATTACTTTAAAATACTGGTTCCAGGACCTCTGGTTTTATAGGTCTTAGATGGAGCAAAGGAATCTACATCATTTTAATAAGAACCATAGGTCCAGAGCACACTGAGAAACACTAAAGTTGGCAGAAGCGTATAATTAGTTTAAAGGTTTCACGTTATATCTACAGGGGCCGATAGTTAAGAGTTGGACAAACACATACTGTAAAGTATGAACTTGAAAACTTTAATTTGCATCAGAATCACTGGGAGAGCCTGTTAAAATGTAGAATCTTAGGCTCCACCTTCCAAAGATTCTGAGGTCTAGCAATTTAAACTTTTAAACAGGTGATTTTCCCAAGGCTTGGCAGTTTGAAAAGAAAAAAAAAGGGGGGGAAGAAACAGATGATTTTTAACTTTTAGATCACAAATTCTGATGACAAGACTAAATCCTTCAGATCAAAGAAAGATATCTTCAGAATCCCGAGACCTAATTCAACGTAAGTAACCACCTCCTAAACACTTAGAAAAGTATTGTTTTGCACAAATCTCATCCTCACCTGTATTTTGGAGCAATGTTTCATCTTGTCCTCCTGAGGTATGGTATTGGTGACTACTACTGCCTCAAAGCATGCATTGTTGATGCGAGAAATAGCCGGACCGGAGAAGATTCCATGAGTCAAGATGGCATAAACTCTGGTGGCTCCAGCTGAGAGAAGTCTAGAGGGAAAAAAAAGTTGGATTCATCTTACTTGTCATTGCAGAATTTTAGTCAGAGAGGAGTATATTAGCCTGCTTAGGCTTCCATAACAAAATACCATATGAAAAAAATAAAAAATTAAAAAAATATTATAAGGCACAGTGGGTTAGGGGGAAAAAAATTTTAAGGAAAAGAAAATACCATAGAATGGGTGGCTTAAATAACAGAAACAAATTTTTCATAGTTCTGGAGGCTTAAAGTCCAAGATCAAGGTGCAGACAAAGTAGGTTTCATGCTGAGGCCTTTTCTCTTGGCTTGTAGGCGGCCACCACCTTGCTGTGTGCTCAGATGACCTCTTTGTGAGTGTGAGTGTGAGTGTGTGTGTGCACGAGCATGTGTGCGCACGGGGAAATGCTGGCCAGTTCTCCAGCATTCTCTTCTTGTAAGGGCATTCATCCCATTGTAAGGGCTCTGCCCTAGTGACCTCATCTAATCCTAAATATGTGCCCCTCAGGTAACTCCAAATACCATCACATTGGGGTTAGGCCTCAACATACATGAATTTGGGGAGGACACAATTCAGTCCATATCAAGAAAGAACTGCACTAAGAACTTATCTGAATGGGTCTGAATTAGTGTAGAAGGACTCTGGCACAGACTGCTGCACTCAACAAAATCCACTTCCTCTTCTTTCTGGGCACAAAGCTGAACTACATTTCCCAGCCTCCCTCACATAGTTCAGTGTGGCCATGTGGCTTAATTCTGGCTATTAAAATGTGGGCAGACATAGTGTACACCAGTTTTTGGTTGGACTTACAAAAATCTTCCAGGGGTAATCCTCTGTGTCCTTTTCCTTTTCTGGCTGGCCAAAATTGAAATATCTTCCAAGGTAATCTTGGAAGCCCCATGTTAAAGATACAGCACTAAAGATTGAAAAAGTCTGAGCTCCTAACTATTGCTTAGAAAAAATGAGTCCAACAAGAACACTTGCATTGGAGTGTGCCATGGACAAAAAGGAAACTATCATGTTAGGGAGTTGATCTGTTATAGCGACTAGTATTCCCTTACTTGTACAAGGATGAAATGGGTTTTATGAATGTTTACTCCAGGATCCCAAACCAAGAATCATTCAGCACCCCAATTTTGTTTTTAGCACCTTATTATGTGCCAGGCACTGTGCAAGGCACAGACACAAGAAAGTTTAAAAAACCCTTCTCAGGGCTGGGTGCTGTGGCTCACAGCTGAAATCCCAGCAGTTTGGGAGGCTGAGGTGGGAGAATTGCTTGAGCCCAGGAGTTCAAGGACAGCCTGGGCAACATAGTGGGACTCCGTCTCTACAAAAAATAATAATAATAAATAATTACCCAGGTGTGGTGGCACGTGCCTGTAGTCCCAACTACTCAGGAATCTGAGACAGGAAGATTTCTTGAGCCTAAGATTTCAAGACTGCAGCGAGCCATAATTGTACTACTACACTCCAGCCTGGGTAACAGAGTGAGACCATGTCTCAAAATAAAAATAAAAGTAAAAATATCATTCTAAGAAACAATGCTACTCATAGTGGCTTGGATTGTAAGTAATGAGGGGCCACTTAAAATCTTAAAGAGTGATGGTATCGAACCTCAGTTGCAGGAAGATTAGCAAGCGTGGAGAGATGGAGTGGGGAGGTGAGAGAATGGTGTTTGGCAATGGAGAACAGAGTGGGGAGGCAGTTTAGAACAGTGCAGGCAAGAGATGACAAGTAACATAAACATTAACCTGTCACAGGATTAGAGTGAAAAAAAGAAGTAATATGAACAAAAGTAGCAGCCGGTAAAACAGTCGAGAAGTACGACCAAGGGTTCCAGCTTAGGTAAAATATAAATAAGAGCATACATGCCTGTCTGCTCAGGATTTTTACTTTAATTCATTAAAACAAAAAACAATCGCATGTAGAATACTCAGGGTGATCAAAAAACTTTGGTAATCAGGCGATGGTTGTCTAACATTGTAAATATAGTTAATGTCATTGAACTGTACACTTAAAATAGTTAAAATGGCAAATTTTGTTATATATAGCTTAGTACAACATAAATTGAAAAAAAAAACTAAGAAAATCTGAAAAAAAAATAAGAGTACTCAACAATTTCTATGTATTATAATCTAAGCCTTGGGTGATAAAAAATCTCCCAAAGTTACTTATCCCCTCAATTTGGTTCCAAAAGGAATCAGCAGGCTAAAGACATTCAGACAGCAATTGCTAGCTTTTTCCTTCTAACTACCAGCCCCATCAATCCACACTTACTTGTCAGCTGCATGGCAGATTGTGCCACAAGTGTCAGCCATGTCATCCACAAGGATGGCCACCCGATCCTTCACATCTCCCACAAGCACCATGCGGTCCACTTCATTGGCCTTCTTCCGCTCTTTGTGAATCAAGGCAAAGTCCACATTCAGCCTGTCTGCAATGGAGGTCACTCTGGAAAACAGAGGGTGTTCATATGTATGTGTGGCTTCTAAGACAAAAGAAATGGACTAAAGAGGATGGACGCGGTGGCTCACGCCTGTAATCCCAGCACTTTGGGAGGCCAAGGTGGGTGGATCACAAGGTCAGGAGATCGAGACCATCCTGGCTAACACAGTGACACCCCATCTCTACTAAAAATACAAAAAATTAGCTGGGCGGTGGCAGGCACCTGTAGTCCCAGCTACTGGGGAGGCTGAGGCAGGAGAATGGCATGAACCCAGGAGGTGGAGCTTGCAGTGAGCTGAGATCGCACCACTGTACTCTAGCCTACGCAACAGAGTGAGACTCCGTTTCAAAAAAAAAAAAAAAAAGAAAAAAAGAAATGGACTAAAGAATGAGCTTGTTTTAGGGAGGAGAATACTCCTTGAAACCAATAGTTCCCAGGGCTGGAAGAAAGCAAGCAACTATCATTGACTTCTCATAGGCAAATACCACAAACTGGGTTTTATAAACCAATGCCTCCATATCTCAACAGAAGCTTATGAATGTACTGATCAAACTTAGATGAGTATTCATTCTGGGTAGAGGACAGACACCCTCACCAGTCCTGGGAAGCAGTATAACGCTAAGACACGCATGTTTATTTAATGGATTGGCAGTAGAAGGAACGAGGAAAGAATTAACTAATGCCAAGAGTACACAGACTGTCCCAATTCCCATCACGGAAGACCCGTGACTGGGGATGTGGTGAGAAGAGAACCTGACTGGCAGGAGAGGAGCAGCATCCAGCCTGTTCCAATGCCTGTGCCCTCATCACTTCCCTCAGTGCTGTTGGCAAAACACCCATCAACTGTCACCGTCAACTGTACCTGGACACCAAGCTTGGGAGTTTCTTTTACAATTGCTAGACAGAAAGTTATACCAATTACCCAGACAAGCTGGACATCTCACCATTCGGTCCAAAGTATCTTCTAATCAAAGAGAATTCTTATTTTTCTTATTACACGAGAAAATAAACCAGACTAGAAGGTGGGATAGAAGAAAAATTTGTCTTTTGACAAAGTACCACATAATTCAAACAAAAATCTATTCAGTGTAAATGACAGTGAGCTGCCCCAGTGGCATGTCTGTCCATGCTCCACTGTGCCATCTCCGTCATGTGTGAAGCAGCCCATGCTTGGGGATTTGTCCTGTTTTTTAATGTAGAACTGAACAAACTATAGCATTTTGTCTTGTTTCTCTTGTGACTATGGTCACATGAGTTTTTGCTGGATAAGTGAGAACCTGTGACCACATAATAAGGTTTGAACCATAATCTAGGTAACGTTTGTACCTTGATCTAAACCAACCATACCCTGTACTCTCCACTACTACTGCATAAGCACATAACATCAATGGTGACCAATTTGCTTGGAATGATTACTTACCCAAGGCAAATGCATGATCAATTAGTTCAAGTATCCTAAACCACCCATACTCAAAGGTCAACAAATTCAGTGACCAACAAAGCATCAAAAGGGCTAGAAAAAGTAACTCTCTACACCTTTTCAGGAGAGAACTACTGTACAAATGAAAATCACACAGGAATCTCTACCTACTCCCCAAACCCTGCCAAGACCGAAGTGATAGACACTCAGTTGGAAAATACTCCATCACTATAAGACAATGATAATGAAAAAAACAAATCAGGTAGCAATAAGTTGTCTACTAAAGGCAGTTTTCCTATACCCACCTTTGGAAAGAAAATCCTGCCTATTTCAAATGTGACTATTTTCTAAGTCCCATAGAAAGATATGAAAATAATGACCAACAAATTAAATATGACAACTACTAGCTGTGGGGATGTTTCTTAGGCTGTCTCTAGCTTTACAGATAGTAACTAGCAATTACATGGGACTCACCAAGCCATATATCTGGCTGGATAACAGAACTCAAGTTCTCAGCTTATCGGTTCTGTTGAAGTTACTGAAATAAAAGAGGTTGTTGAGAAACAGTCATTGAAGATTTGAATGGCTTTCAGAAAGTTCTGAATTAGCTCTTCCTAATCATCTGTGTTTTGTAGCTTTTCACTCTATTTCCACAACAAGAAGAACATGTGTCACACTTTTGAATGCATTACTAACGAGTAATCCACTAAGGAAATCAAGAGCTCTTACTCTGCACCATGTGAGCTGCAAAGCACTGTAACTGGCAATCCCTGGCAATCAGTTTGTTTAAAATGTTAAGATCTTGGCTTTAAATAAAAATATCATGCTTTACTTTCCTTCCTGCTTAATATTTTAATCCCAAGGATCAAAATGATCTAACCAACAGCATTGTAAGCAGAGTGTAAAAGCGAATTTGTCCACCAATATGTGGTTCAATAGCAGCTGCTATTCATTAGAAAACCACATTTTCTACCCTTCCCAAAAGGTTTATAGCTGTATTGCTGCTCTGTAGTGCCAAGTTACTCATAAGTTATAGTCAAGTCCATAATATGATGATTTAGGACCCCTTTTCTGTCTTGTCTTCCAAGTAGTAACTCAGGACAGTAAAAGAGGAGAGGGTAAAACTATATTCAACCCATGTGCTAGCTACTTATATCCATTCAAAAATACTTAAAAACTGCCACTTGGATAGAAAAACATCACTTTGTGACACAACCATCTGAAAGATTTTCCCAGTACATTGGGAACAATACTAATTTCAACCATACCTCTTAGCTCCACCAGCATCAGGTGAGACAATAGTGCAGTTCCTCCACTCAGAGATATTCTCCCTTATCCACTTTAGGACAGCCGGCTCTGCATACAAATTGTCTACTGGAATATCGAAAAAGCCCTGTAGAAAGAAGCTGGGTCAGTTTTGCTTCACTTTTCTTCTCTTCCATTTATAAGTGGCAAACACAAAGTAGTAACTCACTCAGAGAATGTCTTACTGCAACATTCAAACGGATGGGAAGGCAGTCCCAGTGTGGTAGATTATAAAAGCCTCCCTGCATCTGGGCTATGTGAGAGATCCCAGCCAAGATCAATAAAGTCAGCCCTCAGTCAACCCACAACTGAACATAGGAACGTAAGTGAGCCTTTGTAAAGAATGGCTAAGTTCAGAAAAAACCATTAAGAACTGCCAAGTCAACATGCAGACTCAGTGAATTAGTAAATACTGCT
The DNA here is from genome assembly GCF_007565055.1 of Rhinopithecus roxellana. Classification (NCBI taxonomy): domain Eukaryota; kingdom Metazoa; phylum Chordata; class Mammalia; order Primates; family Cercopithecidae; genus Rhinopithecus; species Rhinopithecus roxellana. Next base: position 94,585,984 of record NC_044555.1, on the reverse strand, counting down.
TTATGCCACTAAATGTTGGACTGATTCGTTAAGGAGTAAAAGCTAATGGATAAACCAGTTAGAGATGCTATGGTATATAAACTTAATGGAAGCTACTTATAATAAATGGTCACAATGAATAATTAGAAATCAGGAGATCTGTGTTCTAATTCTAGTTGATACAAATTAGTTGTATTTCTCAATTAAGTCATTCCTTTTCATAAAAGGAATACAGTCCCTGTCCAATGTACCTCATTGAATTCCCACAAGCTTGAAATGATGATTTGAAAAATATCTTTGAAAAAATATAAAATAAAGGTGGTATTCCACCCCCCTTACTTTGGGTTTATGCTGGAAAGTAGGCTCCAATATCTGTGGCTCTAAATTTAAGACCATGAGGCCAGGCACAGTGGCTCATGCCTGTAATCACAGCACTTTGGGAGGCTGTGGTGGGCAGATCACTTGACGTCAGGAGTTCGAGACCAGCCTGGCCAACATGGTGAAACCCCATCTCTACTAAAAGTACAAAAAACTTAGCTGGGCCTGGTGTCGGGTGCCTGTAATCCCAGCTACCTGGGAGGCTGAGGCAGGAGAACCACTTGAACCGAGGAGGCAGAGGTTGCAGTGAGCCAAGATGATGCCACTGCACTCCATGAATATTCAAAGGGAATAAGAATGATAATAATTAACAATAACAGCTCCTATCTATGAGTACCTGTCATGGGCCAGGCATTATAATATGAATTTAATGTTTTATACTCACAATAATGAAAAAGTATATGTTCAGAGAAATTAAGTAACCTTCCCAAGCTTACAAAGCTAGTAAATACCAGAGCCTTTATTCAAAGTAGTTCTGATCCCAAAGCTTATGCTCTTCCCATAAAACCAGACTGCCTCCCTATCTAACCACCTGAAATGACTAAGATCATGAAGTATGCTTAAGGTGAACACATTTAAAATGTTGTTAATTCTAGTTTATTTCAGATGTACTTGGGCATAATTTTTGGCTTCTCTGCGGTCTTCAGCATCATCAGTCTTTTCCTCCCACCTTTCAAACACCAATATTTAGCTTCCACCGATACCTGAATTTGAGAAGCATGTAGGTCCATGGTGATAATATGATCTGCACCTGCTACAGATAGCATATTTGCAACAAGCTTGGCTGAGATTGGTGCCCGGCTCTAAATGGAGGGGAGGAAAGAAAAGAAAAACCAAAAAGCCAATTTGAAAAACAATTCATTTGCTCAAGAAAGTATTTATTGTGTATCTACTATGTTAAAGGCACTATGGTACCCAGAAATTCATAGGAGACATGGCCATTGACTTTAAGTGGATCATAATTCAGAACAAATATTAAGTGGAACATCACTTTTCCAAATCAGGATACACTTATCAATAAAGAAAATACCTTCCTAACTTTTATTTTCTTAACTTAATGTACACATTTTCATCCTATTCAAGTGTTTCCAATGCTCAATTATTCAAACTAGGCAGACTTTAAAAAATAATCTTATTAAAATCTCTTTCAACACATACATATGTAAACCTTTAACACCTAACATGTCAGGGTTTGAAGATACATCACAGAATAGATATTATAGTTTCCTTTGTAAATTACATCACGCCTTACTCATCTGGAGGTCAACTTTCCAACAACTATGAACTCCTCAAATAAAACATACTTGCCGCACTGTAAAATAGCAAAGTCCATGCCCTTTACTTTTTTTTTTTTTTTTTTTTTTTGTAGAGACAGAGTTGTGCTCTATCGCCCAGGCTGGAGTGCAGTGGCATCATCTCAGCTCACTGCAACCTCCGCCTCCCAGGTTCAAACAATTCTCCTGCCTCTGCCTCCCAAGTAGCTGGGACTACAGGCGCACAGCGCCACGCCTGGCTAATTTCTTTTGTATTTTAGTAGAGACGGGATTTCACAGTGTTGCCCATGCTGGTCTCGAAACTCCTGAGCTCAGGCAATCCTCCTGCCTCGGCCTCCCAAAGTGCTAGGATTACAGGCATGAGCCACTGCGCCCGGCCCATGCCCTTTACTTTATACTCTGTTGGAATAAAAATATCTGACCTTCTTCGAGGCATTGTGTGTAAAATTGGGCATTAATTACAACAGACTTGCAAAGTTTTATGTATATGCCTTATCGTCTAATATACCAGATAAAGTGAGATATATATAGTTTATCTATCTATCTATCAATCAGATCAAGTATTCATGTAACAGACTTCAAGTTTTATGAAGAGGTCACAACTAGGATCCCAATCTTACACTTTGAAAGGATCTACCATAATTTAAAAATATACTCCAGTACTCCAGAGGAGTTGGTGCTTAGTCTTACTGATACAATTAAAAATACCAGTGAGCTAACTGAAAGTTATATATGTATCACTGTAATAAAACACAGACTACAAATGTGTTGCTTTATACAAACCAATTATATTTCTGTTGTTTTGAAGATAGGGTAATACCTAAGAAAAGGTGATTTTTAAAATTCCCCCTAAATATATATTTGATAATTTTGGAATTTATTTGTGATCTGGGGCAAGTGCTCCTGCTTCCTCTGCTCAAAAAATAAGATTCTGCTCCTACCTTATCTTTCTTATCCTGCCGGGCATAAGGGAAACATGGGATGACTGCAGTAACCCGGCTGGCTGAAGCAATCTTGCAGGCATTAATCATGATCAAAAGCTCCATTAAATTGTCATTGATTTCGCCACAACCACTCTGAACGATGTAGACATCCTCTCCACGTACACTTTCACCAATTTCCACACTACAATGAGGAAAGAAGGACAACATGATATAGATTTTAAACCACTGTATTGTCAGCCCTCCATATCCATAGGGTCCACATCTATGGATTCAACCAAGTGTGGATTGAAAATATTTGGAAAAAAAATTGCACCTGTATTGAACATGTACAGACTTTTTGTCACTATTTTCTAAATACAGTATAACAACTATTTACATAGTATTTATATTGTACTAAGTATTATAAGTAATCTAGAGATGATTTAAAGTATATGGCGGGGCTGGGCCCAGTGGCTCACGCCTATAATCCCAGCACTTTGGGAGGCCAAGGTGGGTGGATCACTTGAAGTCAGGAGTTTGAGACCAGCCTGGCCAACATGGCAAAACCATGTATCTCTACTAAAAAAAACAAAAATTAGCCGGGCATGGTGGCAGGTGCCTGTAGTCCCAGCTACTCGGGAGGCTGAGGCATGAGAATCGCTGGAACTCAGGAGGCAGAGGTTGCAGTGAGCTGAGATCACACCACTGCACTCCAGCTTGGGTGACAGAGTGAGACTCTATGTCTAAAATAAAATAAAATAAAATAAAATAAAATAAAATAAAATAAAACGAAATAAAATAAAATATATGGGAGGGCCTGGCATGGTGGCTCAGCACTTTGGGGAGGGCGGGGCAGGGTAAAAGGAGGATCATTTGAGCCCAGGAGTTCGAAACCAGCCTGGGTAATACAGTGAGACCCCATCTCTACAAAAAAATAAATAAATAAAAATAAAGTATAAGGGAGCATGTGCATAGATTATTTCATACGGCCAGGCGCGATGGCTCACGCCTATAATCCCAGCACTTTGGGAGGCTGAGGTGGGTGGATCACCCGAGGTGAGGAGTTCAAGACCAGCCTGGTCAACATGGTGAAACCCCGTTTCTACTAAAAATACAAAAATCAGTCCGGGTGTGGTGGGTCACACCTGTAATCCCAGCACTTTAGGAGGCCGAGATGGGTGGATCACCTGAGGTCAGGAGTTTAAGACCAGCCTGGCCAACATAGTGAAACCCTGTCTATACTAAAAGCATAAAAATGAGCTGTGCATGGTGGCACGCACCTATAGTCCCAGCTACCCGGGAGGCTGAGACAGGAGAATCACTTGAACCCGGGAGGCAGAGGTTGTGGTGAGCCGAGATCACACCACTGCACGCTAGCCTGGGCAATAGAGTGAGACTCCGTCTCAAAAAAAAAAAAAAAAAAAATTAGCTGGGCGTGGTGACGGGTGCCTGTAGTCCCAGCTACTCAGGAGGCTGAGGCAGGAAAACTGCTTGAACCCGGGAGGTGAAGGTATATATATTACACTATTTCATATCTGCAGATTTGGTCTTGGGACCAATCCCCTGTGGATACTGAGGGAAGACTTTACTATACTTCAATAGACAATAAGGTCTAAGAAGAACAGCTTCCCTACTAGTATGCTGTGAATAGTTACAGCTACATGTGGATATTAATCACCCAGGCTTCAGGAGATCCTCTGAAGGAGCCTCTATATCAGAAGCAGTTCACTGCCTTAGTTGACTCCAGTGTACTATACAAATGTTACCATTTTCTATGGTAATATTTTCTAATGTTACCCTGTGACATACATGAAAAAGATTCATGAAATGGTTGGCACGTGTTGGTCTAAAGTACTTACAAATAACTGGACCACAATTTTAGCAGGTGGCCTGTATCTCATTTCATATAGGTACATGTGATGTACATAAAATTTGATGCATCACCTGTTACTGTTACAGAGTCCATAAAATGCAAAAAAAAAAAAAAAAAAAAAAGTAGAAATATCATAAGGAGTGAATCACTATCGTTCTATAATAACACTTTAACAGAAGACAGTACCACCTCTACTGTATTGGCAATTTACCCAGTAAATACTAAATGTTCATATGCTCATCACTGTACTAGGTGCTAGGGAAACAATGATGAATAAAATGTGGTCCTTGCCTTCATTCTGTGTTAACTGTACTCTGGTTCAATTACTAAGTAACTCTATAGGGATTTACTCTAAGTATGAAGTAGGGCTATATTTTACCACAAAAGTTTCAATACCCATATTTGGGTCTCTACCAAGAAAAACCTATCATCTAGAAAAAAAAAAATCACCTCTTCCTGTTCACCAGGTTTGAAAAAAAAGAAAATAATTTAAAAAATTTTAAAAATCACCTTAGTGATACCTCAAACAACACTATATTCCCAATTAATCCTCTAGGTGAGGTAGGGGAGTATGTGTGTATATAGACAAGTAGATCAGAATGGCTGACAATACCTATTGAACAAGAGAAAAACTTCAGTTCAAATCAAAAGGCAATAGAGTTATTAAATAAAAGATCCATACTTCTATCTCACTCTAAGCACTATCTTCTGTGTGGCTTCAGGAACCACCTACTGTCCTATTTCTGTCATGATCACTTTTACCCACCCTTCTCTCCCCAAACAAAACGTCAAGGAGAACTCCAAAAAGGACTTATATGAAAACTGGCAGAGGCAATTCTATTGCCAGAAGAAGCTGACATAGGAGATAATTTCTTATTTATTCCTTTCTAACCCAAGATGAAAGGGAGCTGGGGGTGGTGGCACACGCCTGTAATCCCAGCTGCTCAGGAGGCTGAAGCAGGAGGATTGCTTGAGCCCAGGAGTTCAAGTCTAGCCTGGACAACACAGGAAGACCCTCATCTCAAAAGCAAGAAAAGACAAATGGGGTTAGTTTATATTGTAAAGCAAGAAAAATAAAAGCAAGTGAAAAAAAAAAATCAAACTAGAAACCAATTAAAAACAGGGAAGCTGAGATTCCTGGCAGCCAGAACAAAAAAGAAAATGCACTAGTTCAGAATAAACCTTTTTTAAGACTGGATGCAGTAGCTCATGCCTGTAATCCCAGCACTTTGGGAAGCCAAGGCAGGCAGACTGCCTGAGCTCCCAATTTCAAGACCAACCTTGGCAACATGGCAAAACCCTGTCTCTACCAAAAAACACAAAAATTAGGCGTGGGGATGTACATCTGTAGTCCCAGCTACTTGGGGGGCTGAGGCAGGAGAATCGCTTGAACTTGGGAGGTGGAGGTTGCAGTATGCGAAGATGAAGCCACTGCACTCCAGCCTGGGTGACAGAGCGGGACTCCGTCTTAAACAAAACAAAAAAAACAGGCAGTGGTCATTTCAAGGGACTTTTGGGACTTTTTCAGGTCTTTTTTTTTTTTTTTGAGACAGAGTCTCGCTCTGTCACCAGGATGGAGTGCAGTGGCAAGATCTTGGCTCACTGCAACATCTACCTCCTGGGTTCAAGTGATTCTCCTGCCTTAGCCTCCTGAGTAGCTGGGACTACAGGCGCACGCCACCACACCCAGCTAATTTTTTGTATTTTCAGAAGAGACGGGGTTTTACCATGTCGGCCAGGATGGTCTTGATCTCTTGACCTCGTGATCTGCCTGCCTTGGCCTCCCAAAGTGCTGGGATTACAGGTGTAAACCACCGTGCCTGGCCCAGATCTTTCTTTACTACTAGCTCTGCCCTTTGAGAGATGTCAAGCTAAAAGAATCACTTTTATGTTTTATGTTGAACAACTCTGTGGTTGGGAGGCAGAGGCAGGAGGATCACTTGAGCCCAAGAGTTTGAAACCAGCCTGGGCAACATAAAGAGACCTCCTCACTACAAAACAATTTAAAAATTAGTCAGGCATGGTGGCAAGTGCCTGTGATCGCAGCTACTGGGGAGACTGAGGTGAGAGGATTGCTTCAGCCCAGGAGTTAGGAGCCATGATAATGCCGCTGTATTCCAGCCTGGGTGATAGAGTGAGACCCTGTCTCAAAAAAAAAAAAAAAAAAAAACTCAGAAAATTTTAATCCTGCTCACATTCATTCTCCATATACCAGCTCCTTGACCAAAATATCCATTTCCCTGGAGAAGAATAAAAGCCAGGCAGGCATACTGATTTCCAAACATGTATCAGAAGCTTATGGCTCTTGTTTCAGTCAAGAACACAGAATACCATCTGTGCTTCAGATATTCACTTGCCAGAGTCAGGATGCTTGATTAAAAGTTGGAGAACAAATGAGCAAACGTTGTTTGACAATTGATATCAGACAGTATAAGGGACAAGCTATTCCGCTATGTTTTTAAACCTTTATCATTATCAAGTAACACCAGAAAACAACATTCTTAGACCACAGCGGCTTATCTCCCTTTACAAATGCCTCAACTATCAGTCAATATAAAAAATACCCACAAAATTGCTATATTGTGCATGATGTTACTCGATATCACTATTTAGAGGTCTCACCCATAAAATTCTTAGGATTTTGTGCCTGGAAATTTCTAAATAACTTTATGAAAATAAAAACCACATAATCCATTGCATATGCCTTTAACCCTCTGGCTGTCAGGAAGCCAAGGGATACAATTTAAAAAAAGTAACACTAGGAGGGGGAGGGTGGCTCATGCCTGTAATTCCAGCACTTTGGGAGGCGGAGGCGGGCAGATCACCTGAGGTCAGGAGATCGAGACCATCCTGGTTAACACGGTGAAACCCCGTCTCTACTTAAAAAAAAAAAAAAAAAATTAGCTGGGCGTGGTGGCAGGCACCTGTAGTCTCAGCTACTTGGGAGGCTGAGGCAGGAGAATGGCGTGAACCCAAGAGGCAGGGCTTGCAGTGAGCCAAGATCGCGCCACTGCACTCCAGCCTGGGAGACGCTCCAGACTCCGTCTCAAATAAATAAATAAATAAATAAAATAAAAAGTAACACTAAACTTTAGTAATTGTTTTATGCCAAATTGCTGCCACAATTACTGTAGTCTATGGTTCTGTAAGGCTTCTGATACCTACCTTAACAAACAGTTTGTACTTGTGACTATCAAACATACTTCAAATCCTTTCTTGAAAGCAGGTGAGATATTATTTAAAAATTAAATTATCACTGCTAATTAAAACATCAAAGGGCATCTGATAAATATATAGCTTTAGTAGAGATGATTATTTTATTTATTGATTGATTTTTTGGGGACGGAATCTCACTCTGTCACCCAGGCTGGACTGCAATGGTGTGATCTCTGCTCACTGCAACCTCTGCTTCCCGGGTTCAAGCGATTCTCCTGCCTCAGTCTCCCAAGTAGCTGGGACTACAGGTGTGTGCCACCACACCCGGCTAAGTTTTGTATTTTTAGTAGAGACGGGGTTTTGCCACATTGGCCAGGCTGGTCTCAAACTCCTGACCTCAGGTGATCCACCTGCCTCGGCCTCCCAAAGTGCTGGAATTGCAGGTGCGAGCCACCGCACCCAGACAAGGTGATTATTTTAAAAATATACATATTCTAACATCACATAAGGCTTGAATAATAACTTTTTATAAATCACTTATCAAACAAAAAATATAAAATAAAAATCACTTATCAGCTCACCACCCAACACAATCGCTAGTACCATTTTTGTTATTATATCACTTAATAATCAACCAATGGCTCAGCTATTTCTCAAAGCCAAACTTTTTAAAATTAAAAGCTACCTTCCGCATAGAAGCATGTTTGTTACGAGGTATGTATCTAATAACTTGAAAAGGTTATTTCACTGTTTAAAAAATGTGGTGCTTTTGAAAAGATCTTACAAAAACAAAACAAAAATAGAGAAGCTTAGAAAGAAAATACATAAATAAAATAAGGTGGTGCAAGTAAACTAGGTGATACTGCCTTGTTTTACTGTGTATAATTCTAACTTCACTTATTAAGACCAATCTTTCCCTATAGTAGTACTATAACATACAGACTTTGTCTGACAAAGTCTTAAAAAGTCCGTGAATTGCACTCCGATTATACAGCTTGGTTCAAGAAGTCCTCTAAAAATCTTAACCTTATTCTTATGGTTTCTTCTAAGTTATGGCAGTGATAGAGAAGAACACTTGTGCCTAAAACCTGTTTGCTCCTAACATAATCTATTAAGTGGAAAAACCTAGTTCAGCAATTTAGAGAGTAATACTCCTTGTTCTCTCCCTCTATGGGAGTGTTCTCCAAATGGCTTTGGGCCAATCATTCTCTCAGCTGTTTTGGTGAGGCCAGAAGACTGGCTGTGTCTATCCAATAAGTGAGAAAACTAGTTTCTCTTTTCCCTTTCCTTTAAGGTCAGGCATAAGTGTATCCAATTGACATGGAATGTCAAGAAACACCAACAGTGAATCTACAAGGCGGATAGTATTCTTAAGAAAATCTGAAGAATTTAGATTATGGAGATACCGACAAGTGCAAAATACACGGGATTAACTAACCACAACCAGAAGATACAGTTCTCGGGAAAACCCTAGGCAACCAAAGTTCAAGTCTTCCTCCTCTCAGCTAGTACAGAATAACCAAATAAACCAAAGTTATTTACAAATATTGAAGAAAATAAAGTCAAAATTTTAGAATATCTAAAAGTTCTTTTTAAAGCCAGGTGAGAGATCTTGTCAGCAAAAATTTAAAAGAACAATAATACCCAGAGCTGGGCAAGTTACTCTGCATCTTACTGTAGTTCCCTTCTCTGTAAAATAGGGATAGTAAGAGTTATTCCTCATAACAATTTTAAGGGGATTAAACACAATGTATACTAAATGCTTAGCAGGGAAACTAGCACGTTAGGCATCCACTATACATTAAATATTATGGCTGGGTGCGGTAGCTCATGCCTACAATCCCAGCACTTTGGGAGGCCGAGGTAGGGGAATCACCTGAGGTCAGGAGTTTGAAACCAGTCTGGCCAACATGGTGAAACCCCGTCTCTACTAAAAATACAAAATATTAGCCGGGTGTGGTGGCGCATGCCTGTAATTCCAGCTATTCGGGAGGCTGAGGCAGAAGACCTGCTTGAACTTGAGTGGCGGAGGTTGCAGTGAGCTGAGATCGCACCACTGCACTCCTGGTCAACAAGAGTGAAACTCATCTCAAAAAATAAATACATAAATATTATTAATATTGTATTATTGCTGACGAGACACATTGGTTCAACTTTTCTGGGGAGTAATCTGGCAATAGGCATCAAAAGCCTGAAAAATGGTATCTACCCTTTAACCTAAGAATTACCTTCCTAGGGATTTATTTTAAGGAAATAATCAGAAATGGTCAAAGATTTATGTTCATGGATTTTCATATAAAAGCATTAGATCAAAAACTAGAAATGTCCAGTAAGAATTTGGTTATATAAGCTGGGCGCGGTGGCTCATGCCTGTAATCCCAGCACTTTGGGAGGCTGAGGCGGGCGGATCACGAGGTCAGGAGTTCAAGACCAGCCCGGCCAATATAGTGAAACCCTATTTCTACTAAAAATACGAAAAATTAGACGGGCATGGTGGCGGGTGCCTGTAATCCCAGCTACTCGGTGGGGCTGAGGCAGGAGAACTGCTTGAACCTGGGAGGCAGAGGTTGCAGTGACCCCCGAGATCACGCCATTGCACTCCAGCCCAGGTGACAGTGCGAGACTCTGTCTCAAAAAAAAAAAAAGAATTTGGTTATATAAAACTATGGCATAATCAACTAGCCCACCTCAGTGGTACGTGTCTCTATTCTCAACTACTTGAGAGGCAGAGGCAGGCAGATCACTTGAGCCTGGCAGTTTGCGGATGCAGTGTGCTATGATTGTGCCTGTGAGTAGCTATTGGACTCCAGCCTGGGCAACATAGTGAGACCTCATCTCTAAAACATAAATTAAAATCTTTAATAATAAAAAAAAGAAAAGTATACTAAATATTAAAGGGAGAAACTGTTCAAAATATATTGCTAAGTGAAGAGAGCTATAAATGTATTAAACATTCTTGAAAAAGTGTATCTTACACAAATATCTGGGGAGTCAGAAATGATAATGTGACATTTATGTCAGGTGGTGAAATTAAGAGGCATATCTTCTCCCTTCTGTGTTCTATATTTTCCACATTTTCTGCAATACCATCACCACCCCTTCTTGTCAACATTTATTGTTGTACTTATGTTTTGGACAAGATCCTAAGAACTTTACTCCTAGCTCATTCAATCCTCGTAACAACTGTATGGGTAGGTACTACTTTACAGATTAGATTACTGGGGCAAAGAAAGGTTAAGGATTCAGATCCAAGTTTTCTGATTTCAGCACTTTTAACACCCACCCCGTGTGTGTGTGTGTGTGTGTGTGTATTTCCTAAATAACTAGACAGCCAAGGATGATCCTTACGTTAGAAGAAAAGCTACTCTGCTCAAGAAAGCATCAACTAAGAGTCACCTGGGGGAGCAGTTATAGGGAGCAGTTACCATTTCTTCAGTGTAGGAAAAACAAAGATGGGGGAACTCCATAAAAAAAAAAATTGTGATGATGTTCAATGAAGATTTCAAAATAGGAACCAAGAAGCTAATGATAAAGCCAGAAACAAGGAAATCTAACCAGTCAGTAATTATCCATGTTGGACTTAATAGAAATCAATCAGTAGAAAACCAAGTTGTCCTCCCCCTCTCCTCTCCCAATATATCTTCAGGTTCTGGGGTGCTGCATTATGCAGAGGGCAGAAGGATTAACACAAGGAGAAAATAAAGCTTTCATGCCTTCACATTTTTCCTAGACGCACAGGAAAAGGATTAAATATCCACAGGGGCCAAAGAAAACCTCTAAATGAAAAACATTATTGTCCCCTAACTATATTGCCAATCACAAAGTCTAGTCCTGTTTTGTATTCTTTATTAAGGCCCATGAGCCATAATGGTTTGGAAAAATCTAAAGACAGCAGTTTGTAAGCCTCTGTTGACTAAGGTATTGCCTGGTTACAGATGGCAATGTTTACACTATCATTTGCATCACAATCAGTAGCACAATAATTCGGGAAGAAGCTGTCCATTATCGATGGCATTACTTTATCAGCTGGGTCTAAAAGAGATAAGGGGAGTTACACTTGGAAATCAGTACAAAGAAAGCAAAAAAGTCAGCAAAAGCATTTAGGAAAAAAATATTTGAAATATTCTTATCTGATTATTAGGTGAAAACTTTCCCCTTAACATATCTGTAAGATTGTGGGCAGAGCCCTGATTTAATCGATAGGGTAACAACAAAATACAAATTACACCTATCAGAAACTAAAGATCCCACACTTAGGTGGAAGGGGCACTGAAATAATCAGGTAACCAAGTTATCTCTAAAACAGTCCCATGGTGCCGGTAGAGGGTGTAAGTCAGGGAAGGAAGCAAGTTTTACTGGCAAGGCAATGGAAAAAATGCAAGTTGCAATGCACTGTCCAGTCCTGGTCTTCCACTACATTACCTGTCCTCAATTATCTTTAACATTCAGGTATAAAATTGTTTCCTAAATTCCCTACACAGAGCTTAAGAAGTAGCCAAGTTTAGGATGGACTCGGTTACTGAAAAATACGCTTTTGCATTATCTGTACCACTAGCTGCACTGGGGAAGGTCAAAGATTCCAGAATTGAGGTTTCCAAGATTTTCTGGATGGCTCAAGCTGAGATGCTGGCTATCAAGGATGCAGAGTCAACGCATCACTTTAACCAATCACGTAGATTTATGGCTCCGATTACTCAGGTGGATGATTCATAAGATGAGAAAAGCCAACGCTTGCAGATCTAAGGTAAGTCGTAATAATTTTGGCGCCTGCAGTACATAATGTCAGTTTCTCGCAACACCAAGCCGAACGGACCAACATCATTTCGAATTAAAAAGCTGCTTCTTGGACTCTAGGAGAAGAAAGACCAGGAGAGCTCAGTACGCAGGTAGGCTCTCTAAATGCAAGCTAGTCCAAGAGCTGAAGCAACCCCATCCAGCCTGGGTGGCTCAACAGCAAAGCCAAGCCACGTGTCCCTACCGCCCTGGCTAAGCGTCGATCCCCTCTCGTCGCTCTATGCAGCCACTATCTATTGGGTCCCCCAGCCCTTGCCCTCAAACGCAGAAGCTTCGCCTCATGCTCCATCTTTTGACTCCACCCCATGGCACGGTAAGAATGAACGTGACCCTCCCGCGAGAGGTAAAATAACGGAAACAGCCCGTGGGGTAGGCTAGTCACAGAGCTGCACCCCCTCCCTCCTCCCCCAGTCTGTTTGAGTTCAAGCGGCGACCCCATCCCTCCTGTCCTCTGCCGCCTGTGCAGGTGAGGTCTAGTCGGGGTCCCAACTTGGTCCTTACCAGGTCTCCTGGTTGCTGAATTTCTTAGTCACCACCTTGCCTAGCTCCAGGCCCAGGCGGTCAGCAATTTTCTGAGATAAGTCCTGGTGGGAGCTGCCGCTGAAGATTTTGATATTCGGCATCCTGGCCAACTGCCCTAAGCACTCCGCTAAGCGATCACGGATGCTGCAGAGACGGGAACCGAAGTCGGCCAGAGACTCAATATTAAGCGCTTTGCGTTGCTACTCCGCCATCTTACATTCCCGCCCGGCGCGCGGCTCTAAATTACCCAGAGCGGCGGAGGTGGGGTCAGCAGCGAAGTCCACACCCAGCTGGCAACGATTAGCTAAGAGGGAGCGAAGGGCGGGGTTTGGTCCTCACTATAGCTCTGCCTCCTTCTGATTCTCTCAGGTATTGGCTGAAGAGAATGAACGGGGACGAGTCTAACCCATAGCCCGGCCCCCTGTAGCTAGGCGGTCGGGCACAGGAGACGTTGGACTAGGGGTGGAGGGATGCTCGTGACGTCTGGGGCCAGATCGTTCCCGCTAGCGGGAAATCAACCATGCCTGCTTTTTTAATTCCCCTCCCTCAGCGCAGGAAAGTAAGTCTGGCTCTGGTTTAGAGTTTCCTTTAAGAAAATCTATTTATCAGGATGACAGCCACGAGTTTGCATGTTTCTGAACACATTTTTTGTCTCTTTATAAGGATGGGGCTGAATTAAAACATTTTTACATCACAGACGTGCATGCAAAGGGTTTGCTTGCCCATTGTAATTGCAGTGTCGCCTTTGCCTGCAAGACAGTTTCCAAGGGGGAAGTGACTGAAGGCATGCCACCTGAATCATCCAAGAGACACTGCAAGAGAAAGTTGTTTTGTTTCTAGTGCTGGAACCAAGTATGTTGAGACAAGTGAAGGAGGATGAATTTTCCAAACTATCTGGACAATAAAGATCTAACTTTTATAGCCCTTGGAAAGGAAAGAAAGTACAGTGTTCTATGGGACTTCAGATAAAGAGCCCTGAAGGGATTGAAAAAAACCTGGGTTTTAGTCCTGTCTGCCTCATGTAAGCCTCAATGTCATCATCTACATGTTGCTAATGTGGCCTTTTACACCATGTTTTATTATTTTTGTAGTGATACTTGTTAATTGGACCTAAGTGAGCCTTTATTCTTGCACCACGTTTCCATTAAGCATATTTCAAGCATGGGTTAGGAGAAGACAAAAATCATACAATTCTGGAATCAAAAGTGACCATTGTGCTGAAAACTACCAAATGTAAAAATAGAAGGGACCTCAGAGATCATATAGTCGTTTTACATATGATAAAACTGAGATGGAGGTGGGAGAGGGATTTATCTAAGTGGCAAAGGCAGAAAATACTCAAAGCAGCATCCTATCTTTGTCTTACCGCCATTTTCAGCAGTGTCCATGGAGGACTTCTCCTTCTGACCTTTTGTTGCACGTTTACAAGCTCAGAAATTTAATGTAAGCCCATGTATGTAGGAATACTCAGAGAACGAAGTAAACTGCAAGGTAGAATATTTGTAGTCTTCCATCATAGGCCATTCATCAAATATTTACTGAGTGTTCTATTGCATACAAGGCAGTGTGCTAGGCATTGAGGGGACTACAAAGTATTTGCCCCAAGGGATTCGTTCATTCAATAAACATTTAGTGAACATTCTTTATGTGCTAGGCCCTGTTTATTAGCACAAGAATACAGTAGTAAACAATTAAAAATACCCTGCTCTCCTGGAGTTTACGTTCTTAAGCAATAAACATGTAAATAAGCAAAATACATAGTATGTCAAATGGCAATAAGTGCTGTGGAAAAAATTCAGGCAAGGAAGGTGCGATAATGTGCCAGAGTGTAGAGGAAAGGAGTACAATTTTAAGTAGGGTGGTCAGAGAAGACCTGTCTGGGAAGGTAACATTTGGGCAAAGACCTGAAGGAGGAAAAAAAAAAAAAAAAACAAAAAATGAGCCATGCTGATGTCTCGATAAGCAAAGAGAACACCAAGGGCAAATACCCTAAGGCAGATGTATCTCGCTTGTTTGAGAAATACCAATGCGGGGCGAGTGTTGTGTGGTGGAAGTGGAATGTATCTATAAAAGGAGGAAAGTGAGGTCAATGAGATAAGAGTGATTGGCGGCCGGCCAGGCAAGGTGGCTCACGCCTGTAATCCCAGCACCTGGGGGCGCCGAGGCGGGCGGATCACTTGAGCTCAGGAGTTCAAGACCGGCCTGGGCAATGTGGCGAAACCTCGTCTCTACAAAAAATACAAAAATTAGCCAGGCGTGGTCGTGGGCACCTGTAGTCCCACTGAGGCAAGAGAATCACTTGAACTTGGGAGGCGGAGGTTGCTGTAGTGAGTGGCGATCACACCACTGCACTCCAGCCTGGGCAACAGAGTGAGATTCTGTCTAAACAAAACAAAACAGTGACTGGGGGACTCAGGTGGGCGTGATGGCTCATGCCTGTAAACCCAGTACTTTGGGAGGCCGAGGCAGGCAGATCGCTTGAGCTAAGGATTTGCAGACCAGTCTGGGCAACATGGCAAAACCTTGTCTCTACAAAAAATACAAAAATTAGCTGGGCATGGTGGCAAGCACCTGTAGTCCCAGCTTCTGGGGAGGATGAGGTGAGAGGATCACTTGAGCCTGGGAGGCAGAGATTGCAGTAAGCCGAGATTGCGCCACTGCCTTCCAGCCTAGGCGACAAAGAGAGACCCTGTCTCTAAAAAAAAAAAAAGTGATTGTGGGGAGAGTGCTGATCATGCAGAACCTTATAGGTTATTTTAGGGGTTTTTGCTTTTACTGAATAAGAATTTTTAGCAAAGAGTGACATGATCTAACTTCCCTTTTAAAAAGATCACCCCAGCTACTGAGAACAGAGTGTAGGAGGCAAGATAGGAAGCAGGAAGACCGATTAGGAGTTAACTTCCAAAGAAAGTTGATAAGACATTTATACAAACAATTACAAAGCACAGGCAGTGTAATATACTACCATAGAGAAGCCTGTGCTTGGATAACGTGGAGGCTGCTGTAACAAGGAGACTCTAAAATGTAGCAGCTTTAGTAAGACAAATTATTCCTCTCTTGCATAACAGGTTGGCTGGTCTAAGCCAGTGGGATGATTCTGCTCCATGCTAGGTCATGGACACATCCACATTCTAGCTCAGAGAAGAGGTCTAGGCAAGGGATTTCCTTTTAAGTAAGTGAGATGAAATTTGTCCATCCCATTTTCTGTCACATCCCTTTGGCAAGAGCTCAGTCACAATTCGCACCTAACTGCAAGAAAGACTAGGAAATGTTTTGTTAGGTGGCCCCGTTCCCAGAAAGAAGAGAAAGTGAATTTTGGGTATGCAACTAGAAGTCTCCCATAAGTCCCAAACAAAATGCTGTGCAGGTCCAGAGGTAGAAGATATCACCTCTGCATGGAGTATCCTGGGAAATATTTTTGGAGGTAGAGCACACGAATTAGGCTTTGATTGATGAGTAGGGTTTTGACAGGCAATGATTGGGAGAAGGTGGATCTTCCAGGCAGGAAGAAAAGACGAGGAAGCGGAGAGAGATTTTGAAGAACAGAAAATAGGTTAGTTTTTCTGGAATATCAAGTACCATATTGGGACTTCATTCAGCAGGCAATAGGAAGCCATTGACTGTTCTGCAGTAAGAGCATGACACGATCATAACTGTGCTTAAGGTAAACTTTTCTGTGTAGGGTGAAGAATAGGGAAGAGATTGGAGGCAGGCAAACCAGACTGGGAGAGCAAGTTAGTAATGTCATTAACTATGCCAGTAGCTGTAGGGTTTAAGAAGAGGAATGGTAAAGACATTGTGAATCTCAACCTTTTAGAGATTATGGACCCCTTTGAGAATTTTATGACCACTATAGATCCTCTCTCCAGACACAAGTATTCCTCACTTTATTGCACTTTACTTTATTGTGCTTTGCAGATACTGCATTTTTTACAACTTGAAGGTTTATGGCAACCCTCTATTGAGCAAGTCTATTGATGCCATTTTTCCAAGAGCATGTGCTCATTTTGTGATTCTTTGTCACATTTTGGTAATTTTTGCAATATTTCAAGCTTTATTATTATTATTATTTTATATCTGTTATGGTGATCTATGATCAGTGGTCTTTGATGCTACTATTGTGATCGTTTTGGGATGCCATGAACCATGCCTATGTAAGACAGGAAACTTAATTGATAAATGTTGCGTGTGTTCTATGTTCTGACTGTTCCACTGACCAGCCATTCCTCCATTTCTCTTTCTCTCCTCATGCCTCCTTATTCTCCGAGGGACAACACTATTGAAAGTAGGCTAATTAATAACCCTGCTGTGCCCTCTAAGTGTTCAAGTAAAAGGAAGTGTTGCACGTCTCTCACTTTAAATCAAAAGCTAAAAATGATTAAACTGAGTGAGGAAGACATGTCAAAAGCTGAGACAGGCTGAAAGCTAGGTCTCTTGTGCTAGTTAACCAAGTTGTGAATGCAAAGGAAAAGTTCTTGAAAGAAATGAATAGTGCTACTCCAGTGAACACATGAATGATAAGAAAGCAAAACAGCTCTACTGACAATATGGAGAAAGTTTGAGTGGTCTGAATAGATCAACCCAGCCACAAAATTCTCTTATGGCAAAGCCTAACCCAGAGCAAGGCCCTAACTCCCTTCATTTCTGTGAAGGCTGGGAGACATGAAGAAGCTGCAGAAGAAAAGTATGAAGTTAGCAGAGGTTGGTTTATGAGGCTTAAGGAAAGAAGCCATCTCCATAACATAAACGTGCAAGGTGAAGCAGCAAGTGCTGATGTAGGAGCTGCAGCAAGTTACCCAGAACATCTAGCTAAGATTATTGATAAAGATGACTATACTAAACAACAGATTTTCAGTGTAGATGGTAAAAGCCTTCTATTCAAAGAAAATGCCATCTAAAACTTTCACAACTAGAGAGGTCAATACCTGGCTTCAAAGCTCCGAAGGACAGATTGACTCTCTTGTTAGAAGCTAATGCAGCCATTGACTGCATCAATCAATGCTCATGTATCATTCTGAAAATTCTAAGGCCCTAAATAATTAGGCTACATTCTACTCTGCCTGTGCTCTATAAATGGAACAACAAAACCTGGATGATAGTACATCTGTTTATAGCATGGTTTACTGAATATTTTAAGCCCATTGTTGAGACCTACAGCTAAAAAACGAGAGATTCCTTTCAAAATATTACTGTTCATTGTCAATGCACCTGGTCAGCCAAGAGCTCTGATGGAGATGTACAAGGAGATTAAAACTATTTTCATGCTTGCCAACACAACAACCATTCTGAAGCTTATGGATCAAGGAGTCATTTTGACTTTCAAATCTTATTTTTTAAGAAATATGTTTTGTAAGGCTGCCATAGATAGTGATTCCTCTGATGAATCTGAGCTAAGTAAATTGCAAATCTTCTGGAAAGGACTCACCATTTTATTTCATTTTATTTTTTGTGATTAAAACAACAACTATTGTATTTATTCATAATTCTGCAGTCAGGAATTTGAGCAGGGCTCAGCTGGAATGTTCTTATGCTTCATATGGTGTCAGTTGGTATATCCTATAAGGTTGCACTCAAGGTCAGCTTCACAAGCATGCAACCTATGTAGTTGCGGAGAGCCCCACACTCAGAAGGACTTTGCAGTTAGTTTAATGCTCTGCTGTTGCCATCTTAAAATTCTAAATAACTTTTGAACAATAGATCTTGCATTTCTGTTTTGCACTGGGCTCCACAAATTATGTAGCTGGTGTTGGTTATAATCAGATGGTGACTGGGGCTGGACTATCCAGGATAGCTTCATTCACAAATCTAGGGTCTTAGTAGGGTTGGCTGGGAGGCTGGGACCTCTCTGTCTCTCTCTCTACATGACTAGCTTGGGCTTTCCCACATGGCAACTGGATCAAAATATTCATAAGCCTTCCATGTTATGAGTTTTTTTCTTGTTGTCACCTCCTCCTTTTTCCAGGGTACATGCTGCTGCTGGATTAACCCCATAGAAAGTTTCAGTTCATAGAGGGACACCAGATTCACCATTTTAGATACCATTAACATTCATGATTCATGAGAGGAGGCGAAAATATTAACAGGAGTTTGGAAGAAGTTGATTCCAGCTCTCCCAGATGGCTTTAAGGAGTTCAAGACTTTAGTGGAGGAAGTAACTGCAGATGTGGTGGAAATAGCAAGAGAACTAGAATTAGAAGTGGAAACTGAAGATGTGACTAAATTGCTGCAATCTCATGATAAAATTTGAATGGATGAGCAGTCATCTCTCTCTCTCTTTTTTTCCTTTGCTTACGGATGAGCAAACAAAGTGGTTTCTTGAAATGGAATCTATTTCTGGTGTAGATGCTGTGGGCATTATTGAAATGACAACAAAAGATTTAGAACATTACATAAACAGTGGCAGGGTTTGAGAGGATTGCATCCAACTTTGAAAGAAGTTCTGCTGTGGCTAAAATGTTATCAAACAGCATTTTATGCTACAGATAAATCTTCTGTGAAAGGAAGTCAATCAGTGTGGCAAATTTCATTGTTGTCTTTTTAAGAAAATTTTTATAGCCAATCCACCCTTTAGCAACTGCCACCCTAATCAGTCAGCAGCCCTCAATGTTGAGGCAAGATCCTCCACCAGCAAAAAAGATTACTACTTGCTAAAGGCTTAGATGATCATTAGCATTTTTTAGCAATGAAGTTTTTTTGTTTGTTTTTGGTTTTGTTTTTTTTGTTTTGTTTTGTTTTTTTTTTTTTTGAGACAGAGTCTCACTCTGTCACCCAGGCTGTAGTGCAGTGGCATGATCTTGGCTCACTGCAACTTCCGCCTCCTGGGTTTAAGGAATTGTCATGCCTCAGCCACTTGAGTAGCTGGGATTACAGGCGTGCACCACCACTATTGGCTAATTTTTGTATTTTTAGTAGAGACAGGGTTTTGCCATGTTGACCAGGCTGGTCTCAAATTCCTGCCCTCAAGTGATCTGCCCACCTCGGCTTCACAAAATGCTAGGATTACAGGCATAAGCCACCGTGCCCAGCCTACCATAAAGTATTTTTTAATTCAGGTATTGATATGGTTTGGATATATGTTTCCTCAAAATGACAAGTTAAAATGTAATCCCCAGTTGGAAACAGTTCTGGTGAGAGATGTTTGGGTCATGGGGGTGGATCATCATGGGGGTAGATCCCTCGTGAATGGCTTAGTGCTGTACTTCAATAGTGATTGAGTTCTTTATTCTGAGTTCATGGGAGATCTGGTTGTTTTAGAGTGTGGCACTTTTCCCCTTTGTTCCCTTGCTTCCGCTCTTGCCATGTGACATGCTGGCTCCCTGTCACCTTCTGCCATGATTGGAAGCTTCCTGAGGTCCTCACCAGGAGCAGATGCCAGCACCACATTTCCTATAAAGCCTGCAGAGCTGTGAGCCGATTAAACCTCTTTTTCTTTATAAATTACCCAGACTCGGGTATTTCTTTATAGTAACACACACACAAAAAACAGCCTAATATAGGCACGTACTTGTTATTTTAGACATAATGCTATTGCACACTTAACAGACTACAGTGTAGTGTAAACGTAATTTCTCTATGCACTGGGAAATAAAAAAAATTCATGTGATTTGCTTTATTGCAATGTTTGATTTACTGTGGTGGTCTGAAACTGAGTCCACAATATTTTCAAGGTATGCCTGTAAATTATCATAGACGCTTGGACTCATTAGTTTAAAACTAAACACAGGCCAGATGCAGTGGCTCACTCCTGTAATGCCAGCACTTTGGGAGGCCAAGGTGGGCGGATCACAAGGTCAGAAGTTCGAGAACAGCCTGGCCAACATGGTGAAACCCTGTCTCTACAAAAAATACAAAAATTAGCCGGGCGTGGTGGCACGCACCTGTAATCCTAGCTATTCGGGAGGCTGAGGCAGGAAAATTGCTGGAATCTGGGAGGCAAATGTTCCAGTGAGCTGAGATTGCACCACTGGGTGACAGAACAAGACTCCATCTGAGTGATGGGGCGGGTGGGGAACTAAACATTCCATTAGGGCAAAAACTAAGTGCTGTGATCTGATTGGCTATCTGTAGAATGTAAACGTGTGAAAAGATTGTTATCTTTGCTCCTTATTTCTCTCTAGAAAGATAAGCACAATCAGGGTATGTGGGCAAGGAATTACTCTTTGAGAGATTATTTATTTACTTATTTTTATTTTTGAGATGGAGTTTGGCTCTTGTCACCCAGGCTGGAGTGTAGTGGTGCGATCTCGGCTCACTGCAACCTCAGTCCGCCTCCCAGGTTCAAGCGATTCTCCTTCCTCAGTCTCCTGAGTAGCTGAAATTACAGGCACCCATCACCATGCCCAGCTAATTTTTTGTAGTTTTCGTAGAGATGGGGTTTCACTATGTTGATCAGGCTGGTCTTGAACTCCTGACCTCAAGTGATCCACCCACCTCAGCCTCCCAAAGTGCTGGGATTACAGACGTGAGCCACCTCGCACGGTAAGAGATTTAATTTAAATCTCTTTGAGGAGATTTGAATTAAAATACTTTAGAAAAAAAAAATGTCCTCAGCCAGGCATGGTGGCTCATGCCTGTAATTCCAGCACTTTGGGAGGCCAAGGCAGGTGGATCACCTGAGGTTAGAAGTTCGAGACCAGCCTGGCCAACATGGTGAAACCCCCCCCCCGTCTCTACTAAAAAAAATAAATAAATACAAAATTAGCCGGGTGTAGTGGTGCATGCCTGTAATCACAAAGCACTTTGGGAGGCCAGGCAATCTTCTGACAAGGTCAGGAGATTGAGACCATCCTGGCTAACATGGTGAAACCCCGTCTCTACTAAAAATACAAAAAAAAAAAAAAAATAAAAATAAAAATAAAAATAAAAAAAAAATTAGCCAGGCGTGGTGGTGGGCGCCTATAGTCCTAGATACTCGGGAGACTGAGTTACGAGAGTGGCATGAACCTGGGAGGTGGAGCTTGCAGTGAGCCAAGATCACACCACTGCACTCCAGGCTGGGCCACAGAGTGAGACTCCGTCTCAAAAAAGAAAGAAAGAAAGAAAGGAAGGAAGGAAGGAAGGAAGGAAGGAAGGAAGGAAGGAAGGAAGGAAGGAAGGAAGGCAGGAAGGAAGGAAGGAAGGAAATCTCCTCAAACTTTTAGGGATGGATGAACATGGACAAATTAGACCATCACAATAGGGACAATGTATGTGTCAGGCAGGCATTAAGTTCATAAGAGATTTTTAAAAACTGGCAGAATTATATGTAAATCATGGCGAGTTCTATAAATCTGATATATTGTCATTCAAAAGAAATGTGCTGAGTACCTATATACCAGGGCCTCTGGAGGGTGTGCCTACAGAGAATTAACAGTACACTATCCTTTCCCTTGAGTGGAGCAGACAAGACAGATACTTACAGAAATAAGGTTAATAATGGGGGCATGAGAAACATGATCATACTGAAAGAATCTGGGAAGGGTCTTGCAGAAAATGGGTGAGGTAAGACCAAAGATATTAACCTGAGGATACAGAGCGGGGAGAAGAGCTTTAACAAAGGCCATGGGCAGGTGAATGTATGTGTGGGGTGAGGCGAGGAAGGGTGTGTTCAGAGCTCAGGCAAGAAAGGCAGCTAGAAGCCTGTGATGGTCAGATATATATATATATATTTAAAGACAGGGTCTTGCTATGTTGCCCAGGCTGGTCTCAAACTCCTAGGCTCAAGTGATCCTCCTGTTTCAACCTCCCAAGTAACTGGGACTACAGTCATGTGCTGTTGCACCAGCTGATGGTGAATTTTATGTGTCAACTTGAGTAGACTGTGGTCCCAGTTATTGAATCAAACACTACTGATTTAGGTGTTGCTGTAAAGGTATTTTGTAAATGTGATTAGCATTCATAATGGGTCGACTTTAAGTACGGAGATTTTCCTAGTTAGTCTGGGTGAGCCTGATCCAATCAATTAAAAAGCCTTAAGAGTGGAGATGAGGTTTCTGTAAGGAAAAAGAAATTCCATGTGTGGACTACAGCTTCAGCTACTGCCCAAAATTCTAGCCTGCCCCTCCTGATGGCCTGCCACACGGATTTCAGACTAGCCTAGCCAGCCCCCACAATGACGTAAGCCAAATCCTTACAATAAATTTCTTAATATATGTCTTGTACTGGTTCTCCTTCTCTCTCTCTCTCTCCTTTTTTTTTTTTTTTTTTTTTTTTTTTTTTTTTTTTTTTTTTGAGGTGGATTTTCGCTCGCTCTTGTTGCCCAGGCTGGAATGCAATGGCACGGTCTCGCCTCACTGCAACCTCTGCCTCCCGGGTTTAAGCAATTCTCCTGCTTCAGCCTCCCAAGTAGCTGAGATCACGGGCATGTGCCACCACACCTGGCTAATTTTGTATTTTTAGTAGAGAAGGGGCTTCACCTTGTTGGTCAGGCTGGTCTCGAACTCCTGACCTGAGGTGATCCACCCACCTCGGCCTCCCAAAGTGCTGGGATTACAGGTGTGAGCCACTGTGCCCGGCCTTTTGCAGGCATTTGTTGGGCAGCAACTGTGGACAAAGTACTGTACAGCACTGTTTCCAGATTACAGAAATGAATAAAATATGACCCTTACCTCTAAGAAGCTTTACAAACAGATTTGTCCGAGCACTAACTTTAACAGCAGTCAGAGAGAAAGAAGCCCCCTCCTCTCCTCCCTGAAGGACCAAATCATCCTTTTCTGAGCCTGCCACTTTGATCCCCAGCACAGTGGGCTTCTTGCAGCCCAGTGGAAGATTTGACTAGCTGGGCTTCCTTTTCATCTTCAAGCAACCTGGCCCACTCCTGGGTATTAGCATTTCTTTCAGGGTATTTTCTCTTTTCTATCTCCTATGTCTGCTCCAATGTTTCCCTCTCGAAGCTAGTGTGACCTACTCTCATTGTTCATATTCCCTTCTTGGCCTTGTCAGCCAACCCCCAATTCAATGCCAACTGGTGGCAGGTGGGTGTTTCACTTTTGTAAGCACGCCAGAGAGCTTTCAAAGGCCACCACAAAGTCTATCACAGATGTAGAGACTGCCCATGCTGGCCTCACCACCTCTCAGGAGTTGGCCCTTCTATTGGGGCACAGACTCCCAATCTTTTTTTTTTTTTTTGAGACAGAGTCATGCTCTGTCACCCAGGCTGGAGTGCAATGGCGGGATCTCGGCTCACTGCAACCTCCGCCTCCTGGGTTCAAGTGATTCTCCTGCCTCAGCCTCCCGAGTAGGTGAGACCACAGGCACATGTCACCACACCCGGCTAATTTTTTGTATTTTTAGTAGAGACGGGGTTTCACCATGTTAGCCAGAATGGTCTCGATCTCCTGACAGACTCCCAACCTTACATTCTCTGAGTCTTCAGCAAGAATGCAGGCTGTCTGAGGGCAGAGGCTATATAACTCTTACAGTCTCTAGCATAGATCAGCCTCAGAGAGAATGCATTTTAAACACTTAAGGATTTGAATTGAAAATCTGGATTGACACTGACAGATATCTCAGGAGGTGACTTTATTTATTTATGTATTTATTTGAGACAGAGTCTGGCTCTGTCGCCCAGGCTGGAGTGCAGTGGCACAATCTCGGCTCACTGCAACCTCTGCCTCCCAGGTTCAAGTGATTCTCATGCATCAACCTCCTGAGTAGCTGGGACTACAGGCGCGTGCCACCATACCTGGCTAATTTTTGTATTTTTGTTTTAGTAGAGATGGGGTTTCACCAGGGGTGACAGGGTTGGCCAGGCTGATCTCGAACTCCTGATCTCAAGTGATCAGCCCCCTTCAGCCTCCCAAAGTGCTGGGATTACAGGCATGAGCAACCATGCCCTGCCAGGAGGTGACTATTAATGGCCTCTCCAAAGACTTCAACATAGGAGTCTTCTGAAAGAGCAGAGGACTTATACATGTAAATCATGGTTTTATTAATATAAGTCTATCTTTTTTTTTTTTTTTTTTTTTTTTTTTTTTTTTTTTTTTTTTTTTTTTTTTTTGTTGAGATGGAGTCTCGCTCTGTCACCCAGGCTGGAGTGCTGTGGCCGGATCTCAGCTCACTGCAAGCTCCACCTCCCGGGTTCACGCCATTCTCCTGTCTCAGCCTCCCGAGTAGCTGGGACTACAGGCGCCGCCACGTCGCCCGGCTAGTTTTTTGTAGTTTTTAGTAGAGACGGGGTTTCACCGTGTTAGCCAGGATGGTCTCGATCTCCTGACCTCGTGATCCGCCCGTCTCGGCCTCCCAAAGTGCTGGGATTACAGGCTTGAGCCACCGCGCCCGGCCAATATAAGTCTATCTTAAAATGAGTCCTGTTCTGGAAGATTCATCTCATAAAGTGAACCTGGCTTGTTTTACTTTAGATAGGATTTGGCTGAAACCTTTAGATGTGTCTCACTCTTCTAGGGTCCCCGCGAGTTGTTTTCTTGTGAATGTAGATGTTATTGTACAAGGTCAGTATGATGGGGAGCTAGAATCATGTACGGATTTAAAATATGGGAGGTTTCAGTCCTTCTTGACAGAAGGTGATTAGATGAAAACAGCAGGGCCAAGTGAGCTTTGTAGTTTGTTCTGGTGCTTAAGTTTTATGAACTAGGGAGTTCTCCCAGTTTAATTACTGACTTGGGGAACATTGGGTGATGCTGGAAGTACTTGCCTTTGTTTAAAAATGCTTAAGTGAAAGTATGATGAGAAAACGTGCTTTTTAAAAGCTAATAGACCCTTTAGTTCAACCCATTCATTTTATATGTAAGAAATTGATAGCCAGAGAGGGGAAGTGAATGCCCAAGGTCACACAGCTAGTTTTTGGAAGAGCTACAAGTCGAATCAAAGTCTTCTGGCTCATGGTGTAGGGCTTTCGCTTGCAACTTTGTTACAGAGCCAAGCTAATATGGGCTCAGGGCCGCAGGAACTGCAAATCAAATAAAAGTCTCTTTCATTGTTCAGCAGGGAAAATCTGTCCAGTTTCTTCTTGGTTCCTTGAGTCTTTTCAGGTCCCTGGAGGCATTGTACATTCCTGGTGTGCCAGGTTAGGAAAGGGGCAGGGATGCTTGTCTTTGCTGCTTTGCTTTACTACCAATTCTGTCCTTGGTGACCAAGGCCATATAGGCTTTTTTGGCTATAAGTCAAACTAGGACGCAGGAATTGCATTTACTTCCAAGAAACTGCAAATGGCTTGCCCATACTGCAGATTTATTCTCAAATTTATATGAGTGAATCAGGGAGGGGCAGTTGGGATCCTTGGTTTATAAGGGAGCAGGCTGAGGGATTGAGTGATTAGGGCTCTAGAGAAGGCAGAGAGAACAGATGTTACCTTAGTGGCTTGGGCACTCCCCACTGTTATAATCACATAATTGAGAGAAGGGATTTCTGATAGCCACATTACCTAGGTAACACAGCATGCATATCAATTACAAAAATCATGGCCGGGCGTGGTGCCTCATGCCTGTAATCCCATCACTTTGGAAGGCTGAGACGGGCAGATCACCTGAAGTTAGGGGTTCGAGACCAGCCTGGCCAACATGGTGAAATCCCATCTCTACTAAAACCACAAAAGTTAGCTGTGCATGGTGGTGGACTCCTGTAATCCCAGCTACTTGGGAGGCTAAGACAGGAGAGTCGCTTGAACCCAGGAGGCAGAGGTTGCAATGAGCAGAGATCGTGCCATTGAGAGAAGGAACTGCACTCCAGCCTGGGTGAAAAGAGTGAAACTCCGTCTCAAAAAATTTTTTCTTTTAATACAAAAATTAGCTGGGTGTGGTGGTGCACACCTGTAGTCCCAGGTGCTTGGAAGACTGAGGCAGGAGAATCACTTGCACCTGGGAGGCGGAGGTTGCAGTGAGCTGAGATAGTGCCCTTGCACTCCAGCCTGGGCGACAGAGCCAGACTCCGCCTCAAAGAAAATCAGATTCATTGCATTCTGCATTGGATATTTATATATCTGACATTGTAGGAAGCCCTTATGCCCAGCACAAAGTGCTTTATTCAGTTAATCAGATGGCTGAAGTTCATTATACTGCCCTGGCAGAGAAAATGGGGAGATGCAGTTCAAAAGATACAAAGTAGTAAATATGTAGGCTGTAGTATGTAGGATGAAGTCTAGAGATCTGATGTACAACATGTAACACGTCTATGATACCAGTTTTTGCTTGGGGAGAGGAAGAGAAAAAGGTGGGTTTTTGTTGTTGTTGTTTTGTTTGTTTGTTTTTGTTTTTGAGACAGAATCTCACTTTATCACCCAGGCTGGAGTGCAGTGGCGCCATCTCGGCTCACTGCAACCTCTGCTGCCCAGGTTCAAGCGATTCTCCTGCCTCAGCCTCCTGAGTAGCTGGGATTGCAGGCATGCTAATTTTTGTCTTTTTAGTAGAGACGGGGTTTTGCCATGTTGTCCAGGCTGCTCTCGAACTCCTGATCTCTGATGATCCATCAGCCTTGGCCTCCCAAAGTGCTGGGATTACAGGTGTGAGCTACTGTGCCTGGCATGTTTATTCTCTTTAAAACAAAAACAAAACAAAAAAACAAAACAAAAACCCTTTCCTATTAAGCCTAAATGTTGAGGAAAAATTACAAATTCAAGCTTCCTTTAATTACAGCTGCTTTTAGCAAGGAGGATGAGGATGGAGGAAGAGCAGGAAGATGTCAGAGAAACATGTGAGGGGTATTGGCCAAAGGCCAAGATGAGCTTTGTGTTCACCAGACTGTGTCCACTGAGGACAGGGATTCTCCATTGAGGAAGTGAGCTGGCTTCGCAATTTCGAAAAAAAAGGCCCAGAGGAAAAGAAGTCTTGCATGTCTTTTTTGAGGGAAACTGACTGAAAACGGTTTTGCCTGAGAGCAATAGATATTTTGAGAAAACAGTCCCCCAAAGCTCTGCTGGCCAAGTTTCTAGTTCCAGGCCCTTGGTGCAAGCTTAATTAGTTTCTGTGGACCAGCTGCAAATGGGGCAGTTCGATTTGCACTTGTTAAGCTTGTACAGCTAAGACTCAGGATTTTTACAGCTGCGTTTTCAGCATCACCTCATTAATCCTCACAGCCGTAGAGGGAGGCTGAAGACTCAGTCATCTTCATTTTAGAGGAGAGGCCCAAAGATGTAAAATGACGTATAGCCCATCATATGGCAAGTCAGTGGCTGGGCTGAAAAATAGAAGTGAGCCCTGATTCTAGGGTGAGCTGCTCAGCCTAGCCCACACAGCTTCCCTACTTTGCTTGCTCGTTGCAGATGCAGAAATCTCCGGCTGGTTCCCTTCAGTCTGGGCTTGGGGTGACCTGCTGCTAAAGTGTATAACAGGCAACAGTTGGGGGGCAGGGGCAGGGAAGGGGAGGGAGCCTTTGATAATGCTGCCCCATCTCCTCTTGGTGTCCCTTTCTGACACCCTGTACTCCAAGTCTTTCTCCTTTTTTCTTTTAGATACAGGATCTTGCTCTATCACCTAGGCTGGAGTGCAGTGGCAGTGTGACTTCCTGGGCTCGGAGGATCCTGCCACCTGAGTCTCTTGAGTAGCTAGGACAACAGGCATGTACTACCATGTCTGGCTAATTTTCTTTAAAGAGATGGGGTCTTGCTATGTTGCTCAGGTCTCCAACTCCTCAGCTCAAGCGATCTTCCTGTCTTACCTCCCAAAGTGTTGGGAAAACAGGCGTGAGCCACCCTACCTGGCCATTCCAGGTCTCATATCCCTGAACAAGCACTTGACCCCCACCCTGTGCCCAGATCCATGGAAATAGATGGGTCCCAGCTATCCTCCCCTTGAGGCTTATGCAACCAGCTGGCTCATCTGATGGGCCCTAAGTGTGTCAATACTTCCATCCAAGCATGTCTATTAGTTGAAGAGAGTGAACTTGGACGCTAGGTAGATGGCTATGGGAATGTCATTGACAGTATCAGACACAAGACTCAAGTGTCTTTGAAATGATATGTATCTTTAAAAGGCATTCGTGTTTACATTCCTCACATGATACTTTTAGATAAAAATATTTAATGTGGGCTGGGTGTGGTGGCTTACGTTGGTAATCCCAGCACTTTGGGAGGCCGAGGTGGGCAGATCACCTGAGGTCGGGAGTCCGAGACCAGCCTGACCAACATGGAGAAAGCCCGTCTCTACTGAAAATACAAAATTAGCTGGGCGTGGTGATGCATGCCTGTAATATCAGCTACTCGGGAGGCTGAGGCAGGAGAATTGCTTGAACCTGGGAGGCGGAGGTCGCAGTGAGCCGAGATCACACCATTGCACTCCAGCCTGGGCAACAAGAGTGAAACTCTGTCTCAAAATAAATAAATAATAATAATGTGTCGTCAGAATGATATTTTCCTCCAAAATCTTGGAGAAAAATTCAAATGTGTCAGGGTTATGGGCCACATTGTAATTGTGGCTTTTTGTATCTGCCAGAACATTGCCACATACTCTGGGGGGCTCAGACCCCAGGTGGAGGAGCACGGGGAGTCCCATAACAATGGGCAGATGGTAGAGGATGAGGGGACCACCTGGGAGCCACATGCATATTTTGAAGGCTGCTTTTTGGACATAACGCTCAACCCACAAATTTCCATGCACATATACTCTTTCATCCCTGGCTCCCTCAAAGAGGCATGTGACGCAAGGGCAGAGCAGCGAAGATAGGTTAGGGGACAGGTGGACTTGCACTCACACTCCAAAGTTACAGGCCACCTGTTACACACAGGCTGCCTGGACCCTGAGCAGCAATTGCAGGTCATCTTCTGATGAGTGTGGCTGCATCCATGCCTCTGTTTCCGGGAGAAGTGATTGGCAGGTAAGGTTGAATCCGGGCGTGGTGGCTCATGCCTATAATCCCAGCATTTTGGGAGGCTGAGGCGGGCAGATCACTTGAGCCCAGGAGTTTGAGACCAGCCTGGGCAACATGGCAAAACCCTGTCTCTACAAAAATATAAATAAATAAAAATAAAAATCAGCTGGATGTGGTAGTGGGCACCTGTAGTCCCAGCTACTTGGAAGGCTGAGGTGGGAGGATCACCCGAGCTCAGGAGGTCCAGGCTGCAGTGAGCTGTGATTTTGCCACTGCACTGCAGCCTGGGTGACAGAGTGAGAACCTGTTTAACAATAACAACAAAAACCCCACAAAGGTGGGTTCCTCCCTGCACTTCCAGATGCTGCAGAGAATGATCCTGGGTCCACAGAAAGGTGGGGTCAGGCTAAGTACTGTAGGGTAGTAGTTGAAAGCATGATGGGCTGGGTTTGAAAACTGATAGGCTTACCACTTACCAGCTGTGTGACCTTGGGCTAGTGACTTGTCTAGGCTTCAATTCCTCCTCCAATAAATGGAAATGATATTAGTACCTCTCTCAAAGGATTATTGTGAAGATTAAATGAGATCATGTGTGTAAAGTACTTAGCAGGGTATCTGGCATATGGCAAGTGTTCATACACAGTTGTTTTCGCCTATTTAAGGGCAAAGTTCAATTTTTCTGTGTTGTGGAAGACTCCCAACAAAGTACAGTTGCATACTCCTTTTAGCCAAAACCTTGAAAATGAGAATGAGGAATCAATACCCAGAGGGAAAGACATCACAGACAGGAGAGCAGGAAAAGCTAAACCTGAGCTCATTGCTAAGTGGTAGGTAACCTACCTCATTCCTATGTGCAGGTAAACCTGCAGCTGAAAACATCACATGGACACCAGAACATGTCCCTGTTATGCTGGGGTGTGGCATCAACCAATGACTTGGTGCGTGGATGTGTGGGCCTTTGTGGGAGTCACTAGAAACGCTCATATGAAACAAGCAGTTCTGTACCTGCAAGAAGGAAGTCTTCATCATTTCCACTTTACAGTGGCTTCCAGCCGGTAAGGACATTGAACCCAAGAAACCCGCCTGGTGTCCAGGACATTTCTCCAGGGACCAGGACTGAATCCTCAGAGGTCATTTCCTCCGACTAGGTGGAGGACTTCCTCCTTGCTCCAGATGTACACCCACAGTCTGGCTTCCAGGCTGCAGGATGAGGAATGGGATGTGGCTATTACCCTGGAACTGGATGTGGTTATTACCCTCATCCTACTGGCTGTTTGCAGGAATTTGATCCTGAGACATAAATGTATGCCCCCTCCCAATGCTGGCAGTTGAGCCTCCCCTGCCTCTTTGGCAGCAAGCTCTGTCTCCCAGAGGAGACAGAGCCCTTTTCATTCGCACACAAGTCTGGGATGGCTCTCTCATGACAGTCATCTCATTCAACACTCATTCATTCTACAAATATGTGAATACCTACTTATGTGCCAGGTACTGTGTGGGTGGGTACCCAGGGTGTAAAACTAAATAAGAATGTTTTCTGACCTTAAGGAGCTACCAGTGTAGTTAGCGCAGGGCCTTAGGGCTCCCAAGTTTTTGGATTGTCCAGTTGGGTCATTTTGAGTGGCAGTGGGCTTCACTTTATCGTGGCATTGACTCGCACTGAATCCCAACCTTAGTGTTGTGGGACAGTATGCCTGGCAGGCAGCACCCGGAAGAGCTCTGCCTCTAGTCTAAGGGCTGCTGCTGGTAGTTCCCTCCCATGTTTAAAGAGGAGCTTTGGCTTGGTGTTGGGGAACATGCAGAGAAGCCCAGCCTGACTATGCTGCCCCTGGCTCCTCTTCAATGCTTTGCTTCTAAACCTCTTTAGCCATAACCTTTGCAGACATGGAAAAAATGAGTCTGTAGGCCAAGTGTGGTGGCTCACGCCTGTAATCCCAACAGTTTGGGAGAACAAGGCAGGTGGATCACCTGAGGTCAGGAGTTCGAGACCAGCCTGACCAACATGGTGAAACGCCGTCTTTGAAAAAAAAAATTAGCTGGGTGTAGTGGCGGGCACCTGTAATCCCAGCTACTTCGGAGGCTGAAGCAGGAGAATCACTTGAACCCAGGAGGTGGAGGTTACGGTGAGCTGAGATGACACCATTGGACTCCAGCCTGGGTAACAGAGTGAGACTCTCTGTCTCAAAAAAAAAAAAAAAAAAAAAAAAAAAAAAGCCTGTTATCATTCTTTGGAAGTGACTAAGTAGGATCACTGTACACGATTGTGTAGCTTGTATACCTAGCCAATGAAGCAAGTGGGGCTGGACAGGGCTGAAATTACCAAGCCATGTGCCCATCACACAGAGGGTGTCATGATGGGGGCATGGGCAGCAGGAATAACCTTTTTCTAATTTGGACAAAGATGCCTCGTAGGCTAGTGAAGACCTGTAAGTACCGGAAGAAAATTAGGAAACAGGAGAAACAAAATAATTTCTCACCCTTGGGTAACTCTGAAGAGCCCGAAGGGTTAGCTCTGATTAGGGTCCTAATGCTTCCATACTATGGAAACAATCCCTCCTTCCCACCCCACCACATGGCCAGCGGCTGTTGCAAGGGATTCCATAGACTAAACTGCGAGGCAGTTAGGCTGCACTCTGAGAGCAAGAAGGCACAGTTCAGAGGGAGAGGCCCCATTTCCCAACCCCAGTCTGAGGAGTGGCCTAAAATCCTAATTTCCAGGCCATCTGATACACTAGGCACAGAGCACACTGTGTTTTTCCACATGCCCCCCCCGACACCACCTACAATCCTTCAGCTCTGAGGTCACAGCCATGGTGGCCAGGTGAGCCAGAAGTCCCGTGGTCAAGAGAAAGAGGTAGACAATTTCCAACTCCCATGAGAAACAGGAGGCTTCAAAGAGGAACAAAGGGGATCCCCTGCGTGTTGCGGACGTGGGAGGAACAGGGTCCTTAGCTGTCATCACCCACCAGTGCCCCGTACATAAGAGCAAGGGCCCAGGAGGAGCACACAAAGGGCCACCACCAACCAACAATTCAAGGACACAAGGACACCCACAAAGAGGCACCGCAAAGACTTATTGGGATAGTAAGATGAATAGATTTAATCATTCTTGTTTGAAAAACAAGACATAAATTAGTATATATATATATAATTTATATATTTTATGTAGTATATATACTATATACAGACATTAGAAAATGTTTCCTCTCCACGAGGCTGAGGGAGAGGTGAAGGATGGCAGTGGAATGACACAGGCAGGGGCTGAGTGGCGAAGTTGGGAGAAAAAGAAGACCATGTCAGCACTCCAGCTTGCAGTGGCTGAGGGGAAAAGGATTCCCCACTGGCTGCATCTCTGGCCCATTCAACAACTTGGTACTGGGGGAGGAGAAGCAAGGAAGGGAGGGGCTGGATTCTGCAGAAGAAACTCCCCTCCTCCTTGCTGGGAGAACTCACCACTCAGGGAGACTTTATTGTACTAGAGGCTACCAAGGATGGGCAGGGGTTAAGCACAGTGTACATCTTTATAAAACTCACATCAGAATGAAAGATTTCACATGGATCTCTGACACAGTGATGAAACAGAGGCAGACACAGGGCACAAGGGTGTGGGAAATGGGGAGATATGGAGACGTGAACAAGAAGCAATCTATACAGAAGAAACATTGGCTTTCTTTGTTCCCTACAGTGGGACAGTTGATAGGGACTCCGTGTCTTCACTCCCAGGAAGGTTGTGGGGGTGGGGGTGGGGGGCGGGGGGAGGGTTGGCAGCGGTGGTGGCGGTGGTGGTGGCAGCGGTGGTGGCGGTGGCAGCGGTGGTGGCAATAGGAGGTGTGTGTCAAGGTAATGTTAAACAGTGTGAATTCCCTTCCAGATGGCTCCAGAGAGGGAGAAAGAGGTGCAGGACTGCACCGGGTAAGGCGCTCAGCTTCTTTTCTTAGAGAGACAAATCCACAGGGTCAATACACAGCCAAAAAAGCATATACTCAGGATTAACATATCACGCTAGCTTCCAAAAGTTTAAGATATAGTCATCAACACCCCCCACCCCTACCCCTTTCCCCCCTCCCCCCACCCCCCTCCCCGATCCACAGCTAAGTCAAACTCCTAAGGACAGTCTGTCTGGTAGAGAGATGTTGAGAGAGGAGCCTCACGCCTGCAGCAACAGCCCCCGCGCTGGGCTGGGCGGGCTCCTAGGCCTGCACTGGGTCTCCCCAGGCAGACGTTTTCACCAGGTACCTTACCCAAAACGAGTGGGGTGATCCCAGATGCTTGCTCCCTAGTGGACTGAGCTGCCCTGCCCATCAGTGAGAGGCAGGGCACTTTGGGGATGGCTGGTGTGGAGCTACTGGACCTGGAGGTGAGGGCTCCCCAGGCTGGCAGCCTGTTGGGCAGCTGCAAAGAGCCTAGTGTGGCTGTTTTCTGCAGACATCTCACCCAGGCACAGGCCCTCAGGGTGGCACCTGCCAAGTGAGTGTGAGCCCAAGGTGGTTGGGCACATCTGGACTGAGCGCACTCTCCCTTGGCACGGCAATGTGGCCTGCTGCTACTGCCATTGCTCCCAGCAGGGGAGCCAATGCCATGAGGAGCTCAAGGCCTGAGGGTCCGCTTCCTTCAGGCCCTGGCTCCCCCAGCGCCCAACACGGATTGAGCAGGAAGTGAGCCTGATGTCACCTCTCAGCCCGAGAGAAGAGATAAAATACAGCCCTGCTGTGAGCAGAGTGACGAGGGGCCTTTATCCTCACAGTGAGGCCCAGAGGCCAGGGAAGGGGTGAGGACACCCAGGGCGGCAGCTAAGTCTGCAGCCCTTAAGAGAGCCTTAATCGAGAGTTTCCACTCCCTGGAGACTGATGGGCTCTTGGACCCTGACTGGCCCAGCAGATACACACACACTCACCACAAGATGCAAGGACCACAAAGCTCAAACTTGGGGCCATGGTTGGGGAAGGGGGACAGGTGTGGGCAGATGCCCTACTTAATAAGGGTTTTCAAGGAGTGGGTGAATGTGCTCATAACAGTCGCCGAAGTTGGGGAGCCTGGTGGGTGCTCTGTGGCTGCCCCTGCAGCTGCTGCCACCTGCTGCTGCTGCTGCTGCTGTTGCTGCTGCTGCTGCTGCTGCTGCTGTTGTTGTTGTTGTTGTTGTTGCTGTTGCTGCTGCTGCTGCTGGTTAAGGTTACGGGCTGTGGACTCCTCAGCTGCACGCAGCAGGAAGGTGTAGTTCCTCACCACCTCTTCTACCTTGGCCAGCAGCTCTTGGCGCTGGGCCTCGGAGCGCACAATGAACACCAGCCGCACGAAGGTCTCAATGAGGCTGCTCAGCACCTGGAAGCTGCCCGTGATTGCTGCCAGCATGTGAGTCGGGCTCTTGTCCACATTGGCCACACGGCGGCAGGAGGCCCGGAGCTCCTTGAACTTGAGAGCTAGCTCGAGCTTATACTCGGAGATCTGAGAGACATAGGGCTTGGGGGCACGGGCCTCGGGGCTGGCCACACACTGCCGCAGGACTGTCAGCAGTTCGTTGGTGTCCAGCCGGGCAGCCAGGAAGCCATCAGGGAGGCCATAGGCATGGGCCCGCAGGGCATTGATCTTGGCCAGGCTCCCCTCGAAGGTGGACACACGGAGGTCAATCTCCTGAGTGCGGGAGGCCTCAGGGCTGCTGCTGCTGCAGGTAGCAGCATCCAGCACCTGCAGGGTCCTGCTCACCACAGGCACCACCTGCTCGTCCAGCTTCATGCCAGGCAGAATCTTCATGGGGATAGAGTAAGAGAGCTCATCCTTGCCATCACTGGCATCATCTGCCATGTCACACTTGCGGTAGTAGAAGCAGTAGCGGATGGAGCAGCACTTGCTGCTCTCACTGTCCTCGTCTAGCTCGGCAGGCTTCCGGTACACCTCTGTGGGCAGTGAGAACACGGCCATCTGTCTGGGGCCTTTGGTCTCTGGGGCAACCTGGACGTAGGAGGGGTCTCCCAGCGTCGGTGACTCCAGAGACCTGCTTTTGGGACCCAAGGCTATGGGGAGGCTTGCCTCTAACTCCTTGGCCTCCCTGGGCAGCATGCCCAGGGGCGGATGTGGGTAGACATCCGAGGTCAGCGAGGCCCTGTCACCCTGGTCCAGTTCACTGATACTGTAGCGGCGCATCAGTTTCCTGTAGTTGGGAGCTCCCAGACACTCGCCCCCTGAGGCACACGTGGTCAGGCACGAAACACCACTCTCAGGGTCTGATCGGCACTCTCGGGATTCCAGGCTGGTAGAACGAATGCGCCGGATATTAATGGGGCTGCTGAGGCTCACGCCTGGGCCAGCCTCTGGCTGCCTCTGGCTAGGGAGGACCCTGTCCCTTTCCCTCCCCCGGAGGCTGGGCACTGGTGTCTGGGTGGCTTGCGGCCGGCCCCCCCGGCAGATGCGCTTGCAGTCGCAGCTGCGCCTCTGCTCGCGGGACATGCCAGGCCCCTGCTGCACGGGGCTGCTGCGAAGCTGGCAGCTGCAGCGGCCAGGTGCTGGAGGTTGCAGGTACTCGGTGCCTGGCAGCTCCCCCTGGCTTGGTGGCTTTAGAAGTTCCTCAAGAAACTCCAGCTCATACTGCTTTACCTTCTGCAGTTGGGCCTGCCGCTCATCTGTCTCCTTCTTCTGGCGGGTTGGGAAGGTGGCAGAGAATAAATTGCGTAGCCGGAAAGGACCTCGGGATGACTTGGGTTTTGCAGGGCCTTCAGAGGTCGAGTGGGCTCCACTGAGAGTTGTTTCAAGCTTCCTAGAGGGCATGGTGCTCACCTGCCGGCTGGCAGCCTGAGACCTCAGTGGGCTCTGGCCTCGAGGTTGGCAACTGGGGCTCTGGCCTTGAGACTGGCTACTGGGGCTGTGGCCATGGGGCTGGCAGCTGGGGCTGTGGCTTCTTGACTGGCAGCTGGGGCTCTGCAGAGACATGGGGTAGGTAGCTCGGGGAACCAGGCTGGTCTCTTCGAGCTTGCTTCTTTTGGGTGTGCTCTCCAGCTGCGCCTTCTCTCCTTGGCTGGAGATGGTGCCCTGCTTCTGCAGGGTGGGCTTACCACCCTCTGGCCCGCCTTTGCCTGCCACCTCCCCTGTAGCCTGCTTGCCCACTGACTCTCGGCTTGTTCGCAGAAGATAGCTTTTGGGAGGGAAATTTTGAACAGGCAGCCTGTCCTCCTGTTGGGAGAGGTGCGGGCTGTCAGCCCAGCTGCCTGTGGGTGCTCTGGGGCTGGAAGAGACCTCTGCGCCCAGCTGATGCTGAGAATTCCGCGAGGTCTCTGGAGCACTGGGGCTAATTTTGAACTTCAGATTCTTATTTGCACTGCTGCTCATCATGCTAACCTCTGGCCTCCCCATGCTGGCCTCCAGCCTTCTCTCACCCCTGCTGGGGGGGTTCCCCAAAGCCCCACCAGGAGTGACTAGACTCTTACTGTGAACCACTTGCTGTAGGGCAGCTGAGATGATGGCTGGGGTCACACTGCCCTTTGGGTCCAGGATAAGCTTGGGGCTCAACCTGACCTCCTTGGGCAGGTTGTCCCTCAGCTCAGAGACCTGCTCTTCACTGAGGGATGACGTGGCTGCCCTCAGTGACATTTCTAGGCCTGCCCTAGTGTGGCCAGGCCCTTTGTCCTCAGGAACTGAGGACAGCAGGCTCAGATTCTTCTGTTCACTAAGCTGTGGGGACAGTGCTGGGTGTACTGCCAAGGAGTATGTTCGTTCTCCTTGTACCTGGCCCTCTGACTGGGGCAGCTTCCTCCGAGCGCCAGCGGGGCCACTACTCTGGCCTGTGGCAATGGGTTGGAGAGATGGGTTGGGATCTGGGCGCCCGAGAGAGTAAGGGGCCGTAAGAACAGCCTGGGCTGCACAGCTCTGGATCCGGAAGGGCAGGTCCTTGCGGGCAAGGAGGCTGTCCTTGTTGAGGTGCTGGGCCAGGAAGTAGGTGGTGTTCTGGTGCTGCTTCATGGCCGACATCATCTCTGACATGTCTGTGAGCTCTGAAGAGTTGGTTTCATGACCCGAGTCCAGCGATGATTCAGGAGTGATTGTGGCCAGCACAATCAGACCTGGAGGAACAGGGATAGGGCTTGTTATGCTTACTGAAATCAAGTTCTTTTCCAGCTCTACACGGTTGTCCCTTGGTATTCATGGGCGATTGGCTCTAGGACTCCTGAAGACTCCAAAACTTGCAGATACTCAAGTCCCTGATATGAAATGGCATAGTATTTGCATGTAACCTATGTACATCTTTCCATGTATTTTTTTTTTTTTTTTTAATTTTTTGAGACGGAGTCTCGCTCTGTCGCCCAGGCTGGAGTGTAGTGGCCAGATCTCAGCTCACTGCAAGCTCCGCCTCCCAGGTTCATGCCATTCTCCTGGCTCAGCCTCCCAAGTAGCTGGGACTACAGGCGCCCGCCACCTCGCCCGGCTAGTTTTTTGTATTTTTTAGTAGAGACGGGGTTTCACCGTGTTCGCCAGGATGGTCTCGATCTCCTGACCTCGTGATCCACCCGTCTTGGCCTCCCAAAGTACTGGGATTACAGGCTTGAGCCACCGCGCCCAGCCCTCTTTCCATGTATTTTAAAGCCTCTCTAGATTACTTATAATACCTAACACAATGTAAATGCTATGTAAGTAGTTGTTATACTGTGCTGTTTAGGGAATAATGACAAGAAAAATCTGTACATGTTCAGTATAGACATATTTCTTTTTGTCAAATATTTTTGATCTGCAGTTGGTTGAATCAGTGGATGCAGAACCCTCAGATACAGAGGGCTGACTGTATAGGAAGTGCATAGAAGCCAAGGTTAGCCAGCAGTATTTCCAGCTGGAGAAAAACAGTCAGGCCTGGTGAGAATGCAGGGCTGAGGGTGGGAAGAGTGGAGGGGAGGGGACAAAGAGGGGCAAGCTGTAAGAAGGGGATGAAAGGCTGGAATCCAAAACAGAAACAAAAGAGGTGGAGCAAGGATCTGGGCAGTTTGATGGCAAATTACCATGCAAATCACATGCAAAACAGCATGCTAATCACAACTATTTTTAGATTCAACAGCTAGGAAATTTTTGTTAATTGTCCTAAAGAGGGGCTGGCAAAGAGAGGTCTCTCTCTATCCCTCCTCATCTGGCCAAGCCTGCCTACAGTCATTGCAGCTGAGGCCATTTAGCTGAGCTTGTCCTCTCTCCAGCAGCCACATGGGACTTGAGCCTGGAAGCAGTTAGCACTCTCTCCAGACTCTAAGCAAAGAGAAATGCCAGCCCTGGGGGCCAAATACATGGGGGCTGCCCAATGTCAAGGGTGTCCTCACATACGGAAAAGGCAGGCTTTCTCTGACCCCAATACCTTCACCCTCCCTTTCTACATTTTTCCCTGCCTCACATGCTTTCTCGTGGTCCCTATTCCTCCCTATTCCTTTTCTGTTGCTGTGTCATTTACCTCTTCTCTCTCTCTCTCTTTTTTTTTTTTTTTGAGTCTCACTCTGTCGCCCAGGCTGGAGTGCAATGGTGCAATCTCAGCTCACTGCAACCTCCGCCTCTCAGGTTCAAGCGATTCTCCTGCCTCAGCCTCCTGAGTAGCTGAGACTACAGGTGTGCACCAGCCTACCCAGTTAATTTTTGTATTTTTAGTAGACACGGGGTTTCACCATGTTGGCCAGGCTGATCTTGAATTCCTGACCTCAAGTGATCTGCCCACCTCGGCCTCCAAAAATGCTGGGATTACAGACGTGAGCCACCACGCCCGACTCTCTTCTCTTTTTTTAAGGTGTATGTGTATGGAGGGACATATATGTGACTATGGGTACGTGTGTGATGTGTGTTTGTCTACAAGACGGACATACGTATGTCTATAACAGGGAACAGCAGGCATGTTGTACGGTTCTCCTATGAACTAATACTTAGTAACAATAGCTACCACTTACTGAGGCCTTACTGTGTGCTAGGCAGTGCTTTGCATGAATTATCTCATTCAGTCCTTATGACAACCCCATGTGATAGAACTACTTTTATAAAACCCATTTAAGGTTACAGAATGAGGGTCAGAGAAAGTAAGTGCCTTGCCAAAGGTTACACTGACAATGACTGAAGAAACCAGGATTTGGGTGCATCTGATTCAGAGCCCATGTTCTTAGGCAGGATAAAGACCTCAGCCATGAGCAGTGATGGCCTTTGGCTCCCCTGGTCCCAGGTCACTAGGTAGTGAGTTGGTCGTTTTGCTTTTCTTTCAATCATGTGCATGCTGGATGTTCTGTTCTTCGCCTGTCTTCTACATCTCTCACAGTTTTTCTCTGATCCTCCCTCCTGGCCTGCATCCATAGCTGTCATGACCTCAATCCCTGGGATCTATCTGTAAGGCATTTCCAAAGAGATGCAATGACGAGCGCCAGAACTCTAGCTAGAGTTGAGCAGCTGCTCCCTGCTGCAACATCGTTGCTCCTCTGACCCTATCTAAACAACCTTTGGTCCATCCACTGCCCTGACATACCTCAGTGACTCTGACATCTATTTGGAAAGACACAATGTTACCCACTGGCTCTTTCTGGACAGGAGAAGTGGGAGGAAGGAGGGATAAGGAATAGGTCATTACCTGCAGTCTGTGGGGGTGGTGGGTGTGGTCCATCCTCGGATGCAGCCAGGGCTTCCAGAGCCTGCAGAGTGGACACCAGAGCATCATCTAGCTCCTGGGCATGATCTCGAACTGTCCGGGTCTGCACACTGTCAATCAATGTCACTGGAATCTCATCGTACAGAAGCCCACGCAGGTGGCGTCCTTGTTCCTGGCTCTGGACAGCCCGGCGCTTGGGGTCATCCTCATCAGAGCTATTGTCTCGGAAACCAGGGGGTGGGGCAGCAATGGCTGGCAACAGAGAAGTTGTCTCATCTTCCTCTTCCTCCTCCTCCTCACTCCCAGGTGGTGGGAGGGACATCAAATCTACTATATTGTCACGAGACGAGCCAGGCTTCCCACCTTTGCGAGGGCCCAGCTGCTCCTGGAGCTTGGCTTTGCAAGAGTCACAGTAGAAATTCAGGGCTTCAGCCCCAAGGGAATTGTCCAAGGTGTAGGACCGGGCCCTGCTGGCACAAGGCTCATGGTCTAGGCTAACTGCATCAAAGTCATCAGGGACTACCTCATAACCTTGGCCGGAACTTTTGGATGTGGGGTCAGACTTGGTTCGGGGCCTGGTCTCCTCAAAGAAGATTAGGTTCTCGTTGACATCTGTCCGACTTTGCTGCTCCTTTCTTTGTTCCCGCATATGGAGGTAGCAGAAGCTGACAAGCTCAGAGTCGGCAGGCGGGGGCGTGCAGCGGCTCGATTTCCTGGGGCTGGTGCCCACGCTGCCCACATAACTACTCTCCTTTTTCCCCAGGTGGCCCCCAGTGACAGGGCGGTGGGCGCTGTGCATGTAATCTAAACCCAGAAAGAGAATCAACAGATGAACCCTGGTGCCGAGGATTGTGACTGAGCTCCCTTGTCGTCTCTGGCCCATGTCTCTGCAGCACGACTGAGTGGCAGGTCCCAAGACAAAGCATTGCCTGGCTGCCAAAGATTAGGGGTAGGGAAGTTGATGAGCTATGTTACTGCTGACCCTGAAAGTAGAGTGAGTAGAGTCTAATAACCTGAGCTGCTAATAGCCCCATCACCTCTGAAATGGGAAAAGGCATGGGGTATGGTAGGGGTGGGAGTGAACACCTTGGTTTAGAGCCTGGTATCTGGGCACAGCTGGACTCTTACATGGATACCCTCTGTTTGAAAATCAGCTGTAGACATATGTCCCACTTGGAACTGTTCCTGCCCCTGCCCCCACCTCTTTTCAGAGCTTTTCCAACCACCAGTGCTCTGTTGTTCTTGTTATCTTGAATCTCTTCTAGCAGAAGGAAATAAATCTGACAAGTTACTAATGCTTTAGTCAAAACCTGTTAAACAGGCTACATATAATGCCCAAGAGTTTGCATTTCAGAGACGCCTGTTGATGGAGGGATCCTAAAAGAATAATGCTCTATATTAGAATTCCAGGGTCTGAATGTATAAAGTATATGGGAGATATGCTGGGATGTGCATATGTGGGAGGAGGGTAGGGGAAGCATTCTTACAATTCTTCAAATTTTGTTCTTTTCTGCATTCATGCAGGTCAGCCCTACCTGCTACACATACATGTGGCAAATGCTCTCGTCAATCGCTCTTAATGACAGTAGGTGTGTGCATCTGAGAATTATCTATCGCAAATGCTTTATCTGTGAATACCTTCTCTCACTGTTTTTGGAGCTCTTCCCCATTTTATCTGTGAGAATACACTCGGACAGCAGACAGACAGACGACAAACAAGCACTAACTTAGGCTAAGGTCCTAATATATGTGATCCTACTTAATCTTCATAACAACCCAATGAGGTAGTTATTATCATTATCTACATTTTACAGCTAAAGAAACTGACTCGCCTAAGGTTACATAGACCAAGTGGTAGACTGGATTTGAGCCTAGGTCTGAAGGACTTCAAAACCCATGTTTTTAGTCATTGCCCTTATAGCTCATCATGGTGATCAAGATGCTGGAAAACAAGACTTCAAAATGCCACTCAAACTCCAGTTTGACAGAGTCAATATGCCAGTGCTGCCTTTCACTAGAGATTACATCTATGGCAAAAGTACATACAGCACTGGCACCTAACAACAAAACCCCCAAATACAGGAAGAAAAAACTGACAGAATTGAAGGGAAAAATATACAATTCAACAACAGTAGTAGGAGACTTCAATACTCCATTTTCTTCCTTCCTTCCTTCCTTCCTTCCTTCCTTCCTTCCTTCCTTCCTTCCTTCCTTCCTTCCTTCCTTCCTTCCTTCCTTCCTTCCTTCCTTCCTTTCTCTCTCTCTCTCTCTTTCTTTCTTTCTCTCTTCTTTCTTTCTCTTTCTTTCTCTCTTCTTTCTTTCTTTCTTTCTTTCTCTCTCTCTCTTTTCTTTCTCTCTCTCTTTCTTTCTTTTTTTTTTTGATGGAGCCTCATTCTGTTGCCCAGGCTAGAGTGCAGTGGTACGACTTCGGCTTACTGCAACTCCACCTCCTGGGTTCAAGTGATTCTCCTACCTCAGTCTCCCGAGTAGCCAGGATTACAGGTGCCTGCCACCACGCCTGGCTAATTTTTTGTGTCTTTGGTAGAGACGGGGTTTCACCATGTTGGCCAGGCTGGTCTCAAACTCCTGACCTCAAGTGATCCACCTGCCCTGGCCTCCCAAAATGCAGGGATTACGGGTGTGACCTACCGCACCCGGCCAATACTCCACTTTCAATAATGTATGAAACAACTAAGCAGAATATCAACAAGGAAACAGAGGACCTGAGCAATACTATAAATCAAACTAGATCTAACTGAAATCTACAGAACCATCTACCTAACAACAGTGGAATATGCATTCTTCTTGAGTGCATATGGAACACTGTTGTGAATAAACCATATGTTATGATATAAAATAAGCCTTACTAGATTTAAAAGGAATAAAATCATACAAAATATATTTTCTGAGCACAGCATAATTAAATTAGAAATCAATAACAGAAGGGAGTCTGGGAAATTCACAAGTAGAAATCAAACAAACCCTTGTTTTTTTTTTTTTGGATACAGGGTCTTGCTCTGTTGCCTAGGCTGGAGTGTAGTGGTTCAATCTTGGCTCACTGCAACCTCCACCTCTCGGGATCAAGTGATCCTCCCACCTCAGCCTCCCAAGTAGCTGGGATTACAGGCACCTGCCACCACGCCCGACTAATTTTTCTATTTTTGATAGACATGGGGTTTCACCATGTTGGCCAGGCTGGTCTCAAAATCCTGGCCTCAAGTGATCTGCCTGCCTTGGCCTCCCAAAGTGCTGGGATTACAGGCATGAGCAACCATGCCCAGCCAAAACACTCTTAAATAACCAGGCGGTCAAGGAAAAAAAATCAGAAGAGAAATTAGCAAATACTTTGAGATGAATAAAAATGAAAATACAACATACCAAAATTTATGGGATCTAGCTAAAGAAATTCTTTTTTAAAATTTTTTATTAATTTATTTTTTGAGATGGAGATTCGCTCTTATTGCCCAGGCTAGAGTGCGATGGCACGATCTTGGCTCACTGCAACCTCCGCCTTCTGGGTTCATGTGATTCTCCTGCCTCAGCCTCCCAAGTAGCTGGGATTATAGGCATGTGCCACCATGTCCAGCTAATTTTGTATTTTTAGTAGAGATGGGGTTTCACCATGTTGGTCAGGCTGGTCTCGAAGTCGTGACTTCAAGCGATCTGCCTGCCTCAGCCTCTCAAAGTGCTGGGATTATAGGTGAGAGCCACCACGCCCGGCCTTAAAAGTTCTTAAAGGGGAAATCTGTAGCTGAAAGTGCCTACGTTAAAAAAGAGGAAAGATTTCATATGAATTACCATAAACTTCCACTTCTACCTTAAGAAACCAGAAAAACAAGAGCAAACTAAATAGAAAGAATGAATAAGACCTACTATTTGATAACACAATAGGGTGACTACAGTCAAAAATAACTTAATTGTACTTTTAAAAATAACTAAAAGAGCCAGAGTAATCAGACAAGAGAAATAAATAAAGGACGTCCAAATCGGTAAAGAGGAAGTCAAACTGTCACTGTTCACGGATGATATGATCATATACCTAGAAAACCCTGAAGACTCATCCAAAAATCTCCTAGATCTGATAGATGAATTCATTAAAGCTTCAGGATACAAAATCAATGTACACAAATCAGTAGCACTGCTATACACCAACAGTGACCATGCTGAGAATCAAATAAAGAACTTAACCCTTCTTACAATAGCTGCAAAAAAATAAAATACTTAGGAATACACCTAGCCAAGGAGGAGAAAGACCTCTACAAGGAAAACTATAAAACACTGCTGAAAGAAGTCACAGATGACACAAACAAATGAAAACACAGTCTATGCTCATGGGTGGGTGCAATCAATATTGTGAAAATGACCATACTGCTAAAAGCGATCTGCAAATTCAATGCAATTCCCATTGAAATACCATCATCATTCTTCACAGAACTATGAAAAAATCCTAAAATTTACATGGAACCAAAAAAGAGCCCGCATAGCCAAAGCAATCCTAAGCAAAAGAACAAATCTGGAGGCATCACGTTACCAGATTTCAAACTATACTACAAGGCATGGTACTGGTATAAACATAGGTACATAGGCCAATGGAACAGAATAGAGAACCCAAAAATAAA
Organism: Rhinopithecus roxellana; assembly: GCF_007565055.1. NCBI lineage: Eukaryota > Metazoa > Chordata > Mammalia > Primates > Cercopithecidae > Rhinopithecus > Rhinopithecus roxellana. Next base: position 94,541,153 of record NC_044555.1, on the reverse strand, counting down.
CCCAAATACTTACAACCAACTGATCTTTGACAAAGCAAACAAAAACATAAAGTGGGGAAAGGACACCCTTTTCAACAAATGGTGTTGGGATAATTGGCTAGCCCCATGTAGGAGAATGAAACTGGATCCTCATCTCTCACCTCATACAAAAATCAACTCAAGAGGGATTAAGGACTTAAATCTAAGACCTGAAACCATAAAAATTCTAGAAGATAACATTGGAAAAACCCTTCTAGACATTGGCTTACACAAGGATTTCATGACCAAGAACCCAAAAGCAAATGCAATAAAAATAAAGATAAATAGTTGGGACTTAATTAAACTAAAGAACTTTTGCACAGCAAAAGGTACAGTCAACAGAGTAAACAGACAACTCACAGAGTGGGAGAAAATCTTTGCAAACTATGCATCCAACAAAGGACTAATATCCAGAATCTACAAGAAGCTCAAACAAATCAGCAAGAAAAAAACAAACAATACCATCAAAAAGTTGGCTAAGGACATAAATAGACAATTCTCAAAAGAAGGTATATAAATGGCCAACGAGCATATGGAAAAATGTGCAACATCATTAATTATCAGGGAAATGCAAATCAAAATTAAAGTGCAAAATCACCTTACTCCTACAAGAATGGCCATAATGGCCAGGCGCGGTGGCTCATGCCTGTAATCCCAGCACTTTGGAAGGCCAACGTGGGCAGATCACAAGGTCAGGAGTTCGAGACCAGCCTGACCAACATGGTGAAACTCCATCTCTACTAAAATACAAAAATTAGCTGGGCATGGTGGTGCATGCCTGTAATCCCAGCTACTCAGGAGGCTGAGCCAGGAGAATGGCTTTAACTCAGGAGGCAGAGGTTGCAGTGAGCCGAGATTGTGCCACTGCACTCTAGCCTGGGCGACAGAGCAAGATTCTGTCAAAAAAAAAAGGGGGGGGGGCATAATTTAAAAAAAAAAATAGGTGTTGGTGTGGATATGGTGAAAAGGAACACTTTTACACTGCTGGTGGGAATGTAAACTAGTACAACCACTATGGAAAACAGCATGGAGATTCCTTAAAAAACTGAAAGTAGATCTACTGTTTGATCCAAGAAGTCATTATATGAAAAAGACACTTGCACATGCATATTTATAGCAGCACAATTCACAACTGCAAAAATATGGAACCAGCCCAAATGCCCATCAGTCAACGAGTAGATAAAGAAAAATGTGGTACAGTCGGGCACAGTGGCTCATGTCTGTAATCCCAGCACTTTTGGAGGTGGGATTGCACCACTTCACTCCAGCCTGGGTGACAGAGCAAGATTCCATCTAAAAAAATTAATAAATGAATATAAAATTTTTTAAAAAATGTGGTTGATTAGGTTGGACACATTCAGGGTGGTATGGCTGTAGACTAAAATGTGGTAAATATATATAATGAAATACTACTCAGCCATAAAAAGGAATGAAATAATGGCATTTGCAGCCACCTGGGTGGAGTTGGAGACCATTATTCTAAGTGAGGTAACTCAGGAAAGGAAAACCAAACATCGCATTTTCTCACAAGTGGGAGCTAAGCTATGAGGATGCAAAGGCATAAAAATGATAGGGTGGACCTTGGGGACTTGGAGGGAAGGGTGGGAGGGGGTGAGGGATAAAAGATTACACACTGGGTACAGGGTATACTGCTCGGGTGATGGGTACACCAAAATCTAAGAAATCACCACTGAAGAACTTATCCATGTAACCAAACACCACCTGTTCCCTAAAAAATATTGAAATAAAAATTAAATTAAATAACTAAAAGAGTATAATTGGATTGTTTGTAACACAAAGAAAGGATAAATACTTGAGAGGATGGATACCCCATTCCCCATGATATGATTATTTCACATTGCATGCCTGTCTCAAAACATCTCATGTACGCTATAAATATATACAACTACTATGTACACATACAAATTAAAAACAAAACAAGAATAAAGGCAAAAACAAAAGAAGAGCAAACAACCCAAAGCAAGTGGAAGGAAATACATAGAGGATAGAAAACAATAGAGAAAATCAATGAAACTAAAAGTTGGTGCTTTGAACAGATTAATACAATTGACAAAACTTTAGCTGGAAAGATCAAACAAAAAAAGAGAATATTCAAATTACCAAAATCAGGAATGAAAGAAAGAATATCACTACTGACCATACAGATATGGAATTGATTATAAGGGAATATGAATAAGGGTATATCAACTGGATAACCTAAATGGTATGGACAAATTCTTAGAAATATACAACTTAGGCTGGGTGCAGTGGCTCACGCCTGTAATCCCAGCACTTTGGGAGGCTGAGGTAGGTGGATTGAACTTCTGATCACTTGAGATCAGAAGTTCAAGATCAGAAGTTCAAGACCAGCCCAACCAACATGGTGAAACCTTGTCTCTATTAAATACAAAAAAATTAGCTGGGCATGGTGGCACATACTTGTAATCCCAGCTACTTGGGAGGCTGAAGCAGGAGAATAGTTTGAACGTGGGAGGTGGAGGTTGCAGTGAGCCAAGATTGTGCCATTGCACTCCAGCCTGGGCAGGGCAACAAGAGCAAAACACCATAAAAAAGAAAGGAAGGAAGGAAGGAAGGAAGGAAGGAAGGAAGGAAGGAAGAATTTGCCAAAACTGATTCAAGAAGATAGAAAATCTGAATAGACAGTAACAGGAAAAGAAATGGAGTTAGGAATTAAAACTCCTCCCTTACCCCCAAAAAAAGTGCAGGCCCAGGTGACTTCACTAGTGGATTCTACCAAATGCTGAAAAAAGCACTTATACCAACCTTTCACAAACCTTCCAAAAATCAAAAGAGGAGAGAACACTTCTTAACTCATTGTATGAGGCCAGTACTACCTTCATACCAATACCAGACAAAGATGTCACAAGAAAACTACAGACCAATGTCTTTCATGAATACGGACAAAATCCCTCAACAAAATACCAGCAAACTGAATTCAGCAACATCTAAAAAGAATTATACACCACGACCCAGAGGTGTATAAATACTAACAAACTGAATCCAGCAACATATAAAAAGAATTATACACCATGACCAAGTGGGATTTATTGCAGTAATTCAAGGTTGCTTTAACATCCAAAAATCAATGTAATACACCATGTTAATAGACCAGAGGACAAAAACTACATGATCATCTCAATAGATGCACAAAAACATAAACAAAAACATAAATCTAACACCCTTTCATGATAAAACACTCAATAAACTAGGAATAAAAGGGAGCTTCCTCAATATGATAAAGGTTTTCTATAAAAAACTCACAGCTAACGTCATACTTGATTTGAATGAAAGGATAAAAGCTTAGATCAGGAAGAAGACCGGAATGTCTGCTCTCACCATTTCTCCTTTCTTTCTTTCTTTCTTTCTTTCTTTCTTTCTTTCTTTCTTTTTCTTTCTTTCTTTCTTTCTTTCTTTCTTTCTTTCTTTCTTTCTTTCTTTCTTTCGTTCTTTCTCTCTCTCTCTCTCTCTCTCTCTCTCTTTCTGTCTTTCTAAGTCTGGGGTCTGTCCAGATGTTTTCACCACTTCTATCCAACACTGTACTGACTGAAAGTTCTAGCTGGGACAATTATGAATTAAGATGAAATATAAGACATTCAGATTGGAAAGGAAAAAGTAAAACTATCTCTTGCAGGATACAAGCTCAATGTACAGAAAATCAATTTTTTTTTTTTTGAGATGGAGTCTTGCTGTGTCGCCAGGCTGGAGTGCAGTGGCGCGATCTCGGCTCACTGCAACCTCCCCCTCCTGGGTTCAAGAGATTCCCCTGCCTCAGCCTCCTGAGTAGCTGGGACTATAGGCATGCACCACCACATCCAGCTAATTTTTTGTATTTTTAGTAGAGACAGGGTTTCACCATATTGGCCAGGCAAGTCTTGAACTCCTGACCTCAAGTGATCCGCCTGCCTTGGCCTCCCAAAGTGCTGGGATTACAGGCGTGAGCCACCGTGCCCAGCTAGCAATGAACAACCTGAAAATAAAATCAGGAAGCCCTTCTATTTACAATAACGTAAAAAAGAACAAATAGTTATGAATATACTTATTTTTTATTATTTAAACCTTATTTTACTTAATAATTTGTCTTTTTAAAATTTGACTTTGTCTTTATTATTTAACTAGTTATAAATTTAAAAAGGAGGACAGGGCGGGGTCAAGATGGCTGACTAGAAATAGGGGCGATCAAGTTTCCCATAGAAAAGAACCATAATAAGCATATGAATCCTTTACTGGCAACCAACATATCCAGGTTCTCTCATCAGAACTGACTAGGAGGTTGGCATGATCCATGGAGAGGAAGGAAGAACAATGTGGTGAGGTGGCCCAACTGAGAGTCACACAAGGCAAGGGAGCCCCCATCCCCCAGCCGAGGGAGGGACCTCCTTGAGCGACATCTCCAGGAGCAGGAGTGAACCGGATGAGTAGGGCCTGATGTGAACCCCTAGAAAATAGCAGCAGCCCTACAGAAGAGGGACCTGACCATTGAAAGAAAAACAAACAGAAAGCAACAACAGCATCATCAACAACAAAAGCTCCCACAAAAACCCCATCCAAGGGTCTTCGAGGTTTCAAAGATTGAAACTACACAAACTCATGAAAAGAAGGAAAAAATCACTGAAAAAAACACTGACAACTCAAAAGGCCAGAGTGCCTCTTCTCCAAATAATCGCAACATCTCTCCAGCAAAGGCACAGAACTGGATGGAGGATGATAAGAACGAATTGACAGAAGTAGGCTTCGGAAGATAGGTAATACAAAACTATGCTGAGCTAAAGGACGATGTTCTAACCCAATGCAAAGAAGCTAAGAACCTTGATAAAAGGTTAGAGGAGCTGCTAACTAGAATCAGTTTAAAGAGGAACATAAATGACCTGAGGGAGCTGAAAAGCACAGCACAAGAACTTCATGAAGCATACACAAGTATCAACAGCTGAATCGACCAAGCGGAAGAAAGGATATTAGAGTTTGAAGACCACCTTGCTGAAATAAGGTATGGAGACAAGACTAGAGAAAAAAGAATGAAAAGGAATGAACAAAGCCTCCAAGAAATATGGGACTCTGTAAAAAGACCAAACCTACGATTGATTGGAGTACTGGAAGGAGACAGGGAGAATGGAAACAAGCTGAAAAACACACTTTCGGATATTATCCAGGAGAACTTCCGCAACATAGCAAGACAGACCAACATGTAAATTCAGGAAATACAGAGAACACCACTAAGATACTCCACGAGAAGATCGACTGCAAGGCTGGGTGCAGTGGCTCACGCCTGTAATCCCAGCACTTTAGGAGGCTGAGGCAGGCAGATCACCTATGGTTGGGAGTTTGAGACCAACTGGACCAACACGGAGAAACTCCATCTCTACTAAAAATACAAAATTAGCCTGGTGTAGTGGTGCATGCCTGTAATCCCAGCTACTCAGGAGGCTGAGGCAGGAGAAACACTTGAACCTGGGAGACGGAGGTTGTGGTGAGCTGACATCGCGCCATTGCACTCCAGCCTGGGCAACAAGAGCGAAACTCCATCTCAACAAGAGAAAAAAAGAAGAAGAAGATCAACCACAAGACACATAACCATCAGATTCTCCGATTCTCCAAGGTCGAAATGAAGGAAAAACATTAAGGGCAGCCAGAAAGAAAGGCCAGGTCACTTACAAAGGAAAGCCAATCAGACTAACAGCAGACCTCTTAGCAGAAATTCTAAAAGCTGGAAGAGACTGGGGGCCAGCCTGGGCGAGGTGGCTCACGCCTGTAATCCCAGCACTTTGGGAGGCCGAGTGGGTGGATCACTTGAGGCCAGGGGTTCAAGACCAGCCTGGCCAACATGGTGAAACCCTCTCTCTACTAAAAACACAAAAACTAGCCTAGTGTGGTGGCATGTGCCTGTACTCCCAGCTACTCTGGAGGTTGAGGCGGGAGAATCGCTTGAACCCTGGAGGCAGAGGTAGCAGTGAGCCAAGACTGAGCCACTGCACTCCAGCCTGGGCGATGGAATGAGACCATGTCTAAAAAAATATTGAGGGCCAATATTCAACATTTTTAAATAAAAGAATTTTCAGCCCAGAATTTCATAACCAGACAAACTAAGCTTCATAAGTGATGGTGAAATAAAACACTTTCCAGACAAGCAAACGCTGAGGGATTTTGTCACCAACAGGCCTGCCTTACAAGAGCTCCTGAAAGAAGCACTAAATATGGAAAGGAACAACCGGTACCAGCCACTGTAGAAACATACCAAAATATAAAGACCAATGACATTATGAAGAAACTGCATCACCTAGTGTCCAACATAACCAGATAGCATCATGATGACAGGATCAAATTCACACATAAGAATACTAACCTTAAATACAAATGAGCTACATGCCCCACTTAAAAGACACAGACTGGCAAATTGGATAGAGTCAAGACCCATGGGTGTGCTGTATTCAGTAGACCCATCTCATGTGCAAAGACACACATAGGTTCAGAATAAAGGGAAGGAGGAAAATTTACCAAGCAAATGAAAAAAAAAAAAAAAAAAAAAAAAGCAGGAGTTGTAATCCTAGTCTCTGACAAAACAGACTTTAAAACAACAAAGATCAAAAAAGACAAAGAAGGGCATTACATAATGGTAAAGGGATCAATTCAACAGGAAGAGCTAACTATCCTAAATATATATGCACCCAACACAGGACCACCCAGATTCATAAAGCAAGTCCTTAGAGACCTACAGAGAGACTTAGACTCCCACACGATATTAGTGGGAGACTTTAACACCCCATTGTCAATATTAGACAGATCAAAGAGACAGAAAATTCACAAGGATATTCAGGACTTGAACTCAGCTCTGGATCAAGTGGACCTAATAGACATCTACAGAACTCTCCACCCCAAATCAAGAGAATATATATTCTTCTCAGTGCCACGTGGCACTTATTCTAAAATTGACCACATAATTGGAAGTAAAACACTCCTCAGCAAATGCAAAAGAACTGAAATCATACAGTCTCACAGATCACAGTGCAATCAAATTAGAACTAAGGATTAAGAAACTCACTCAAAACTGCACAATTACATGGAAATTGAATAACCTGCTCCTGAATGACTCTCGGGTAAATAATGAAATTAAGGCAGAAATCAAGAAGTTCTTTGAAACCAAGGAGAACAAAGAGACAATGTACCAGAATCTCTGGGACACAGCTAAAGCAATGTTAAGAGGGAAATTTATAGCATTAAATGCCTACATTTAGCCAGAAAGATCTAAAATCCACACCCTAACATCACAATTAAAAGAGCTAAAGAGGCAAGAGCAAACTAATCCAAAGGCTAGAAGAAGACAAGAAATAACTAAGATCAGAGCAGAATTGAAGGATATAGAAACACGAAAAACACTCCAAAAAAAAAAAAACAAAAACAAAAACAAAAACAAAAAATCAATGAATCCAGGATGTGGTTTTTTGAAAAAATTAACAAAATAGATAGACCGCTAGCTAGACTAATAAAGAAGAAAACAGAGAAGAATCAAATGGACACAATAACAAATGACACAGTGGATATCACTACTGACCCCACAGAAATACAGACTACCATCAGAGAATACTATAAACACCTCTATGCAAATAAATTAGAAAATCTAGAAGAAATGGATAAATTCCTGGACACATATACCCTCCCAAGACTAGACCAGGAAGAAGTTGAATCCCTGAATAGACCAATAACAAATTATGAAATTGAGGCAGTAATTAATAGCCTACCAACCAAAAAAAAAAAAAAAAGCCCAGGACCACATGGATTCACAGCCAAATTCTACCAGAGGTACAAAGAGGAGCTGGTACCATTCCTTCTGAAACTATTCCAAAAAATTGAAAAGGAGGGACTCCTCCCTAACTCATTTTATGAAGCCAGCATCATCCTGATACTCAACTCAGGAAGAGACACAACAAAAAAAACAAAACTTCAGGCTAATATCCCAGATGAACTTCAATGAAAAAATCCTCAATAAAATACTGGCAAACTGAATCCAGCAGCACATCGAAAAAGTAATCCACCACAATCAAGTTGGCTTCATCTCTGGGATGCAAGGCTGGTTCAACATATGCAAATCAATAAATGTAATCCATCACATAAACAGAACCAAAGACAAAAAAAACCACATGATTATCTCAACTGATGCAGAAAAGGTCTTCAATAAAATTCAACATCCCTTCATGTTAAAAAATCTCAACAAACTAGTTATTGATGGAACATATCTCAAAATAATAAGAGCTATTTATGACAAACTCACAGCCAATATCATATTGAATGGGCAAAAGGTGGAAGCATTCCCTTTGAAAACCAGTACAAGACAAGGATGTCCTCTTTCACCACTCCTATTCAACATAGTATTGGAAGTTCTGGCCAGGGCAATCAGGCAAGAGAAAGAAATAAAGGTATTCAAATAGGAAGAGAGGAAGTCAAATTGTCCCTGTTTGCAGATGACATAATTTTATATTTAGAAAACCCCATCATCTCAGCCCAAAAACTCCTTTTTTTTTTTTTTTTTTTTTTGAGGCGGAGTCTCGCTCTGTCACCCGGACTGGAGTGCAGTGGCCGGATCTCAGCTCACTGCAAGCTCCGCCTCCCGGGTTAATGCCAATTCTCCTGCCACAGCCTCCCGAGTAGCTGGGACTACAGGCGCCCACCACCTCGCCCGGCTAGTTTTTTTTTGTATTTTTAGTAGAGATGGGGTTTCACCATGTTAGTCAGGATGGTCTCGATCTCCTGACCTCGTGATCCGCCCGTCTCGGCCTCCCAAAGTGCTGGGATTACAGGCTTGAGCCACCGCGCCCGGCCCAAAAACTCCTTAAACCGATAAACAACTTCAGCGAAGTCTCAGGATACAAAATCAATGTGCAAAAATCACAAGCATTACTTTATACCAACAATAGACAAGCAGAGAGCCAAATCATGAATGAACTCCCATTCACAATCACTGCTAAGAGAATAAAATACCTAGGAATACAGCTAACAAGGGATGTGAAGGGCCCTGTTAAGGAGAACTACAAACCACTGCTCAAGGAAATAAGAGAGGATACAAGCAAATGCAAAAACATTCCATCCTCACGGACAGGAAGAATCAATATTGTGAAGATGGCCATACTGCTCAAACTAATTTATAGATTCAATGCTATTCCCATCAAACTACCATTTTTTTTTTTTTTTTTTTGAGTCGGAGTCTCGCTCTGTTGCCCAGGCTGGAGTGCAGTGGCGTGATCTCAGCTCACTGCAAGCTCCGCCCCCCGGGTTCCTGCCATTCTCCTGCCTCAGCCTCCCAAGTAGCTGGGACCACAGGCACCGCCACCTCACCCGGCTAGTTTTTTTTTTGTATTTTTAGTAGAGACGGGGTTTCACTGTGTTAGCCAGGATGGTCTCAATCTCCTGACCTTGTGATCTGCCCGTCTCGGCCTCCCAAAGTGCTGGGATTACAGGCTTAAGCCACCACGCCCAGCCCAAACTACCATTGATGTTCTTCACTGAATTAGAAAAAGCTACTTTAAATTTCATATGGAATCATCAAAGACCCTGTATAACCAAGACAATCCTAAGCAAAAAGAACAACGCTGGAGGCATCATGCTACCTGACCTCAAACTATACTACAAGGCTACAGTAACCAAAACAGCATGGTACTGGTACCAAAACAGACATATAGACCAGTGGAACAGAACAGAGACTTCAGAAATAACACCACACATCTACAACCATCTTATCTTCATTGAACCTGATAAAAACAAGCAATGGGGAAAGGATCTCCTATTCAATACGTGGTGCTGGGAAAACTGGCTAGCCATATGCAGAAAACTGAAACTAGACCCCTTCCTTACACCTAATACAAAAATTAACTCAAGATGGATTAAATACTTAAATGTAAAACCCCAAATTATAAAAACTGTAGAAGAAAACCTAGGCAATACCATTTAGGACACAGGCATGGGCAAAGACTTCATGACAAAAATGCCAAAAGCAATTATGACAAAAGCCACAATCGACAAATGGGATCTAATTAAATAAAGAGCCTCTGCACAGCAAAAGAAACTATCAGCAGAGTGAACAGGCAACCTACAGAATGAGAGAAAATTTTTGCAATCTATCCATCTGACAAAGGTCTAATATCCAGAATCTACAAGGAACTTAAAGAAATTTACAAGAAAAAAAAACAAACAATCCCATAAAAAAGTGGGCAAAAAATATGAGCAGTCACTTCTCAAAATAAGACATTTACACAGCCAACAAATGAAAAAACTGCTCAACAATCAAAAAAACAAAAAACAAAAAACAAAAAACAGGGCCAGGCATGGTGGCTCATGCCTGTAATCCCAGCACTTTGGGAGGCCAAAGCAGGCGGATCACCTGAGGTCAGGAGTTCGAGACCAGCCTGGCCAACATGGTGAAACCCCATCTCTACTAAAAATACAAAACTTAGCCAGGCATGGTGGCAGGCGCCTGTAGTTCCAGCTACTCGGGAGGCTGAGGCAGGAGAATTGCTTGAACTCAGGAGGTGGAGGTTGCAGTGAGCTGAGATCATGCCACTGTGCTCCAGCCTGGGCAACAGAGTGAGACTCTGTCTCAAAAAAAAAAAAAAGAAAAGAAAAAAAATGCTCAGCATCATTGATCATTAGAGAAATGCAAATCAAAGCCGCAATAAGATACCATCTCATGCCAGTCAGAATGGCGATTATTAAAAAGTCAGGAAACAATAGATGCTAGTGAGGCTGTGGAGAAGTAGGAACGTTTTTACACTGTTGGTGGAAATGTAAATTAGTTCAAACATTGTGGAAGACAGTACGGTGATTCCTCAAGAATCTAGAACCAGAAATACTATTTGACTCAGCAATCCCATTACTGGGCATATACCCAAAGGAATATAAATCATTCTACTATAAAGTCACATGCACACGTATGTTTATTGCAGCACTATTTACAATAGCAAAGTCATAGAACTAACCCAAATGCCCATCAATGATAAACTGGATAATGAAAATGTGGTACATATACACCACGGAATAATATGCATCCATAAAAAGAAATCAGATCATGTCCTTTGCAGGGACATGGATGAAGCTGGAAGCCATCATCTTTAGCAAACTAACAGAGGAACAGAAAACCAAACATCACAAGTTTTTACTCATAAATGGGAGTTGAACAATGACAACATAGGTCACAGGGAGGGTAACAGCACACATCAGGGCCTGTTGGGGGTGGGGGACGAGGGGAGGGAACTTAGAGGACAGGTGAATAGGAGCAGCAAACCACCATGGCACATGTATACCTATGTAGCAAACCTGCACGTTCTGCACATGTATCCCAGAACTTAAAGTAAAAAGAAAAAAAAGAAAAAGAAAAAGAAAAAAAAAGAGAAAAAGAAAAAAAAAACAAGAGGTGCAAAATTTGTACACTGAAAACTATACAACATTGATGAAGGAAATTAAAGGAGATTTAAATAATTGGAATATATTCTCTGCTCATGGATTGGAAGGCTCAATCAATATTGTCATAATGATAGTACTTTCCAAATTGATCTATAGATTCAACATAGTCTCTATTAAAATCTCAGCTGACTTTATCAAAATTGACAGCTAATTCATGAATATAGAATCACAAGAGACCCAGAATAACCAAAACAGTCTTGAAAAAGAAGTACAAAGTAGGATGACTCACACTTTCTGATTTTGAAATTCACTACAAAGCCATAGTAATCAAGACTGTAAAGTGGTGGCGTAAGGATAGACGTATAGATCAAGGCAGTAGAATTGAGAGTTCGCAAATAATCCCTCACATTTATGGTGAAATAGCTCAATTTAAAAATGGACAGATGATTTGAATAGATATTTCACCAAAGAAGATATACAAGTGGCCAATAAGCCCATGAAAAGATGTTCAACATCATTAGCCATCAGGAAACTGTAAATCATAAGCATAATGAGCTACCACTTCACACACAATATGACAGACATATTAATAAGTAAAAAGATGGCCAGATGCGGTGGCTCATGCCTATAATCCCAGCACTTTGGGAGATCAAGGCGGGTGGGTCACTTGAGGTCAGCAGTTCAAAGCCAGCCTGGCCAACATGGCAAAACTCCATCTCTACTAAAAATACAAAAAATTAGCCAGCTGTGGTGGCACATGCCTGTAGTCCCAGCTACTCAGAAGGCTGAGGAAGGAGAATTGCTTGAACCCAGGAGGCAGAGGTCACAGTGAGCTGAGATGGTGCACATTCACTCCATTCTGGGTGATGGAGTGAGATTCTGTGTCCGAGGAAAAAAAAAAAAAAAAATGATGGACAATAACAAGTGTTGATGAAGATATGGTTAAAATTTAACCCTCCAGTATTGCTGATGGGAGTGTAAAATGGTACAGTCACTTTAAAAAACAATTGGGCAGTTCCTCTAAAAGTTAAACATGGAGTTACCATTTGACCAGTAATTCCACTCCTAGGTATATACTGGAGAGAAAGGAAAACATATGTCCCCATAAAAACTGTCCCCATATAAACATGAATGTTTATAACAACATTATTGATAATAGTCAAAAGGTGGGAAAAAAACAAATGTCTATCGACTGATGAATGGATAAAGAAATGTGGTATATCCATACAATAGAATGTAATTCATCAGTAAAGAGGAATGAAGTACTGGTGCATGCTGCAACATGAATGACCCACGAAAACATGCTAGGTAAAAAAAGCAAATGACAAAAGACCATATATTTTATTATTCCATTTACACAAAATGTTCAGCATAGGCAAACCTATAGACGAAAAGTAGACCAATGGTTGCTTAGGGCTGGGTGGTGATTAGGAGGGAAATAGGGAGCGACCGCTAATGGGTACAGATTTTGTTTTGGGAGGGGCAAAAAATGTTCTAAAATTAGATTGTGATAATGGCTGTATAACCCTGTGAATATATTAAGTATATTAAAAAAAATTGTATTGTGCACTTCAAATGGGTGAATTTTATGGCTTCAAAATTATATCTAAACAAAGCTGTTAATTTTTTTAAAGCACAGCTCTGGGCACATGATGAACTCTCAATCTTTAAAAAAAAGAGCAAAAGGCTGGGGGTGGTGGCTCATGCCTATAATCCCAGCACTTTGGGAGGCCGAGGCGGGTGGATCACCTGAGGTCAGGAGTTTGAGACCAGCCTGGTCAACATGGTGAAACTCTGTCTCTACCAAAAATATCAAAAAATTAGCTGGGTGTGGTGGCAGCCGCCTGTAATCCCAGCTACTCAGGAGGCTGAGGCAGGAGAATAGCTTGAACCCAGGAGGCGGAGGTTGCAAGGAGCCAAGATCATGCCACTGCACTCCAGCCTGGGCAACAAGAGCAAGACTCTGTCTCAACAAACAAACAAACAAACAAACAAACAAAGCAAAAAAGGGTACTCTGTATTGTGAAGGGACTTTATGTGGTTTATCGCACACAATCCTGTCAAATTCCTCATGAAGTAGGTAATAGTATTATCCTCATTTTACATATGAGGAAACTGAGACAAAGTTTCTGGCATTTAGTTATGATCACATAGCTAAGATATGGCAAAACAGGGACTGGAACCCAAGTCTCTGTGACTTCAGATCTCAGGCTCTTGCAATTTCCCATAGATCATGTTGCCGCTTTAAAGATAGAATCAATGAGTGGAGTTGGTTCGAGCCTTATTGGGCTTTACTGTATCTCAGGAACTCTGGGTCAGTTGGGGGAATATTATGTAATTACCCTCCATCCAGGCCTCTGAGACTTAGGGAATAAGTGCTCCAGAGGAGCAATCAGCCAGGAGTATGAACTATAAGTTCATGATGTCTCTCTACATCAAGACTTTGTCCACAGGTCCTGTGGATGTACCAGGTGCTAACTACCTATAAGACAGCTGAGCAATCAAGATAGCCAGCCTGGCAAGAAGCTGCCATCAAAGGTGGCTCCAAGTGGCATACCCAATAAGCAGATAGTGACTCCTCTCAAGCAGAGGCTGGATTCTAAGGATGGCTTCCCTCCCTGTAAGATGGAAACATCTGTAAGCATAGACTGTCAAGGCCAGGTAATGCCCTGTCCACCACTTGGTACTATGACTTCCAGATCAGAAGACAAAATGTGCCTGGAGAATCCCAAATCTCCTCCTGGCAGAAGATTAGAAGTGCCAGTAATGCCAGGTGCAGCTGGCTGATGGTTCAGGACAGTATGCCTCCCAGATTGCAAATATGTTGTAAATTGCTCATCAGCTTTCCCCAAGGGGGTTGCCCTAGTCTATCCCTCTGTACTCAGTCACTCAGAAGACTCACTAGAAAAAAAAAATGCTTGCAAAGAATAGGACGGTGATTCAACTGGAGTTATGTTTGAAAATATATGCAGCTTGGAATACTATGCAGCCATAAAAAAGGATGAGTTCATGTCCTTTGTAGGGACATGGATGCAGCTGGAAATCATCAGTCTCAGCCAACTATCGCAAGAACAGAAAACCAAACACCACATGTTCTCACTCATAGGTGGGAATTGAACAATGAGAACACTTGGGTACAGGAAGGGGAGCATCACACACTGGGGCCTGTTGTGGGATAGGGGGAGGGGGAGGGACAGCATTAGGAGTTAATGGGTGCAGCACACAAACATGGCACATGTAAGCATGTGTAACAAACCTACACACTGTGCACATGTACCCTAGAACTTAAAGTATAATAAAAAAAGAAAATATATGCATATATATATATATATAAAACATACGGTCTGTGTGACATTGACTCACCCAGCATTCTAGTACTTGGCCCTGCTCTATTCTATAGTCCAGTAATCACTGGTCATAATGACGACCTAGAGGCCTTGCAAGAACCTCATGCTCTTTCTGAATCATCCAAAAAAAGTCTACTATGTTCAGTCTTACTTTAGTACTCTGTACATGTTGCTGGGTTTTAACTACATGAAAATTGGTAAGCCACTCATGGGATATATAGTAACCATTAACCAAAATGTTCAATTCATCCGACCAAACTGTTTTCTAACCATGGTAGAAAATGTAGAGTGAGTTCCTCCAACTGAGGCCCCAACAGGGGCCCTCAAAGCCTTTTTCTCCTGGATTCCCCCAGGATACAGAGAGCTCAGGGCTGCAGAAAGATGGTAGCTGCCTTTGGATTACCCACCACCTCATTACAGATAGAAAACTGGCATTTTTCTAGACCTTTCTCTAAGCTCAGAGCCTTTCTGGGCCCTCAAACCCAGGCACTGCTCTGTTGTATCTGTTGAATCTCTCATATATAAAAGCAAAGGTACTTACGTTATTGACCTTATCCTTTTAATCATCTGTCAGTATTTCCCCTCTACTAGATTGCAAGCTATGTGAGGGCAAGGATCATAAGGACCATGTCTGTTATTCATGGCTGCATCTTCTGCACCTGGCACATGATGAGTGCTTGATTTAAGTGAATAAGTGTAGTACCTTTGGTGAGGCTACTGATAAAGCCCAAGAGGGAGTCCCTTCCCTACCATGTCCCCATTCTCCTTTTTTTTCTGAGACTTGAAGGAAGATGATGTTTTCACTTTCCCAGTTGCTGGTCTAACTTCATCCTTTAGGCCCAATAGGCTGGGCCCTGAGTTGGACTTGGCTGACAGCCAGCAGGTGATGTGGGACAAGAATAGAGCTGGCCAGACCTCTTCCTCCCTTTCCTGAAAAACCGGGACCTAAGTGGGCTGTGGCTTTGGACCCTGGGGGAAAAGCCCAGATAAAGTTGGGAGGATACCTATTCCCTATTGGCCTTTGTTAAGGAACAACAGTTGGCATTGGGGCTTCTGTTCTGGGATGAAAGTGTAAGAAACTGATTTCAATTTCGGAGCTTGGTCCTAAAAGTCTACAATATCAGGAACTGATAATCCTTCACTGTAACCTGAGCTGAGGTCTCCTCAGTTGTGCCCTTCCCTTCTTAGAGGTAGTGAGACAAAATGTGCACACCAAGTCCTAGAACTTTGCTGGGGCAGTGGCAGCTCAGCGAACTCAAGTAGAGCCACGAGGATCACTCTGCCCCACTCCACCCACCAAGAGCACTTAACAGTTCAAAAAACTAAGAAACGGGGTCCAAGATTTAAACTATGTACCTAGTGATGTGATGCCTAGTTCAAGTTCTCATGTTTCTGGCCAGAAGAGATGGGGAAGGAAGAGCAGAACTTTTTGTAGGTCTCTGCCCCTGAGCTAATTACTTCTACCCAAGAGGGAGAAGTATGGCAAAAAACAGACACATCACAGTGGTCCATCTGGCTCCTGCATGGACACAGAAGCCCTGTGCTGGAGGCAACCTGAGCCCCCATCATTCTGCAGGCCCAAGGCGGTTCTCAGAAGTCAGGAAAGTGGTTGGGGGTGGGGTGTTCTAAAGCCATGCCTAGCCCATAGAGAATGCAAGAAAACAGATTTGCCTTTGGAAAAGCAACATGGAATGTTGGAATGTGTTCAGTGAGGCTGCGGGAACATAGGAAGCACATATCCCTCTAGTTGCTGCCACTATCCCCACAGCAAAGGGAATACTTGGGGTCAGCATTGGCTAGGGTACTGATGGGATGACAAAAAACTGTTAGGTAGGGTGGGACTACAGAGCCACCTCCAGGGCCTTCTGAAAGTGGATTCCTTCTGAATAATCTTCACTGTCACATTTGGTCTTTGGCTGGGTTCCAGGTTCTTCACTTTATCTTCCCTTTTCCTTTTCTCCCTCTCTAGCCTACTCAGTAGGAAGTATAGTTTACTTGGATGTGATTAGAGAGAGAAAGACCAGAAGTGACAGTGATAATGCTAATGCTGGCTTTCCATCATTCGGCCATCTGTAGGTTTGCTAGTATGGCGGCCTCTTCAGAGTTGTTCACCTGGAGACTTGCAGCAACTCAGCCCTCTGGTTTCTTACTATCCTAAGTCAGCTCCTTTGCTTTTCTATGTGGAATCTCCTTCATATGTCTTAGGGCCACCTATCCTTTCCCAAATCTGTGTTTGATGGATTGCCATTTAGTTCCTGTGGACAAGGTCATGAGGCATGTCATGATGATTGTGATGAAGAGACAAGAGGTGAGAAGATGTGTATGGGTGAGGGGTGTCCACAGACTTCTAGGTCTGGGCCATCCATCAGGAGTGTGTTTCTGCTCTCAAACACCTCGATGGAGATCTGATCTGACTACTGCTTGTTTGATTGTTTGTTTTTGAGGGGGAGTTTTGCTCTGTCGCTGAGGCTGTGCAAAGTACAATGGCGGGATCTCGGCTCACTGCAACATCTGCCTCCTGGGTTCAAGCGATTCTCCTGTCTCAGCCTCCCGAGTAGCTGGGATTACAGGGACCCACCACCACACCTGGCTTTTTTTTTT